>NC_138126.1:89789307-90389307 GCF_964188305.1 Podarcis bocagei
AGGCCCCCAAACCCTCCCCTTGTTCTCTACAGCCTACGCTCCCTTAAGTAGGAACCACCCCCACCCTATTTGACTCTGGCAAGCCTCCAACCCAGACTGGGGGGGGAGCCCCTAGACTTACCCGGCGCATGATGCCAATGGCCTCCGAGGAAAGGAAACGGGGGTAGCGCACCTCGTCATTGACGATGCTGTCAAATACTTCCTCTTCGTCGTCTCCAGGGAATGGGGACTACAAAGTCAATCGAGGCAGGATCAGGAGATGAAGGGCGTCATTGATGATCTGTTCCTCTGGGCATCCCTTAGGATGAACTCCAGGACACCCTCGCTTTCATCTGTGCTGGACCACCACCCATGCCCCAGTGAGAATAAAACACCTAGGTGGCTCACATGGCCTTGTATAGGAAACTATTCTCAAGTCAGTGCTAGCCCACAGAACTTCCAACCATGCTCTTCCTAGGCTCTTGTGGAGAACGAGGCCTCTTTAATATCCCTCCTTGGGAACGGCTGCAGTTCAGTGGGAGAATATCTTGCTTGCAATGGTTTAAATGCCTGACCTAGCCAGGTGGGACTTGGAGAGACTCCCAGGGAACCATGGCAATTACTGAGCAAGATGGGCCAATGGTCGTATGTCACCCAAAACATCCAAGTTCTTCTGCACGCACTCACTCTCTCTCTGTGCAACCCCTCTGCCCCAAAACCTACACACACACACACACACAATCCTGTGCTTGATTGCCAATAATAAAATCCTGGTTTCTTGCACTCAACTCACTCTTTTCCTCAGTCCAACAGGTGGGACTCACCTCCCCTACAAGCATCTCGTAGATAAGGACCCCCAAGCCCCACCAGTCGACGGCTCTTGTGTATGATGTGTCTGTCAACACCTCAGGAGCCAAGAACTCTGGAGTCCCACAGAAGGTGCTGGTACGGTCAGCATAGCCCATCCCTGGCAGAGCAAAAGAAAGTGGTTATTAACATGTTCCCTCACCAAAAGCCCTCTGCAAAGTGCCTGCCAGGGAGGGACAAACATCTGGAAACATCTGAGGGGGACTTTTGAAATAAGGGATAGATGAAGCACATTCTCCTTCAGGATTTGGAGGATTTCACATTACAGTGGAGAACTGGGCTAAGAAAGCTTAAGCAAAACAGTCCATTCCTCCCCTCTGCATGCTCCCCACCATCCAGGTCTTTTGGGGATCATTCTAGATTAGTTTAGTGCCTACCAGGGCAGTTGTTTTAGTCTGGCATCATTTCTACAAGGCTGTACTTCGTTTGCATTTTGATTTAGAGCAGGAGCGCTCAACATTTTTCAGGTTGAGGGCCTAGGGCTGCAAGCCAGCATGCACATACATTCACATTTGGAGACATGTGCACACCCGTGGAGCACATAGTGCATACAGTCTCGGGGGTGTGGAGAGAAGATGAAAAGCAGCCTGCACACACTGCACACAGACACACACACACACAAAACAACGCAGGCACGCACACACTCAGTTGAAGGGGGGACAGGCTGGCAGATCCAAATGTATCTCTCTCTCCCCCCCCCTCCCCCCAGTATACTATAAAAAGAGGAATAAATGCAGGGGCGAGGGAAGAAGTGCTACTGCACTTCCTGCAGCTTGGCACCAATGAAAAGATATGCATTCTGCAGCTTCAAGCTTTGGCTGCTCTCGAGATCGATAGCAGAGATTATATCTCTTCATTAGGTGTCAGTGTGAAGCTACAGGAAGTGCCTGGGACAAAAGTTACTGAGAGCTGCAGAATCACTCTGTCTAAGGTGTTTTAGTGATGCTTAAGGACTGCAAAGACTTAAGAAATAATTAAGTGGAATAACTATGCATCCAAGCAAGGCCACAAGGTAAATCTGCAAAATTCGGGGGAAAAGTGCTTTAACAAATTCTGGAAAATCCTGAAAATGTCAAATGTCGGACAGGGGGGCGGGTGGTGGAGAACGGTCTCTGTGGCCATTAAAATATCTTACAGCCTGCAGGCTGTGGGTTCACTACCCCCATTTTAGAGGATCCTATGCCTACCGTGGAGGTATCCATCTCACCCCAGACAATCACCTTCTTTGCAGAGGCCGAAGTCTGCAATCTTCACAAAACCCTCTGTGTCCAGCAGTAAGTTATCCAGCTTCAGATCCCTGCAGGGCAAGAGAATTTTAGGCAGAGAGAACCACTGCATTCTGCAGAAACTATCAGCCAACCTCACCGAAGGGAGCTACAGGGTTAACTGAACTTGCACTGTAACACAGGAATCCTGTATCGTATTCCACAGCTCTTTGTTTGGCAGGAGACACCACGATTATCCCACGGTGCATAGGCAGATGAACAACACCCTCCTATGCTATAACACATATCAAGAAGCACAGAGCAAAAAGACAACACGGAAGAGTGTAGAAGAGACTCTGGGAGGGGATGAATTTACCAGGATAGTGGCCCACATGGTGTTACCTACCTGTATACAATTTTGTGGTCGTGAAGAAACTGCAGCCCCAGCACAACGCAAGCAGCATAAAACCTACAGAGGGCAAGAGAGGGAGAGACCATGACCAGCCCTTCTCTGGTTAGTTAGCAATGACTAACGAACTGCATGAAGGCTTCAAGAAGAGAAGTGTGCAGTAACAGGCAAAGTAAATAGGGCTGGAAAGCCGGACTCGCCACCCACTGCATCCCTGCCTAATCGGCTCTCAGTGTGCTGGCAAGAGGGCAAGTGACCCCAAAACAGCAATGGGCAAGATGCTTTCAGGACGCCTCTAGCCCCTTTCCATTGCATGCCCTGTGGCTCCCTCTCCCTGACCCATAACTCACGTGGCACGTGGCTCTGTGAATACATCCGTGTGGATGTGCATCATGAGGTCTCCACCTGCTGTGTACTCCATGACAAAGCAGACGTGCTGGGGTGTCTGGAAGCAGGCGAAGAGGTTCACTAGGAAGGGGTGTCGTGCATGGGTCACAATCTCAAAGATCCTCTTCTCGCACATCAGGCTAGTAGGGAAGGGGGGGGGAGGGGAGAAACTATGTCAGGATGGGCGACAACCACACATTGCCTGGCACTCTAAAAACAGGCTGTTGCCTTCACAGTTGCAATTTGTGCATGCCCACTTCGCTGCTTGTGTGTGTGTGTGCATCCACATGCATGCATGGCTGTCTCACTGAGAAGCCCCAGAGCTGTGAAGGCAGAGATCTACAACATTGGAACAGCCTCCCTCCCAGCTCCCACTCCCACACAATTCAATGCATACATGCATTTTACCCTTATGTATACTGGGGCGTGGGGAGCCTTGATGCTACTTGGGGCAGGCACATGTGGGATAAAGTGTTCCCATGGGAGTGAGCAAAGAGACAGACACAGCATGGGAGGTTACAGCACCTTTGGAGTAATGGCATTTAACTGGCCAGAACTGCCCCCTCCTCCCCTTTGGGGGACCTTGGGAGTTGCATAAGCCCATGGCTCCTCATGAGAAGTAACGTGCTTTTTCAGCTGCTGCCTACAAATACCATTTCTCTTGCATACACACATAATCTTTCTGCCAAGGGAACAGGAACAGAGCCTAGTATGGGGATGCAGACTCAGGTCTTATCCCAAACTATCACTATGATGACACCAAAAGCATATAAAAAACGCCCAGAGATTCAATGGCATAGCCCTCCAGCCCCCCTGGCACCATGCCTTTCCTTGGCTGCTGGAACAGACTCACCTCTCCACCTCATCCCTTGCAACGATATCGCCCTTCTTCAAGGCTTTAATAGCAAATAGCTCCCCTGTGCGGTGCAATTCAGACAGCAGCACCTATGCCCAAGGCAAACACAAGAAAGGCAGCATAGATCAGTGACTAAACCAGCACCTAACATTTCTGTGACACTGAAGAGGCGAACTGGGACATCGGGAGAGGTTCAAGCAGAAGAAGTGAGGAGCCAGGGTTCCAGACCCTAGTCACCCGCTAGCAGATGGCCTTATGCCTGTCAGGATGGGGGGAAGCAGATGCACCTCTTGGAGGAATGTAAGGTACCTAGAAGTATTGAGGAGGAATTACTAGAATACTCACTTTGCCAAAGTGGCCACGCCCCAGCACAGCGACAAATCGGAAGTCATCCAATGCGAGAGGCATTTTTCTCAGGTGGCTGCTGTCAGATAAAAAGAACAAGTTGGAGAAAGCTGTCCCCACACCTCTCTCCTCCCCCCCCCAACCCCCCCATACACTATGAGCTTCTCCACACTTGGACCTATGAATGTCAGCTCATGTGAGAACCCCCTGTTTCTGCAGCAGGGAACACCACAGTTTGGGCACTGTGAAAGGTGGTAGGGAAGCAAGACATACGTTATCAATGGTGTTACACTTAAAACTTCAGTGGTTTGTGAAATCTGCATGTGCACATTCCAGGCAAGCACCCCAGACAGCAATATATTATGTTTGCTATCTCCCAAACCGAAGTAACTGCTGGAAATAAGAGGTCAAGAAATGTTGGAACCCGTGCAAGGGATGAGCCACAACTAAGCTTTCATTGCAGTATAGACTGACGTTAGCCACTTTAGGAGGCAGGGTTAGAACACGGTAAGGAGGTGGGGTGCAACTGTAGTGTGTATATGACATAGAAGGTGAGCAAGGATCTGCATATAGGGGGTGCATGTGGAGTGGGAGTGGGAATAATGATTGTCCCCTACCTGTGAAAAGTACCATCAGATCCTCTTGCCTCCCCTCCGGGGCCCAGCTCCACCTGGAAGGGAATCTCCTCCCCAACTTGTGAGGTCTGAAGAGACAAGCACACAAACAAATTAGAGGCCTCTGCAAATGGCAGATTAAGGCAACTCACTGCTGTTCATGACAGAGGAGCAGACAAGGGAGCAACTTCCGGGCAGACAGATGAAAGAAGGGGAAGAACACAGACACTTACCAACAAGACCTTCCCAGGAAGCTCACTGTCATCCTGGCCCACCTGCTCGATTTGAATTCTGTCCCCATCCAAGCTCAGCTTCTCAATGGCAATGTCCCTGGAGAAAAGGAGAAAATGCCACTCTGGAGAATCCTAGGCAATAACATCATGGGGTTGCAGTTGAGTAAGAAACGGAGGCAAGCAGCACCCAGATCACTGCCTCCAGGCCTCAGCATCACACTGACAGCACTTTAGGTAGCCTAGGCAAGAGCTAGACCTGCAGGAGAACATCTCTGTGTCTTGGAGAAAGACAAGTGCTTATTGGGAGGGGGGAGAGCTCTGACTGCTTTGTGAACTGGGCCCTGGAAGAGATTTGTCAAGGGGTCTAGAAACCTGCATGGCTATGGCACAGCCACAAATGAGAACAAGTGCAATCAAGATATTCTTATAATGCTAGACAACACCCACCTGGTGGTATCCTAGTGCCCAACTGAGAATAGGGTACCTCAACAATGCCCCTTCAAACGTATCGTTCCCCTCAAATTCCCTTCTTTCCTTAACCCAGGAATAGGTAAACTCCAGCCCTCCAGATGTTTTGAGACTACAATTCCCATCATCCCTGGCCACTGGTCCTGTTAGCTAGGGATGATGGGAATTGTAGTTCCAAAACATCTGGTGTGCTGGAGTTTGCCTATGCCTGCCTTGACCCTAGCAACAAAAGAAAAAAAGGGAGCTACAATATAAAAGAACTTGTGTTTCCCTATTGCACAGGCTGTTTACCCACCCAGTCCAGTGGGCACCTACCCAGAGTTGAGGCTGTGCCTGCTTTCGGAGCCAGATGTTGGGGTCATCTGCGTCGAAGGGCTGTAAGTGCCTGTGGTGTTGGCTGTGGGGATGATGCGCCGCAGGAGTCGCACCCAAGTGGCAATGTCAATGTTCATCTGGCGGGCGCGCAAGAAAGCTTTACCTGGGGGAGAAATGTCAGACCACAAGCTGCCATAAACCCTGAGAGTGCTGCTGGATCAAAGCAAGCCTTCTGTTTCCAACAGGGCCCAACCAGACAACCCCAGGGAAGCCCACAAGTAGCACATGAGGACAATCGCCTTCTTCCACTGCTGTTTTCACAACTGGTATTCTGGCTCTGCTCTGAACTTGGGGGCAGCATCTAGTAGCAGCTGGGGACATGGGTGGTGCTGTAGGTTAAACCATAGAGCCTAGGACTTGCCAATCAGAAGGTCGATGGTTTGAATCCTCGTGACGGGGTGAGCTCCCATTGCTCGGTCCCTGCTCCTGCCAATCTAGCAGTTCGAAAGCACGTCAAAGTGCAAGTAGATAAATAGGTACCGCTCCGGCAGGAAGGTAAACGGTGTTTCCATGCACTGCTCTGGTTCACCAGAAGCGGCTTAGTCATGCTGGCCACATGACCCAGAAGCTGTACGCCAGCTCCCTCGGCCAATAAAGCGAGATGAGCGCCGCAACCCCAGAGTCAGCCACGACTGGACCTAATGGTCAGGGGTCCCTTACCTAGTAGCAGCTGACTGCCAAACAAACTGAGGACAAGGCTAATTCCCTTTCAAAGCGACCACCATATCCTATGGAAGTGCATCCACAGGTTAACGATGTGTAATGAAGAAATCTGTTCTCTTCTGAATCAATCAGATTCTCTGGGTGGCCCCAGGTTCTAGCCATTTGGAATGTTGCACTATGGTGCACATCCTGCCAGTGCAAACACTGCAGATTGCCAGTCAGAATGATCTCCCTCTCCTCCTTCCCCCATGCACTGTTTGGGGGGGGGAGAGAAGAGAAACCCCACAAGTCAATTTCAGGGGGTGCCAGGGGAGGAGAGGAGAGGAAGGCCACATTGTGGAAGCCCTCACACAAGGCTTGCACCGATAGGATTCCTTAGGTGGATACCACTGTACATTGTCAGCAACACAGCTTGCTTTCTTCTCCCAAACTAACCCAGGGTTACCCAATGTGCTGCTGCTGGACTACAACTCCCATCATTCACCTGGAGGACACAACAATGGCTACCTGTGAGCTAAGCTGTTGGCAGAAGGATGCGTGATTCAATCAATCCTTCTAAAATGTGTGTTAAGAAAGCACCTAATAAAACCAGGCAAGGCTAGGGTGGCGAAGATGCTGCCTGCCCTTTAGGCGTTTTCACTCAGCCCTTACCTTGCTGCTTGGAGAAGATCTTCTTTTGCCGCTGGAGCTTGGGTATGCGCTCGATGACAGGGTTGAAAAAGGTAACCTGCAGCAGGGGAAAATGACATAAGCTAGTCAAGGGTGAGTTTGCACACTGGGCGATAATTTCTGCTATGAACACTACTGCAAAAAGAGCCTCAAGGCTGAGGCCGTTAGGGTAGGTTATAAAGCACACCCACATAGAATGGGATAGAAGATGTCTCCACCTTGGAGCAGGAGGGAGGGGCTTAGCCTTTCTCAGCCCCAGGGCAACCACTCCAGGGGCTGCTAGGCCAGCGCTGGGTGTGGCCTTCCCACACTCCTGAACACACACATGTACACCACATTCATGCAGGCGGACAGAGGCGTGCACACTCCCATCAGGTGATCCGTGCAAATCATCACCACCATCATCATTTTATTTGTAGGCCACCTTTACATAGTAAAAATCATGCTCAAAGTGGCTTACAACATGAAAGCATTTGCAGAATTACAAACATAACAAAAGTAGTCCTAAGCAATAAATAAAACTCATCAGAAAAAACACAACCAAACTGAACCATTTCCACATAAATCATAGTAAGATCTAAAAGCATATGAAAAATTATTATCAATAACACAAAACTATCTAAACCAGAGCTTTCCAAACTTTCCATGTCAGTGATGCACTCTTTAGACATGCATCATTTCATGACACAGTAATTCAGTTTTACTAGCAAACCAAAGGTTAAACAAACCCATTTCCAGCCCCAGGAGGGGCTTGGGGAGAATTCATGTGACACACCAACAGACTGCAGCTGAAATATTAACATGTTGCGATACACAGTTTGGAAAGCTCTGATCTAAACTATACCCCAGCCCAAGAGTCTCTTCACCAGCCTCAGCTTCTTTCCCATCACAATGTTGGATAGAGAAACTTAAATCTTTCCCCACTGCCCAGCCCTGTCATAAGGATGAAAACAGGGACAGCCAAGCACTGTCAGAAAAATCAGAGCTCCATAAGTACCAGTGTAAGAGTGTAAGGTCTTAGATCTCTACAACATTCGTTTTACAGTGGTACCTCGGGTTAAGAACTTTGCTTCAGGATGAGAACAGAAATTGTGCTTTGGCGGCGCAGCAGCAGCAGGAGGCCCCATTAGCTAAAGTGGTGCTTCAGGTTAAGAACAGTTTCAGGTTAAGAAACTCCAGAAGGAATTAAGTACTTAACCCAAGGTACCACTGTATTTGTGGGACGCAGGTGGCGCTGTGGGCTAAAGCCTCAGCGCCTAGGGCTTGCCGATCGAAAGGTCGGCGGTTCGAATCCCCGCGGCGGGGTGCGCTCCTGCTGCTCGGTCCCAGCGCCTGCCAACCTAGCAGTTCGAAAGCACCCCCGGGTGCAAGTAGATAAATAGGTACCGCTTACCAGCGGGAAGGTAAACGGCGTTCCGTGTGCTGCGCTGGCTCGCCAGATGCAGCTTTGTCACGCTGGCCATGTGACCCGGAAGTGTCTCCGGACAGCGCTGGCCCACGGCCAATAGATGTGAGATGGGCGCACAAACCCCAGAGTCTGTCAAGACTGGCCCGTTCGGGCAGGGGTACCTTTACCTTTACCTTTACCACTGTATTTAGAAATTTCTACCCTGATTTTCTTTACAAATAAATTCAAAGTGGCTCGCAAAGTTACTAATAACATATCAAAACAAATACAATGGAGACAATCTGATGATTATGAAGAACAGCACCATATAAATAAGAGCAGGTCAAAACAAGTTTAAAAGCAAAGAGCTAAAAGCATTAAACCACACTGACAGCTCACTGAAATAAAAATGGTTTTGGCAGTGCACCGAAAACCTATAGAGAGGCAACATCTATCTCCTCGCTAACCCCATGCTAATTCAAGGTTCACCAACACTGTTTCCAGGCTGGAATAAATGGTTTGGAGATCATTCTTTCATCCTGTCAAAATGAGACAAACAGAAGCTGGAGGTGTTTTGACTTCTTTTTCTCAACATGAAATCTTTGTGGGAGGAAACTATCCCAGAGGAATTGAATTGGCACTGAAAGAGACAGCAGTCTGTTGATTGTCCCTGTAACGAATATTCCACATTTTAGCATCCAAATGAGATGCAATGCTTCAGAAAAAGAACAAAGCCTTTCCAGGTGGATTTCTTTGTGCATGTTCACAGTAACCGTACACATGCTAAATGTATTTTCTCAAAGTGGTGCTTTCGTTGTAGGTAAACTGCATTTTCCTAATGATCATATCAAAGCACTTTATAGATGGGGGGGGGGGGACGACCAACATTAAAACCCACAGGCAACTTAAAGCGTCTGCTTTGGTATTATGTAGACAATTTTAAAAATTCAGTGCAACGCTTGTGCTGGTTGCAATCCAGCAACGTGAAACAGTGACACCCATGTTCACTTGAGAAAAATATTCTGGAAGATATGATTAAATACCAAACAGGGGAAATTCCCAGAAAATAAATATATATATATGTGTGTGTGTGTGTGTGTGTATATATATATATATATATATATATATGTGTGTGTGTGTGTGTGTGTGTGTGTGTGTGTGTATATATATATATATGCTTTCGTAGATTTTCACGGGTACAGGAATGCAGGTTTTGGTGTCTTCGGGTGTCTTCCCGTGTAAGAGTTGGGGTGTCTAGGCGACGTTTCGACGAGGTCTCACTCGTCATCTTCAGGCTGGTGCTTTCGGCTTCTTGTTACTGGAACAGAGCAGGATCTCAGTGTTTGAGTTCCTATAAATACTGTTGAGGGGGTGTGGTGTATAGCCTCCAACGTTCTGGGCAGAGAGGGAGTTCCCAGGTTAGTGTGCCTTTTCTTCTTTTGTTCCTTAATTACTTGAGGGATATCTTGAGTGATTTCTTGAGTGATATTCTGAGTACCACTTAGGAGGGTCATTAGGTGTGGATTAGTTGCTAAAGCTTTCGTGTCTTGACCTCTTGAGCTTGTGAAAAGTTTTTCTGAGAAGATGGCTGTACTGCACTTAGTTGTGCTCTGGCTTGGCTTCGTGTATAGGGGCGAGCTGTGGTTTTGTGCCCTGTGCCAGCCAGATCTGTGTAGGGATTGCAGGGGGGTGCAGCATCCGGAGGTGCCACTATGGTTTGGCTACTGGATGGTGTCTGTACTTTATCTGTGGAGAGGGTCTGGGTTTGGGTCTGGTGTGGTTGATTGGAGATGGCGTTCTGTGTGTCTCTGGTTCTGGTGTCGGTTTTTGTGGGGAGGGCTAATTTCCAGATGTCTGGCAGGCGGGACGTGTCGTCACGCTTGTTCATGTTGTGAGGGTGTTTCTCTATCTCGATGGCTTCCATGATTATTCTCTTGTGGTGATGTTCCATGTTAAAGAGCAATTTGGAATCTGCAAAATTAATTTCGTGTCCTGTTTCTTTCATGTGTTGGTAAAGAGAGGAAGTTTTTTCTTCTTTTTTGACGGCATTCTTGTGTTCTGCGATACGTGCATTTATTCGTCTGTTTGTTTGTCCAATGTACGTGGCTGGGCAGACTTTGCAGGGTATTTCATAGACCCCTTGGTTTTCTAACTGGATTTTATCTTTTGGGCCAATATCCTCAGAAACCCAAAAGATAAAATCCAGTTAGAAAACCAAGGGGTCTATGAAATACCCTGCAAAGTCTGCCCAGCCACGTACATTGGACAAACAAACAGACGAATAAATGCACGTATCGCAGAACACAAGAATGCCGTCAAAAAAGAAGAAAAAACTTCCTCTCTTTACCAACACATGAAAGAAACAGGACACGAAATTAATTTTGCAGATTCCAAATTGCTCTTTAACATGGAACATCACCACAAGAGAATAATCATGGAAGCCATCGAGATAGAGAAACACCCTCACAACATGAACAAGCGTGACGACACGTCCCGCCTGCCAGACATCTGGAAATTAGCCCTCCCCACAAAAACCGACACCAGAACCAGAGACACACAGAACGCCATCTCCAATCAACCACACCAGACCCAAACCCAGACCCTCTCCACAGATAAAGTACAGACACCATCCAGTAGCCAAACCATAGTGGCACCTCCGGATGCTGCACCCCCCTGCAATCCCTACACAGATCTGGCTGGCACAGGGCACAAAACCACAGCTCGCCCCTATACACGAAGCCAAGCCAGAGCACAACTAAGTGCAGTACAGCCATCTTCTCAGAAAAACTTTTCACAAGCTCAAGAGGTCAAGACACGAAAGCTTTAGCAACTAATCCACACCTAATGACCCTCCTAAGTGGTACTCAGAATATCACTCAAGAAATCACTCAAGATATCCCTCAAGTAATTAAGGAACAAAAGAAGAAAAGGCACACTAACCTGGGAACTCCCTCTCTGCCCAGAACGTTGGAGGCTATACACCACACCCCCTCAACAGTATTTATAGGAACTCAAACACTGAGATCCTGCTCTGTTCCAGTAACAAGAAGCCGAAAGCACCAGCCTGAAGATGACGAGTGAGACCTCGTCGAAACGTCGCCTAGACACCCCAACTCTTACACGGGAAGACACCCGAAGACACCAAAACCTGCATATATATATATATATATATATATATATATATATATGTATGTATATGTGTGTGTGTGTATATATATACATACACACATATATATACACACATATATATCAACCCTAAATAAATAAAAAACAGAGATTAACAAAGCATGGGTCATTTCTGCCAATATAGGGCGAATGTATTGCTGCTTATAGGAAACTTCCACTTTTACAAAGGGCTGCATGTTAACAGTACACTGGGCAAGTGCTTAGACTCTATAGGAGGAATAATAATAATAGGAATTATTTTGAGGACTTTCTTAATATTTACAAAAATGATAGCGAAAATGGGGTTGTATTTCTTCTGCTATTATCAGATAACTCTTGTGTTTTGGCATTTCCCATCTTATCTAAGAGTATTCTGCTAAGAAATCTGACTAGCTGGATCTCCAGATGTTCAGATCCCAGTTCTGCCCAGTTTGGCTCTTTTTTATTACCTCTGCCAAGAGAATGCCCTGTGGCTCCAACTCCAGGTGGATTTCATGGCGCTGGTTGTCAAGGAAATCCTCCAGCTTCAGGTATTTCAGGGCACAGAGACTGCGGTAGTCACGCCAGTACACACCAATCTCGAGCTCTCGTGCCTGAGAGGAAGAGAAATAATCCATTTATTTATTTTTAAAAGGCAACAGCTTATTGGCTTGGACTCTACATTGTACCCACAACTGCTCAATCAAAACTGACACTGGGGGACAACACACCTTCACCACCTTTCTCTGTATGAAGCAGTTTAGCAATACGACACAAAAGGTGCCAGAGCTATAGCTGACCAGTCTACTGCTTGATGAGTACAAAAAACAAAGAATCTTACTGACCCTTGCTATGTCCTTGAGATGCAAAAAATTCATCTTTTATATCAGTGTATGAGTCCTGATAAACTCTCTCATTCCTCCACAAAGTTATAATTTGACATTGGGAGTGTTATTTGAGAAGAGGGGGCCAACAGCAAGTTAAGTGGGTATGAATGTGATTGCCAGCTTCCATTCCTTTCCCAAAAGGATAGCAAACGCAGGGGTCTTTTTTCCATTATAAAACTGGTGACCCCCTGTGACCCAACCAGGAACATCATGGAAGGATGCATCTTTCCACATACCCTCTCCAGCTCCACTGCGAAGGTCTGGTTCCAGGCTTGTAGGCCGCTGGGTTTCCAGGCCGTCTGGCCGACAACTACATTATCCAGCTTCAGCACAGCACTCACCTCATCTGCAAGAGGAAGAGTACCGATAAGCTGGAAAAGCGACGGACAGCAAGTAAGAAAGGGGAGCAAGTTCAGAAGTGTTAACTCTTAAAAAGTGAAGCAGGAAACAGGGTGTGTGTCCCAACACTCAGCATGTCAGGTATCAGGAAAAGGACAGCAGAGAAAAGAAATGTGTCTTCAGATACCCAACTTACTGTTGACATTCTTCAGCAGATGATAGCAGAGCAAAAAAAAAATCTCTTATGAGTGTATCTGAAGAAGTGTGCATGCACACAAAAGCTTATATGAAGAACAAACTTAGTTGGTCTCTAAGGTGTACTGGACAATTTTTTTTAAAAAAAATCTCTTAAATTAGAGATCAATGAGAAAAAACAGAGTAGAAGGATTCCACCTGATGTTGTCTGAACCGCTGAGAGAAAGACAGGGTCCACAGAGCCCCATGTAGGACTAGTTGTGCTAGAAGGTCTCCCTTCTTTCAGTTGACCCTGAGCCCAGTTTAGAGCCTGCCAACCCGCCCCCCCCCATTACTCACTGCTATTATCTTCTGATTTGATGGTGGTCCTGCCGCTTACGCTGCCGCTTCGGCTGTACAGGCCTCGCCCGCTGCGGCTCATGAAAGATGGCCGCGCTTCACCAGGGCTGTTGCACGGCAGGGAGACGGTGGAGCCACGGGTGCGTCCTGGGACATATTCCAACAGCTCGCTGCAGCCCAACAACTGCACTTCCAGCATCCCTATCAACAAGAGAGACAACAGCTCAAAGGTCCAGCAGGCCCTGCTCAGGAGCACTCGAAGAACAGCCATAACTCCCTGGAGCCTTCTTAAGGATTTGAGAGAGCAAGGGTTCTCCCACTACTAAGGTATGGGAAAGGAGAGAGTGAGGTGAGGAAGGAGCAAATTAGAGAGGTGCTAGCTATGGGCAGCCCTGGGGCATTTAGGGAGTGGACAGTGCTGAAAACCCCTCCAAAAAATAGCAATGGTGAGCTGGGAGGGCTTTGGAGACACCCCAAACAAAGCTAAGTCCATAGTTACCTGTGAGTGGAGATGGCTTTGAGAGGGTGTTGTATTGGTTGTGCTGGTAGGAAGTGGTATTACGGGCACTGAAGGCCGGGGAGGATGCCAGGATGAGCTCTTCCTTGATGAGGCAGCCCTTTGGGTGATCTTGAGGCAGCTCAGCTAGACGCTGCTCCAGGGAGTGCCGCAAAAGGTCCAGCTTCTGGCTTGACTCATTCAGCTTAGTCTGTGCCTAAAACGGCCAGGGAAAAATATGGCTACATCCTACACATGGCACTGATGGGTGTTCCATCCGCCACCCCATTTCCCAACCTTGTACTAATACCACAGCCTTCTTAGGATATGAACGATGACATGGAGGCACAGTACTCATTAATTCACAAACATCCCAAGTCACATCTCAGTAGCAGAGCTTGCAGCTGGGCGACTCAAATACAATAACCCACCCACTCCTAATTTCAGCAGCAAGTAGAACTGGATGCAACAGGTCACAGGCTAGGGAACCGTAGAACAGTCAAGAGGGACAAGTGAACGTCCCAGACCTTTTAACTTATCTCAGATTCCTGCCAGACTCTGCTTATGGAGACTCTGCAAATTATGATACCTGCCACCACCTCTGTGACAAACAGATGGTCTGCTTGTTTCCCCAAGACAGCTTCATTAATAGTGAATGCTGCAAGAGGAAACCTAAGCCAGGGTGGGGGGAATGGGGAGAGGAGTTCGGCTGATTTCAACCCTATTAGCTGCTTATAGTAGTCCTAGGGAAAGGACCCGTTAACAATTCCCAAACCGTTTGTAATTATGTGTACGTAAGTGTGAGTGTATATAATCGGACCTTATGAGACCCGCCTCCCCCCCAGCTGAGCGAAGCGCCCATTACCTCGGAGATGGCATGGCGGTCCTGAACTTTGGTGGAGCCCAGAAGGCGCAGCACATTCTTGGCCCCCTCGGAAACAGCGTGCTCCACCCGGAAGTGGTGCCGCAGCTCTTCGATCCTCAACTCGATGGTGCTCAGGTCAGTGTTACCTGCAAGTAACAGGATGGGCGTCAGGCATCTGCTATCTGCATCAGATGGCAGGAGTAGTTGTGGAGGGAACCCAGAACACATGCATCCCAGGCACAAGGAAATGGGGCGGGGGCAGTTTCCCCAGCACCAGGTGGAGGTTATTCAAACTGCTCCAGGGAGCATTCTCTGTTAGAAGTCCTGCTCCATGACTGCAGTCATAGGATTTTTGTCTATCACGTGACGGTGTATGTTTTGACTCCACAGAGTGGGAAGTGACGGAGACAGGATGTTTGTGTTACTGTGTTCCATGAGGTGGGACTATTGTCTTTTGTTCTTTTTCTCTTTGCTGTCTGATGCTAGAGAGTGAGGGAGCCATGTTGCAGTGCTCCGTGTGTGTTTATATGTAAATAAAGTAGATTAGCCAAAATGCTGAGTTGCTGAGGTCTGTTATGCAAGCTGCAAAGACTCTGCAGATCCCTAAGTGTGCTGGTGTCTGTTGGCATCAGTCGCTGTGATGCTTGGGCTGAAGAAAGCTTTTGAAGCTCCCGAACGATTGACCAGGAGGAAGGGAACATGCTAGTCAGTCATGTGTCTCTGCCAGGGTCCTACTCGAGTGTAGGATGAGCTCCTGACATTCTCCAACTCCTGAAGGGCTCTTTAAAGGTTACAAAGTGGGAAAAAGGGACGTTGGCTTTTGCAGAGCAGCCTGCCGGCCACAGGGACCTTCTTTTTTATCCTCCCCTTCACCTTGCCCATCTTCCATATTCAGCTGCACCTCGTCAGCCTGCATAGCCTTGCGGATCTGCATGCGGATTATATTGATCTTGGTCTTGCTGTCCTGTAGCATCTGCTGGGCTGTCTGCAGCAGCTTCCGATCCTAGAGGGCAGGCCAGGTGGGGGTGGGATTAGCAGGGACGGCAGGAGAGAATTAGTCATTAGAATGCATCCCAATCCAAGGGCAAAGCCTACCCATCTGGCTCTCAGCGCATCAGTCCCTAGCCATAACAGAAGAAAACATCCCCCCCCCCCACACACACCCATGCTTCCTAAACCTAGAGGTATCATGTTCTATTCTTCTGCATACTGAACCACATCCTAGGCATCCAGTCTACGGGGTAAGCCTCAAAACAGAAGCAGCTACAAAATCCCTTTAAGTAACCAGTCTGCTTCCTCAACAAAAGTGGTTTCCAATGTGAATATTTAAAACCAGAAAACTCAATCGCAGCAATTTTGAAAGTGGTATTTTAATAAATAACTGCGCAAGCGGAATGTCCACCTGAGCAACTGGATTGTCCTTCATTTCCTTCCTCCAAGTGCGCTTCACCCTGTCCCCAGATCTTCTGCAGAGGGTTGGGGGAATCCTTAGAATAGTTTTGAATTGCATGGGGGACGGGGACATTCTGTTCAGCAAGAAGAAACTCTTGTGCTGACAGAATGTTTGCCTTTGCACTACATTGAATCCCACCAACTTTTTCTTTTTCTTTTCAATCCTGAGACCCTGATAACAAAGACGCCAAAATCATCCACAGAAGCGCCTGCCTCCCTCAAAAGTTCAGATGCACAAAAATGTTATTTTCATATCAGTTCAGTCAACTGTTGCCATCTTGGTCCCAAGGACGAGATCGTATGAAAATGTGTAACTGCATGTGATATCTGGACCAAAATTTTCCTGGTGCAGCACTGCTTAACAGAGCAACTATATTTAGATGTTTTTTTGCAGCTAACGGTAAGACATACAGCCATAGCATAAGAGTTTACTCAGAAAGGTTTACTAATGGTCTAATAGGAAATATGTACTTGGACCAGCAGGAATTACCTACTGATGTTATTATCTAGGAACTTTCCCTCTTTTGCAACTATACATGCAACCAGCCTGCCATTCTGGCTTTGCTGGAAGCAAGAGGCAGCTAGAGGAGAGAAGGCTAGCATACTTGCATAGTTCAAAGCACCTTGCGTAGCAGGTATGGCAAAGGCTTTCTGCCAAAGAACTTGGAGAGAACCTGCTGTCTGTCAGAAAGGACAACATTGAGCTAGGTTGACCAATGGTCTAGCTCTGCATCTGGCAGCTTTGCTGGTATATTTGCATTTTAGTGGCTGAGCATGCAGGGACTAGCTAAGTTCAGGGCAGGAGAGGAGGCAGCCAGCCAGTGACATCCACATACCTTGGCAGCACCGTTGGCATACATCTGTATCATGTTCTCTGCTCCCTGCTTCACCTTCAGCTCAATATTGAGCTGCTTCTCCAGGCCAGCAATGCGGTTCTTGGTAGCTGTTGATCGGCTCAGGCTGCCTGGAGATTGTGGGGCATCTGGGAAGACAGTAAAGTGGTTAATGCCACGAGGGCACAAATCCCAGACCACCACTATCAGGGGAACCATCCAAATGCATGAGCTAGCAGGTAGGGAACTGGCATCACGTAGCAGGGACCATCAAGAGCATGCAATGGGATGCATACACATCTTTACGCCCATCCTGGCTCATTGGCATCTTGGAATCCGTAACCCCCCCAGGAGGCACTGGGGACAAGATTGAATCAAGCCAATGAACACATTTAGATTGCGTTCTGCTTTAGAGGTTTCTGGACCTCAGCACAGAATAAGATGTATCAGCCAGTCTACTTGTTTGGGGAAGGTATCTCGCCCATCTTCAGGCTGCTGTACCTACTTGCTGCCCCTTTCTGGGCAGAATTCAAAGCACTGCTTCTTAACCATTAAAATCATGAGGTCCAGGTTACCTCAAGGAGGGAACGGTCTTCTTAGAGGTGGTCTCTCAACTCTGGAATACACCCCACCCCCCAGAGATACTTGCTTTGTGCTCAGTTTGGTGAGTTTTTAAGTACAGCGGTACCTCTGGTTACGTACTTAATTCGTTCCAGAGGTCCATTCTTAACCTGAAACTGTTCTTAACCTGAAGCATCACTTTAGAAGAAGAAGAATTTGGATTTGATATCCCGCTTTATCACTACCCGAAGGAGTCTCAAAGCGGCTAACCTTCTCCTTTCCCTTCCTCCCCCACAACAAACACTCTGTGAGGTGAGTGAGGATGAGAGACTTCAGAGAAGTGTGACTAGCCCAAGGTCACCCAGCAGCTGCATGTGGAGGAGCGGAGACGCGAACCCGGTTCCCCAGATTATGAATCTACCACTCTTAACCACTACACCACACTGGCTTCACACTCTACACCACACTTTAGCTAATGGAGCCTCCCGCTGCTGCCGTGCTGCCGCTGCACGATTTCTGTTCTCATCCTGAAGCAAAGTTCTTAACCTGAGGTACTATTTCTGGGTTAGCGGAGTCTGTAATCTGAAGCGTATGTAACCTGAAGCGTATGTAACCCGAGGTACCACTGTACCAGGCTAAAATGTGAGTGTACTCAGGATTTTAGTGTCTATGAAAACCTAAAGCAGCAGCAGATGATATCTCTTTTTTTGCTGCTTCAGTACTGTTTTATGGATCCATTTTTTTTAAAAAAAAGATATTGCTTTAAATTGTGTCATTGTTTATTGTTACTTTGATCAGTATGAGCATGTTGAAATCTTTCTGAATTCTATTCAAATTATATAAAAACACAAATTCACTTGTTTCAACCAAAGGACCATTTGTTGTAAAGAAGTTGTCATTTAAATACTAAATATAAAGAGTTGTACAAAGGATGCTTTGTCAAGCCTAGTAAGAGGATTCCCTCATTATGTTTTCCATCCAAGAGCAGATTGCCAATGAGACAGACAGCAGAAAACAGCTGAATTCAGTTAACCAGTATCTAATACAGTGGTACCTCGGGTTAAATACTTAATTCGTCCTGGAGGTCCGTTCTTAACCTGAAGCTGTTCTTAACCTGAAGCACTACTTTAGCTAATGGGGCCTCCTGCTGCTGCCGCGCCGCCGGAGCACGATTTCTGTTCTCATCCTGAAGCAAAGTTCTTAACCTGAGGTACTATTTCTGGGTTAGTGGAGTGTGTAACCTGAAGCGTATGTAACCCGAGGTACCACTGTATGTTCCTGGATCCAGAGAGACTTCTACAGGTCTGGTATAGTGCATTTGAGTGTGATTTAATCTATGAAAGAGTTGTATACAATTAGATGCATTAACAATAATATATGTATTTTGCACAACATCCATGTCAGGGCAGACAACTCTTCACTGAATACATAGGCCAAAGGCTTTTAAGAGAGGCCGTATTCAGACTTTGGCACTTTAAATTCTGGACCCTAGCTGACATCACGTGGAACTAGCATTAGGCAATGGTGCGGTCCCAACACTCCTGGTTTAGCGCTTTTCTCTCTCTCCCAGAGACAAAGAATGGACTATAAGATTGGGGGCCTGTTCTTGAGAAAGGCTGCCAGAACTGCTTGGTATTCACTGCTGTGCAATGTAGTGTAAAGCAAGCCAACTGGAATGAATCCTTTTTAGAAAAAGAGAGAGCAGCTCAGATCTTCTAAGCCAGTACACCACTGAGTAAATCCTAGATTTACAAAGCACTTGGTTAGAAAGAACACTTGCAGTGTTGTCAGCAACACCACATCACAGCCCACAGGCTGAATGAGGACAGGCTTAGACAGTGGCCCATCCAGAACTCTTATCCTTTCTGACCTCTGGGTTGCAGGGGGCTCTGAGCCTAGGTTCTCCAAGCAAAAAGGAAACAGCCACACCCAAGCCCCGCAGGCTTTCTAGCCCAGTTATATATATATAAGCAGGCTCTCCCCCCCTCCTCCCCATTTTTGTGGCCTGTGCTTGACAGTGGAGTCAGGTACAACAGCAACCGCTTCCTCTTTTGCAAAGTCACAGGCCGCTGCCTCTCCATAAGGTGCAGCCCCATCGTTGTAACAAGCTATTTTGGATGGAAGTGGTGCCATTTTAAGGTTCTGCCTGTGTGCTCCATGGGCTCCACTGTGCCTTTTTTCGATTGCTTCATACAGAGGGGTTTGGGGATGTTCCTCTCCCTGCTGCTGCTTATTCCCCAATGCCTCCTTCCAGACACACAGGCCAGTTGCCAAGTTTCTGCTCTGTTAGTGACTGTCCACATCTGGAGACTGGCATAGAGACTGCTTATTAGGAAAACTTATTAGAGACTGGAGACTGCTTATTAGGAAAAAGGGGCTGGGAACAGCCAGGTAGGGAGGAGCATACAAACAGGATTGGCAAAGTGTAAAGTTTCCTCTACCATACAAAGGTGCCAACAGGCTAGGGTGTGGATCTATACGGAACAGTTTTTAAACAAACAATGCCTGGCAGCTCAAATGAGTTCTTTCTTTCTTTCTTTTTGTTTCTTTCTCTCTCTCTCTCTCTCTCTCTCTCTCTCTCTCTCTCTCACACACACACACACACACACACACACAAATACACACTTTCACAGCTTTGTCGATGGTTTTATGAACATTCAAGAACTGTAGGTAGCAACATATGGAAAGCTGTGTTTCTCCAATGCCAAATATGAAGCTAACTGAATTATTAATACTCACTTCTATATTTTATCTTCTATATTCTGAACTTTCCCCCAAAACAAATTGCAGGTGCAATGTGCAAGTTTTCAAAAATAGTAGCTGAAGTAAGCCTCATCTGAATGGTTATTATTACATAATAATAAATGGCAGGTTATAGCTTGCTATTCTATAAAATACTCAAAGAGGCTAACAGTCATCTTCATCAAAACAAATTAAAATTGTCATATTATAATGATTCTTGCATAATAAAAGGAGAGGGATATAGCTCCTGACTCAGCAATACATGCCTCAATCAATTTTTGCAGAATTTGATAGTGTCTTAAAACATTCAAAGAATAGTCAAAATAAGATGCTGCACACTCTGGAAGAATGTAGCCTGGGATAAGAGAGACACTTTTCACACTTTAAAGCAGTTCCCGCATTGTTATAAAAGCTTTTTTTAAATTGCTTTCCCATGTATTGATACTGCAATAATTCTAAGAATAAATGACCTTATTCCCAGTACAGAAGCCTACTGGAAGATCTGTTCTTAATTTGCATTCAGGATGGGTTATCCTATTCTATATGTCACAAAATTCTCCTGAAGTGCAAGTAGATGCCGCCAGTCCTGTTTTATATGAGTGACTTCTTTAACTTAGCTATGGACAGCTTTCGCTAAACCAGCCATTTCCTTTTAAATGCCTCTCACCAAACTAGGGGAAAGTGCACACATTGCCCAGTAAAGTCACGGATTTGCTCACCATGAGAGGTGTTTAAAAGATTTGATATTCTTGATCAAGGGAAGCTCAACAACACAATTTAACAACCCTCTCTGTAGTTCTTTAAACTCTTGCCAGCTGAAATCGTCAGGAAGCCAGAGACAGACTTAAATCCACCAATACCTAAAGCTTGTGCACCCTATCATCAGTTCCTACCCATCCTTGCCCTAAATCTCTGCTTGCTTTTTGGCTCCCCCATAGCACCTCACCCTTGACTTCCCATCCATCCACCCGGTGGTCCATTGCACACACTTACCCCCCAGCTCTTCAGGGTCTTTGACGACAATATGTGCATTGAGATCCTGCAGTTGGTGGTGCAGGGCCTCCAGCTTGCGGTTGGAACTCTTGAGCAAGTTGTCCACATTGGAGAGGTTCTTACGGTCTGTGGTTGCCTTGCGCAAGTTTTCTGCTCCCTCCTTTATCTTCAGCTCTTTTCGAATCTCACGCTTAATCTTCTCCTTTTCTTCATCCAGCTTCTGCTGTACACTGGTGTCTGAGAAATCTGAGCTCTGGTCCAGGCCCAGCTGCTCCAGCACTGACCAGTTGCCTGGATCACTCTGCAAGGGAAAACATAGCAATAAGTTGTTTACAGGCACTGGAATGAGGTTAGCACTATGATTCAATGGGTGCTATTCTAAATATCACTAGAATCATCCACAGAGCCTATACGGGTGATATATATATATATATATATATATATATATATATGCATTTATACAACTTATATATACACCATACAATACTCATCATTATCTCTTATCCTCAGACTTCTCCATCCATCTCTCCATGGCATTCTAGGTAGTCTTTTGTCGGCTGCATAATCTGCTATTCCACCAATTTTTGTCTCAAATCTTCCTTTATTTAATGGAATCTCCCAGTATTCTCTAGAATATTTACACAACCACCACATATGGATCAGGGTTCCCTGTACCTTGTGGCACTTCCAGCATAGATTTGACCTTTTTCTGTACATTTTCACCACTTTGCTGGGTTTCAAGTTACCACCGTTACATCATCTTTTGTAAATGTTCCTTAATAAGGTACCAGGCAGAGAAGTTCATAGTGCTCCCCCATTTCTATATTATAACCAATATCTATAGCACATTTAATCATTGTCGCATTTACCATTTTGCCTTTAGCTTCCCACTCCAATAACAGTTTATAAATCTTAGAAATCAGTTTCGCATCCTTTCCTATTACAATTTTTTCGAATTCTGAATTCGTTTCCCCAAATTCCTTTTTAAAAAACTTTTAAAAACTTTTTAAAAACTTTTTAAACTAAGTTTTTTAAACTTTTAAAAGCTTTTTAAACTTTTTAAAACCTTTTAAAAATAACTCTTTCACCTGGAAGTACTGAAACCAATCTATAGTATAATTTGATACCTCATCTCTTTTCAAACTTTAAACTCTAAACTTTAAACTCTCTTTAAACTTCAGAAAATCCTTGTAAGTAGCCTATCTGTTATCCATTTTCCATATGGGGAATCTTATACGCCTACTTTATGCCTTCCAACTACCTAGATTCTGCAATCTGTTCAGAACTCAACTTAGTCACAAATGTTCATATAAATGAAGCAACATACACAGTGACTTTCCCTTTAAGAGGGAAACATAATTTTGTGCAAATGGAAGTACACTTACAGCCCAATCCCATGCATGTTGCCCATAATTTCCTTGCATACATCCACAGAGCTAAACAGAAGGTCTGGTTCTAAGCAGATATGATTTTGCTGTGCAGGTAGGACACACGATCAATGACAACAAAATGCAGATTATGCTACTAGGCTGTATAAAGGTTCTAATTAGAAGCAAACCATTATGTTTCATTGTTGCAGAAATTTATTAGTATGTAAGTGACATGTGAATGGTTCACCTTCTTGAAATGTAAAAAAAAATCAATATTTTAAAAATGGTCTTTCTAGGTGGTTTAAAATCCATTATTTAAGTTGGCACGATTTAAAGTCAATTCACCCTGCCGCCCCCTTCGTAGCCTTGGGCAAGTCACCCTTCTCTCTCTTAGTCACCAAACTGCAAATATAGATAAATAACATCAACCTACTTTGCAAGGTTGCTCAAGGAATTATTGCTAATGTTTGTGAGCACTAGGTAAGTGCTATTTTTATTATAATTATATTATTAATGAAAGTTTTATTTATATACTGCCCTTCCGCTCAACTGAGCCCAGGACGTTAGCTAAAGCAGCACCCAGCTAGCACTAAAAATGTTCTCATGTTGCTAGACATTTCACGGAAATGCTACTATAAAGAGAGAAAAGAAACCATGCGTAACTGGAATGAGGAAGCAGATGAAAGAGAGGGAGAGAAGCATTACAGCAATAGACAGTCTGCCACTGAAATATGAATGATAAACGGTCCAAGAACCCAGCAGTCCTGGGTGAAACCTCTCCCATTCTGGATTGTGCTGTCTCCTTAGAACGACATAAGAGTCCATAATTTCAGATTCAGGCGAACAGCTTCTCCCCCTGCCCCAACTAGAAAAAAGCAAAACAAAAACCCCTGACTCCTCTCACACACACCTTGCTCAAACCACTGCATAACCAACGCTAGGCTGGATAATGTGGAGCTCTTTAGGAAGTTCAAGCAGACCATTACTGCCCTGTTCCTTTGCTTTCAGCACTATGAAGGCTGAATTCTCTTACGACGGTAGGTTCCTTTTACTAATAAGGACAATAGATATAGTTCTCAAACCTTTGGCTCTTAAAATTATTCCCAGAACTGTGCTTGCCATTAGTGGACTGCGCCAATATGCAGGACAGTAATGAAAACTTAGCGGTCCAGAATGGTGCCTCTCCTTGGATGGAACTGCAAAAGGATCTTCATGCTTCCACCATCTGTCCAGTGGAGGAAAGAGAGCATCCATCTCTTTGCTGTGTAGCACCATTAAGCTCCTTAGGCAGCTCCAGTCCAATCCTAACGGCATCACTTTGATGTACTGTGTGTGTGCTTAGAGTTGAAGTCTAAATGTGTCAAGTCCTAGTGAGGGCTTTTGTCCTGAGCTGAAAACCCTCAGTCACGTCCATGTGCAAGTGTGTCTGTAAAATGTGTATAAATTTGTGATAAGTCGTAAGGGTAAAAAAATAAAATGAGGTAAGGATTGTGAAGCCTTTTGCCAATTATGGTTATTCTATTGTGTCATCAACACACATGGTGCTCCACAGGAATAAGTAACATAAGCATAAGAAGGCAGGTCCATGCCCCGAGAACACTGCAATCTTAGCTATGACAGATTGGGAGCATAATTATAGAAGGGGAAAGGATAGATACACAGTCAACAGGTGAAGGATATGCACAGAAAATGAAGCTGTGTGCATTTAAAGCTTGGCTTCTGTAGGTGGGGGGTGGAGACTAAGAGGTTGAGCCAAATTAGAAGCACTTTCTCAGTAACAACAGTTTGAGTGGTGCCAACTTGGAATGCGCTGGCAAATTCTTTCTGGCACTACCTTCAATCTAGGCTGTCTGAGTCAGAGGCTGACCCTGCTGTGGTGCCCCAGCTACAGGATACATGCCCAGGTGGGAACTTGGCACATTGTAGTTAAATATTATCCACCTAAGTCTTCTAGTAAGGAAACAGACCTCACAGGCTTACTGGAAGGAATTAAACAAGTGGCCTGGGGGAGTTCAACACAGAACGACACTCATTTAACAGCTTCCCTTGCTACCCTATGGACAATGCCCAGAGCCTGTGGAGTCTGCACATAGGCAGAAGAACTGCTGGGGGTGGGTGGGGGCAATATGCTTCCAGTAAACTATCCGTCCTATCCAGCACAAGGATGTGGCCAGAATATTGGACTGAAGTGAATATATTGGGGTAGGGAAGGTGGAGAATAAGGAATTCTGAGCAGGACACAAAGTAGGTAATCTCATTTCAAAGCACTGCAAGGAGCTGCATGTATCTACTCAATAAAGCCTGGCATTAAATGTGTTAGGCACATGATAGCCAGTATATGCAGTGATAACTCATCGGCCAAACCTATAGATATGCTATGGTCTTCCCTAATATTTACATGCCCCCTGCCCCCCCTTTTACACACAAAATATTATATATCTGTTGCTCTTCGTCTCAGACACCTTGTTCAGTAGAGTACAGTGGTACCTCGGGTTAAAAACTTAATTCGTTCCGGAGGTCCGTTCTTAACCTGAAACTGTTCTTAACCTGAAGCACCACTTTAGCTAATGGGGCCTCCTGCTGCCGCCGCCACACAATTTCTGTTCTCATCCTGAAGCAAAGTTCTTAACCTGAGGTACTATTTCTGGGTTAGCGGAGTCTGTAACCTGAAGCGTCTGTAACCCGAGGTACCACTGTAAGTACTACAGTCCCTCCTTTCTCCAACGCTTAAAAGATAACATTTATTCCTCAAACACATATTCTGCTGCTCTCACATGTGTCTATGTGTTCCAGACCGAGGCACATTGCCCACAGATGCCCCACAAATGTTAACACTTCCTGCTACTTGTACCCCATTGTGCTTTTTTGCCTTTCATGTCCGTTTCTCTGATGTGCAGAGCAGCAAATGCACACACAGATGAACATCAGGGTATATTGTAACATGCAGAGCCACTTGTAGATAAGGCAGTGCAGTTCCCAAGCCACTTTCACAACACACGCAGTACTCCCGCATCTTAGACTAGGATTCCTGCTCCCTCGTACTGATACTGGCCTACTGATTTCTACACTCCCCAGTTGTTTGGTTATCATTAAAAAAAAGGGGGGGCGGAAGTATCCTGATACCACCCCCCTTCAAACGACTGTACCTCTTGGTCATGCTCAGAGTTTGTGTCCGGCTCCGAAAGAGACATCCCGGCCCCAGGAGAGGCACACCAGGCCGCCCGTCTGCTTCGAACTGTGCGCTGGCTACACCCTCATTTCCTGCCTGTTGATTCAAACGGCTCTTCCAGCCTGTGAGCAAACAAACCACTTCCTAACAGAGTTCCTGTATTCGCTGGCAATACCGGAACACAGGCCACGGGTGAAGGGAGCAATGGTGGGGCCTGCATGTTCCCCTGCTGCTTTGCCACTTGCCTTCCCTTCTGAGTGAACTTTCTAGAGGGCCAGGAAATCCCCAGAACTGCAGTAGGGCGATACTTTTATGAGGTAAAATACCCCGAAACAGCAAGCAAGCTTTCAAGTCGTCTAGAACTCTGCTTCTGGCTGGATGTTCAAGCAAAATGCAGAGCAGAGGAGGGAGAGAGGGAGGGAGAGAAAGCTAGGCATGATTTTGGAGCCCAAAAGTTCACAGTTTGTAAGCCTTAATGCAGAATGGGGTGGGCAGACTTTATTAGACTCATCTGGGTGCAAAAGAATTTAAGGATGCACCACAGGCGTATTAGGACAACCAGCCAACTGACCAACCACTGGCAATTTCTCCTTATTTTGGCAATATAAAATCTAGGTAGTTACAGTGGTGCCTCGCAAGACGAAATTAATTCGTTCCGCAAGTCTCTTCGCCTTGCGGTTTTTTCGTCTTGCGATGCACGGTTTCCCATAGGAATGCATTGAAAATCAATTAATGCGTTCCTAGGGAAACCGCCTTCAGACCAGGTCCGGGGACAGTCTGTCCCCGGACCTCTTCTGAAGGCTGGGGGGGCAAGGGCTTTTCTTCTCACCCCCAGCATTTTAAAAAACCCTGGGACAGCGGAGGACTTCTCCGCTGTCCAGGCGATCTTAAAATGCTGGCGAGCGGCATTTTAAAATCGCCCCGGACAGCGGAGGACTTCTCCGCTGTCCGGGGCGATTTAAAAGCCCCTGGGAAGGCAGGCAGGGGGGGGGGACAAAGACTTTCGCCCCCCGCCCGCCTTCAGAAGGTGTTCCCACCCCCCCGCCCGGCTTCGCAGCAGCACTACGAAGCCCGGCGGCTGGGGCAGGTGCTCCCGCCCCCCCACCCCGCTTCGGAGCAGCGTTCCGAAGCGGGGTGGCTGGGGCAGGTGTTCCCACCCCCCGCCCGGCTTCGCAGCAGCGCTACGAAGCCCGGCGGCTGGGGCAGGTGCTCCCGCCCCCCCCCCCCGCTTCGGAGCAGCGTTCCGAAGCGGGGTGGCTGGGGCAGGTGTTCCCACCCCCCGCCCGGCTTCGCAGCAGTGCTACGAAGCCCGGCGGCTGGGGCAGGTGCTCCCGCCCCTCCCCCACCTGCTTCGGAGCAGCGTTCCGAAGCGGGGTGGCTGGGGCAGGTGTTCCCACCCCCCGCCCGGCTTCGGAGCACGGGGAGATCGCTTCTCCCCACCGCCCCTTGCTTCAAAAGAGGTCCGGGGGCAGCGGGAAGCGCTCCCGCTGCCCCCGGACCTCTTTTGAAGCAAGCGGCTGCGGAGAGAAGCGATCTCCCCGCAGCCGCTTGCTTCAAAAGAGGTCCGGGGGCAGCGGGAGCGCTTCCCGCTGCCCCCGGACCTCTTTTGAAGCAAGGGGCGGTGGGGAGAAGCGATCTCCCCGCAGCCGCTTGCTTCAAAAGAGGTCCGGGACCTCTTTTGAAGCAAGGGGCGGTGGGGAGAAGCGATCTCCCGGCCGCCCCTTGCTTCAAAAGAGAAGACCCGTTGTCCCCGGGGCAAGCTTCGTTTTGCGAAGCAAGCCCATAGGGAAATTCGTCTTGCGAGGCAACTCGAAAACGAAAAAACCTTTCGTTTTGCGAGTTTTTCGTCTCACGAGGCGTTCGTCTTGCGGGGTACCACTGTATTTGGAACTGTGTCCAACACAGACTTGAAAACACAGGTCCCCTGTGTGGCAGAAAGCAGAAGTGAAGACAAATCTGGTAATCTTTCTATCAGCAATGCTACTGTAAGATAGTAAACGCCATGCAACCATCCACACAACGGTGACCAATGGCAGAAAAAGCACCTCTCTCTCTCTCTGTTCTTAATTAGCACAAGACAAGACAAACACACTGCTACAGGATCTACAGCAGTTGGATCCTTACACTGAGCAGGCAAATTGTGGAACAGTTTTGCAAGAGCAGCACAGATCCTGTTGTCTGAGCTATGCACTACTGAGGCTTTTGCCCTTGACATTACAAAAAATGAAAGAAAAAGGAAGACTTTCTCTGAAGTATTCCTTCTCTCCCAGGATCCAGCACAATCCTCCCTTTGTCATTTTTTATTTTTTAAAAATGGGACATTTTGTGCCCTGATTATTTGTAGCCTTTTCATGCTGGCTCATTTTAGCAACAATGGACTAGAAAGCGTATTCCCATTTTTCACTCTCTTTCTCAAGTTACATTAACTGCACATGTGCCTTTTGTCATTTGAAGCTTTCAGCTTCCCAATTTCAACCTTCAACACGATGGTATCTAGCTCAGAATTTGCAAGAGCACATTTTAGTCCCATCCCCCCCCCATGATTTTTTAAAAAAACCTGTCAGCATGAAGGAATAGGAAAAACCAAAGTTTTTCTATCAGTGGTGAATCCATTTTCAAAATTGCACGTTTACTGTAAGGCGCTAAATACCATCTAGTGGAAAAACAAGATACTAATCTAAATAAATAAATAAAAATGTCCTAACTTAGGTTCCTTAATTTCAGTGGGTCTACTCTGCTTTGAACTTAGTTGCATACTGCCAACAATATAAAAATTGGTTAAAATAATTTTCAAACAGAAAAAAACAGGGTGAAGTAAAAAGCAGTGTTTAAAATTACTCAGGCACCAGGAACATTTTGCTTATTTATTGCATTTATATCCCACCTTTCCCCCCAAGGAGTACATGGTTCACTCCCCATCTCAGTTAATCCCTATATTGACCCTGTGAGGTTGGCTAGGAGGTTGTGACTGGCCCAAGGTCACCCAGTGAGTTTCATGAATGATTTTAATCTTTAAGCTGTTGTTGTACACTGCTTTACATGTATATTTTATTCTTGTGAAAGCTGTCCCAGTTGTGCTTTTAGAGCTGGTCTTTGACCGTAATAAATTATGAAGATGGCGAATGAATGGGGATTTGAACCCTGATCTCCCAGGTTCTCGTCTAACACTCAAACCACTACACCACATTGGCTTCGTACAGTACTTCTGCTATGGGGCAGCTATATAAATTAAAAAGGTAAATAAATATGGGGAAAGCAAAATGTCACTTAGAGAAGGATCTGAAATATCCTTGAATATTTTCCTTGAAGCTTGAATTTGTTTTATTCTGGACTCTTTTATTTGATGTTTTAATGTGTTGAAAACTACTACTAAAGTTATGGATTGAAGACAGAGGAAGAAATTGGCATTTTTGATAACAGAAGACACTCAGTAGCAAAGACTAATGCCTTCTGCACAAAGCTGACCAGATCTGCTGTAAACTCATACATGCCAAAAAAGAAGTAGTAGTTATTTTTGCATCAGAGCAGCTATAATGCAAATCTACATTACTCACACTGGGCACTGTAACTTCAAAGGAAAAGGAGCTGTGTGATAGCCTGATGCATAAGGTGTTCCCAATCCAGACTGGGGCTGCTGCACCAGGTGCCTGCTAAAAGTCTTCCCCCCTCCCAGCTATTATTTGTACAGTGTGCAGGCAAATAGCAGTTGGGACGGTGGGAGCAGATGCAGCAAGAAATCGGTGCAGGGTCCTGATCTAGACCAGAAGGACATTCAGGATCAGGGACCCACATGGCCGCTTTAAGTAACAGAAGCATAATTAAAACACACATTTTAACTGAACATTACAGTGGTACCTCGGGTTACAGATGCTTCAGGTTATAGACGCTTCAGGTTACAGACTCCGCTAACCCAGAAATAGTACCTCAGGTTAAGAACTTCAGGATGAGAACAGAAATCGTGCAGCAGTGGTGCGGCGGTGGGAGGCCCCATTAGCCAAAGTGGTACCTCAGGTTAAGAACAGTTTCAGGTTAAGAACAGACCTCCAGAACGAATTAAGTTCTTAACCTGAGGTACCACTGTACATGTAGTCTGGTTGTGAGTTTACAGCAGTCTTGGCTGTAGCAGCCAGAGAAGTGGCTGCAATAATTTGCCCAGAAAATCTGCAGTGTGGACTATAAGTGAAGCAAGCAAGGAGCTCTAAGAAAAAGCCGCTTTGAGAGTCAAAGACCAGCCGAGAGTTCTTTCTCTGAGAGGCAGGTGTATAACAAAGTTCCTACAGAGTCAACTGTCTTGCAGAGATGTGGGAATGAACCCAGCAGTTTGGCTTGACCAACGGGCCTCACTGAACCTACACTTGCAGCTCTGCCTTCCTGCAGCCTGGAGCATGTGTGCAGAGCCAGTTCACTCAGCTGTGAGTTGGAATCAGGCAAGGTCACAGCCCAGAGAGCCTCCGTACTTGTTCTGGACACCTCCTGACGCAATGCAGGAAATGGAGCTGCTGACTCACCCGCTTCCTTCACAGAAGTCAGCGCTGACCCTAACACAGTGCGGCAGCCCCAGCGATGCAAAGGTCAACACCAGGGAGAGGAGTCTTCTCTAGCCAGCACTGGAGTAGTAGCATGACTGGGGCAAGTATTATACTGTAAGGACAGAGGGCACAACACTCATCACTATCCTACGTGCTCTTTCATATGCCTTGGATTGAGAGCAAGCAGCTCTGTACTGGAATACAGGGGTGCCCGTGAAATCAAACGAACCATCTCCCCAACATCTTGCACCCATTTCCCAAAAGATTGCTTTATGGATTTTGCACTGAATTCTGCAGAGGCTTGGTATAAACGTGTATGGACTGTAGTCCTCTCATCCAAATTAATGTATTACAGGAAAGCTATCGGGGGGGGGGGATAATCTTTAGCACAGATTTGTGGGGGAAAATATTTCATGTATCAACTCTCGAGTCAGTAACAGGACCCACAGTCTCTATATAAAAACAGCCTTAAGAATAGATGACCCTCAGGGTCCCTTCCAACTCTACAATTCTATGAAATCACAATTGCTCCCAGATTTGCTCTACGCTAGGACTTTCCCCTCTGGGACCAGCAAACAGCTATAAAAGGAAAGCAACTATCTTCCACACAATAGCTCTAAGAATGCCCAAAGGCTGGAGACAAGCCAGCCAGCTGGCACACAAAAGAATCCTTCTCTAGCCTTCCTTTTTGAGGACACGAGATCAAAGAGGCTGCCTATAGCTTGCATATACCAGAACTGGAAGGCGAGGGGCAAATGTTCAGATAGCAATTTCTAATCTTTCACTACTTCCTTGCTCTAATGCTTGGGCAGCGCTGCCTCCCCTATGTATTCCTCTTCTAAAAAAAAACCAAGATATCCTGGCTTGCAAGACCCGGCTCTTTCCAAGCAACAGACTCACCACTGCACAATGGGAACAGGGCCAGGAACCCAAGCAGACATTGCTACAGGGCACAGGAATGTAGAATGGCGTGTGCTGCTGATACGAAGGGAGGGCAGCAAGCCCTTGCGCTCCAAGGTTAATTCTGCACCCTTGGTAGGCAGACCTTGGAGTTTTAGAACAAGTCTTTTCTCCCCAGTGTCACCTGTTTCCCCCCTCTACAGGCTAGGCAGAAGATGGGATTCCTTCTGCACGTCTTTCCTACAGCCAGACCCCACCCCCAGTTGCTCCATCTCGCATCTGGCTCTTTGTAAACACTGAGTGCTGCCAGGGCCAGAAATCAAAACGGAACCTGAGTGACCCTGCCTGCCTGCTCCAGTGATTCTGAGCATGGCTAGAGTGAGAAGAAGCCTCATGTGACCCACAGAGTCCGAGTCAGTTCCTCCTTAAGCCTCACATGATGGAGTACCCTCAGAATATCACTAGCCCCTATGCTAGGACCACTATGATTATGTTCTCATGGGCCCTCATACCAGGCTTCCCACAATACCACAGGAAATGCAGGCACACCACACACACACACACACACACACACACACACACACAAACACACAGCTGATAATAAAGACCCATATTATTAGAAACAGGCTTCTATGTTGTTGCTTGAGAAACAGCCTGGATTTAAGTCCATGGTGCCAAGTTCAAAGTCCATGCTGAACACTCAGTGGAGCACTCCTTAATGTAGCACAGCAGGGTTTTGCTGGACTTCCTGACTCCTCCAAGAGCACTGTCCCCACCCACTCACCCCTCCATCTGGCAGACACTGATCCCCCTTGGCCTGAGCAACACAACAGCTGAGAACCTGGACATCACAATGTAGCCATTCACTTCTTCCCAAGTCAAGAAACACAATGGGAGCTCAGTAACACAGCCCAGATGGCTTCAGGCCGAAATGTGTGCACCAAGCTGCTCCGAGAACATGGAGGCAGCACAGGTGTCAGCCCTGCCTTGTTATGATGCTTTTCGGTCAAGAGGATCATGCTCATGAATTGGGCCGCTGTCTGGATCCCATGCACGTGGATTGCATCTTCCCCATTGTTATCATCAAGGCATGGGACCACTTGCAAGAATGACCCCATGGCTTTGAAATGTAACATGCAACTTGGACTCAACACAGTTAGTGCTGGGTGTTTTATGGTAGTGCTCAAAAGTAACCCGACAGAGGATTAGAGGGTGTTCTTAACCGCAGTACAATCTAAGCAAAACTTGTGTGTTATTTTTGGTCTCCTGAAAGCAGACCTTCTGTGCTCTGGTCTGAGTGTGAGCAAGCCAAACATCCATGTCTGGAATTTAATCCAAGTCCATTTAAACTCCTGCTCTCTGGAGTTGATCAACTGATGACATAACTGGAACCTTCAATTTAAGCCATAATTATTTAGGGTTCTTTGACGAGTCATAGAAACCAGAATGTGCTAGTTTACATCAATTAATCACCCCCTTAAGCTATGCTGCACTCCAGAGTCTAATTCATTATTGAAACCATGTCCCTCCCCATGAAAAAGGAGTGATATTCCATAGTGTCTGTCTGATGGCGTAGAACTAGGCAGAAACTTGGTTTTTCATTACCCAGCACAGCAAAAGAGTAGCAGCTGGAAAGGAAGGAAGGCCTCCAGAGTTCTAATCCAGTGCCCTACTTTCTGAGGAACAACTCTGGAGGACTAAGGAATCTTACAATTCTCTACACATAAATTTGCTAGGACCTAAGTAAAACTGTGTGTGTGTGTCTCTGTGTGCACATGCATACTATAACCAAGCAGTCACTGGGAACCTGCTCAGGTCTCTTGCAGTATACAGAGAGAAGAGGCATTCCAAAGGATTACAGAAGTTATTCCTTAATTGGAGCAGGGACAAGAAGAAAAAATGGTGTGTGTCAGCAGTTTCCCTCTGGAAACTGGCCATTTCTTAACCAGGATACAACTAACGTTCCCTCAGGCAAAAGCATCTGTTCCTAGTATGTTACATTTTTGCTGATTATTCTCCAGCCACAAGGCTAGCTTCCCCCAGCTCTGTCCTCCATACTGTGGGGTCAGAAATAGACTACCACTAGTACCGGTTGGAACTAGCACGACTTTAGCAGATACAATTCAGACACCTTTGCTGCTGCTATTGATCCGGAAAGGCAATGACAGGATATACTGGGCTTTTAATTTTTAAACACAATGAGGGTTGAGATTTCAGAACGCAAACAGCCAGTCTCTACCAACCTTGTGTTGTGAGCTCCAAGACGAAGGCAGGCCTGCACCACACAGAGGCAGCAACATCCTCACCGCCAAAATAAAGTGTCAACAAGAAGCCTTCCTACAAACACTGGCTCTGGCTCCTTTTCTCCACCCCGCTCACAATTGTAGTCAGCTTCCTGAAAGCAGGGACTACAGAAACTCAAGCATGACCTAAGCTCATGTATTCTGTTACATAAACGCCTCACAATGCAAGAGTTCTCTGTAAAGGAGTAAGCTCAGCTAGGCCCCTCTCTAAATCTCTTGAATCCATGCCCAGATGCCTCCTTGGTTTTCTCAATTTCTCGCCTCCTCTCTTTGCAGGTCATCTAATATCAGAATCAGTTTTAAATTTGCAAGAGAATATCTGTACGGTGGGGGCAGGCAGGGGAGTTGCCTTTGATCTAGATTTATAGATTTAAATCTGCACCAGCACCATAGGCAATGTGACTGCAATGATTTGCATCTGCACCCGTGCGAAGGTCAATGTGCTAACTTATGTCATGCCAGCTCAAAATACCTGCCACCACCCGCTTCAGTAACATAAATGGGAATGGGCACAACTGCTGCTAAGACTACAAGGAAATGAGATCCTAACATGCAAGAAGGGCACTTAAGTGAAGTTTAATCTGAGCACAAACACATCATGTTCTCTCCAACCTAGCATCATAGGAATCTCCCTATGCCTCTTCAGCATTTGCTGAAAACCATATACCGTATTTTTTTGCTCTATAAGACTCACTTTTTCCCTCCTAAAAAGTAAGGGGAAATGTGTGCGCGTCTAATGGAGCGAATGCAGGCTGCACAGCTGTCACAGAAGCCAGAACAGCAAGAGGGGCGCAACAATCCCTTTTGCTGTTCTGGCTTCTGAGATTCAGAATATTTTTTTTCTTGTTTTCCTCCTCCAAAAACTAATTGCATTTTGTGGTCTGGTGTGTCTTATAGAGTGAAAAATACGGTAGTGAAGAAGCCAGACACACATCTGTAGAGAAGGAACCCCACAACTTAGGGGCTGCCACAGTGAATGCCCTTTCCTGCCCCCACAAACCTCTGAGGGAGGTGGAACTATCAAGGTCACCTGGGAGGGTCTGTAGGGAAGAACACAGTCTTGCAGGTATTTGGGACCCAAGTTATTTAAGGTTCCTGAGCACGTTGGGCCTGGAAATGAACTGGAAGCCAATGCAACTGTTTTAGAACAGGGTTATAGTTATTCTAAAGGCAAACCCAGCCAGCAATCTGGCCACTGCATTGTGGACCAGTTGAAGTTTCTGAGTTGTCTTCAAGGGCAGCCCACATAAAGCATATTGCAGCAATCCAATCTGGAAATTACCAGAGCAAGGAGTACTATGGCCAAGAGATCTGTACAAAAGGGGGGGAAGAGGAAGGGGTGGTTCAAACACACACCAACACAGCCTGATGCTGCCCCTCAGTAAAAGCTCAATGACAGACAGTGAATACAAAAGGGATGCATATTTATCCTTTGCTTCTGAGGCAAAACCTCAGTGACCACAATAGTTGGCTACTACACCATCTCAAATCGTCCAACAAGGGGGGGGGAAATGAAATTTTGGGAAACACTGTAAAACATTCCTTTTTTAGAATGAATGAAATGCTGTTGGTTTTTTTTTTGTAAGATAACCTACAGCACTAGAGAATAATAATTATGACATACAGAACACTCAAACCCAAGATGCATTTTTCACCTGGCGAGTGCTGCCATCTTCAGGAGAGGAACACACAGGATCTTCATTACAGTACTTGGGAATTGCTGCTTGCCTTCTTTTGGTGACCTTTAGTCTAATTTGGTGATGTGAGAAACAATATCCTGTTTCTGCTGTCCTTTTGACCTGGCTCTACCCTTGTGGCCAGACTTTCCATGTCTCCCCTCAAATATCTGTGAAAAGACATCCTGATGCAAGACTGTGAAAGGAGCAGCATGTTACCCTGTCATGTTGGAGGGTAAGAGAAAGAGTCAGAAGATGGGGCTGAAACTGCATGAGTGCCAAAGCATCAGAGGGGAAAGTGAAATTTTGGGTGACAACTTATCCAAGATCCAAAGAAGGAAATGAGCTACAATTGGGCAATTTTGCAATTTTTGCACATACAAAATCAACACATTCACTTTTAAATTTTATAAATATGCCAAAAAAATACACTCTTAACTCTTCCTGGCTTAGGTCATAAATGATACACTTTACGTTATTAAAGCAGTAAAATGAGTTTAAGTTTGAAAAGGAAGTACTGTATTTCTTTTGCTTTTCTCCAAAATATTATTTACTTTGTTTCCCTAGGGAGGAAAGATTGGGCCTTCAGAACTTCAACCTTTGTGGACATTTAAAATCTAATCACAAGCATCACTTGTCACAACAACAGTGCTTCAATTCGAGGTCATGGAAACCAGAGGATTTTGTTCTTCGTTGTTTCATGGAGTGGAGCAGAGTTCGAAATGAGGGGAGCAGATTCTATCCTGCACTACCCACTATGCATATCTGAGATCCCCAGGCACTAAGGCACTGGCAGTTTTATAATATACCCCACCGGGCATTAACCAGCTGCCGATGCAGCAGTGCAATAAATAATTCATGCAGCTTGGCAAAGAGCCCACACAAAGCCACAAGCAACGGGCACAAAGATGTTAACTTTACTGCCAGGATTTCTGCACTCAGCATTTGGAGGCGGGGAGGGGGGGTGGAGAAGCAGCAGCAGCAGGACGAGGCAATGCTCTTGCTGCAGTTAGGAAAGCCTTAGATTTCCAAGGCTATCAAGCAGCAATTCTAAATGCTGCAAGCTCCCTACTCCTACACAAATAATCCTCGATTCTCTCAACACTCCAAACTCCAATGCTGGGGTTATTTGTACTGATTTCTGGAATTTATTTATTTTTTTTAAATTCAACAGCAGCAACGAAACAGGCACAGAGGGCCAAACAAGATGCGAGGCTAAGTTTGTGGCTGTTGCCACGAAACGGCAACTGCACATCGAATAGATCTTAACTTGTGTCATGGTGTCACAACGTCCTGGATTTCTCTCCAGTGTCCATCCCCCATGCCAAGCAGCAGCTGATTAGGTGAATCTAGACTGTTATGAGGTGGAACAAAATTACATTTCCACATATTATGGAAGGGAAGAGATCCATTGTGCCTGGCTGCCATTTTGGGCAGCAGCCTCACTTTCCCCCTATCATCCATCTTGTCCATAATTCTAGCTGTCGTATGACCTCATCTCCCCCAACTCTCATTGTCATGGTCACCATGGAACCTTTGAAAAGCATCCCTTGAAAGAGGCTCAGCAGCAGCGCCTAAAGCCTGTGGAGTGGGCATTTTCTATTATCTGCCACCCCCACCCCCAGCCTTCACAATTCACCACTGCCTTAAAGAATACCCTTTTAAGTTTCTCATGTATTGATTATCACACCGACAGCCACTTTAGAGGCCTGTCGCCAGGCAGAAAAGGTGGGATACAAATTTCAATGCAGTAAGCAAGCTGCAGACAAACTCTCCACGAGCCACAATCTACACGCTAGACATACACACCAGGCATGAGCAAACCACCTGCCCGGGGGCCGAATCCAGTCTGGCAGGCCTCTGAATCCACCCCCTCCCAGCATTCCCAAGAATACACGCCCCACCCCACCCCCAACCAGTCCCATTCCACTTCCTCCACAATCATAGTGTGCTTGTTACTGCAGGGTAGAAAGCTATTTCTTTACCCACAGCCAGCTACAGTGGTGCCCCGCAAGACGAATGCCTCGCAAGACGGAAAACTCGCTAGATGAAAGAGTTTTCCGTTTTGGAGGTGCTTCGCAAAACGAATCTCCTATGGGCTTGCTTCGCAAGACGAAAAAGTCTTGCGAGTTCCTGTGGGGTTTTTTTCCTTCCCCCCCTTTTTCTAAGCCGCTAAGCCGCTTATCAGCTGATCCAATAAGCTGATAAGCCGCTAAAAGCCGCTAATAGCGCTAATCCGCTAATCCGTCAATGGGCTTGCTTCGCAAGACGAAAAAACCGCTAGACGAAGAGAATCACAGAACGGATTCTTTTCGTTTTGCGAGGCACCACTGTATATCGGGCTGACATTAAGTATGGAAGCTGACTGGGCTAAGGAAGCAATGACAGAAACACCATGTTTCATCGGCATGATATAGCAGATATCGTGATATATCTCTGTGGCTAGCATGCTGCAACTGTGGAGAGTGGGATAGGATTGGGGGGGGACACACACACTGATTCAACTGAATGAATGGGGGGGGGAATATAAGTGGAAGATACACACACGTTTGCGAGAAAGGGAAAATGAATCGTTTGTGTTGGCCCTGCTGCCTTGCAGTGCTGGCCTCGCCTGAGAGCGCCCTCATTGAATCTTCCTATGCAGCAGCTACAGTGTGAACTTTCCTGTGGCTGCTGTCACATATGAAGTTAGGTACGAGAAAGGTGGGTGTAGCTTGTCAGAAATGGCTTGACGGTCCAACCTCCAAGATCTGGGAGGGGTGGTCTAATTATTTCCATGGGCTGGAATTCCTCACCTCTGTTATAGACCATTAGCAGGAAAGGGTGTGCAGGGAGAAAATGGGACCATGGAGCCCCAACCCCCAATAATTTTTATTTTAATAGCTGACCCCCACTTTCCTGGAAGAACAAAAAAAACAAAAACAAGGAACAAGGCAGATTTCCAGACCCTGTTTTCCCCTCTACACCAATCATTTATTTAGGCATTGTAAGTTGTTTGCTCTCTGGCAAGGAGGCTTCTACTGGTCATTCTGACAGATCTTCCTTTCATTCTAGCTTTTGTACAATCTGAAAAGCATCCCAGGAGAACCCTTGCTCAATTCATCCCCAACTGCAACACGGATTAGAAGCAAAGACAAAATCCCTTCCTCCTTCTGCTTGGATGATGAATTTGCATACTGATTGTTTTGTTTTAATAAAAAATATTCTTTGGGACTTTGTTCTTGATATTTAATTTTTCGTTGTTGTTCCACTGATACTGTGCTCCTTTTCTTACAAGACCTTTACACCTAAGATAATCCCATATTTTAAAATTAATTATGCACTTAGGAATTCTGTGTAAATACTATATATTCCTTGATCTTGAATTTTATAATTCATACCTCTCACATGATTCCCCTTGATAATATGGTCAAGCGCATATATATATATATATATATATATGCAGGTTTTGGTGTCTTCGGGTGTCTTCCCGTGTAAGAGTTGGGGTGTCTAGGCGACGTTTCGACGAGGTCTCACTCGTCATCTTCAGGCTGGTGCTTTCGGCTTCTTGTTACTAGAACAGAGCTCTGTTCTAGTAACAAGAAGCCGAAAGCACCAGCCTGAAGATGACGAGTGAGACCTCGTCGAAACGTCGCCTAGACACCCCAACTCTTACACGGGAAGACACCCGAAGACACCAAAACCTGCATTCCTGTACCCGTGAAAATCTACGAAAGCAAATATATATATATATATATATATATATATCTCCAATCTCTCAGACTTGCCAGGAATTGTGTATCTAGTGTGTGTCTGAGGGAGGGATGGGATGGCAGCAAACAAGTCTCAAGTCACCACCTTGGTTTCCAGAATTCCAGGCTTATTAAGAGAATGCAAATGTATTCTACACAAGTACTTTTACTGCAACAAAGAATGGAAAAAACTGCCCTTCCTCCCTCCCAAATGTTGGAAAACAGGCAGGACAGGAGCTCCCCCACCTTCTTCATCTTGCTCTGACTTTCCCCAGGAGAATTCTGGCTTGCTTATGGAAAGTTACACTTTCAGTTGAACCAGATTTTCCATCAGAAAAGATTCAAGTGAAACTAAGGAGTACCCATTTCCCTAGATCCGCACCCCCCCCCACCCAGTGCATCATCCAACATCAACAGTCCCTATTAGTATATGGGCTGCCGAAGAGAGCAGCACATCAACAGGCACTATTCAGAGGCAGAAAGGATCCTTCTACAGTGGTGCCTCGCAAGACGAAATTAATTCGTTCCGCGAGTCTTTTCGTCTTGCGATGTTTTTCGTCTTGCGAAGCACGGTCGGTCGCAACTGCGCCTCTTCAAGCGGCTTTAAGAAAAAAGCGCAAGACGTTTTCGTCTTGCGAAGCAAGCCCATAGGGAAATTCGTCTAGCGAAGCAACGCAAAAACGGAAAAACCCTTTCGTCTAGCGAGTTTTTCGTCTTGCGAGGCATTCGTCTTGCGGGGCACCACTGTATTTCTAGAGAGACTCCTGATAAATATTGCTTTTTTCTTGCCTGGAAAGTCCAAGGTGCTCTCATGCACTTTGGGGTCAAGGAGGAGCTGCCAGGGGAATATTATTGCTGCAGTCCAGTTCCTTGCCACCATGGTATTTGGCAGGGCTTGTTTGCGTTCTTTTTGAAGAATGCAGCAATCCAGCAAGGAGGGCTTCACTGCTTATCTGTGCTTACACGGGATCTGGTCTAGCAACTGCCTGACATATTATGACCGAATAAGACATTAGCGCTCTTTTCCCTCTCTAGCAGAGTGCTGTTTCAGCCATCTTTGTACCTGGCCAACCTTTGCAGATACTGTCAAAGCATCATAAAATCTGTTTATGAGACCCTGAAGATGTGCCGCAAGGCAGTACAATAAAGGCAGCCTTTATTCCCTTGGCTACTGCAGAGTAGGCTGCTTTTGCCTCAATATTTGGCCCCTCTTTTCCCCAGCAAAGGGTTGCAATCTTGTAGAGAACAGATACTTGAGCAATCCAAAGCTGCTATGAGGAGGAGACAGATTTCAGGGATCCGCGTCAGCTTGGCACATTTGCTATGTGTGGCTGACTGCTGGTGTCAGCCTCTGCAAATCTAGGCCAATTCCCATGTTAGCCATTCTCAGGGCCAAAGAAGCACAAGAGATCTCTCTGTTTGACCCAGCTGGCTTTATCCTTCCCATAGAAGCTCCCTGTCCACTTACCCTCTGTGTGCTATCCAGGACACCCAACCATTGCACACAGAGGTCACAAGGAGGCCAAACTAGGTTGCATTGAAGAGGTACAGAACTGCAGATGAAGGCCCAAACCACCCTGAACAACAGAGGACAAGCAGCTAAGAGCGAATCCTGCACTACAAACATAGTGGGGACTTGGAGGAAAGTTGATGGCAGCCAAGCCACCTAAGATCCTGCCAGCAAGCTCTCCATACAAGGGTCACTACAGTTCAGAAGAGATTATAATAAATGTTCCCAGGAGGGTGGAGGGGGGAGGGAGACATTCTCGCTATTAGTATCCATAAGCTGAAAGTACAGGAGAAAGCGCTTCTTCACTTGCAAAAGGGGTGGAGGAGACTCTAAGCATTGCCAAATGGAATTCGGCTACAACCTGCAGCAGTCGTGGAGAGGAAATGTAAGGAGCATTATTTGCTGAGCAGCTCCATCTCTAAAAGCCACAGATTAATGAAGCAGGCTGTACTTTCTCCCACCCCTCTCCCCAACTCTGTCCTGGACATGGGCCAAATCGGAGAAAGTGACTCAGATGCTGGGAACCAAGGGAAATTGTTGCCTTTTGTCCAGCACAGCCTTCAGGAAGATTTGCACTGCAAATTAGAGGAGAGCTAGCTGCACAGCTGATTCATCTCTCAACAGGAACCCGGGGTAAGGAACCAGCCACTAAACTTGCACATTAAGGACTATGTCCACGTTATTTTAAGGTTAACATGGGAGCCACTTGAACCCACCCTTCCTGGTAGCACCAGGATGCATTTAGTGGAGTTAGAATTGCATCTGCCCTTATCTGCCATGGCCACCAGTGCATTTAGAATAAGAGAAAGTTCACCTAGGTCCTAGGGCAAAAGCACACTGGCTGGGAAGAAAGTGGCAGTGTACCTTGTCAGCTCACAGACTAGACTTTAGGCCAGCAATGGGGGAAACTCCAGTCTACAGATCCAACTATGCCTGTGAGGCTGCTTTCTTCAGATCACACCCACCTGCCCTACATATGTGATGCGAGGTAGGCAAAGACGCGGCTGCAATCAAGAACTCAGAATGTGCTCCTAGTTGCACCTTGGCAATCAGGTGTCACTACTGCAGCCAACAGGGCTTACTCTCAGCTCTGATCAGAGATGCGCCCCTTTGAATTGATCACCTGATGCCATAAAGACAGAACTTGCCTCTTGGTAAAAGTAAAGCTTAAGCTCTGAAATGCAGGCTTTTTGGTTGCCTCCAGCAGCCATTCTGATAAGGGCCAAAGTCCTTATCTCCTCTAGCCCCCCCCCCCGCAAGTGGCCATGATCAAAGACAGCAATACTTCCCTCCCCTTCTCCTGCACCTGATTTCCCCTCCCTATGAAACATGCTGAGTGGTTCCAGTTGCTTGTGGGACAAGTGCTCTCACCACCCAGAGACATGAGCATTTGTCTGTTTGCTAACCACATGACTCAAAAGAATGGGCAAACAAGGTTATGGAATTCAAGGCTCTTGGCTATCTTTGCAAGGGAGCTCATACAGGCCTGCAAAGGATCCCACAATGAGATGCGCAGCAGTCTTTGGTGCTGGCTTCCCAGACATTTCCACCAAAGAACTCTGTAATCAGCAACATCTCAGCAAAGGAAAATCAGTGATGGGGCTTAAACTCAAAAAGATGCTGCTGCTCTTGGGAAGAAAAGGATTTGAGTTTTCTGTATCCAGGTGAGGCAGCCCTCACTGGGCCCTGACTCAGTGTGAGCCAAGAATTAGGGACAGCAAGGAGGGAGAGAATTAGAAAGCACCTCCTGACCAGTGTAAAGGCAAAGCTCACCTTCTTCAAACAAGATTATACTCTTCTGAACCCTGTGTAGGGACAACTGACAACAGGGAATCCTTTCTGGAGCTCAAAGGGCAGGAAGTGGCAAAAGCCCTAAACAAAGGCAGTGTGTTAATCTCCTTCCAACAGAAAAACAGTCACTGTCTCCTACGGCTGACCCGTATTCCACAATGTGGTGAAAGATTAACATTTTCATGTGTGCGCTAATACAGAGACACTGCAGAAGAAAAGGAATGCATTAGCAACAGAACGAAAAATTCCAGCCACCGAGGCAACAGAAAATGAAGCAGCCATCAATCTGGACCATGATGGCCAACATCAGAAGCAGTAAGGAGCATCTGCCTGGTGCTACAGGAGCCAATTTTACTATCCATGTTACACTGGAAAGCTGTGGCAATTAGGATAGGTCCTGTTCATAAACAAAAATCGGGTATTCCTGGTTTAATCATTTTAAACTATAGCCTGCAAGTCACTGGGGCCATATTTTTGTGGAAAGTTTCAGAAATTAACAGGAAGAATTGCTATTGGAGTAGTGCTAGCCCTGGAAAGCTGGAAGCTTTTAGCTTTTTACTTGCTAAGGATATGGAGGGAAAGCAGTTTGGAATCCAGCTTGTCACAGCAGCAAAGTGAATTCCCCTCTGACCAAAAGAAACTGTGACTACCAGCCAATGGAAAAGAACTCTCCTCTCTACTCTGGAGTCAGCCAAAGTGGAGTTACTTCCTAACCAAAGCCCAGGTCTCAGTAAAATCACAGCACCCTAGCAGTAGCCTGTTCTTGATGAAGAACAAATTAAAGCAGACAATAAAGGAATCATGCCTCTGGGGACAGGTTAAAAGATGAAAGAACTAACCTCAACGCTAACCCTGGTTAAATCCACAGCCACTTTACATATGCTTGTATTCAGATCATCCAACATCAGCCAGTGGGGTATTAGCAAAATCAAGCTTAGTATTTGTTATTTCCTCAGCTGCCTCATGCAAATTGTTGCCTTTGGTTCAATAGGACAGTCCCCCTTCTCAAACTGGGAGGTTTATACATTTCCTAGACTGACATAAGGAATGCCTTTCAATGTATACCTCTCAAAATAAGTCTTCAACAGGGTCTACAAATGTTAGTAGGTCTTGCAAGCAAGCCACCATTAATGGTCATCACACAAGCTGCCCTTTTCTCATTGCCCCTTCCCTGAGTCCCTTGGTATGCACAGAAGGTCATAAAATCCAACTTCATGCTGCACTTCCAAGGTATTCTGAGAACTCCTGAAGTACAATATGGAAGTCAGAGATTAGGGAAGGAATTACTGCTTCGGGAAAAGTGAATGAATTTGTGAATGCTTCTTCGAAGTATAGTGGTACCACAGGTTACAGATGCTTCAGGTTACAGACGCTTCAGGTTACAGACTCCGCTAACCCAGAAATAGTACCTCGGGTTAAGAACTTTGCTTTAGGATGTGAACAAAAATCGTGCTCCGGCGGTCCAGCGGCAGTGGGAGGCCCCGTTAGCTAAAGTGGCGCTTCAGGTTAAGAACAGTTTCAGGTTAAGAACGGGCCTCCGGAACGAATTAAGTACTTAACCCGAGGTACCACTGTATAGAATATAATGATCTCCTAAATTAGATGGTAAAATGTAGCATGCATGGACTAGCTTTCGAAATAATTCATAATGATCCTGATACCCAGAGTTGAAAACTCATGTGTTCTGGCACAATTTAGGGCTCTTGCTTAACCACAGATCATACCACATTATTTGTTGTTTAGTCGTGTCCGACTCTTCGTGACCCCATGGACCAGAGCATGCCAGGCACACATTATAGCAACACAGAATATATCAAAGGTTTCTCCTTTGGCCTGCATTTCTTCAACATTATAGACGGGCTGGCAATATTGAATCTTTTCAGATGGGGAGCCCAAAACTGCCTCCTATTCCTCTCATCCAGCACACAACTGAATAAATCCTAGTCCAGGGATTGAAGAATGTAATTACCGTATTTTTCCGTGTATAAGATGCCCCCATGTATAAGATGTCCCCTGCTTTGGGGGACCCCAAATTTAGAAAATGGGCATATGCACTATCCGTGTATAAGACGCCCCCAGATTTTTAACCTTATTTTAAAGTAAAAAAAAACCCTAGTCTTATACATGGAAAAGTGCTGTACTTCGATTAGAACCTCGTCCATGTAATGTTGGGCAGGAAAAACTGCTCATGCTCACTGGGTTCTCAAAGTGCAAAGCACTTCAAAAGTGCACAGGCATAAAGACAACACTCAGCCCGACCACAGAGATCCTCAGGTAGAAGATATTCAGAACAACAAGGAATTGTCAGCCTGTATGAGACCAGGGTTATTAGAAGGTCTAGACACTCAAGAGAGAACCACCTGTCTGCACAACAGCAATCGCCTTGGAAAGTTTTAGCCTGATTTTGCTACTGGGCCACCAAAATGACTCCCTAAGAACAGAGGCAACCCTAGCAACAAGAAGTACTTTGTATTCAAGGAAGAGTCTCATCCCTACCTACACAGACACACACCCCAAGACCCCAGCTACTTCTCTCTCTGCCCTATTGCGGGAAGCATTACAAAGCTTTGAGCATACTGTACACCATGTACACAGCTCTCTGCATACGCAGGCAAGGTTCTGCACTAAGCATGTATATTCAAAACATGCATACAGGCAAGGCCCTTTGTGGGCACATATGCTCCCTATTCTCCCTCTCTCTGAATTGCTTAAGCTCCCAGCACCAGTTTTTTTCACAGCCCTGGTGTAGCATTACAAGATACCAGGTTTCTGGTTTCAGTTCCAATTAATGGAAGAGACTGAATCAGGTGCAAAGGGCTTAGTTACCCTGCTGGTAGTTTTTAAACTGCCCCAGACCCTTGAATTTCAAGCCAACATAGCAGGCTCAATCCTGCATTCATTCGCTGCCTATCCTCCCCCACCCCACCTAAACTTTCCTTCTAACAATTGCTCCCCATCCCGAAACAGCTCTTCAGACTCCCTCAAGCTTAAAAAAGTAACTGGGAGATCTGGTGGCAGAGGTTTTAAGGGTCATACAGGAAAGGTTCTGCTAGTTCGCATTATCTTCCTTCTCTTTTTGTGTACAAGGATTTGGTATGTTTTCTAATGTGAAAACAAATACGTGGGTGAACCTTTGTTAACAAGCAGGTTCTGGGAATGTGGCATGAAGATGGAGGCATGACACGGTCACACTTAAGTGACCTGTTTTTCCATTTTAGGAAAAATACTGACAACCTCATACACTGACACAGGTGGGAGTATGCAAAATATGTGACATGGGAATTTATTATTGGTGACTGAAAAAAGTTATTAACACTATGTAGATTTGCCCACACCAACATAGATTTTATACTTGTTCTATTTTCTATTGTCTCTTTTGTTAGACACTGAGGAAGTACAGTGGTACCTTGGGTTAAGTACTTAATTCGTTCCGGAGGTCCGTTCTTAACTTGAAACTGTACTTAACCTGAAGCACCACTTTAGCTAATGGGGCCTCCTGCTGCTGCTGCGCCACTGGAGCACGATTCCTGAAGCAAAGTTCTTAACCTGAGGTAATATTTCTGGGTTAGTGGAGTCTGTAACCTGAAGCATATGTAACCTGAAGCGTATGTAACCAGAGGTACCACTGTAGTAGCTTGGGGATCCTTGGACCTGAGGAGCAACAGATAAACAAAAGGAAAGATGAACAGGGTGCTACACAGATGTATCAGTAGCGGTGCTGAAATCCCACTCCCCAAAAATCCAAGCCACTAGACTCCTAACCAAAGTCTAGTCCTCAAAGCTTTTAAGTGAAGACAGACCATCACTTGACATTTCTTCAGAACTAGAATGGCAAATCACTATTTTGTTTCCATGAACATTGGCCTTCTGCATTATAGGCCATTATCTCATGCAGAGTCTAAGATCCCTCTGTACATAAGCAATGCTAAGCCTGACAATGTGCAGAGGACCTGAAATTCAAGTCCAATCAATTTCTCTATAAAGATGAAAAGAAACTAAGAAATAGTTCCACAAGATAAAAGGTCTAAACAAGAACCAAAAGCTGGTTCTTTAAGAAGTGAAATTTCTTGATGGAAATCAGAGCCCACTGCTTAACAAGGAAGGTGACTAATAAGGTCACTTCCTGACTGATTAAAGTTGTCTTGAGACATGTCACCTGGCCTGCTTACTGGTTAAAAACAACCACATTCATCTCTGTCCTGGGCAGCTTTCAGATGTTGTGCCGCACAATCCTATGCATATTTACTTGGAAACAAATCCTAGCATCTTCAACGACATTGTCTTCAATGGTGTTCACTCCCCAGAACACTAGATCCCCAACCTTTTCCCCATGGCCTGCCTGAAAATTGCTGGTGGTTTTGAAAGCTAATTAATTATTTTCTGCCCATTGTAGAAACTGTAATGTGCTGTGCTAGGTGCTATATGATTTTTTAACTGCATCTTTAATTACATATTGTCATTTTATTATTTTACAATTTGCATTACATGGAATGAAACTACAATACAGGGACATACTCTTTAGTCCCACATTCCAGGGGAAAAAATTCCTGAAGGGATCTGGTAAAGGAATAGCAAAGCCAAGTTTATCCTGAACGGCCTGCTTCAGATCAAGAACCGCCTGAACGAAAAGACTGAAAATATTCTCATGTAGGACTTGCAAAAAGTTGTGTGCAAGTACACAGTAGGAACTTACAGCTTCTTAGCATAAGTACAACTCAGTTGGTCCTTACCAGGAACTCCACCCATACCCTGCGGATGCTGCCATAGAGATGTATAACCTTCAATGAGTCCCTTAAATGCATGGTTTCCTTTACGCTGTACACTTTAGAGGAGCACTTCCAAGCATTCATAATTTGCATACATTACGTTCAGACTCTTCTGCCCTTGCTTCGAAAAAGAAAATAATCCAGGTTAGTTTTAAAGACCCAGGAGTTAAGTTATGCCTCTGACCAAGGCCTAAACAAAGGACAGGTGGAGTTACATGCCTCTTTCCCCCCACCCCACCATTTCTTATTTGTTTTAAATCTCAGGAATGGTGCATCTGAGTTTCTTTTTAATATCCCCTTCCCAGCTGCTTTCACATCTATGCAGGGAGGGGGGCACTCTTCGTGAAAGACAAACAAATGTTGGGAGGAGGCAGATGCATGTCACTGCCAAGTAAAGTTTGGGCCTGAGATAAAAGGGACATTGTATACTTGCACAGCCATGCAGTATTTTAACTGAGACTCAGAAGGGACCTGAATATTTTGCCTTTCCTCTTCAGGCAGGTAGTAGATGATCTATTGCTGCTGCCAATTCAGTTTTTCACTGGTCAGCCTCAACAGTACATACATGTAGTGATGTGAGGTGAAAATATTCTCCGGAGAATATTCTCTGCTAGAAAATTCTCCAGAGAATATTCTCCACAAACTGTAAATTCCATGTCATCTACACAGCTGCTTTAATTGTACAACACCTCATTAATCAAGAATATTCTTGAGAATATTCTCCAAAAGATTATTCTCAAGAATTTAACATCACACCATGCATGCTTTTCATTCAGCCACCCTTTAAAACTACTTAAGAGTAGCAAACTTGAGAAAAGTGCATGGTTAAGCCCAATGGGAGGCACTTGTTAGGGAAATATCCAGAGGCCTTTCAAGTCCCAGGCTTCTAAGTAACCCTAGAAAACAAAGAGAGAAAAACAGCACCAACACTAATAAAGCTGAATGTGTTTTTTCAATTAAAAAAATTGCAAAGAAATTCAGTTAAATGTGGGCAACTGCTGAGGTAGGTATCTCCTTATTGCATGGTATTAGAAAAAAAGGAGCATGTCTATCATGTTCCCTGTGGCCTAAAAGATAAAGGATGCAATCCCTTTCCCATTTACCTGACAGTAAGTCCCAATTATCTCCCTGGGAATTACTTCCAAGTAGATATGTGAAGAATTGCATTGCAAGGGTTACATGTAAGCCAATTTCAAGCGAAATTTAATCATAATGGCTTCCACCCAAAGGACCCTGAAAATGTACAGGCTATTCTGTGCTGTAACAAATAAATCCTAGTACTTCCACAAAATTACAATTTCCAGGGTTCCGTGGGAGGTAACTACAACAATGAAACCATTTTCAAACTGGTTTAAATGTATATTATAGAAATATGTGAACTGATTTGTGGGATGTTTATCCAGGAGCTTTCATCAGAACAGGAGCAGATTGAACACCATTTGCTGGACTTCTGCCAATGTTTGCACCCTAGGGCAGCCCCATTTGGACTGCTTTTCAGTTTCTCTCTCTCTCTCTCTCTCTCTCTCTCTCTCTCTCTCTCTCACACACACACACACACACACAGACACACACCCTGAGAACCATTGTCCCAAGTGTTTTCACACACCTCTTTCCTCCTAAGCCACAATACTGCATATTTTGAAGAAGAAATCTGGGGAAACAAAGGATTATGTAGCCCCACAGAAGAACGTTTCGATTCTCTCCATTATTTCAATCTGAATTATTCACATACAAACCTATTTTTCTCCCCTCAGTGAATTAATAAGATAGATTCAGTGCCATTCCCAGCAATTACACACACCGGTTCTGCTCAGCCTCCCCAGTGAGAGCTCCAGACAGAGTTCAGCCTCTATCCATGGCAGCAGTCACCACGCAACTGTGACACTAATAAGCACCTAGCAGCCACCACTTCCGAATGCACAACCAGCCATGGAAGGAAAGCAGTAATTTAACTTTCCCTCCAAATCAAGAGGAGGTTTGGCTCCAATAAACCAGACCAAACACATTCTTAGGTTTAGTTCACATGTCAGTCACCACAGAAGAGAAGGCTTCGAAGGATGCAATAGGTGAGACCCACATGGCTCTCATAAAGACACTGCGCTCTGGCTGTACTAGTGAATTAATTAGCAACAACACTGGCAAAACACAAAACTACTCCTCTGAAGTATTCTGTAAATCCACCTGGCTACCCAGCAGCTGCACTGGATAAGGTGCAGCAGCTTAGAGGTCACATTTCCTTCTTCTGTGGGAACATGGACATGCTTGAACATTATGTAGCAACATGCACCTGCTGGACAGAGTAGCTTTTCTGTTTCCATCCACACCAGGAGGGACTCAAAAGAAGAGCAGTGCCATTAATGCAATTTGGCTGAGGGTGGAAGAAAAATATATACGCACAGCTTTGTGTAAGTTTATTGATACAACAAACCAAACACGGAGTACACCAAAGAAAGGCCATACGTATGCACCTGACTGCACTTCCATTAAGCAAATGCACTCAAGCTTAGTAGCTCTACCTCTAGGAACATTCTGTACAGCATTGCATTCTGCAACACTGTATGGTTTTTCTAAAGCAATGCTTCTGTGGTCACTCGCAGTGCTTTTCTCTCTCCGATATCACAAGCAACGCTCCAATATCAACCAGCAAACAGTGCCTTTTGTTTTTAGAAGAACTTTTGATTGGGTTTTATAAACAAGGATAATAAACTAGAATGATAACAGATACAAATAAATAGACCAAGTCTTCTCATGTCACTTGTATATGACAAAAACAGCACAATAAATTTGCAGTAGCGTTTACAACATGTGGTGCATTATTAGAGGTCAGCGTAGAAGTTCTTGGTTCGTGAATTGGTTCACACGAAAACAATTGTGAAACAGGATAGAAAAGAGTTAACAGATAACATTCAACATCACATAGCTAGCTAGACAGGAGCCCCTGTGGTTGCACTTAGATTTAGTATGAGTAATAGTCATTTTCCTATTTTATGTTACCAATGAAACAATATAAAGTGTTGGTATATTGAATAATTTGGAGTGGAATTTGGGAGTGGGGTTCAAAGTGAAGATAATAATTTATGTTTAAATTTAAATTTAGATCATCCAGATAAGATAGGACTGCCAGCAAGTAGTCCCACATGGCCAAAGGCCATGACTACTGGGAGATTGAGGTGGTTGTCTATTTACTATGTATGATTATGTTTTAAAGTTTTCTGATTGGTTCAGTGGTGTTTTGATGGAGGACAAAACCAGCTTGGACTGGGGCTATTAGTTTGTGTAAAAATATCTGAATCCTGTTGACTAGCACTGACATAAAAATTTTATAATACTGATTAATATGAGAGATTGGCTAAAAATATTCTACCTTTTGGTGGTCTTTAAATAGTTTTGGGATAGTTACTTGAAGTCGTACCAAGATTGTAACGGGGAGGGGTGCTACTCTCATTAGGTCATTAAATAGGCAGACCATATACCGTATGATAATAATGTTTTTTTTGAATTGTTTATAAAACTCAGAGTCATCAGGTCCAGGGGCTTTATGTGGTTTCAATTTTTAAAGAACATTGTCAATTTCTTCTAGGGAGATGGGGCTATCTAAAAAAGTTTTCTCATCATGAGTTGGTGAAGGTAAAGGTATGTTTTCCAAGAAATTGTGGGTATCGACAGTGCCTTTTATAATCAGGAGTCCCAAGTATCCTCCTCAAACAAGAATGAGAAGTCTAAGATTCATACAGAAGGTACTCCAATTTAGGGTGTAATCTCTAGCCAAGTTACTCTGATTTAAGTCAGTTTTAAAGGAGAGATAATTTACCATATGTCTGCACATGTATATGACAAAGAGAACACTGATATACCCACACCCAAAGAAACAAAATCGTAGTTGGCTTAGCTATTGTAAATTGGCCTAAAGACACCAGCAGAAGGTACATCTGAGGGAAATTATCCTCCTTCCAATCCCCGCTCATTCTGGTAGCCCATTTGTCAAATGATGTAAATATATATCTATTCAGACTGCAGTTTTAGGGATGAAGAATGTGTGCTTGCACAGGTGTCCATGTACTTTGAGTCAGGTTTGCCTCTGAAATAAACTGGGGACTTCCTAATGGAGGCACACTGGTACATATGTCCTCCACACACAATTCTGCCCACTGACGCATGCTTTCCTGTTTTAGCACATATGCTGAAGCTAGAACACCGCAGAGAAGATTGGCATACCCGTGCAGTAGAAGGACATACAAATCCATGCAGTGTTTCATTATATCTGACAGCTGGCATAGCATAGTAGCTAGCAGTGCAAACTGCTCCTGTTCCAACCTTTCCTTAGCCATGAATTCAGCAGATAGGCTGTTCTGCACTGAGTCATAAGTTCCCCCATCCCCTGCTGCAAGCTAAGGATTATTGACAAAGCATGTGAAGCACTTTGAACACTTTTAAAGTACTGTATAAATGCCAAGCATTATGACACTCCCCAGACCCTATTAGATTAGGATTGCAGTCCCTCCCCACCCCCTGCTCTCACAACAGAGTGAAAAATGAACAGATAATTCACCCTTTCCCAGGCTCCCAAGGGCTCTACATCAAGCTTAAAATTTACATTGCAATCCAAACAATTAGTGTCACACTAACTTTTTAAAAAGGCAACATGGAAACAAGATTGCATCAAAGATTCCCAGTTTGTTTCTGTAACTAATCTCCTCAACCGGTTCTGATAGGATTTGGGGGAGTTTCAAGGATAGTCAGCACAGTTCAGATTCTCGTCTTATTAAATCAACTCGTACTTTTTATCTCCTCCACCACCCTGACCCTGCCTCTAACATATATAGCACTAGTTCAAGCCCGATATCTTAGAAGTCCCATGTGTATTTAGCCATGTCCCTCACTTCAACTCACATGATGGCCTCAGTCAGCAGAACTTCCTCAAATGGGCAAAATAAGAGAGTGCATAAGCACTTGCAGGCTCAAAATCCTGAAATAGCTTTTAAAGGCTCCCAGCTACTTTCTGCTTTTTGATTTTTACCTCTCTTCTTGAAAAATCAGTCAGTTTCAGTAAGATCAGTTATCATTTTGTTTCTCAGTTTTGCTTTCTGGTTTGTGATATCCTATCCATGTTTCTTAGAAACAAGGCCATCTGTGTTCAGTGGGGCCATACTCCTAGGTACAAAAGCTGAGGCTGCTGAACAGACTGTTGGGCTGGGATGTTGTTTGGGGGTTGTTGTGACTGGTTTCTTGTATCTTTATTATAGATCCTCTCGTGATATATGTGGCAATTGTTCAGTTTAGTTGTGGGGTGTTGTTGTTTTTTAAAAAAGTATGTTTTATTTGTTGTTTATTATTATTTTTGCTATGTTGGAGTTATGTATTTTTTCATGTTGTAAGCCACCTTGATCATGGATTGAACTGTGGAAAGGTGGTATACAAATTAAATTATGTAGGAAGGCAGGTAAAGTACACATGCACGGCAGCCTTAATCCCATGTATGCATAGCAATGTAGTCTGGTTATTAAACTATAGCCTGCCATCTCACCAACCAGTCTTCAAGCTTCTGAAACACTGAATTCTGTAAATAAAATTAAACAATTTCAAACTCTTGCCCAAAAAACCCAAAACCCTTTAAATCCCCTAAACTTTCATGTTTCACTCTAAGCCTGGGATTTGTTACTGAACAAGTACATTATGGAAGACCAAAGAGCTAAGATCTGAATCTGCAGAAGAGCTGACATTTGACCCGGAATTTAAGCAATGTCTTATCCCAATGCTTCACAGTGTGCATAATATGTTCACAGACAATATAGAAGGAAGTCAGGTTTTCTAGCTGAAATATGTTATACATAATTTTTAGTTAAAATAAAAAAATTCCTTCCAGTAGCACCTTAAAGACCAACTAAGTTAGTTCTTGGTATGAGCTTTCTTCAGATACCACTATTTTTTAGTTGCGAAAGTTAGAGTCATAAGTGAACATGTATTACATCCAAATCTGTACATCCAAACTGTAGCATGAGTTAAAACTTTTTGAAAAATTACAAATATGGAAGATACTTCCATCATGTTGTAAAGTGGAAATCTGGGATGCCTTCTACCTTAACTCATTTAAAGGCTATGGGCAAAACTAGATGTACATATGAACAATTTTCCTGACATGGTAAAGTGAAAAGCAATCCAAGGGTACCACAACTGGGAGTGGAGAGGAGAGGGGCAGAAAGGGAAAGAGGGTATTTAACTTTCACAGCTGACTATTTTGCCCACAGACTAAAAAAGTTTAAGCAGCCCCTTCCCCTTTCTAGTCTCCTCCCATTCCCCAACTCCCAGTTACAGCACTTTGAAGCTGCTTTTCATTTTAAGAAACGGCAACTGTTACATGCATCCAGTTTTGCCATCAACTGAGTATATTCTCACATGTCCTTTTGCACGGGTGCAACATTTTAAGGGACTGAAAATCATCTTATAACTCAACACTTTTATTGCTGTTTCCCTACCGTTTGTCACCTGCAAGAACTCACTCTGCCCTGTGACCTATTGAAATGTGCTACCTGAGAGAGAGAAAAATAATTGTTTGCTCTTCATTTCAAGCATCCAAGCTGAACAAAATACAAAATGCAATGTCAGGGCAAAAGCTTAATCTGATCTTTTTATCCCTTTTAGCTCAACGGACTTTGTTGACAGTGCAAGGTAAGGGGGCTGACAGTAATGGATTTTATTATCAGCACTGTATCTTTAATAATTGAAAAGTTGTTAGCTGCACAGGCAAGGAGGATTGGTTTTAGTGCATTGATCTTTTAAGCTGGCAATGATCATTTAAACAAACAAGCAGCAAAATCATATATTGGCCAGAGTCCTCCTTATCTTGCAATTTACTTTATTTCCAAAACAACCTAATGCCAGACAATCTCTGCCAGGGAACAGGGTCTCCAGCCTGCAGTTCCAGAAAGCCCTCCAACATACCAGTCAACAGGTAGCCTCACAGGCAGAGTCCCCTGGAACTCCTTGGCAGGCTCAGTTCCATGGATTCAGCACAGGATCACAAAGCCCCGAAGGACGCTTGCCTGGCAAGCAGAATTCCCTTTAAGCAAAGTGCTTCCTCCCACAGAGCTCTGCTGCATGCCTCCCTGATTAAAAGTCTCACTTCGGCATTTCTTTATGATTGTAAAACTCTCATCTGAAGAGGGCTCCCATGGGCACACAGACAGAAACAATAAATCCAAACAGACAAGTGAGGTAACAGGGAAAGAAGCTGGCACCAAGGCCAACAACCACAAAATGTGAGAGAGTGAGACATGTAAAGGTTCTTGGACATAACCTAGCTAGCACAGGCTAAGAATCAATGGCCCATCTAGTCTACAATCCTGTTCTCACAGTGGCCAACCATATGCCTGTCAGAAACCCACAAGCAAGACCTGAGTATAAGAGCCCTGTGACTCCACGGGAGTTTCCAGCACCTGGTTTTCAGAAGCATTATTGCAGCGGTTCTCAACTTGCGGGTCCCCAGATGTTGTTGGGACTACAACTCCCATCATCCCTGAGCTCTGGCCTTGCTAGCTAGGAGTGATGGGAGTTGTAGTTCTACAACTCCTGTGGACCCACAGGTTGAGAAAGGCTGCATTATTGCCTCCGACTGTGAAGTCAGAACCAACCCATGATAGGAAACAGCCACTGATAAGTCTTCTCTTCAACGCAGGTGTTCAATCCTTTTTAAAAGCCATCCAAGTTGGTGGCCTTCGCTAAATCTTATGGGAGAGAATTCCATAGTTTAATAATGTGCTGCATGAAAAAGTATTTTCTGTTATCTGTCCTGAATCTTCCAACATTCAGCTCCACTGGATGGCCATAAGTTCTAGTGTTAGGAGAGAAGGAGAAAAACTTTTCCCTAACCACTTTCTGCACAATAGGCATAATTGCATAAACTTCTATCATGTGACCTTTTCTCCAAACTAATAAGTCCCAAACACTACAACCTTTCCTAATAGGACAGTCATTCCATCCCCTTTATCATTTTGGTTCCCCTTTTTTGAACCATTTCCCCAACTGTAAAATATCTTTTTTTGAGGCAAGACAACTATATTTGTACACAGAATTCCAAATGTGGCCAAAGCACAGATTTCTATAATGACACTGGGACACCTGCAGGTTTATTTTCCATTCCTTTCCCTAATGATCCCTAACATGAAATTTGCCTTTTTCATAGCTGCCACACGTCGGGTGGACATGTACATGTACATAGAACTACAATACAACTCCAATAGTACACAGAACTACAATACAACCACAATAGACCCCAATAGTCACCATCAGTACATACCACATGAGCATATATGTGAAATTAGAGATTTGTTTGTTTGTTTATTTTGTTCTGACATGTATTGCTTTACACTTATTTACACTAAATTGCATTTGCCATATTACTGCCTATTCTTTTTGTTTTGGAAAGGTCATTTCGGAGCTCTTCATAATCTCTTTTTGTTATGACAATGCTGAATGATTTACCACCAGCAAACTTGGCCACCTCACTGCCAAGTTTAAACAACTTCTGAAAGACCTGGAAGGGTCCAAGATTTCTAGAATGACCTGGAAGAAAGGACTTTTTGAAGGTTCACAACTAGGAGGCAATCTCTTTCACCACATTGGGATCACCAGCAAGAAGGGGCCAGGGTTCCCAATTTTGAAGGCAGGCTCATAAGAGGGGCTAGGTTAAATAAATGGAGAGGGACACACACGCACACTGCACCCAAGAAATAAAGCCTATCTAACCCAGTGGTTTACTCATTGGGCATCTTGAGAGACTTAAACTGATGAGTGACAGGATGCAGAAGAAGAGCACATTAAAGTCCTGGATTGGTTTCGCCATCCACACCGAAAAGATGAAAAGATTCATTGTTATTTAAATGTTTAGTAGTACTTCATGCGCAAGAGCTTCACTGTCGGCGGCTAACACCACGTGATCATGAAGTATCCCAAGTTACTGTATTACTTTCTTTTTTAAAAAATAGAACTGATGAGAGAGATACGACGACTTGCCCAAGTCCACCCTACAAGCTGGTGGCTAACCAGGAATCAGAAACCGGCTCTGTCGAGGTACAAACCCATCCGACCCATATCTAGGAAGCATGGCTCATCTGAGTCCGTCCCCACTCCACCGCCCCGCTTTTGGTTAGCCAAACCAGCGCCGGGATCCGGCCTCGGGAGCACAGGCAGCAGCTGCGACTCTCGCCACCATCTGGACCACGATGGGGGGGGGGGAGAGAAGCGAGCAGGAGGTGGGGGAGCTCGCGCAGCCCCTCCTCAGCTGCACTCCCGAGGCGCGCAGAGACCGGCGGCTCTCTCTCCTTTCCCCCCAGCATCCCAACCACCGAACCCTCCTCAGGCTGCGCGCCACCCCGCGCAGGAAAAGAGAGGACTCGGGTGGGGGTTTGTTTTCCTTTTTACCTGAAGCGACTCGTTGGCCATCTTCCCGCCAAGCCCCGGCTGGCTTCCTCCCCGCCTTCTCGCTGCTGCTGCTCCTGGGGCAGCCTCTGCTGCTCCCCAGGGCTGCCCTTACAACAGCAGCAGCAGAAGAAGCAGAAAGAGCCGTCGTCGATCCGCCATCCTCTGGCTGGTGGGGCGTGAGTGGAGGGAGCCGTCGAGCCCCGAAAGGGGGCGGCCCACCCGCCCAGGAACAGACGAGCGGACGAAAAAGAAGGAGGAGTTGAGGTTTTTTCCCCTCTCTCCCTCTCTCTCCTGCAGGCAGCTCGCCTTGCAGCGGCCGATACCGCCGCGCGCGCCACTTTTTGCCCGCCGAACGTTCTGTCCGCGCGCCGGCCTCCCTTTATTTTATTTTTTTGCCGCTCTTTATTGTTGTTGCAGCGTCGGTTCCGCGGGCTCGCTCGCTCTCTCCCTCCCGGTGCTCAACTGGCCGGGTTGCTGGTCACGTGAGCTGGGGGGGTTGAGTTGGGGTGTGTGTGTGTGAGAGAGAGAGAGGAGGAGACGGAGACATCGCTGCAGCCGCCGCCGCCGCCAGCTCCAGGGGAGGGGGGCGGGGAGGAGGCCGTTGGCCGAAGCCGGAGATTTGCGGGGGTAGCTTGCAGCTGCTGCTTCCAACCCTCCCTAGGTTTCCCCCTTTCCGGAGCAGATTAAAAGATTAGCAACAAAGGCCAGGCTGGGGGATCGGGGTGGAGGGGGGTGGGAGGGCCAGCTCCCCTCCGCCGCCCCGCCTGGCTTCCAGAAGCCAGAACAGCGCCGGGTTTGTTGCAGCCGGGAGGAAGGACACGGAGAAGGCTCGTTTGGACGCTGCCATTATTTGAGAGGCCGGCCTGGCTTTCATTCAGAAGCCCCTCCCTCCGCCCGTCCCCTCGCTCAAGCGGCTGCTCTTCTTGCCCAGCAAGCGCTGCCTGTTCTCGCCTCGTCGCCTTCTCCCCATTCCCACCCCCATTACACTTCACAACTTATGTGGGGTGCTTGTAGAACTCATATTGTTGCCATACACAGCCACGAGAGGGTCGCCCGGGTCTTGGTGCAGACCCTCATGTTTTGGTTATCGCGTCTACGCGTAGGCTTAAGGGGGGCGGAGGGGACGAGAGGTGACTGTGTGTCCTACTTTATTGGGGGTGGCAATAGAAGTCCAGAGTCTACTTAGAGGGCTGTCCCATTCAAATTGATATGATCTAAGACTCGCAGGCACACAAGCTCCCCACTACCGTGCGTGCATTTCTGTTTCGGTTATGGCAATTTTCTAAATTTGCATCTATGCATTTAAAATACGGTATTCAAATTGTATGCAGTTCTGTGTCATCTGTTTCCAGTGATACATTTCCTCTTTTGGCAATGCATACCTGAACAATCCAAATGTACATTTGAAGTTACTGGAAAATGAGTCTAAAGGCAGTTCAGGCAGGGCTTGAATAACGGAGAAGGGGCAGACTTCCTGAAATGTATAAGCCCTACACCCACCTGACTCCTCCCAGTTTTAGCTGAGTCATGCTGGGAGAAGATTTCTAAAAACAAAAACAGAACAGTAAAAACAAAAACGCAGTAAAAACAAAAAACAGGGGTAGCTGTTTTGAGTCCATCAGAAGAGGTTAAGGGGCAGACCTCTCTGCCCTTCCTGTAATTCAATATGGTTAATACATCTTGTTTTCAGCATTGGCCTGTGATAACAAGAACAGTCTTATGACTAATCACACCTGCTTGACCATCATTCTGTGGCTTAGTTCCAGCCCTATGTGGCAAGATCCCACTGTCCCCTCAAGCAGTCTCTCTGCACTCCAAAACAAGGGAAATTACCGGTATAGTGAAGGAAAGAGAAGCTCCGTTAATGGGGAAGTCTGTTTTATCTATTTTTTACTCCCATGTAAGCACTCACAGAGTTGCAGTACAGCTGTTAGCCATCACAGGACCCGGCATAAGTTTCTCCTGCAGCAGTGATCATACACATGGAACTACAAGTTCCCTCTTGGAAGACAACAAAGGCGGAGGTAATTAAACTCAGTGCAACAACATCCCTATTACAGTAATAAACAAACATTCATTTAGAAAGGGACGATCTGCAAGGAAAAAGAAGACCAGAATTGCTATTTTAAAAGGTAACATGTAATTTCAATCTCAAATGCAAGCTTAGTCTACAGTTAACGTTTTATTGGTAAGATTACTAGTAAGAAATGTAACATTTAACACCTTACAAATTGCGCAAGACTCAAGTTTAGAATTCTGCTCCTCCTGCACACAACCTGCTACATCAGGTTGGTTTTGAGCCCTAAACCCAATGTCTTGTACAAAGCACACATTTTCTTCCCCAGTGATGATTCTTACTTTCTCCACAAGCCCAATGGGGAAAACTACAAAATGTACATCCTTCACACAGCCTGGCTTTGCCACCTGCAGGGTCATTTCTCAGCAGGGAGCTATCAGCAAAACAGACTGAGATTCCAAACAGTCTTTATTACCAAGGGGGAGTGTGTGTGTTCAACATCAGAGTACAGCACTGATCTGCTAAGTACTGAGGGAAATCCATCTGCTCAGTGGTAGAGCATTTGCTCTGCAAGCAGAAGGTCCTAGGTTCATTCCCCGGCATCTCCAGGTAGGATTGGGAATGTCCCCTAAGTTAGATGGGCCAATGGCTTGACTCAATGTAAGGCAGTTTCCTATGTACCTTGGCTATTGGATTCCTGCATACTGTTCCAAGACAAGACTGAGTTAGATTACAAGCCAATGTGATGTGTTTGGGCATACCTAACCCTGTACAGGATCAGCCTGCTGTTAAAGGTAAAGGACCCCTGACAGTTAAGTCCAGTCACAGACAACTCGGGTTGTGGCGCTCATCTCGCTTTACTGGCCAAGGGAGCCGGTGTTTGTCCGCTGACAGTTTTTCCGGGTCATGTGGCCAGCATGACTAAGCCACTTCTGGCACAATGGAACACTGAAACCAGAGCAGCGCACGGAAACACCATTTACCTTCCCACCAAAGCAGTACCTATTTATCTACTTGCACTTTTTGGCGTGGTTTCAAATTGCTAGGTTGGCAGGAGCTTGGACCAAGCAACGGGAGCTCACCCTGTCGCAGGGATTTGAAGCACCGACCTTCTGACCGGTAAGCCCAAGAGGCTCAGTGGTTTAGACCACAGCACCACCCACGTCCCTGTTGTTACAATACACCTGTTGATACAATACACATATAAGGCTTGGTCTGGGAATGGGTGGGCACTTATGAGGAAGATGGAACAGCGTAGAACTGAAATCTTTTTGTCGCAAGCACAAAACACGAAGTGTCAGGCAGCGAACTTAACTCTGCTGACCTGCACTATTTGCCACCAACAGACCAATCTGGCAACCGGTTCACCAGAAATGTGATCCTCTGCTGCACACAATAGTCATGCAACTTCAGTCTTTGGATGAGTCATACTGGCCTCATTCCATTTTGCTCCAGAGCAATATCCTCCAGTACAGCTATTCTGCAGTAAATGGTTTGAAACACATAGTATGATTTCCCCAACCTAATTTAAAACAAAAACACAACTCAGAGTGAACTATGCAGTCAGGAGAAACAGAGGATCCAGATGTGCACTCCTAGATACTGGACTGGCCTTCAAACACAAAGTAATCTCAGATTTGATTTGATTTATTACAATAACTTATATCACACCTTACTGTATTTCCATATGCTCCAAGCCAGGGGTAGGGAATTGGATCCAGCTAGAGGAACGGACCCAGAAGTGGCCAGCCCTCTGTGGGCAATTTTGATGGGTGGACAAGGCCATCCACCTGTCAGGCACCTGATGTGTCAGGTGATTTTAACTTCAGTCCATGGCAGCAAAGGAAGAATCCTGTTCTTCCTTTGCTGCAGCTTGAACCTTTCTGGGACTCATGCCATCAATGACATCAGGTGCGGGGAAGGTGGGCGTGGCTTGGCAGGTCCAATTAGGTCCATGGGCTGGAGGTGCTTTAAGCTGCTCACAACACAGCAACAAACAGTAATGCAGCATAAACAGTATGCCGGGGGTTAGAATGGATGGCCCTCAAGGTCTCTTTCACCTCCACAGTTCTGATTAAAGTGATGGTTTGATTGTGGACTAATAAGCAGAGGCTTAATCCAGACAATGGTCAACAGAAGAGTTGGTCCTGGCTTGGAAATTTGACATGTGTCAGCTGGGGCTGTACTCCCCTTAGGATCAGGTGGGCTGTTTGAGAGTGTTCCTGGACCCAGCCTTGTTCCTAGAAGTCCAGATATGGCCAGGAGTGTCTTTGCACAGCCTTGGCTTGTGGACCAGTTATGCCCTTTCCTAGACCATGTAGATCCAGTCTTGCATTGGTTGCATCCAGATTTCATTCCTGGAACATGTTCTATGGGGAGTCACCCTTGAAAAGTGTTCAGAAACACTACCAGGTGTAAAATGCAGCTGACTGAGTGGTTTCTGGCGGTGCTCGCTTTTCAGAACACATTGCAGCAGTTCTTTTTCATCTGTGCTGGCTCCCATTTAATTTCCTAGTACAATTCAATAGTGCGGGTTATTTTCTATAAAGTCCTTAATAGCTTGTAACCTTGTCATCTGAATGACCACCTCCTCCCATGTGAAACTGCTCAGACATTGCATTCAACATACAATGCCTTGCTCCATGTTTCACCACATGTTCAGTATTTGGGGTGCATAAAAGAGGTAAGAAGGGGCTTGTGGTACGGAACAACTGCAAGGTTAAAGAAATTCAGCCCCGTAAGATGAAGGACAGTACTTCACATATTTCTGAAAGGAAAGCTTCCCCACCTTCCTATCTGTAAAGAAAGAAAAGCAGAGGGGTAGCTATCCAACTTTCCTAGTCAGAGGTATGGAAAGATTAAAGGGGATACCATATATCCAGCTTCTGAAAATATCTAGTTTATCAGAGACTGCAGATCTGATTTTATTTTATTTATTTATTTTTTCATCATATGGTTACTGCTACCATTTCAAAACTATTGAGGTTAAAAGCCCCACCCAGGGGAGCAAAGAACAACTAGAATATTAGCCTACCTTCAGAATAAAAATAGCTTTGTTCAAAGTGTCCCTAGGCAAATATCCATTTTTGAAAGCAATTTGTCTCATTTTACCCTTGAAGAGCAGCTCTGATAAAAGGCAACAGTCTGCCAAGGACAGTTTCTTATTTGGAACTACCACTGCAGATGTTTGAGTAGTCTTCCTTTTTTAAATGCACTTTAAAAGCTTCTGCATACTCATATATGTACAAGATATCTGTGTGCAGCAATCAGTGGCCCATTGCTTGTTCTAATCAGGAATCATCTGGGCAGAAGCTAATGTCATGCAGGCTGGCATCTTTGTAAGTCAACCCAATAAGCCCCAGCCCAATTGCTTAGCTCTGGATTTCATCAGTGTACGAGAGGCATACAAATCTATGCCTTCACACAATGCCTTATAAGTTACTTAAAACATGTTAAACACCAGAAATGGTCAGAATCAAGCCCTCTTCCAACCAAATAAAATCAGGCACGGGGAGAATTGCAGGATACCCACCCAGCCAACAACATTACATTCTACAGTATTCCAAAGCCACTTCTGCAATTACCCCTGAAGCTGCATATACTGTAACCATCACATAAAAGGACACCACTGATATTATTTGATCACATAAAGACAGTAGGCCAGATTCAACTAACCAGTCTCCCTAGCAGAAACCTATCCAAGGACAGCCAGCACAATGGGGTTTCCCCACCCCGCCCCTCCCAAATTGGCTGGTGGAGTTCAGGGGACCCCCATAACAGCATGTGGAGAGGGGAGATTGTTCCATCAAGCAAGCAGAAATCTCCTAAGCACTACATTACATTCCTCCTAATGGTCATAGTTACTATCCAGTGAAAACAAGCTGGTGGTGTAATAGTAAATTTAGAACTTCAGGAGTACAGAGATATTGTTGGTTAGGAAGTCTAGGGTTAGCGTCACCTTCCTTCACCAGCACTCTTGAGCTGCCAAAAAAGTTTCCACTGCACGAGGTTCTCTCTGTTTTCGTTGTAGGTATGCAAGAACTTTTCCTTCTTTCCAAATCTATAGTTAACAAAGAGATACATTTCCCTCAGGCTCATTTCCATCGTTGCCTACTTATGCTAAGCGTTAAAGAGGAGATTAATTTTGTGAGGTAGCATGGCATGGGGAGCACAAAGATGATGGTTGACTTAAAAATAACAAATTGAAGAAAGCTCTTCGTTTCAGTTTCTGAGCATGCCAACTATCTTTTCCATTCTATAATAAAATCACCCCATCTATTCAGACCTCTTGACGGTACAGGGAAGAATCACAGCACCTTCCCTTCTGGTAGGTTCAATCATAACCCTGCATCCCTTCACATCAATGCTAACCTCTAGCTCTACATCTTTTAGGAACAAGTTAAAAAGCACAGGTCCCAAACTAATCCTTGGGGGACTTCACTATTGACATCTCTCCCTTCGGAGAACTATCCATTTATTACTGCTCTCTGCTTGCTGCTACAGTAGTACCTCGGGTTACAGACGCTTCAAGTTACAGACTCCACTAACCCAGAAATACTGTAGTGCTTCAGGTTAAGAACTTTGCTTCAGGATGAGAACAGAAATCGTGCTGTGGTGGCGCAGCGGCAGCGGGAGGCCCCATTAGCTAAAGTGGTACCTCAGGTTAAGAACAGTTTCAGGTTGAGAACGGACCTCCGGAACAAGTTAAGTTCTTAACCCGAGGTACCACTGTACTTAAGCAATTTCTGATCCACAGGAGGATCCTTATGATTTCTTTTAGCCAATTCGGGCCCTGTTGAAAACATGGAAATGTTAATATGACATCGTACTCATCAGGGTCTCCTTTCATACTAGCAAGAGGCACAGAGATTATAAACCCTGGTCCAAATAATCTGTAGCGAAGGCTTCTTGGCTTACTGATTATGGTTCAAACAAACCGTGGTTCCCAGTTTGAATGCTAATATTAAGTCAGGGAGCATGGCTTCTTTCTTCCATATGCTAGCAGAGAGCAGCAAAGTAGGTGCCATCAACACATTCATAGTAGGTTAGTAACAATGGCTTATATTGAGATCCAAATGTACCAATATGGGAAGGAGTCCTTAAGGAGGCTCATTGGGGCAGAGGCTAATAACCCCTGGAAAACAGCCAAGGAGATTGTTCCAGCTTCTCTTTGTGTGGTAGCACCCCTTAATGGCCACATCCTACTGCTATGGTCTTGAAAAGTGGTGTGAGCATTTCCCAAGTCAATTTCTTCTGTTACAATATGAAATTTTTAAAAATAATAATAGTTAGGATGGATTAGATTCAAGTAGTCCTCAACTTCTTCACAACTTCAGCTACCAGAAATTGGAATTTATCCCTCGGAAACACTGATTTCAGATTGTTAGCAAGTCTTGTACTCATGTACTGCCTCCTCCCTTTGACTGCTCCATTTCAATTAGTTACTACCTTTTCAGTTCAAACCTCAGTTTGTCATTACGCTTGAAGCTGAAAACTGGCTTGCACTTGCCTTCCAAGCTAATACTACCATGGTTTAGTGCTGAAATCCTATTGGGGGGTCTAAGCTCAAACTACAGCTCGCCAGTTCTAGCCCCAAAGTACCGGTAACTATACCCTAAGGTTATAGGCTCACGACAGCTAAACCTCAAGAACTGCTCTTCCCCATATGAACTGACCTGAATCCTGCAATCATCAACAGAGGCTCTTCTTTGTGTGCCTCTTCTGCAAGAAGTCCAGAGGGCAGTAGCATGAGAACAGGCCTTTTCTGTGGTGGCTCCCTGTTTGTGGAATGCTCTCCCCAAGGGAGGCTCGCTTGGCACCTTCATTACATATCTTTAGGCACCAATCAAAAACATTCCTCTTCTCCCAAGCCGATGGCTAATTAAACAAACCTATGGCCTTTTAAATTGGGGAGGGGTGTTGTTTGTTTCTGTGCTATATTTTTGTAAACTGCCCTGTGATCCTCAGAAGGGCAGCACAGAAATTTAATAAATAAATAAATAAATAAATAAATAAATAAATAAATAAATAATAACAATAATAATAATTCCTAGCAACCAGGATGCATCTTTCCTAAGATAAGTTGATCCGCTATCAAGTTCTCCCTAGAAGTTAATTTCTGCAAATACTACTACACAATAAACGTGACTTACTTCCAGCTAAGTGGATATAGGATTATTCTATAACTTATTAAAAGGCTGTTGGTTATCTTAGTAGTTTTGTCACTGGGGCAGAACATTGGAAAGGGAGAGCAGTTTTTATTTTTTTCACTGCTCAGTTAGGGAAAATAATGATGGTATGCTTTTCCTTACTATTTTACCTATTAAATGGGGTGTTTTTTTAAAGTCACTTGTAAAATGAAATATTACTTTGTTATCTTAGGCTACAGGCCTAAGATAACTCCTCTTAGGAATCAATCACTTATGCACACTAACCTGGGAGTAGACTCAGTGGAACTTAAGTGGAATTTATGCATCTAAAACACGCAATAATCAGGTCAAATGAAGATTGGTGGAAGCCTTGGAGCTGTGCTAATTTGCTGGGGAAATGCAGAAAAACATGGTCCTTTATACTACAAAGATGCTTTATTCTGGTTAAAGGAACCACGCTTTTATGCCTATGATACAAGCACTTAATCCCCTTTGGCAGCTATTGTATACTGCCTCCTATAGCCTCTGAACAGCCATGTGAGCTAGTTTAGGCTGAGAGTTGGTGACTGGAACAAAGTAGAAACTGAGCAAAAGCAAGGATGAATTAAGCAAGTTTATAATATGAAACTCCACATGCTCAGAGCATATTTATTTATTATTTATCAAAGCTGGCAAAATATATATATTTTTTGCAAACAAAAAAGTTATAAAACTACACATGCTCAAAACCTTTCTTGTGCCATAACAGATTGCTTTATTTAGTGGTATCTTATTTGATCCTTTTGAGGGGAAGGTGGTTCCAATTTTGGGAACTGCACCAGGGGTCCTCAACCACCTTAATCTGGCCTTGAGTACTGGGTGGAAAGAAAACCCATCTAGGCTGTTGATATCAGCTGACAAACAAGTATATGGCATCTTATGTAGCTGCACTGTCAAAAAGGGCATGCTATATACTGTGCTTTCTGCAACCCTGCCTGGTACCACAGCATTTCCTAGTTTCAGCAGCTACCATGTGCTCTGCTTCACACATTAAAAGTGACCAATGTCCTGGCCAATCATGGCTCTCTCGCAGCCATGGTACATGTATTTTACAACACTGTATAATTATAAAACAACTCATGTTTGTAACGTGCACAGACAAAACACTTAGTACAAGCAGCAGCCCCGTGTTAGAATAGTACTCACAGAAGATTTCAATAGCAAGTGTCACTTTGTATGAGCACTTGCAATCCTGAAATCTGTGCTGATGCTGGCAAGATAGATGGTATTATCCCCAGTTTGCCAGTGAATAGTACTGCAATAGACCATAAGAGGTAGCAAAGTCATTTCCCCCGAACTGGCACATTTTATAAACATTTCAGATGGCATATTACTTCCTGAAGTCACACCGTTCCAAGGCAGCGAGTTCCCAGTTCACCTGTGCCGATTTTCATCCTGGGCTTCTGCAGCTTGTTTCTGCGAGCCACAAGGATCTTCAGCAGCCCTTGCTGGCTTGGCTGCCTCCTTGGCTCCTTGGCTGCAGCTTCTTTTGTGGGATTCCATCTGGCTGTGCTCAGTGCCAAGTGCCCAGATGCATTCCCCTGCCTCCTCCCCAATGCAGGCATCCTGGGCATATGGCAGAAAGTAAGCAGAAGGAATCAGTTATCAAACCACAAGATGATAACATAATGTCAGCAAACCTTTGGCTGGCCCCACAGGAGAAAAGGGAGGGAGGGTAGGTGGGAGAGAAAAGATCATTACTGAACCACAAAAAAGGCTACTATTAAAAACATCACTGGAAACTAAGCAGAATGAATGAACAGAAATCCTGGCATCAGAACTGGCAATACAGTATTGGGAAAACCAGCAAGAGCACATTTCAGTCTCCCGGGACACTCCATAATTGACCTTAAGGTGGCTATACAGTGGTACCTCAGGTTAAGTACTTAATTCGTTCCGGAGGTCTGTTCTTAACCTGAAACTGTTCTTAACCTGAAGCACCACTTTAGCTAATGGGGCCTCCTGCTGCTGCCGCACCGCCAGAGCATGATTTCTGTTCTCATCCTGAAGCAAAGTTCTTAACCCGAGGTACTATTTCTGGGTTAGCAGAGTCTGTAACCTGAAGCGTATGTAACCTGAAGCATATGTAACCTGAGGAACCACTGTACTGTATTGGAACTTCAAAGGGAGAATGCTACATGAAACAGATAAATTATGCCTCATCAGTAAGTTCGGTGCTATCACTTGTGGATAGAATAGACACAATGGATTTTTATCACACAATACAGTGGTACCTCGGGTTACATACGCTTCAGGTTACATATGTTTCAGGTTACAGACTCCGCTAACCCATATATAGTGTTTCAGGTTAAGAACTTTGCTTCAGGATGAGAACAGAAATCATGCTCCGGTGGCCCGGCAGCAGCAGGAGGCCCCATTAGCTAAAGTGGTGCTTCAGGTTAAGAACAGTTTCAGGTTAAGTACGGACCTCCGGAACGAATTAAGTACTTAACCTGAGGTACCACTGTATATGCTAATTGATTTACCAACGCCAGAGCTTCTGTTAGCAACACAACTGTTAATAAGGTAATTATCACCATCTCTACTTTTCACATTTTATTTCCTTCTGACCTCACTGTTTACAACCCACACCAACTGTCTCTGCAACTAAGAGCAACACTGAGTACACCTGATTATGTGAACTGTAATCTACGAAAAGTTATGCCACAATAAATCTGTTAGTTTTCAAGGTGCCACAACAATTTGTTGTTTTTAGTAGAGATAGTAACCCAACAGAATCGGAGTTGATCCCATGAAGCATGAAGATTCTATGGCACAGGACAGGAGGGTTCTATGTGATTTCTGCTTCATGGTTTCTGAAACCTATTCACAAACAAGACATAAAAGGGGTCTTATTTCTGAATAATTCATAACCATAACATTAGCTCGTGTGGCTGACTGGTAGCTCTGGAACTCCTTCCACCTGGATGCTCAAAGTCCAAACCGGAAGCATTAAAAAACTTTACATGGGCTGGAAGTTCTGTTGACCAAGACTGAGCCAATAGAGACGAAGCTTTCTTTCTTTTTACCTATATATTATGGGTCGAATTTGCACAGCAAACTGTGAAAATACACTCATACACGGAGGTTTTCACAGTATATGCTGCCAAGAGCCATGGGCGTAGCCAGGATTTTTGTTAGGGGGGCAGGACCGACTGTCAGTTAAGTATTTCTATTGTTTTACTTGATCTGGGGAAGGCAGCTGCCCCTCTGCCCCCGCTAGGCCATCGCCCGTGCTAAGAGCCAGAGCAAAATAGGTATCCCAAACTCCTGCTATCTCACAGTTTGTTATTACGGGATATAGGCTTTCATCCGACACGCTTATTAAATTCTAGAGAAAGAGAGGTCCAAGATTAAAGCGAAGAAACACACACCTCGCAAATATAAGGGAAGCATAATCGAAGGCCACCAAAGCGCAAGCCTTCGGGGCGGAGCAAGACAAGCAGCCGCGTTTATACAGAGCATAGCGCCACCTGCAGGGTTCGTAAAGAGTGGGCGCAAAACAAGGCTCCGTTCTAACGACAACATGATCGAATTACGCTAAACTGCTGCTGGGAATGGAAAGGAAGGTGGCCTCTCTTCCTGTGCTGCATCATGCACGAACATCTCGCCTGTCAAAAAATTCATAGTGGTCAAGTCAAAAGCAGCCCTGGTGAGGGAACAGAGAAAACGGCAAATGCAGAAGGACTGGGGGTTTATCCGGCATTACTTGCAAGTTTATCACCGTCCCTAAAATCCATTGGTCTCTCTCTCTCTCTGTGCAGACAACCGGTTGAGAGATGCGTGTCCGGAATCAACTCTCACCCTTTCTTCTGTTCATAGCAGCCAACTCCTAGGGGCTGAGGTCCCTTCGCCCCCCCTAAAATATTTGAGCCCCCCCCCCCCAAGTTAATAGGCAATGCCATTCAAATAGAGTGCGTGTGGTCGATTACGCAGGGCGGGGCTTACCTGCCCCCCAAAAATAATTATTCCAATTGGCACCCCTGCTTCTGTTATCCATTAAGCAAGAACGAGCGAGCCGGAGACACGAGTGTGTGAACGAGGGAGGGGACCCCTCCACTAACGACTCCGGTTGTGTGGAGCCACACGAGCGTGTCAGCTGCCCTCGTTCGCCAAAACAACAACAACAACAACAACGCCTGGCTGTTTATCTCCGCGGAGGCCCCGGCGGGGAGGCGGGCAGCAGCCTCCTTCGCTTGGGAAACTCCTGGCAGGGCCGTGCGGGGAGAGAGGGCGGGCCAGGCAGGCGGGCAGGCAGGCAGGCAGCAAGCGGGGCGGGGGGCAGAGCTGGGCGGCTTTCCAAGTGTCGCGAGCGAGGCAGGCGAGGAGCGAAGCAGGGCACTCGGGCAGTGGCCGCGGCGGAGCCGGGGGACGCGGAGCAGCCGAGGCCTTGCAGCGGAGGACGCGAGCGGCACGCCAGGCCAGGGGAAGCCCCACGAAGGGCCTGCAGAGCAGCCAGCATGCCCGCCTCCGGAGGGGAGTAAGTTCGCCTCGCGCGGCAGGACCCAACTTCGCCTCCGCCGAGAGGACGGCGCGCGGCGAAGGGGCGGCTCGGGCTCGGCACTCCTCCCAACTCGCCGCAGCCGGGGGGGGGAGGCTCCCACCTCTGGCCCGAGCGGGGCAGGGCTCGGGGGGAGGCAGGCGGGAGAAGCCTCTCCTTGGGCCTCGCACTTGGAGGAAACTTCCCCCCAAGTTCGGCGCTCGCTCCCTCGCTTGAGCAGGTGCTGAAGGCCTTGGGCGCGTTTGTTTTGGTGTTGCTAATGCCTGTCTCTGGCTACTCTCGTGTCGTGTGAATAGCGGCCCCCCCCCCCGTCCCCGAAGCCTGGCAGGAGGGGCCCTTCGCTCTTCTCGTATTTCCCAAGTTGGTTGTTTGGGAAGCCGGACTAGGGGGCAGCTGATGTTTATATCCGACAATGATCGCACCACATGGGCATGGCTGGACGGGGAGGGGAGCGTTGCTAGGGTATTTATAGGTTGTGGAATCCGACCGCGACGCGAGGCTGGAGGGGAAAACATGACCCCCCCTCCCCTCTCCTCCCCTCCCCTCTCCCTTCCTGGCCCTGCCTAGGTATTTGCGTTTCTGCTCTGTCGCTCAGCATCAGCTGTGCCAACAGAATGCAACAAAGAGTCTGGTGGCACCTTAGAGGCCTAGGGTTGCCATAGTTCAAAAAGTACAATTCCTGACACCAGCAGATTTGTTGTTGAGCTTTAGTTAGGAAGACCCCAAAATTGTTGAGCTTTTTGGGGGGAACCTCCCCTCAAAATAGTGATTTTTTAAAAAAGCTTTTGGAGCAGTTTCTGCCGCTTTTTCCGTTGCGTTGCCATACAACCGGGTTTTCCCAGACATTTTGCCAAAATTCCCCCTCACACCATTTTTACACCCGAAAACCAGGACAAGTCAGGAATTTTCTTGTCATATGGCAAACCTATAGAGGCCACAGTGTTTATTGTGGCATGAGTTTTTTGGGGGCGAGAGAGCTCACTTTGTCAGATTCATCGCTGAGAGGATTTTTGTCTGGATTCTCGTGATACAATAAATACAGGACACAAGATTTGGGTTGGTTTTGTTGCATCAGACTCAGTAACTGCTGTACCACCCCCACTACCCTGCATTTGCCACGGAAATGTTGTGTCTACTAGAGGACAATGGTGTAAGTTGACGAAGGCTGTTGTCCTGTACATGCTTATCTGGGAGTAAGTTCCACTGAAGTTGATAGGGCATGTTTCTGAGTAGGCAACTTGCAGGAATTGCAGTGTGTATGAAGGAAGTTGCTCCCCCTAAAAACAAAAGAAACATCCAACAAAAATGTGCAAAAAAAGTATTACTGTACTCATTTGTTGCAAAGGATTCAGATGTCTTTCCTCCAGATAGCTAATTTCTCCAGCCTTCAGGCCACCTATCCAAATACAGCTTCCAGTGCAATAAATAAGTGTTTCGTCTTGTGTCATGCCTACAATATCAGCAACAAGGATGTCATTTAGAGAGGGAAGCTCAGTTTTCTTCCTCAACAATTTCAGGGTGCCTTCATTGATGTAAAATAATTGCCAATTGTTATTCTTCAGGAAAAACTATATATTTATTATTATGAGATATAAAAAGTATCCACAATAAATGCTCTTAAAATAATATTGTTTTGATGTTTTTTGTATTTATTTTAATAATTCCATCTGGAATGTATCCAAGACCAGGCCTTTGAAGTTTGCTGTGACTCGTGACTTGAAAGAGCACACCTTCTTCCACCAGTTCCCATTTCATTTTAAACGAGGGATGGGGAATGTCTTCAGCTGTTGTGCAACTGCATCTCCCACCATCCCTGATTATTGGCCATACTGCTTGGGGTTGATGGCAGTCAAAGTCCCAACAACTTCTAGATCCATTTGAGTCTGACTGAAGGCCTGGTTTTCAGGGTGAAAACAACCTTGGTCACCCTGACTGATGACTTAACAGGAGAGAGGGAGAACTGCAACCCTGTTGCTAGAAAAAAAGCTAGTAGCACACAGCCTGGGTTTCTGGTAGAAATGGAAACCTGCAAATGGCCATGATTCTCAGTGGATGTGGAGCTGCATTCCTGAACCTGGTGCCCTGCACATGTTTTGGACTACAACTCCTATCAACCCAACAGGGCCTGATGGGAGCTGCATCCCAAAACATGGATTGCACCAAAGGCTGGTGTAAAGTGACATTACTGTATCTTCCTGCAATATCTACAATGAAACTCCTATACATTGTAGTCCTCCTCTCTTCTCTGACACTTACAGTGGTGCCTCGCAAGACGAAAATAATCCGTTCTGCGAGTCTCTTCGTCTAGCGGTTTTTTCGTCTTGCGAAGCAACCCTATTAGCGGATTAGCGGTTTAGCGGCTTAGAAAAAGGGGGGGAAAGCGAAAAAAATTGCAAGACTCGCAAGACGTTTTCGTTTTGCGAAGCAAGCCCATAGGGAAATTCGTCTTGCGAAGTGCATCGAAAAACTGGAAAACCCTTTCGTCTAGCGGGTTTTTCGTCTTGCGAGGCATTCGTCTTGCGGGGCACCACTGTATCTCTATGTGAGCATCCACGCACCTGAGAGACCTCTTTGATGTTCTGTCCTGTAGCCCCAAGGGAGAGGATTATTCCACAGCCATCCTGCGCCAGAAACATCGTCCCAACCGCCTCATTGTAGATGAAGCGGCCAATGAAGACAACAGCATTGTGAGCCTGTCTCAGGTAACTATAAATCTACTGCTCACCTTTCCTGCCCATAGTGTCCTTTGCCCCACATTCCACAGTCAATTTAGCCGTTGTCACTGCTGCTTCATTCTAGACCGTTGCCCTCTGCTCCTTAGCTAGTCTGGCCAGGCCAAATCAAATCCTGCATCCAGTGAATATAATGGCCCCATCTCACTGAAGGCCAAGAACCAGTGCAGTACAGCATGGGGAGGAAGATAGTTCTACCATATAGTGGTGGGGAGGGGAAGTGGAATCAAGGGGAGGAGGTTGGGGTCAAGGGGTGCCTGTCTCGTGGTGCACATCCCCTGGTCATAATCCTTTATTGAACATAATCTTAGCTGTTAGGGGCTCGAGCAGGTCAATCCCCCAGACCCTGCCACATTCCCCCTCCCCCCCTCGTGTCCCATGGCTCTTGGAAGGCAGTGAGCGCACTCAGTCTATGTTGGGCCATCCTTCCCCTTTCTTTTTAGCTTACAAACTAAATTTATGGGGAAACTTCTAAATATGTCAAGCCACTCTGTGTGTGTCTTAACTTTTTGGGAAGAAGGGCAAGATATAAAATTCCAAATAACCAGTGGTAGTTTGGGGTTGGGTCATGTGTGTGTATTTATTTTTTTGTTATAACTGTTAATTATTTGGTTGGGTTAACTGATTTTAACCTATAAGATAAAGAAATATTGCTTATGTCCATTAGACTCAAAAATGATTGCTCGTCTGCCTTTCCTAATCTATAGCTGAGAACTGCACGCATATATTTTGTGTCACAAACATGATGTGATGATGTGTTGAGAAATATACATAAGCAACCCATGTGTGCAGAATTTTGCCAAGGCTGATGTGAGCACATGATTTGAATTCAAACATATCTTAGATTTGCCAATATGCAACAGAGGTACCTAAACGATGTTTTATTCTGTTTGATGTTTTATTCTATTTTTTAATCTGTTGGGAGCTGCCCAGAGTGGCTGGGGAAACCCAGCCGGAAGGGCAGGGTATGTATGTATGTATAAATAAATAAATAAATAAATAAATAAATACTAAAAAAAAACACCCCATAGATTTGATTTTCTCCAGAAAGACAGGCAATAACACACACAATGGATATGCAAAAGTATACAATTTCCGTTCTCACAATGCCTTACAAAACACACATTGCAAATACATCACAGGCATCCCACCTGCACAAACAGATGCGCCACATTTGACCCCGCAAGAACCACATCATGAAAACACACAGACAGCTGCATGTCATCTCTTGGGAAGTGACCTTGCCTCAGTCCCATTCTTGGTCCATCGCAGGCCAAGATGGAAGAGCTGCACTTGTTCCGGGGGGACACGGTGCTGCTGAAGGGGAAGAAGCGCCGGGAGACAGTCTGCATCGTCCTCACGGATGACTCCTGCCAGAACGAGAAGATCCGCATGAACCGCGTTACCCGCAACAACCTCCGTGTGCGCCTCGGAGACGTGGTCAGGTGAGGCCTGTCCGAATGGAACTAGGGGCAGGAAGAAAGCATAGGAAAGGGAGTTGTGCTGTGAGTGTGCTAGGGTGAGTGTGCGCTGCTACAGGGAGCACCAGAGGGCAAACTGTGCCACACAGTCAGCAAAGGCTCATTGTGGAGCTATTTTAAGCTTTTGGAGGGAATCAGCCCTTGTTATTGGTACAGTGGTACCCCACAAGACGAATGCCTCGCAAGACGGAAAACCCGCAAGACGAAAGGGTTTTCTGTTTTGGAGGCGCTTCGCAAGACGAATTTCCCTATGGGCTTGCATCGCAAGACGAAAGCCCATAGGGAAATGCTGGCGGTCGGGAGCAAAGACTTTCGCCCACAGCCGGCCTTCAGAAGAGGACCTCTTCTGAAGGCCGGCAGGGGGCAAAAGTCTTTGCTCCCCCCCCCGCCTGCCTCCCCCCCGCCTGCCCCGGGTGATCTTAAAATGCTGGCGGGCGGGAGCGAAGCGTTCGCTGCCGACCCCCAGCATTTTAAAATCTCCCCGTGTCCTGGGAAGATTTTAAAATGCTGGGGGTCGGGAGCGAAGCGCTGCAGACCACCAGCATTTTAAAATCTCCCCGTGTCCTGGGAAGATTTTAAAATGCTGGGGGTCGGGAGCGAAGCGCTGCAGACCCCCAGCATTTTAAAATCTCCCCGTGTCCTGGGAAGATTTTAAAATGCTGGGGGTCGGGAGCGAAGCGCTGCAGACCCCCAGCATTTTAAAATCTCCCCGTGTCCTGGCCCCGCCGCCCCATTTCGGAAAGCTCTTCCGAAGTGGGGAGGGGGGGGCGGGAACACCTGGCCCCGCCGCCCCACTTCGGAAAGCTCTTCCGAAGTGGGGAGGGGGGGCGGGAACACCTGGCCCCGCTGCCCCACTTCGGAAAGCTCTTCCGAAGTGGGGCGGGGGGCGGGGACACCTGCCCCATCCGCCCCACTTCGGAAAGCTGTTCCGAAGTGGGGCGGGGGGCGGGAACACCTTCTGAAGGCGGGCAGGGGGCGAAAGTCTTTGTCCCCCCTGCCTGCCTTCCCAGGGGCTTTTAAATCGGCCCGGACAGCGGAGAAGTCCTCCGCTGTCCCAGGGTTTTTTAAAATGCTGGGGGTGGGAAGAAAAGCCCTTGTCCCCCCCCCCCAGCCTTCAGAAGAGGTCCGGGGACAGACTGTCCCCGGACCTGGTCTGAAGTCGGTTTCCCTAGGAACGCATTAATTGATTTTCAATGCATTCCTATGGGAAACCGTGCATCGCAAGACGAAAAAACCGCAAGACGAAGAGAATTGCGGAACGAATTAATTTCGTCTTGCGAGGCACCACTGTAATTTGCATGTGCACATCCATCTATATGTATACTTATTTGAAGTTGTCCAGCATGGAATCTGTTAAATTGGAATCTATTAAAATTGGGGACAATGCTAGAGCTTGGGAACGGCTGCTGTGTTGCACACCCAGTATGTTGCATACCCAGTAGATCCAGCTTGTTCCTGAAGAGTGTGTTTGTGCATGTGTGCTTGCACTCTGCTACATTACGGAAGCTAGCTGAGCCTTCCCTTGTCTAGTGTGCAGGCTTGTCCGGATGTGAAGTACGGAAAGCGGATCCACGTCCTGCCCATTGACGACACCATTGCAGGCTTGACTGGGAACCTCTTTGAAGTTTACCTCAAACCCTATTTCCTCGAGGCCTATCGACCTGTGCACAAAGGTGAGGAGGGGCAACACTAGGCCTGTCATAAGGAAAAAGGCTAAATGGGAGGGAGGCAGTGCTGGAAAGAGGGGCCTTCGACCTGGAGGTGAAGGGGGCTGCAGTGAAGACAGCATCAGCACCCAGCATGGTGGGGTAAATGCCAGGTTCCATGGGCCCCAGAGACCCCACCACAGCTGATGCCAACCTCTCTTTGTGCTCTTGCTCTCTCCCACAATTTCATTACAGTGGTACCTCGGGTTATATACGCTTCAGGTTACATACGCTTCAGGTTACAGACTCTGCTAACCCAGAAATATTACCTCAGGTTAAGAACTTTGCTTCAGGATGAGAACAGAAATCGTTCAGTGGCTGCACAGCGGCAGCAGGAGGCCCCATTACCTAAAGTGGTGCTTCAGATTAAGAACAGTTTCAGGTTAAGAACAGACCTCAGGAACGAATTAAGTTCTTAACCTGAGGTACCACTGTATTGCTGTAAGATAAAGCGCTGGGCTAAGTAGCCGAGGGGACGCGGGTGGCGCTGTGGGTTAAACCACAGAGCCTAGGATTTGCTGATCAGAAGGTCGGCGGTTCGAATCCCCATGACGGGGTGAGCTCCCGTTGCTCGGTCCCTGCTCCTGCCAACCTAGCAGTTCGAAAGCTCGTCATGTGCAAGTAGATAAATAGGGACCGCTCCGGCGGGAAGGTAAACGGCGTTTCCGTGTGCTGCTCTGGTTTGCTAGAAGCGGCTTAGTCATGTTGGCCACATGACCCGGAAGCTGTCTGCGGACAAACGCCGGCTCCCTCGGCCTATAGAGCGAGATGAGCGCGCAACCCCAGAGTCAGTCATGACTAGACCTAATGGTCAGGGTTCCCTTTACCTTTACCTTTAAGTAGCCGAAGCCACTGCTACCTTGGTGATTTGTGTTTTATTTATTACTATCCTTACATCCCACTTTTCCTCCATGCAGCTCTAGGTGGCACCCATGGTTTTCTCCCTCCTCATTTTATCCTCAAAACAACCCTATAGGCTGAGAGTGAGTGAGTAGCCCAGCGTCTCCCAGTAAGCTTTGTGGCTGAGTGGGAATCTGAACCCGTCTCCCAGGTCCTGGTCTAGGAGTTTAGCTGTTGCACCACACTCACCTCCTCCACACTTCTGGGCCCCACCTTTGGCATGTGCCACTATAGGAGTGGAGCCTAGAGGCATTAGAGATAATAAAGTTGGTGGCTGCTGCAGCTGCCTCACCCAAAGCTTATCTTTACAGCACCGAGCTGAGGGAGACCTGGCCAGCTGGACTAGTGCCACTGCCCATCCCTTCTGCCCCCGGAAAACTTTGGGGAGGGCTGACAGGAAGGTGCTGGGGAGAGGAGCTTCTGGAGGGCACCATGCCAAGGGACTAACTTGGCACTGGTTCTACTTCTAAGCACCGGGGAGATTGTTTTCTCAGTCTGAGCACAGTTTGGGGCTGGGTTTGGCAACCCCACTGGGATTTATATTCCCAGTTCTCTTGTTTACTTGCAGGTGTTGCCTTTTCCTATTTTGCCCCAGAACTGTCACTTTCCAGCCTTTGTTGTGGGTCCTCAGGTTAGCATACCAAATTCGAAACCTTTGGAGCTAGCAAGGTGCTTCCTCTTGTCTTCCCAGGTGACATTTTCCTTGTGCGAGGCGGGATGAGGGCTGTGGAGTTCAAGGTGGTTGAGGTTGACCCCAGCCCCCACTGCATCGTTGCTCCTGACACCATCATCCACTGCGAGGGGGAGCCCATCAAGCGAGAGGTATGTATGGTCTGAAGAGATGCACCTCAGGGATGGGAGAGCAGGCAGCTGGATTATGGTTGGGCGATTATTACTAGAAGCCATTCAAGCCGTTTGGATAGTGTAGAGGCACAGGATTTTGAGGGTGGGATATGCTGTACAAGATCAGCACTGTCCAGTTTGTTTGGTACATGCAAATAACTGTGGTCCTCAGTAAAATTTTATTTTTTAGAAAATAATTCTGTGGAAGATGCACCTCAACAAAATTGAAGAGAGGCGTAAGGGGAGCCTTCTGAGCTCTCAATGTTGTTGGACTGCTACCTCCTATCACCTCTAACCAGCATGGCCAGTGGTTGAGGTTGACAAGAGTTTGTAGTCCAGCAACATCTGGCAGGGCCCACAGAAGAGTTAAGACACGAATCCTGCCTCCTCAGTTTACTCAGCATGCTAACTATGTCATATAAGCTTTGTGGGACAGGGTGCTCTGTTGTTGAGATACTTTCCTGCTCACCCCTCCGCTCTGTCAGGATGAAGAGGAAAGCCTCAATGATGTCGGCTACGATGACATTGGGGGCTGCCGTAAACAGCTGGCTCAGATCAAGGAGATGGTGGAGCTGCCCCTGAGACACCCAGCGCTCTTCAAAGCTATTGGTGTGAAGGTACGGCAGGGGAAGTGGGAAGGCCAGGGCGTAATAGCTTCCAGAGGACCATTCTTCACTGTTGTTCATGAAACGTATTACAACAGGGGAAGCCGATGTTGTGCCCTCTAGGAACTGGAGACTTCAACTCCCTGAGCATTGCCCATGCTGGCTGGGACTGGTGGGAGTTGTAGTTCACAACACCATACTAGCTAACCCTGTGTTGCAACATTCTTCCATAGGTTGCGATACGATAATCGATAAAATACCGTATTTTTCGCCCCATAAGACGCACTGGCCCATAAGACGCACCTAGTTTTTTGGGGGGGAAATAAAGGGGAAAAAAATTTATTTCCCCCCCAGGTGCGCTGCGCTAATCCCGAAGCTTGGGGCGTGCGGAGCTCAGCACGCCCCAAGCTTCTGGGTGCCGGCAAGGTCTCCGCTAGCCGTGGGAGAGCCGGGCGCCTCTCCCAGGGCTAGCGGACAGCTGCGCTAATCCCGAAGCTTGGGGCGTGCGGAGCTCAGCGCGCCCCAAGCTTCTGGGTGCCGGCAAGCAGTCCACTAGCCCTGGGAGAGCCGCACGGCTCTCCCAGGGCTAGCGGACCGCTGCGCTAATACAGAAACTTGGGGCGTGCTGAGGTCAGCGCGCCCCAAGCTTCTGGGTGCCGGCAAGCAGTCCGCTAGCCCTGGGAGAGCTGGGTCTCCCACAGCTAGCGGATAGCTTCCTGAAGCCTGGAGAGCGAGAGGGGTCGGTGCGTACCGACCCCCCTCGCTCTCCAGGCTTCAGCGAAAGCCTGCATTCGCCCCATAAGACGCACACACATTTCCCCTTCATTTTTGGAGGGGAAAAAGTGCGTCTTATAGGGCGAAAAATACGGTAATCTTTATTGCCATTGTCCCATAGAGAACAACAAAATTGAAAAAACCTACATCAGACATTCAAAAACGTGGATGAGTATTCCTTCTGCTTTGTTCCCACCACCTTTCTCTCTAAGCAGAATTTTCTGTGTCATTCATACTTCCACTCCTAAAATAAGCAAGAACCCTTTTACTGTTTCCCACATCGTAGGCTCTCTTGGCTTCATTGACCAAAGCATCTTTTCTGGCCCATTGACCAGGGATGGCCCGAGACATTTTGGCACCATTGGGGTGGCTCATGAGGCTCTGCAAGGGCTCCCCTTCAAGGAATAGCCCTTGTGAAGCCTCACCACTGGGGGGGGGGCAGCGTGTAAACTCTGCAAGGGCTTAGCTGGGGTGCAACACTGTGCACTGGAATGCCTCCCTCTCGACAAGACTCTTGGCAAGTGAGGACTTCCACAAGGCTTTGCTGCTGGTCTGTTTCCACCCCTAGGGGCAGGGGAGACCAGCAAGCAACACACTGCCGCTCCCCTGCCGCAGAAGCCTCCTTTACATGGTTTGTTGTAGGAGCAGTGTGGCAAGGTACCACCCTCACCTCTTCCGTTGCCTGAGGCGACTGCTTCACCCCGCCTCATGGGTGGGCCAGCTCTGCCTCTGTCACTGTTGGAGGACCTAATTATTTTGCACGGACTCTCCTTATAGGACTCCTCTGCCTTCCCTCCTTTCTTTCCCTAGCCTCCACGAGGGATTCTTCTTTATGGTCCCCCTGGCACTGGGAAAACACTTGTTGCCCGTGCTGTTGCAAATGAAACCGGAGCCTTCTTCTTCCTTATCAATGGTGAGAAATACTGTGTGAAATGGAGGGAGGGAAGTTGTGTGGGTGATCTTAGCAAAACCTATCCATCCATTCTTCATCCATTGAGGACAACCACTCTAATCCTTCTTGCCACCCAGAAATAGATGGAGGTTAAGATTAAAGTGAAGCCGGTGTACAGGAGACGTATAAACTCCGGGCTGTGACCAAAGCAGGCACAGCAGGACTGGCAATAGTATTTTTGATGCCATGCCGTTTCATTCTCCAACCGTCCTCTAGAGCTTACTCTAAAGTACAGAAGAGGCTGTTTCATAATCTAAGACTTAAGTATTGTCTTCTGTTCTTCTACAGGCCCAGAGATCATGAGCAAACTGGCTGGGGAATCGGAGAGCAACTTGCGCAAAGCCTTTGAAGAGGCAGAGAAGAATGCTCCAGCCATTATCTTTATTGATGAGCTGGATGCCATTGCCCCTAAGAGGGAGAAGGTGAGAGATGGCATTACTGGGAGCAGATAGTAAAGTTATCCTACTTTGCCCAAAGACAGCTGCCTGTTCAAACTGGGATCCTTCTATGATGGGCTGCTCCCATCTCAGATGTGTTGGGAAGGTATCCTCAATGCAATAAATGCAATAAACTGCCTCCAGAAATGTCAAAAGCAACGATATCTCACCATTAGGTGAAATATTAGTTTAAACGAAGCCTGTGTGTTTTCCCTCAACACACACACATATGCACAGAGAGAGAGAGAGAGAGAGAGGCTGAATTTAGCCAGAGGTATGCTGGTCTTTCCCCAGTTGTATTCCTTGGGAAATGCTGGTGTGTGATATTCTTTGGGGCTGTTGATAGCACTGGCACATTCTGTAAAGCTGTTCAGCATGAAATGAGAGAGGAGATGGCAGAATGGAATAAACCCAGTCCTGGATGTGCTTAATGCTGTGATGGAACAGGAATCATTAGGTTTTGTACCAGGAACAGTGATTCTCTCCCAGCCTGACACTAGCAGGAGCCATGCTGAGAGAGCCTAGTTCCATTCCCATCACAGTTACCTTCAGCTTGGCGGTAAGTCTGTGTAATGTAGAATACAGTAATCCTTTCTTGGCATTATACTGCTGGTGCTTCTCAGAATGCTGCAAAATCCTGTCCTATGGATCCAAGTGCAAGAGAGGCGATGCTGCAAGGGATGCACCCCAATCTTTTGCCCTGTTATGGTGCTCACCTTGGGCTCCTCCTCCAGATGTTTGCTTATGGGGTGTTTACATGTCTTCCCTTTAATCATTCATCCCATACTTTTCAATGCATGTTACTTTTCAAACTGCAGAAAGCCTTTTTAAAAAATAAAGTGGATTTTGTTGGGCTAGGGCAATAAACTGCTCTAATCCACTCTTAACTGCACAAACTTGAAATTCCTGTGAGGTCTTGAATCTTTCCACAAAATCCTGACCATCTGGAGGCAGCCATACATTGCTGTACAGTGGAACCTCTACTTATGGACATAATCCGTTCCAGAGGTCCATCCACTGGTCGAAATGGTACGCTAGAAGAGGTTTCTTGAGCGCGTGCACATTCGGAGGTAGTGCACTTCTGCGCTTTCGCAGATGGCAGAAGCCACTTCCGCGCATGCACGAATTACAGCAAACCCAGTGTTTACTTCCGGGTATGCCACGGACGCAACTTGGAACGTCCACAAGATGAGGTGTATGTAAGTCAAGGTTCCACTGTATCTCCCAAGTTTGCTCTTTGTGCACATCTACCACCACTAGGGGTAGCCGTGTCCAAAGTTTTATGCCTAGGATGGATTAGTTTGACTCCTAAACTAAGGTATGAGAGCCAGTTGTTGTTCCAGCATTTCTTTCAACTTTGGGCTCCTGTTTCAGACACATGGAGAAGTGGAACGCCGCATTGTGTCCCAGCTGCTCACACTCATGGATGGCCTGAAGCAGCGCTCACATGTGATAGTCATGGCGGCTACGAATCGGCCCAACAGCATCGATCCTGCACTGCGCCGGTTTGGTAGGAGACTGTCCTGCATTCTCATCCATCTGCCCTAGGAACTCTCCTCCTTCTCCTCCCTTGGCTGTGAGCCTTAAATCCATTGAGGAAAATGCCAGAGTCCCATTGTCACAAGTTGCTCCTAAAGATGCTGGCTGTAACAAGAGACAAGTTTCTAGCTCTCTTGTTTAATCCATGGGGGCCTTAACCTTCCCAGATGCTAACCCATCTCCAGGGACACATCCTAACTACTTAGTCCCACTTCCCATTCATTGTTCCCTCATCTGCAAGATATGATAGTTATGAGGATGAAGGAGTGTCGTTTTTGGTAGTTCTGGGCTCAGTGCTCCTTTACCCTCTGCAGGGCGCTTTGACCGAGAAATTGACATTGGGATCCCAGATTCTGTGGGAAGGCTGGAAATCCTGCAGATACACACCAAGAACATGAAACTGGCTGACGACGTGGACCTGGAGAGGGTGAGGAGCAGGCAGTGGAGGCCCATGGGGAGGCAGGGTGGATCCAAGGGACACTTGGAGATGCATGGGCTCTTTAGAGCTTGGTAAGGGCTGCATTAGGCAGGAACACTTATCTCTTGATTTCTGCAACATGTCTTAATGAGCTGTCACAGGTCACACACAATAGGTGGAACACTCCATCTCACACTCCTCAAGCCATGCCTTTCAAGGATGCCACTTCCCACACTGACCAAGAGGTTCAACATCAAGTGACGCACCTCATATGTGACCCAGGTTGGGTGGGAGGATGGAGGTTAAGAGCCATGGCCCTAGGTGCAAAGATGTGGTGCACATGAATTATAGTAGCTCTCAGGCTACTAGTGGATAGCAGGGTATGCAGGAAACCTAAGGAGACAGCAGCATGCTTTGGGGATTCCCTGTGTGTGCTTGTCAGGGCGTGCTTATCCTTGCTCAGAGACTGGGTGACCTCAGGGTGTGACAGTTCCAGAAAGTACCCTGTATAGAATGCAGGGTGCTCTACATTTGCCTGAGGTCAACTGAGGACTCATCCACATTTCCATTTGCCCCACTGCTTTCCCCTTGGGGAAACCTGCAGTTTAGCGCTGAAATGGAGCAGACGGCAAACGTGTTTTCTGCAGATTGGCATTTGTTCAGTGCTAAAAGAGCAAGTTTGCCAGCAGTCTTATTGTTTGCTGATTACACCTCTAGCTACAAGGGAAGGCTCTTTGCATCATTAGGAGAGGCTCACTTTCCTTAGAAGCTGCTTCAGGAACCCTTAAGGAACTGTCCTAGGGAATGACACCCCATGGAATGCCCCCTCCAACACACAGTTTGTGATTACAGGTGGCCAACGAAACGCACGGGCACGTGGGTGCTGACCTGGCAGCTCTGTGTTCTGAGGCAGCGCTCCAAGCCATCCGCAAGAAGATGAGCGTCATTGACCTGGAGGACGACACGATTGATGCTGACATCCTCAATTCCATGGCTGTCACTATGGATGACTTCCAGGTGGGCCAGCTCTTGGCAATCCAATAGCAAGAGCTCTTAAGCTGAATATGTATAATATAGCTGTTACCCCTGCTCACTTTGTTCGCCAACCCCAGTGGCCCTACCAAACCCACTTCCCCCTTGCTAACCCCCCTCCCATTACACCCCCAGTCTCCCTGTTGATCCCACTGTTGCTGCTGCTGCTTGAGACAGGAGGAAAAAGCCAGCATTGAAAATGTGGGCTTCTTTCTTGTGCTTTCTTCAGCTGCAGCAGGTTTTGTGTATGTTTGTGTGTGAGAAAGTGAGTGTCAGAGCAAAGCTTCTTTCATCACTTTGTCCTCTCCCCCTCTTCCCTCCATCACTGCTGGTGTGCTGGGAAGCCAGAAAAGAAAGACAGCACTTCAAAATGCAGGCTTTTTTCCTCCTGTCTTCCACAATGCAGAGTGACTTAGACCTTCCCTTTTCCACTGTGCCTTCCTGCCTTCATGCACCTCTGGTTCCCTCCTCCTCACTGACTTTGGTCGCCCACATACTTGCTCACTTGGCCAAAGTGCCCTGGTGTTCCTGGGTTGCTCTTGGGGGATTCTATGGGAAGCAAGGAAGGAAGCTGCTGCCTCTGTCCAGGGAGGCGCAGAACTTCAATGCTTCATGCTCTCTTCTGCTTTGTAGTGGGCCCTTGGACAGAGCAACCCGTCAGCACTTCGCGAGACTGTAGTGGAGGTTCCACAGGTCTGCTGGGAAGATATTGGAGGCCTGCAGGAAGTCAAGCGTGAACTACAAGAGTTGGTGCAGGTCAGTAGCAGCATGGTGTGGTTCAGCCCCCAGATAGGAAAGAGAAGCATTAATGTGCTGCTTCAAAACTGGTACAGCAGAAGAGTGTCCTGACTACATGGTCAGTAGGGGGGAACAGTCCCAGTTCCCTAACACACCCTAACACACACCCCATTCCCTCTCACCCTCAACAGTTTCCAGTGGAGTATCCCGACAAGTTCCTGAAATTTGGAATGACGCCATCACGAGGTGTGCTTTTCTATGGACCTCCTGGCTGTGGCAAGACCCTCCTGGCCAAGGCCATTGCGAATGAGTGCCAGGCCAATTTTGTCTCCATCAAGGGGCCTGAGCTGCTCACCATGTGGTTTGGAGAAAGTGAGGCCAACGTCCGTGACGTTTTTGACAAGGTACAAAGTGGATGCAGGGTGGGGCAGATGAACACTCACTTGGGCTCTGGATAGCTTTCAGCTTCAGATAAAAGCATTTCTCTCTTACCAGGCCTTTGAGAAACAGCAGCAAGCCATTTTTTAGTGTTGTCAAATGAATGGGGATGTATACTGAATTCTAAATGTGGTATTCTATAACTCTGTAAGTAGTTTTTGGATTGTTTTATGTATCTTAGTTGCAACTGGGCCTGAGGCCATGTAACAAAGCACAGGATATATGGTATATTTTATGGCTGAGTGAAGAAGCAAATAAGTAATGAGAGGGCAGGAACTGGAGGTTCCAACTACTTTCCAGTAGCCCATATGAAGAACCAAAAGCAAAGGAGATTGTAGCAAACCTCCAGACTTTATTATCATTTTAAAAAATGGCAGAGGAAATTAGGGCACTGATTCCAGAGACTTGGTTGTTGTTAAGGGAGGCCTCTGGTGGTATGTTCAATAAAGATTTGCCTATCAGTCTTCCACAGGGAGCAGATATCTATATAGTTTCTATATAGTCTTTGTGGAATACTGTTTCTCTGCTGCATTCTTATTGGCAGCCTGAAGATCTGCCCACTAAGCACTCAGCGTTAACTAGGTCCTTCCTAACATATTACTTGGGAACCACTGAGCTACGAGCCTCCAGCTCTTCATTGCCATTAGGTGTGGGTGGCTACCATCCAGCCCTCAGTTCACCACCTTCACCCTATAAATAGGGACAGGCAGCTGGTGTAGCCACTGCTGGGGATGCACTACACAGGGTAGACGTGGAGCCTCTGAGCTCTAGATGCAACCCTGGTCAGCCCCATCTCTTCTCCATCATCCAGCTCACACTGGTACCTTGCATCCCCCAGGCCAGGCAGGCTGCTCCCTGCATCCTCTTCTTCGATGAGCTGGATTCCATCGCCAAGTCCCGTGGTGGCAGTGCAGGAGACGGCGGAGGTGCAGCTGACCGTGTCATCAACCAGATCCTCACAGAGATGGATGGCATGACCAACAAGAAGACAGTTTTCATCATAGGTGCCACCAACAGGTAAAGAGGGTGGGGAAGGGAGGGTACAGTTGGGTGGCCAAGTCATGCATAAGAACTGTGCTGGGGTCTCCTCTCAAAGAAAGCTGCTCTGTTGACATATGATCAACACCAGACTGTTTGTCCCAGTGCAAACTCAGCCACTTGGCCCCCAAATTCTATTCCATTTTACCCTCATTGGGGTGGAATGCAAGAAGGCCTTTTTTTGGAAAAGAGTTAAATCAGAACCAGGTCATTAGAGGTGAGTCCTTAGGGCAGTGGGGAGGGACCTCTTGACTGGATCTCAATCTCAAGGCTTCCAAATGCGGACTGCAGTTATATCTCCAGGCACACAGTCTTCCTCAGACCATGTCACTACCTGATGACACTCCAAGTAGTGTCTCTGTCTCTCACTAAGGAACGAGAGAGAGGCTTCATTTCCCTGCTTCATGCTGAGAAAGGGAACCCTCTTTTCAGGTTGGCATGGGAGGTATTCACTTAAACTGTTGTTTCTTGATTCGCTGATGGCAGGGACATGTGGCTTGAAGTTTTGTATAGCCTCTGCTCACTCAAGCTTCATTTTAGTTTTCACCCAAGTCAGACATTTTTTCCTTATCGCTTCCTCTTATCGTTTTCCTTATCTCTTCCGCTTTTCTGCCTTTGTGATCAGGTTTATTTTTAGTATTTTGCCTGCCCTTATGTCAATTCACCCTTCCACACAGGCTGCATGAGTTAATCCTACACTCCCTTTAACCTCACCCTCAACACCCCAGAGAGTGTACCTGGCATAAACTGGATGCTAGAAAGGCATGGAAAACTTAAATTCAGAGGATGGACACCTGTAGAAACCCCAACAGTCTTTTGTCTTGTTCCATCCAACTTCACTAGGTGAGAATGGGTCCAACCAATGCCCAGTAGATCAAAGCCTACATAGTCCTAGCTTATGAATCCCAACATTTCCCCACTCATTTACAGATCATGGCACATTCCAGTAGGCCAGCAGCAGCCCTTTTCACTAACGCTAGCAATGCTGCATTCTTTATGTGGCGATGTGCTCACCAGTGTGTACATTTGCCAGGCACTGAAAGTTAGAGCTCCACACATCCATAGAAGCAGCCTTTGGAAGGAGGGTTCTTTGGAAGGAGAATGTTCTGTATCACAGCTTCCCTTCATGCAAAGTTACACCTCCTTCCTTGCTAATTCTTATCCGTCACGACTATAGAATCTGCTCTTTGCTTTAAGCTTGGTTACCGATGAAACTAAGAGCTTGAGTGAGGAGAGCCATGTGTCGCTGCCTTGGGGGAATCAAGAAACACAGTTCTCTAAGGGGATGGCTATTCCCGTTGACCATAGTGAATCCATATTCCTTTTTCAGCCCACAGCAGGGAAGCTAAGCGAGGAAACCTTTAAGAAGAGTGATTGCTGGTATGCAGACCCTGACTGCTTTGCTCCAAAGGAATGTGTATTTCTGGGTGAAAAATATTCCCTTTCCCTGCCTTGACACCTGTGAATGGATACCCCCGTCTGTGCTGTTGCTGAGCTGAGCTGAGATTATCTAGTGCCTTATCTAGGGTGAAGCAGCCAATATACCTTGAATATATTCTCTGTCTCTTTGGCCTCCAGACCAGACATCATTGACCCAGCCATCCTTCGTCCAGGACGCCTGGATCAGCTCATCTACATCCCCTTGCCCGATGACAAGTCTCGCATAGCTATTCTCCAAGCCAACTTGCGAAAGTCACCTATCGCCAAGGTCAGTGAAAGCCAGGACTGAACACAGGGGAGGGGAGGTGAAACAGCATGGGAAGTAGATAGTAGAAATGGGGATAGGATTCTGAGACCACATCCTGGCCTCCACCACCACAGTCTTCCAACAGAGGAGGATGTATTGCACAAAAGGTATGTTTATCTTCTTCAAACAGGGAATGTTTTTTCTGTGTTGGCAGGACCTTTCCAGCAAACTCATGTTATCTTTCTCCAACAGGATGTGGATTTAAATTACTTGGCCAAGATCACACATGGCTTCTCAGGTGCTGACCTCACTGAAATATGCCAGCGTGCCTGCAAACTGGCCATCCGTGAGGCCATCGAGATGGAGATCAAGGCAGAACGGGAGCGTCAGCGTCATAAATGTGCCGCCATGGTATGGTAGCGAGACTTCCCCACATCCCAACAGGGCCAGGCAGGATTCCTTCCATTGCCTCATGCCCTGCTCTTCCCCTCAGTAATATATTCTGCATAGTATTCTGGGAACTTTATGGCCACCCCCCATCATGGGGCCACAGTGTCCTCGATTGCATTGATCTCACAGGGCTTTGGAGCTTGTAAGGATGCAGCTCAACAACATCCCCCCCCCCCGCCCTTTTGTGATAGGATGACGATTATGACCCCGTGCCAGAGATCCGACGCGATCACTTTGAGGAAGCAATGCGCTTTGCACGCCGCTCTGTCAGTGATAATGACATACGCAAGTATGAGATGTTTGCCCAAACATTACAGCAAAGCCGTGGCTTTGGCAACTTCAGGTAATGTTGGAGAACTTTTTGCTTCCTCTGCCCCAAGCTAGAGTTTCACTTCAGTGCAGTGGACAGGGCCTGGGTGAGGAACTTGGCCCCACAGATGTTGTTTGACCAGAACTCCCATGGCTGGGATTAGTGAAGGCTGAAGTTCAACAACATTCCTAGGTTCCCCTTTCCTAGGATAGGGGGAAATTTGTTCTTTGAAACAAGATACAGGAACCTCAGCTTGACTCTACTATGTAGCTTGACTCTCTACTATCTACCTTGTCACTCTGCTAACTTTTGTAAGTTGCTTTGGGTTGCCTTGGGCATGATAAAGGGACTAACAAATTAAATAAATTAAATAATAACAGTACTATCAAGATTTCCGAGGGTTGCATTCCATCATCCCAACCAACTGAAAATAATACTTTTTATTATTAAGTGTATGACCCAGTGAGGGCTCTCAAGTTAGTTTAAGATGTTAAATTCCATATACAAAGTAAAGGGTACCATTCAAAATAAGTGCAATAGAATTAAACACACACACACAAGCTAAAATAAACAAAAGACCATTCAAAAACAGCATTGCCCTGACCCAGCTATGGAGATCCACAGGCGGTACCTGCAGACTCTGAATTGCAGGTATAAATTAGATGTGCATTCAGATGCACATTAGAATTAGCACCTGAGTGAGGATACAGTCCCTCCATATTGCATTACTTTAAACGGGATGGGTTTTTATGTGCATTGGGATGTGCATCACATCCACATTATTTTAACACCTTGTTTATGTAGAGTACAACCAGATCAGTGCCCACATTCATAAAACAGAATAACCCAACTTTCTCTTGCATGAAACCAAGGCCATTCTTTATCTCCACAGGTTTCCATCTGGAAAGCAGAGCACCAGTGGAGAGGGAAACAGTGGAAGCAGCAGTGGCCAAGGAAGCCTCTTCCAAGAGGAGGGCGATGATGATCTTTACAACTGATTGTGCAGGAAATGCCTCCTTTTTGCTGGCATCATTTACCCTGTATTCTCATAGTTATTGTGCTCTTTAATGTCAGGGCTGGTGCTTGAGCCCCAACTCCTACCCTCATCCTTGTATGTGGAATCTGAGCTACCAGAGGCAAACTCCTCGTCCCTGATTTGGGGGCCAGATGCCTCTTTCAGTGTTTGTGCCTGTCTCGGCCACTACCAGGAACCTCATGGCACCGACAGCCCTTGCATTTGTTGGGTGTCCAAGGCAATACCCATGGAAGTCACCAGGGGGCAGCAAAAGCCTAAGCAGCTGCTGGATCAGAGGCAAAGGTCCATCTAGTCTGGCATTCTGTTTCCGCCAACCAGCCAGATGCCTCACAGGGTGCAAAGCTGCCCACTTATCCCTTGATCTCATCTCAAACTGTCCCAAGCTGGTGCCTGCATCTTGTAGCATATGTATTGATGGCTCCCACTTTTTTAGAAACCAGGGAACAGGAGGATCCTTTTGCAAGCCGACCCAGCCTGCTCCCATTAGTCCTTTCTTATTCCACAGCAAAGACAGTTTTTGAAGTCTGCAGTTATGCATGAAGCCAATGAACTCCAGTTTGTGATACCAGTTGACAGAGATTTCTGGATGTCTTAATAAACTGAAAGTGCATGCCCCTTATACTGGGAGGAATTTTATAAAAGCCTGAAGTGTAATGTCTTGTGTGTGCAGACTTCACATCTGCAGGGGCTGGAATGGCTTGGGGCAGCAAGCTCCAGAATTGAACAGGCAGGGCATGTTGGCAGACAGAGAGAGACCTATGATTCTGCTACTAATTCCCATCTATGCTGGGAAAACGTTAAACTTTCCCTTCTCCTGTTGTGCACATTTGCCATATTTCAGCCAGGTTTCCAGAGGCCCAATCACACATGCCCCATAGTCATCAAGTAGTTCTAGGAAGAGGCAAGGACAGGCAGAGCAGAGAAATCACAGAGTGGGAAAAGAGTAAACACACTATGAGATAAATTGAGAACTCTGCCTACCAGATTAGTAGGGCTGACAGAGCCAGCTGACAGCAGGAATGCTGGGATTTAGTCAGTGGCATGAAGACAATAAAGTGCAATAGGACAGAATGCTCCACAAAAATACTTTATTGTAGAATGGTCAGCGCCAATCAACAGCTCTCCCAGGCCAGAGCACCAGCAAGCAGTAGCCTAGATCCCCTGCCTGCATGATCCCTGCAGAACAAGCTTCTCAGGATTTTCCCACTGTCCCCTGAAAGTCCCCGGAGGACCATTATCCTAAGTCCAGAGCATAACAGCAGCTGGAGGCACCCCACTTATGGTCTGTTGGCTAGTCCCACCTACCTCTCCAGTACAGTAGACTACACTGCAGGGCCTTTGGCAGCCTCCCATCTAATTGGAATTCATGGTAAGCCAGATAGGCTTCCATCTGCCTGGTGCTCCTCCAACTCTTTCCTGTCTATGGAAGTAGCTCACTTATAAGTGCTCAGTTCCAGGAGGAGCTTCCTTGTTTCCCATTGAGGGTGGGAAGCTGTGTGGAAGAGCTTTTGGTTATCACATTTCCAACCCTCTCACCCCATTGAGCATCCCCATTTGCATGCAGGGGTTCCCTGGAATGACCAAGTTTATATCTAAATTAAATGCTGTCCTGAGTCATCATTACCCTGTGCCCTAGTTCTGCTCTCCTGTTTTAGGAAAGGACATTATGCAGTGATTATTTTTTTCTTGGACAGATATGCTGCTGCCTCTGAGGAAGGGTGCCGATTTATGTATGTGTTCCTTTGCACGGCACTGAACTGCAGCAGCCTCTAGAGTGGGATGTGGAAAGAACATTGTGGGCCCAGAGTGTCCAGGTCACCGTGGATTAAACATAATGCTGTATATCAACTGCAGCTGGATAATAAAATGCCTAAACCAAATTATCCAAGAAAGGATGCCAAAGGTCTCCCCCTCTATTTTTATCATCGCAGAAGTTGTCTCCTTGCCTAGTAATGAATCCATAAGCAAGCTTTATGCCCCTGAGAGGTTATCATTGAAATATGGAATGGGGGGGGCATTCATGGATGCCATTGTGCTCTGAAGCACTGACAACTCACCACTTTGGACTAGAACACTAATAACAAGTCAAGGTTTCCATTCATACCACATAGCTTGTACCAAGAAAGTGTTGGGTACACTCAGAACGCACTTAATCATGGCTTTCCTCCCTGTCATCAACAAAATTACCAGAACATATGAAGCTGTTTTATACTGAGTCAGACCATTGGTTCATCTAGCCTTGAGTACTGGAAACTCCTGGATCTGAGCCACAGTTCTTCAGCCCTGCAGAACGGGTGGTGCCAGGAACTGAACCCAAGACACTTTTGTAAACACTGCTGTGGGGCACACACACAAACACATACCCCACCAAGAAAAGATGATCACAATTCCTTCACAAATCTCCAAAAAAAGACCCAGTGCCCCTTGTCCACCGTAAAGTCCCAATTGGGTAGGGAACTGGGCCCAGCAGCATGCTCTTCTCCACAATCTTGAATCCCATTGCTCTTTTGGCCGAGAGGGTAAACTGAGAATGCCATATCCGCTCCTTGCATACAGCACTACCATCCAAGGGCCCTGGATGCTGGCTGAATCCCAGGGGAGATAATTCTGCAAACAACAGAGAATGTGCAAAACGTGCTCCTTAGGGGGTCTTCAGAGTAGAGGTTCTCCTGCTTGCTCCCGCCAGCCCTATACTGCGCTCAGAGCTTTGGAAGGAGCTGGCTTCCCAGCGGTCAAAGCGGACTCCCTTGAAATAAGGGCGCCGAATAACTAGAGCAAGGAGCTTGCGTAGCACAGCACGCCGAAGCAGGATATATACCCAGGGGTCTAGGATCTGGTTCCAGGAGGCTAGTCGCACACCCAGGAATAGCAGTTCCTTATAATTAAGGTCTCCATGGGAGTTGGTCACTGACAAGATGACAAAGACCTGGGAACAGAAAGAGGCAAGAATAGCAGTTAAGAGGACAGTAATTCTGATGCGGCCTTTTATCTTACTCTCTCAGCGATCCTAATGAAAATTGGAAACAGAGAAATAGGAACTATGCACACACCAAATTGTCAGTATAGTCATTGCACCATCCTCACTCAACCTGCCTACATTTGTTCCCTGATAAGAGCTTCCCAGTCTCCATAGCCTCATTAAGGGGACAGCTGCTTAGTTTGCTGCCTGGACTTTAAGAGAAGAAAGGACCTACCAAATCTGCTTCATGGAGGCCCATGCACCATAATAGTTTGATTAGCTGATGCTTTGGCCTCCTGGTGGTATTGACCTCCAGAAATCTTCCAGTTATAATTTTCCCCAGGAAGGCACCTCTGTGGATCAGAGTCACATTACTTCAGTGCCATTAGAACTTTGGTGAAGGGCCATAGCTTTAGATGTGAAAGGTTCCAAGCTCAATCTCTGCTATCTTCAAATAGGGATGGAAAAGTCCCCTGTCCAACACGCCACTGCCGTGCAGTTTGGGCGAACTGAATCCCATTCCTCATCAAGGCGCTGCACACCCCCTGCAAGATTCTATCCACCCATGCTGGAGACTTCACTGATGCTCACCAGCACACGAAAGTCCTACTTTCATTCTATTGCTGCTACTCCTCCCTCCCCACTGCCTCTTAGACATTCCAGCATTTAAGATGGTCCCAATGGTCCACCTAGACCAGGATCCTGTTCTCACAACGACAAGTCGGATGCAAAAGCAGGACTATGATTTCCACTAATCTCCCCTCCCACCCCACCCCACCCCACTCACCAGTAAGGGGCTCCAGCAGATGCAGGAAACCACCATGATCCCCACCAGCTGCACAACCATCTCAATGTCATGGGCTTTGGCCCGCCGGTGCCCACACTTGCGCTGACTGCGGAGCCGAGCCCGCACCAGGTTGAGTCCACTGAAGGTGTTGCAGAAGAGGGAGGCCACCAGCGAGGCCAAGCCCAGTGTGGAGAAGAGCAGGGCAAAGCCCACGTCAGGCCAAGCTTCTGCCTCTCGCACCTTAATGAAGCACCAGGTGCCTGGGGCCTGGACGACATAGCTCCCGAAGCTGCAGAGAGGCAGCAGGGCAATGGCGAGGGCAGTGCCCCACAGTCCCAGCAAGGAAAGTTTAGTCCGGCCCGGCGTCACCAAGGAAGCATGCAACAAAGGACGAGTGATGCCCACACAGCGCTCCACTGCCATGATGCAGCCCAGGAAGAGCGGGCACAGTCCGAAGAATACCATTGAGGCTCCAAAGAACTGGCAGAGGGATTTGGAAGGGTCCATCTTTTCCCAATTGCTCTGTGTGGCATAAAGGCGCAGCACGAAGGAGCCTGGAATGACGTGGCCTGCAAGGTCGGTGATAACCAGGCTGCTAGCATACAGCAGAAAGGTGGCCTTGGAGCGGCGCCGGAAGCGGGTGTAAGACTGCACCAGGATAGCCAAAGCCACCACATTGGAGACAGCACCCAAAGTCATAGAGAAAATGGGGGCGGCAGGTGAAGATGCCCTTGCAGAGCTCTGGATCTTTGTGGGCTCTGTGCAGCATGAGGAGTGGTTCACAGGTGATGCCTGTGAAGCATTGGGAGACTGGATGCCGGACATCATGTCAATGGCTACCTCCGGGTGCAGGCATCTGCAAGGGGAAAAGAGGTATCAGAAACTAACCTGAGGAGGTCCTTAAAAGGTAAGAAGTCTCTCTAAAAACATTTGTTTAGGGAACCCAGCACATTTCCCTAAAAAATTATCCTTTGCCCTGGTTTCTGCTCTGGAGCAGAGGGAAGAAGCATGCCTGAGGAGGTTGAAAGTGCACTTCCTGCCCACCAGAATCTTCCGTTGGGAGCTACAAATCCAGCAGATGAGAATTGCTGCTCCTTCCCAGCTCCTGCAGAATCCAAAGCAAGAAAAGCCGGTTTTTATCCTGTCCCCTCAGTAATTACTTTTCTGACTATCAAACTGATACTCCTTAAATCCTCTTTCGTCTTGCCATATAATCTGATGGATTTTCCCTGACTTTCCACCTTCCCATTCCTTGTGTTTCATGTCCTCAAATTTGCAAGGAAATGCTGGACAGAACTATGTGCATTTTAGATACTTTAATTAAATGGTGATGGTGGTGATAAGGAAGGAGCCTGGGGGAGGGAGGGAGAGACCTTGAAAGACTTTAGCAACTGAAAGTCAAGGTGCTGCTCCTACACTGCTGAGGAACTAGAGCACTCTTGGCCTTTTTGTAAAGAAATACACTAGGCTGGCCCTTCCCCTAGCAGTTTTGGATCAGGGATTGTACAGAATGGAGACCCACACATGAGAGAAAATTGGGGAATACTAATTGGGAGAATTATAATACTGTGTCTCATTTTAACTAACATTTTTTGAATTGTCATTTAAAGTTACTGTTTCTCCCACCACATTTTTGCCAGCTAAGAAATATAAATGGAATGCTGGTTAGTTTGTTATATTATCATTTTACATGTAAACATGTTTAGCTTAATATAACAAACACAAAGCCTGCAACACATTCTTTATCAAGTTTTTGGATTGTACGTCATCACAAAATTAAACAAAAAAGCAAAACATGATGTGGACAAGTTGGGTCTGTTCCTGGGAACTGGCATCTACTCTCTCAACGGTCATCAGATCTCAAACTTTCTGAAAACAAAACAGAAAAGCCTGTAATTTGTAATAAGGAATCCGGGGTGGAAACCTGGGGACTGCAGGCCAGTTAATTTAATGTCCGCCCTGGGAAAACTGGTAGAAAGTATTATTAAAGCACATAGAAGAACAAGCCTTTGTTGAAGCAGAGCCAGCATGGCTTCTGCAAAGGCAAGTCCTATCTCATAAACCTATTAGAATTCTTTGAGAGTTTCAGCAAGCATATAAATAAAGGTGATCTGGATGACATAGTGTGTTTGGACTTTCAAAAAGCTATCATGAAAGACTCCTGAGTAAGTTTAGCAGTCATGGCATCAGAAGAGAGTTCCACTTCTTGAACAGGAATTAGTTAAGTAGCATAAAGCAGAGAGTAGGAATAAACAGACAGTTCTTCCACTGGAGGGATGTAGAAAGTGGAGTCCCCCAAGGACCTGTGATTTTTAACCTGGTCATGAACGATCTAGAGGTAGGGGTGAACAGTGAGGTGGCTGATTATATTAAATTGTCCAGAGTAATTAAAAACAAAAAGAGATCATGAAGACCTCCCAAAAGACCTATACAAATGCAGTGAATGGGTGGTAAAATAGCAGATGCAATTCAGTGGAAACAAGCATAAAGTATGAATGGTGGGACAAAAAAAAACTTCATTTCTTGTATACGTTCATGGGGTTTGCAGCATTAGTGACTGTCCATGAATGACACCTTGGTCTCATAAGTATATAGCTCAATTAAGATGTCAACCCAGTGTGTAGCAGCAGTGAAAATGGCATATTCCATGTTAGGAATCAATAGGAAAGTAAAGGGAAAATGTCAGGGATCAATAGAAAAGGAAAATAAAACTGCTAACATCATAACATCGTTATACAAATCTATGGAGCGGCAGCATTTGGAATGCTGTGTATAGTTCTGATCACTTCACCTCAAAAAGGATATTGTAGAGTTGGAAAAGGTTCACAGAAAGGCAACCAGAGTAATCAAACTCCCCTATGAGGAAAGGTTGTGGTATTTGCGATTTCTTAGTTTAGGGGGAAAGCAAGTAAGAGGTGACATGATAGACATTTTATAACATTACAGTATGCATGGCACGGATGCATAATTTATCCTTGTCTCATAACAGAAGAACTCGTGGACATTCAATAAAGCTGAACATTGGAAGATTCAGGACAGGTAAAAGAAAGTGCTGATTCCTGCAGGAGGCAGTGATGGTCACCAACTTGGAGCATTAAACTATTTAATGGGGGATAAGTCTATAAATGGCTACTAGCCACAATGGAGGACATGCTCTGCCTTCATGTACCATGGATACAGAGGACGGTCAGAGGCATTATGCATCTGAATACTAGTTGCTGGAAACCACAGGAGGGGAGAGTGTTTTGTGCTCAGATGCTGTCTGCTGATTTCTCACAGGCATCTGATTGGTCATTGTGAGAACAGGATGATGAATAAGGTGGGCCAGATTGGCCTGATACAGCAGGGCTCTTCTGATGTTATATAACAGTCTTAAAATGGGGTGTGTCTCTGTGTGTGTATGTAACTGAAAATGAGTTTATCACCTAGCACAGCATTGAGTTGAACATACTCATAAGTAAGTATGTGTAGGACTGCACATCAACTGCAGACTTCAAGTCTTCAACAGAAGAGCTTTCTCTTTGACTCCCCTCTCACCATTTACATCTAGCCTGAGAAAAAATTACTGGGAACTAGGAAGCTTGCTCACTTTTTGCGATACTTTAGTTGGTTCTAATAAAAGTATTGTGCAGCTGTGGATTTTAGATATTTACTAATAGTTCAACACATGTACCTAACATTTGCATACAGTCTGAAAGAGAAACATGCTTTTCTTATGATGGATGGGGCGTAGCGGTATAAAATAACATACTAGTACCAGAAGCAAGTTTTATTATTAAGCTATAGCCATCATTGCCACTTACAGCAGAGGGGTGTGTGTGTGTTTAAATCAAGAGCTCTCTGTAGTAATCATATGTAGCATAACTGAATCACTCTGCTTTATTTTTGTTTTATTCCTATTGTCTGGCTCAACTAACCTAGGGCTATATTCAGAACCAGATGATTGAGTGAGTCATAACTTCTAATATACTATAGCTCCCATTTGTCTCTGTGAATGAGAAACAGCATCCAGAGAGGTACACTTAATGAGCAATTGTTTTGCTTACCCCTCCCTTAACATCCTTTAACTGCCCAGTAGTATTAACAGGAGGGTAATGTTAGTAAAAGGGAGGTAATATATTAATTCTTTCAATAAACATTTGAGGGGCACAATCACTATCAGGGGGAAAATGAGTTCTATTTATTTACTACATTAGAAATAGTTAATTAATGTGGGGCATAAAATATTAGGGCTGTAAAGTTTGATTAATTGGTTAATCCGTTAGAAGACTATTTCATTGACTAAAAAGCTGTCCTGGATTAATCAAATAGTGGATGTTGATGGGTCCATATTTAGTCATGCTTAGAGCAGACCCCTTGGAATCAAGGGTACTCATATTAGCCACAACTAAAAAGTTCCACTGTTTTCAATAGGTCGATTCTGAACATGACTGAGTTTGACTCCATCCCCCGATATCTAATATAAGTTGATAAGTGTCTCTGTAAAAGAGGCATTCAACCTTTTCTTTCAGAAGGCTGGTAGAGAAAGGAGTGCCCCTTCTAAATTGATGACTGTCATCCAAAGTGTGCACATTATCTGAAAACTGAGGATGCATCTTGCTTCAGAAATATTGCTTTTAGCTGTATGCAACTTATGCAAATTTAATCAATCAACTAAGACTCATATAAATAATCATCTATGATCGTGTACAGTAGTCAATATGTGGTACCAGGATCCTGGTACCCTTTATCTAATGCAAACACTCCGCTTTGGAACACAGAAGAGAATCCAATAGTCCATTCATTTTCATCCCTTCCATGGTGGATGAAGACCTCTTCCACATTTAGACAGGCCCTCTTCAGAGCCAGCTGCCTCCCAAGGCGCTATTGTCAGACGCAGGAGAGTAAGACCACCACCACACCCTTTTGCTCCGAAATCAATTAATTATTGAATACTAACTACCAGCATTCACAACTGTCTACAAGGGTTAGGATCCCCACTCCAAGCCCCCATCAGCAAGCATGCCAAACAGGGGTGAAAAACCCATCCTAAGTGTGACTATAACAGAGCAGTTTAAGCTGTGTTTACCGGGAAATAACAGGCGCTCAGTTACTTTATGTAGGCGAGCCAAGCTGTATTTGCCTCTGGTGCAAGATCCTTATTCACGATCACGCTATTTTTCTTACCTCAAATAATTTGCCAGCTACTGCTTGTTACTCCCATATTCTTGTTACTCCCTACTCCTTACGTCTAAATTTACACACAGAAGAAATAATACCCCCACACACCCTGGTGCTGTCTGCAGCCGTTCTGGCTGTCAGTGCACCAGAGTGGTTGCATAGCGCAGCAAATCTGTGTTTAGAGATGTTGGGAGTGCTACCCCTTAAGAGAGCCCCTTCTCAACACATCGGAGTCCTCCCGAGATTCGCTTATCTCAAGTCGGGAGGGGACACGTGCAGTCCCAGATTTCTCCCCAGCAGCCCCTGATGGTCTTCAGCCTGCACACCTTCCCCTTGCCCCGACTCGTGCTGCTCCCTTCCCTCTCCAGCTCCCTCTTCCCGTCCCGTCGAAGCTGGAGGGATTAAGAGCTTGGAGCTGCGCAGGAGACTCACCTTCTTCAGGGCTGCGCGCTTCCGACGCGTCCGAGTCTCACCTTCGTTTGCGTCCGGCGACAAGGAAGAGCCCGGCGCCGATGCTGCCCTGACTTCAGTCCGAAGTACACTTCATTCGCCTCGCTTTTGCCTCGCCCTTCCCCGCTCCTGTGCGAGTTTATAGGACGGGCATCGCTCTCTTCTGCCACTAGGGGACGCTATGAACTACTTCTGCTGCTCCTCCTCCTCCTCGGTCGCCTTCCAAAGAAGGATTTGTTCCGCACGAGCCGCCGCAGCAAAACTCTCCTGCATGAAAAAAAAAGTTATATTTTGTAGCTCTAGACACAAGTTCACGATCATAAGAAACTCACAAATCCTCTGTTGCTGATGCAGTATGAGACTCTCAACGTGCATGGAAAAGTTCGGAAGAGAGGAGGGACTCTTTGTGAATAGAACAGGGAGTCATGATTCCTCTTAAGTATTCTTACATGCACACATCACCCTTCCAGCACCTGTGGGGTGGGGTACCAAAAACTTTCTGCCATGTTTACCCTGGTGCCGACCACACACACCTGGGACAGTCATCCTGATTTGTGGTCATGATGTTATTGGGCCGGTTAGATGTGGTTGCAATTTCAATACCACTTGCACCTATGAAAGTTTCAAGGCAGACATACGGCTTCATTTCTAATGGGTGCCTGTACCGTAACTTTCTGCTGAAATTCTGCAACTTTTTGAGGTGAGTGAGACGGGGTTTGTGCTGCTTGTCCTCCCAGATGGCAATAATGTGGTAACACTGAGGAAGCATCTCAGAACTAATAAAGCAGAATTGATGTGTTGGCAGTCCAGTATAAATCCACCACTATTACTATAGTGGTGACATGCTGCTGAATATGCTCACAAAAAGCACCACCAGTATGGAAGGGCCCCAAGATGGGACCATTGTGAAGAAACTCAACACCCCTTCCCCTCCTCTCCGACTCTTCCATAGCTGACTCTTCCAATCAATTAGCCTTGTAGGCCATCAGCCAAAGCACAGCAACACCCATAGTGACTCTACGATGGCCAGCTTCAAATCAGGCAGTCAGAGCACTTCCTTAGATTCAGATGGAAGGTGGTTGTGTGGGCAATGACAGAACAAAGCTACCTGCCTGGGAACCCTGTCCTGGCACCTGAAGACAGCAGTGGCTGAAGCACTATCTTGCCTTGACCTAGCAAAGTGTCACATTGTTTGGAGCCTAGGGGCTGCATTACACAAAATGATGTTTTCTAAAGAGAAGTTATGGATGTCTCCTGTGATATACATCTTACACGCAGCAAACATTCACAGACATATATGTGTTTGTCCCTGAGCGAACTAGATGCTGGATTCCTGCAAGGTCTGACTTCTATGTAGGGAATCTAGTTCATGCACAGAAGCCATAAGAGGGCCCACAGCTGGCCCAAGACAATTTGGCACCTGAGGCAAGCCACCAAAGGGTGCTCCTCCCCACCAGGGAAGAAGGGGTGAGTGAAGATCTACACCAGGAACAAAAGAATAATGACTATCCACATCAGGATCTGCTGCCCCCATGGAGCCTGCCACCTGAGAGGGCCCCTGCTGAGGCTTCATTGCCACTTTTTCTTCACCAAGAAATTATGAAACCCTCAGAGTGTTGAAAGGGGACGTTGTGTTCCACGCAGCACTTCTGAGAAGGTTACCCAATGGCTCAGCAGCCTCTAACATGCTGTATGGGAAGAGGGTTGAAAAAGGGTGAGTGGGTTATAAAAGCACACACCAACAAGTTTAGCCTTTGCTTTCTGAGGGGGGCGGGGTACTACTAGGACCTCCAAGAAAGCAAGAATCACAGAAGAGCCTGTTATCTCATTTCAGCTTGTGCACAGAAAGCTGGACTCAGGCTGTGAGATCATGTAAGTGCATTAGAATGGGCAGAGGGAATCTCTTCGTTCCATCCAGCATATTGTGTGTGGCAGGGTCACAGTTAATCTGCGCCACCCAGCAAAAACAACAGATTTAACATCCAGAGTTCCTTGTAGGAATTGAGATGCAGACAGGAATTAGCTGAATATCACAGCCAGGAATAGACTCTACCCAGCTCTTTGCCCACCAGTGGGAAGTGGTACAGCAAGACAATAGGCAGATGCCACACCCTCGTAAGGAAGAAAGGCAGGTGGTGATGGGGACCTTCTTTTTCCATGTGACATCGCCTGGCTAGCTGCCCAACTATGAGTTGCATGTGGAGCAGGAGAGGAAGTCTCTAGCAGCCACGATACCCCAGTGTTTTCTGTTTTGTCTTGTTCCTATTGAGTAGTTAAGAGGATTGCGAGAGCAGGGAGAGAGATCTGATAAGGAGGCAAGGTTAGGGTAAATAAAAACATGAGCATGAGCAGGACAGGAAGGGCCTAGAACAAGTTTCCTGCTCTGGCAATGCTCAGTGCTCACCGGAGGAACTTGGCGACCGCTAACCTGGCATTCTCCAAGACGGCGTTGGTGTTGGCATATGGCTCTCTCATCTACTGGCTGAAACGCCATGACCTTTCTTTGAAGTGCAGCTTCAAGTGTTTACATATCCCAGAATTTCATATCCCAGAAAAGCAGCAGGACTGTTAGGGAGGGTGAAGAGATACGACAGGGAACGGAAGAGAAAACATTTCCTCCCATCTGCACAGCGTAGCTACTAGACAAATTCACGAAGAGTAAAGTTATTAATGGCTACTAGTTGCTACGGCTCTGTACTCCCTCCTCCAGTATCAGAGGTTGCATGTCTCCGGATTCCAGCTTCTGGGAAGCAACAGCAGGAGAGGGTGATGGGCACTTCCATCCAAATTAGGGGCTTCCCAGAGGCATCTGGCTGTCTGCTGTGGGAAAGGGGATGTTGGACTAGAGGGGCCTTTGGCCTGATCCAGCAGGGCAATTTTTATGTTCTTACAGTCATGCTCTTAGAACAAAATCCACCTTGTGGGCCTCCCTTCCAAGCTCAAAGCAAAGTTGGTGACAAGGTTTTAGGGACGGGCAGGAGATTCAGTTGGAATCCAGAGGAGAAAGGCAATGGGAACACATTGTCAGGGTGGTCAGGACAAGATGGCTCCTTGCTGCCTTCCTCTACTTAGGAGCATTCAGCACAAACAAAACAAGCCATGAAACACGTATGTTCAAACCACATTATAGATGGAACACAATGCTCCAGCTAGCTCCAAGCCACACTCCTGGTGGAGGGTGTAACTAATGCGGGATAGCCTTCCTGCTTGGGCGTGGGTAGAGATAGCTATGCTGCTGATCACAGTTTTAAATAAATAATTGAGTTTTGTCAGTTCTAGCTTTGTGCAGGGTTGGGGACCTTGCAGCCATAAATGAAATAAAAACTTGTAATAAAAAATCTAAGTAGAGTGACACCCTGATTCAAATCTCACCTCTGCCATTAAGTCACGGCATAGCCTTTGGAAAATCTCTCTCAGTCTCATGACTTATCCTACAGGGTTGCTGTAAGGATTAAAACAACACGTGAATTTATATCACTGTATATGTTTGTGCTATATCTTCCTTTGCCTACATTTCTTCTTTGATGCACTTCTCGCATCAAAGCATTTGTTTCCTTGTGGGGCCTAGTTTAAGCTACTATAGTTTTTGTTTACAAATCTCTTTGTCCTTCCCTTTATCTACATCTTCTTCTCTTTCTGTCTATTTACTCTCTCCATCACCTCTGCCCCAGTTTGCTTCCTCTATGTCACACTCTTCTTGTTCTTTCTCTCTGGCTGCCCCTTTTCTCTGACACTCACTGCCTCTCTCACATCTGCAATTTTCCTTTCTTGTCCTTGTTTACACTACATATGAAAATGCACCTCTTCCCTTGAGCCTTTGTCCTTCAGTCTCTGCCTCTCCTTTCCTTTCCCCCGCCATTCCTTTTCTGTTCTTTCACCTGTCCTCAAGGTGTTGACATGTAGATAATAAGCTTGATAGCAGGCAGAGCCCATTTCTTTCATACTGGGCAGGACCTAGCTTATTGAAGGACTTTATATACAATAAACATTATTAGTATTACATGAAAGGTGTGCCAACTCGGAAGCAGAACCTTTTTTTGAAGACAGAAAAAGAATACAGCTAATGGACCTCCTGCCCTTTCCCACCACCTGTCCATGGCCATAAAACAATAGAAATACTTAACTAACTGACCAATCACATTGGTTCTGCCCCCCCACAAAAGTCCTGCCCCTCCCCAACAAAAATCCTGGCTACGCCCATGCACCTGTCTTTTAATCTTTGCCCATATCCTCACTGGTCCTCTGTCACCCTGGTGTGGTGTTGTGGTCCAATTACTTAGCCATGAAGTTTGCTAAGTGATCTTGGGCCACCCATAGGCTGTGTACACACCAGTGGCGCAGCGTGGGTTGTCAGCACCCGGGGCAAGGCAAGCAATTTGCGCCCCCTAACCCGTGGATTTGCACCCCCTAACCCGTGGATTTGCACCCCCTAACCCTAACCCCCAGATGTTGCGCCCGGTGCAGCCGGGCCCCCCTGCACCCCCCACGCTACGCCACTGGTACACACCACTGTTTACTCTGCATCCAGTGTGCCCCCCACCAGGAAGCATGGTACACATTAGCCATAATCCATATCTATCCCGAAATTACTTAGTAAATACTTTGATGCATTTCCCTCAATCTAGCTTCGATCTGAATTGAGCTAAAGAATGACCTAGCTGAGTTTTAAGCCCGTAAGGTGTACACAGCCATTGTCTCTCAGCCTAACCTACCTCACAGGTTTTTGCAAGGATAAAACGGACAGGGGTGAGAACTACGCATCCCACCTTGAGCTCCTTGGAGAAACAGTGGGGTATGAATGTCGTTATTACTGGGAAGAGAGGGGGTGGGGGAATTGATTAGTGGAGCAATGGAACAGATGGCATAGTGGCAGCACCCTCTCTTGCCCAGACAGACAGTCCTTGTTATAGAGCCACAGGCTCCAGGTAGCATGGGATTCTTGCCTAAGAATCACAATGGAGGAAGATGAGCTTCCATGCAGCAGCACATTAGAAACGCACTCCTAGCTCAGCAATGCTGATACATATCTACCTTGCCAAAGGTCATTGCGGGAAGGGAAACTCAACTACTCTCTGGTGAAGGAACTTTTGGCTGCTTGAACTGCTCAGCATATGCAACTATCTCTCCTGTTCAGTTGAGAATTGACTCCAACTCTTCCCACCCCCACTTTACCACCAGAACCCAGTCCTTTGTGGCACCATTAGCGTTAATGGCTCCATAGCTGCTGAGTGCTTTAATAATGGGATTGTGGTTGACTGTGGAAGGCCTCTAGGGTGTGTTCCCAGCACCCACTCCTCTGCTCTCTGAAGAGGAAGCAGAACAAGGATAAAATTTGCCAGCTCTTCCAGTGCCCCTCAGCCCTGCCTCTAATTCCACATATATTGCAGCCTGAGCCATACAAAAAAATCTTAAAGTGACTTATAGATCAATAAAAAATTCCATGTACAAATATTTAAAAATAAATACATACATAAAGAAAATACATAAATAACATACAATTTAAGAAGTTGTATTACACTTGTGGTTTAATATACTTGTGGTTGTGTTATTTTTTGTGACGATAGACTGCTCTGCCTCCTTTCTTTTAGCAAATGTTTTTTGCCACTGGGGAAGTGGTAATTCTGTATTGATTTGTTTGGATGTTGTATGTGATGCCAATAAAAGGTTTCATGATGATGATGTGTTATTTTTGTACTTTGGCAATGAAGTCTCTCCATCAACAGTTCTCCATCAAGAACATGACAGCGTTTTGGGGAGTGCAGCTCTCTGGCCTCCTTCCCCCTAGCAGCAGGAGAGCAATGGCGAGCTTCCCAGGAGTTGTTAAAGGCTTTCCTGGAACTCAGAGTGACAGAAATTGGGCAAGCCCTTTCTCTCAATGACTCCTGCCTTCCTTCTAGAGGCACAGGGATTCCCTATGGCCATTGAGGAAGGGAAACAGGATAAGGCAAAAGGACATGTCTCCCACTTTCTCTACTCGTAGCACAAGTCCTAGTCTATAGATGGAGATTGTAGACTGAATTTAGTCTTCTAGGTGCTTGTAGGTATTAGGTTACTTCTAGGATTCTGGGATGAAGAAGCAATAAAAAGTTACTGTAAAAACAAAAAGTGCCTCATTCTGAATTTGAATTAAAAAAAAATTTAAATAGAGCATTTTTCCTCTCCAGATGAAGCAGTTTGGATTCAAAGTACAGCATCCCATGAAAAATGAAGCATTTCCCCTTCTGCAGATGCTTCCAAGGGGTTCTCTGTAGCCAGGATCAGTTACAGCAAGCCTCTTAAAGACGAATGCCTCCAGTCAGCTGACTAATGCTGAAAGTGCATCTTCAAAGGAGGTTGTTGTAACCTGCAGTTAGCTGCTCAGCAGTTACAGTTACCTCCTTTGAACTTCGACAGGTGTCACTAACCTGATCTCTGGTGATTAACAAGTGGGTGGTCCTGACCATCTGTCAAAGCTGGCCCATGTGGGTGAGGGATTTTTGAATTCACCCTGCGAACAGGATCCCGTTCATTCCTGCCTTAAAGCAAGATAGAAAAAGGTGCCATTTTATTTGGGAGCTTTTTCTCTTTACATCCATTTTAAGAAGATGAAATATGACACAGACTTCAAACCATATAAATCCTTTGCAATGGTATAGGTGTTTATAAATGCCGCACATTTTTGTATTTTTTGCATTGTCACTGTATTTCACAATCTGTAACTATTAAAAATAATTAGTTTTACCAGCAAAATAGAAACAAAATGAAAGACTAGTCATGTCTAGTTGGACAAGCGCTTGCCTTCATTCTAAACTTACAGATTTAATACAAAAGCAGCATAATACTCCAGTGCTTTCTTCTAACAAGGAATTGTCCCTCATAGGAGTGCCTATGGAGCTTCTCACTGCAGGAGTGGGGAACCAGTGGCCTTCTTGGTGCCATTGGATTCCAACTTCCATCAGCCCCTGTCAGCATGGCCAATGGTCGGAGGTGATGGGTTTTATAATCTGGCAACATCGGGTTGGGGGGGTGGCAAATTCCCTACTCCTGGCCTATCTCTTGGGGAAGGGGGGAGCAGTGAGGAGTTGCTGCCTCCAGTCTAGTGCTACTGAGTACCATTTCTTCATGACCCAAAGAGAGCACCATTTGCCTGGTCCCGAACACTAGTTTGAGAATGGTTCCTTTTTCTGAGGCCTTGGCCTCCAGCTAAGTACACTAGCTAAGCACTCCTTAAGGCCCACTCTCCTCTTGGCCTTCACCCTCTTGTTTTTTCCCTTTGCCTTTTATTCATCTCCAGACAAAACACTCCTCCGCTTAGCAACTAAGGTTGCAGCCAGAATTGGTTTGTTTATATTATTAATAATAAACTGCCTCAGACACAAACCAAACACCATAATATGGTATTGGGTTCCAGGCCAGACCTCTATCACTAAAGAATCAAAGTGCAAAGCAAATGCATTGGGGCGGGCAGGCAGTGATACTTTGCTTCATGAATCATTACATCTTTACATTCCTGATGTTTAACCATTTCTCTCAAAACTGCTTGTGCTAAAGACTTGCCATGTAAGAGATTATTTACAACCCCCACCAACCCCCACAAATTCTTGGCCTACAGGTATTCCAAGAGGTAAGAACAAAACACAGACCCAGTTTACAGAACTTCCCCACTAGGTTGCAAGACTGGCCCTATTGTTAGGCAGAGTGAGGTCAGGCAGCAGATGCTGAGAGGCAGGCAGCAGCAGTGAGATGTGGGGAGGTAGATCGGTGTGTGCCACCCCCTAAGCCAGCCCATCAGATGCTGTGGAAGATGCTGTTCCATTACCAGTGTTGAATTAAGATCCAAATGCTAGTCCAGTTTAATTCCATTCATGGATTGTAGGGTGCCCTCCTTTACTACCGGCTAGGTACCCTTGAAGAAATTCCTGCTAACCACAGGTGACTTCTATTACCATGCCTTTCTTACGACGTCCAGAGGCATATATCCAGAGAGAGAGAGAGAGCACTCACTGGTATGGAGTACCAGCACATCCATAAGCACTGCTTACACGTATTTAACTTAATTACTCAAGCTTAGCTAACACAGCTGCTTGTATGAAGCTACTCTGCTGAAAGGCAAAGTGTGATATAAGGTGAAAATAAAGTTCTAGCTGTGGTATTATGCAAGTCACCACTTGATGCTGCAATCCTCCAGGGGTGACCATGCATGCAGAAACCAGCTAGTTTCCAAAGTGGTCAATACTGACCCATTGGGATTGATGGGACTGTGCAGGGAGTGAATAAAGGCCTAGGAATCAAAGCAGGCCTTGGGTGGAAAATAAATTTACAAGATATAGTGCAAAAACACACACCAACAACTAGGTACTAGGAACCTTAGAAATATAAGGCATGGACATGTACAGATGCATATGGTATCATTATTATTTTCTCTTGGTTCTCTTCCTTGTTTTTTACATGTTATAGTTCCTAGGAATGGTGGTTGCTAATTAATAAATGTAGATTATATATTCCTGTTTCTTGACTTTATTTCATTTACATTCCTAAGAATTTGGGTTGGGGTCAATTACGACTTTAAATAAACTCAGAAGTTTGGGAAACTTGAGCACACACACACAAATTTTGTCCCTATATTCCCAGTTCTATAGTAATAAGACAAACTAATTATAACAAATTTGCATGTTTATAGTAAGACGAGTCCATTGTTAGTAGCAGTCAGCCCACAGTTTATAGATTCAAAATTTGCACAAACTAGGGTTGCCATATATCTGGAATTTCCCAGACATAGCTGGTATTCAGCCCTCGTAAACAGTATCAGGGCAGAAGAGTTTTTTTGAGATTTTGCAAAAAAAAGTTCAACAACTTTGGGAATCCCCACCCCCTTTTTAGGAATATGGCAACCTTAGCGTGTGCACACACATACACACAGAGCACTTTTATCCTCAGTTGACATCCAGTGCTGACAGGAGGAAAGTGGCAAGTGGGGGGGAGAGTTCTGCACTCCTCACCCATGGATCCCTTCAGCAGTTTAGAGTTGACTCCCTGCCCCTGTTTCTACAAGATTAGGAACAACCTGCCAATTTCCTTACGGGGTACAGACTAGAAAGTGAGAGAGAGGGTAAGATGCTGCAATATATTTTGCGTGTTTCAGCTAAAGGTATCAGTATATGCAAACATTTGCAGTTATATTCAACACAAGTCCTAAGAACTGAAATTCAGGACCAGATTTAAACAACAGTGGATTAACAAGAGATTCTTAGCTTCATGAATCATTAAAACAATGGCAAGCACCCGATGTTTAACTTTTTCCGAACTGTTTGCTCTAAGGATGTACTTATGTGTGGAAATATTTGCATATATTTTGTATCTTCCCTAGTAATCAAGCACTGTGGTTTTGTACATAGACTGCAGTGATTTTTTGCTAAATGTGTGGATGCACGGATGATTAAACGTGTATGGTTACATAGCTGAAGCACAGTGTAATTATTTACTGTGACACCTGAAAAATGAAGGGTTTGATGTAACTTGAAACCTCATATTGTTGTATTCCAACAGCAGTAGGTCGAGATTTGAAAGAAACCAGAGCAGCTCATTCCTTTATACCCTTTATATTTTGGCGCCTATTCAGGGATAATCTTGTCATGCCAATAAAATATTTTGTGTGTTTTTGTTCAGTAATGTGAAGGAGAATCAGGGGAAAGAGGTGGGTTATAGATTGGGAGCACTCAGTTTTGCCTGTTCTGCTTCTCACAACATGAATAAAATAATATTAACCTAACCCTCTTTTCACTACATGCAGATAAAACAAGCTCTCTATTGCACAATTTCATTGTTTGCTAGCAGAGAAGACCTAATGCTTCCTTCTAGTACAGGGTTTGCCAACTGTTTGGGGCCAGTGGGTACTTTTGGAATGGCTGCCATGACATAACACAAAATGGCTGCCACTTATAAAAGAACAGAAAAAGAGGCAGGAACAGGAACACTAACTAGTGAATGTAGGGCTGCCATACATCAGACACAGCTGGGATTTGGCCATCAGAAACAGGGCAGAATTGCTTTTAAAATGTGTGGGTGAATCCAGATGTATGGCAGCCCATGTTGGAAGTGTAGATTTTGGTGAATCTCCTAAAAAAATAGCTTACAAACTAAATCCCCCCCTCAAGATTTTGCAAAGAAAAGCTCAACTTTTGTGCCCAGATTTTCACTTCTTGAAATATGGCAACCCTAAGTGCAGACATCAGTGGGGGAAGGCACCTACACCAGCCATGTTCACTCACAGAGAGAAGCTCTTTTCACCTCTTGGTTCAGAACTGATGCATGGGTGGGTATTCAGTCCTGGCATCCCGTCAAATGTGGGCATGCTGAAGAGGGCATGTTAAATGTAGGAGAAACGGAGCCAGTGCAAACAGGAGCTGAGTAGGAAAACAGTTTCTCATACACTGTGGATTTTTCATGGAATGTTTACTAAGACTTTCACGGGCACCATAGCAGGTACCGTTGGACACACGTACACCTGCATGTGCCACATTGCTGACCCCTGCTTTATTGGATTAGCAATAATACTGATCTTCAGCACTTTTCAAATGCCCCCCTCCCCAGCCATCCCAGGGACCTCAATGTGGAACTGGTTTCTCTCTGAAAAGACTCAAGAAACTTTGCTGCCTGAGGTAGATTAACAAATGGGGCTTCCCTCCCTAAGGCAAAGAGCATAGTATACAAGGCTGGCCAAGTTATTTTGGCACCTGAAGTAGAAAAGCTCACAAGCACTTCTCCCTGGGAGTAAAAATACAATAATCATTCAAACACCTCACATTTTGCTGCCCTTTCATGACAACCAAAATAGCTGCCTGAGGCAGCCACCTCACTCTTCCTATTGGTAGTGAAGGGAGAGGGAAGGGTTGCTTTCTATATTTTATACCTAAGAAGGATCTTCATATATACCTAAGAAGGATCTTCATATATACCTAAGAAGGATCTTCATATTCTCTGTAAGTTAATTTCTGAGCTAAGGGCCCCTCAAGGAATGCAAGATAAGACAGAGACTGTAAGCTAGAAATAGCCTCGCCTTAGGAATGCAAGATAAAAAAAGACACAGACGGGAGGAGACGGGGGGATGCAGGACGCTTAGAAAGAACAATAGGGAGGGCTGTTTTAGAAGGCTATAGACATGCTAAAAATAAGTTGAAAACTTCTTCGGGAGGGCGTGGGGAGGAGGGAGAGAGCCCACTCAAGGTATAAGAAAATCTGCAGAGGGGTATTTTCTGGGCAGTCAGTTTTTCCAGAATTTATTCTGCTGGCTGTCTCCTGTGCACAGAGAATAAAACTGCTTTCCTCCAAAGAAGGATCTTTCCTGGTGTTTACTTTTACTCTCTCTCTGGATCTGAGGACGCGGGCCAACGATTCCCTGGCATGGACTAGGCTCAGCCTACATCTTGGTTCCCTGACCGGGAATCTGCCCCACCTCAGAGGGCTGGAGAGAGCCAGGCTCAACCTGGTGGACAGCTCGGATCGGTGATTGCAGGCTCCACGCGCGCACCCTACCAATTTGTGGGGGGAACCAGCCACACCGCTCCAGAGCAAGGACCCAGGTCGAGGGAGGAAAGAGGACTGGCCAGGGAAGGGACTCTGCAGCAGAAACACGGTAAGCCCAAGGGAAAGGGCTGGGCATGGGGCCCAAGGGAAAAAAAGGGAGGCCTGATCAGCCTCACCTGGTTATGCAGTAGTGTGCAGCCAGGAAGGGAAAAAAGGGCGTGGCAGTGGTGTGCCACCAGGTGGGCATGGGGCCCAAGGGAAAAAAGGGAGGCCTGATCAGCCTCACCTGGTTATGCAGTAGTGTGCAGCCAGGAAGGGAAAAAAAAGGGCGTGGCAGTGGTGTGCCACCAACAAGGTTTTTTTGTTTTTTTGTTTTTTTTTTTTTGTTTTTTGTTTTTTGGTAAAAAGAAAAAGCAGCAAAGGGTGCTGCTAGGGCCCCGGTCGAAGTCTAAGCGCTGCCGGTTATGGTTGGTTGTTGGTTTTGTGCCCAGAAAAAGCAGCAAAGGGTGCTGCTAGGGCCCCGGTCGAAGTCTAAGCGCTGCCGGTTATGGTTGGTTGTTGGTTTTGTGCCCAGAAAAAGCAGCAAAGGGTGCTGCTAGGGCCCCGGTCGAAGTCTAAGCGCTGCCGGTTATGGTTGGTTGTTGGTTTTGTGCCCAGAAGAAGCAGTAAAAAAGGTGCTCTTGGGCCCCGGTCGAAGTTGTGAAGCACTGCCGGTTGTGATTTTGGTTTTTTGGGGGAAAAAAGGGGTTGGGGGAGGTGCATGGGTTTTTCTGAATGTGCGTGTGGGGACACTCCAGTGAATGTTTTGAGTGTGTGAGACGTTGAAAGCAACGTCTGGCCTGTGACTGAGTGAAAAAATAACGTTAGGAGGAGGGAGTGTCCCAGTATCCCAAGTGTCCAAGTGTTCCAGGGTCATGGAGAAAAAGCAGTAAAACAACTCCCATGACCCCCCTGCAATGCTTTCCTGAACAAATTGAAAAGATGCCATGAAGGGAGAAGATTGGGGATTTTAAAAACCTGATGAAAAAAATAGACTCCAACACTTATGTGGAGTTCCTAACCGTCTCCCATGGCTCAAGAAAAGTAGAACTGTGATTACCTGTGCCATGCCAAACTGTGCCCAGTATGGCAGCAAGTACAAGTTAAAAAGCCAGCAGTTTTGCCAGTCCCAGAAGAGAAGTCCCAGAAGAAAAGGAGGAAGGAATAATTAGCCCCCCTCCACCCTATGCAGCAACTGCACCAGGGCTAAATGAGGTTTCCCCTACCCAACCCCCAAGAAAAGAGACTGAGGGAGAAAAGAAAGAGAAGAGGAAAGTGAAGAAGAAGGTGGTATAGAGAATGAAGAATTCAGAAGGTGAAGTGGACAAGCAGTCCAAAAGAGTGTTTCAGTATGTAGAACCATGTGGCTTCTTGAGTTCTAGAAGCAGCACAATGCAAGGATGTGAACTGGCAGAAAGAAACAGAAGGGAAGGCTTTGAGAGCCGCATAGGACAGAACTGTTAAAAAAAAAAAGGGGGGGACAATTAAACCCGAGGGATCAAAGAACCCTGGGATTACAATACTGACCATTGAGGAAATCTGCAAGATAAATGCCCTCAGGGCAGCGGACAATACTAATAGTTGCAATTGAGGCAGCTAAAACTCCACTTTGATGGCCCCACTCCACCGAGTGTATGACCCCCTGGAGTCATCCGATGCCCAGGACCACAGACCTCCAAGCACCTTAAATCAGAATCCTTCTTTCGAAGAGGACCTAGCCAAAATAATTAGGGGTTTGTCTTCAAACAGCCAGAAAGCCAAAAATGCAATCTCAGAGTGAGCGAGGGTGTCCACGGGAGGGGCAGAGAACGCCTAGGGAAAAAGCCAGTGCGCCATCTGCAGGCAAGAGGGTCACTGGAAAATGGAATGCCCAAAGGCCCCACGCCCGACACACCCCACTCCCCACAGGGTGGGAACAGTAACCAAAGTTCCGATGCCTATGTACCCAGCCATGAGCCTCAGCGCTACAGCCACAAGCCCAGCTCTGAACTCCAGAAAAATCAAGGCAGAGGGCAAGAACAGGGATCTGTGCAGGGATACCCCATGGCCTGAACCCCACCTCTCCAGTCCTGAGAGACGAAAAAAAAAACTTACTAGGATAAACCAGGCCCAACAAACGCAGGTTCCCAGAAGCTGCCTGGCCCTGGTCCAACAATGGTTGCTCGGCACACAGAATGAGGTTTCTGAAAATGATTTGCTCAAAGACTGTTGCAGAAGCAAGTGCTCATTCATGCAAGTAACAGGACATCAGCTTTTTTTTTTTTCTTTTCTTTCTCCTTGTGCCAGGCGCTTGGAGGCAGCTTCAGAGCGTTATCTCTTGGCAGCTATTCCAAGAAGGACACTGCTGCATTCAGCCAGCTACCCTGAACCTCACACTTTCTGGATTTACACTTCAGCCACATAAACCCAGAAGGCCAAGAGTTACCCACCCCCCTGCCCAAAAGTACTAACCTGAAGAAGTGACTTTCTTAAAAGCAAGTGAATGCTTTCTGTGAACTTTGTCAAGTTTTTTTTCTTTTTAAGGTGCAATTTTACTCTGAAAAAGGAGCCGCAGCATAGCATAGGAATTGATACTTTGAGGAACTTGAAACTTTGCCAGAAGCAAGGAGTGCATTGTTCTTTCTACAGACACTGGCAAATGAACTGAAATTTGCAACATGGCTTAGAGTTCTGAAGCCCGAGCACATGAGGCTGCCAATGCCCCTATCATAAAAAACTGCCTTTGTAGCCCAAGCGGCGCCCGATATCCACCAAAAAAAAATGAAGGTTTCTTTTTTTAAGGGCCACACCCTTGAATGGATGCTGGAATTAGCCCAGACCATTTATAATTAGAGGGAAAAAGAGACCCAGAAGAAAAAGGAGAAGTACCAGGCAGAGAAGTTGATGGCCCTGAAGACGGTAGGTCCACCGTTAGGAGAAGAAGAGGAGGGCGAGGCCGCTTAGGAAAGAGCAACAGCATGCCTTCAAGGATTTGAAAAAGGCATTGCAACACTGTTTGTGTGACCCCGCATGCAGTCCCAGCACTGCTTGACATGAAGGGTACCTATTTCCTCTCCCAAGCAAAAATGAGAAAGTGCCAGATGCTATTGTTGCACCCGCGTTTGAAGTTCCAGGTCACCACCGCCCTCAACCCAGCTACCCTATTACCGGTAGGAGAAGGTGAGGAGCCCACGCATGACTGCATTGAAGTAATGGACGAAGTATATTCCAGCAGGCCTGATCTCAAAGACAAGGCAAACGAGGCTGGGCAGCGGAAGGCAGGCTATGCAGTGGTAGCCCTGGAAGACCAGGTGATCGAAGCAAAGTCACTCCCACCTGGAACATCGGCCCAGCTGGCAGAACTAACTGCGCTTACCAGAGCCCTGAGCCTGGCAAAGGGACAGAAGATAAACATTTATACAGATTCTAAATATGCATTCCTGACTTTACATGCCCATGGAGCCTTATGGAAAGAAAGAGGTTTGCTTACCTCCAGAGGAAGCCAGGTGGCCCACCCACAAGCCTTATTGAACCTTCTGGATGCTGTATGGGAACCCGAGGCAGTGGCAGTTATCCATTGTTATGGACACAAAACTGGACCAGGGAAAGTGGCCAGAGGAAACCGATTGGCAGACAGAGTAGCCAAGGAAGCAGCCCGAGAACTGGCCCCCACCTCGGTTATTGGAGCACTGGTCCCAGAAGAGATTTTAAGCACTACTGACAAGCCGGCCTACACAAAGCAGGAAAGGGACACTGCAGATGCCCAGGAGTTGACATTGTCCAAAGAAGGATGGTACCTTACCCCTGATGACAGGATATGGATTCCGGAGTCCCTTTCTCGGCAGGTTACTCAGAGATACCATGATTCAACCCACATAGGACCAGATGCTACAACCAAGCAGCTGGAAAAATGCTTCTATATAGCCCACCTTTACCAACTGGCAGCCCAGATCTCCAGGAAATGCCTGCTATGTCAAAAGAATAATCCCAGAGCCGGACCACTGGCTCCCCCAGGGATTCAGCACAGTGGAACTGCACCTATGGAAGATTTTGTCGTGGACTTTACTGAATTACCCCGTTGTGGACTGCACCGCTACCTGCTGGTAGCAGTGTGCACCTACACCGGATGGGTCAAAACATGGCCCACAAAGACTGAAAAGGCATTTGAAGTAACCAGGTGCCTGCTTAGGGAAATCATCCCTCGCTATGGATTGCCAAGGTCCGTAGGATCTGATAATGGACCAGCATTTGTTCATGCAGTCCTACGGGGGCTGGCGAAAGCGCTCCAAAGAATCAGCTGTCCAAGCTGACACAGGAGACCGGGTCTAATTGGGTGACCATGTTGCCCTTGGCGTTACTCAGGGTCCGCAGTCTCCCGTCAAAACGGACCCATCTGTCACCCTTTGAAATTATATTTAGGAGACCGGTCCCATATGTCAAAATGTTGTCCCCACATGCTGGTCAGGATATGCAATTGAATAATTAAGTCCAGATATTCTTCCGAGTTTTCTTTTGTCTCGACAGGTGGACCCAGGCTCGCAGCTCGCAACCCCTGTGTGTTGGCTGCATCAGTTCGAGCCAGGTGACGAAGTGTGGGTGAAAGACTGGCAGCGAGCCCCCCCCCTACAGCCTTGCTGGAGGGGACCATACACTGTGCTATTTGTGGGTCCACCCTACTCAGTAAAGAAAACCATTTCAAACTGGACAGTTACACCAGATCCAGAGAACTCCCTTCAGCTGATTATCTCCAGATGCCTGGCAGACGACCGCTCTGCTGATATCACACCGGAAGCTGATATCTCAACGCACAGCTGAAGAATTGGATGGGAGGGGCGCCCGCGGGCAGCGTCCCCAACGTGAAAATCCGTGCCGGGACTAATCCAGGAAGTCCACCAGGACATTTAATATTTCCATAAGGACTTTCTCTTTTCTTTTTTTTCTGTTATCTGCTCTATGTCCCACAGCCCTGACCCCACTGAGCCATACCGCCCTTATTGGCCTGATGGCCTCTGCTACGACTGGTTCGTCTTGCCGGTGGTAAGAGATGGCGTGCTCTTTGGCTATTGGAAACTGGGGTTTGATGAGATTGCCGTATTGAGACACCCCACTGCCCCGTTGTGGCTCCTCTCCCACACCACTGTCCAGCACGCGTGGATAGTGCTCATACGGGAAGTTGCAGAGACGATCGAAATCTATCGAGTTCTGGACCACTCTTGTTGTTGTGGGAGGGTAGTCAACTGTTATCTGGGAGGTAGAGCACTGTACCAACCTCATTTGATAGACCAGGTCCTATTCTTAATCCAGGTGATAGATGGGACGGAACCTGTCTTGATGCAAGTATTGCAGGGGTGGGAGCCTTAACCAGGTGTGCATTGAAATTGCTAAACAAGTGCCAGTAAGAATTGCCACCTCTGGTCACTAGGGAGGTAGCACGTGAGTTCAATCCACCCGACAGGGTTAATAGGAAAATTGACCCACATAGTGGGAGCATCAGCTCACTGGTGGGCTCTCATCCTTGAGGCTCAACAGGTAGTCGGGCACAAATATCAGTGGGCTCTTCAACGATGAGCACACCCCCTGAATGTTGGTGGGAGGAACCATGGAGATATTGGGTTTGGTGGGTAGGAGTGATATATACCGCCCTTGTCATATGGATGCTCTCGTATTTCTGTTGGCATGAACGGTATCGTATTTGTGGGAAGAGACGTAATCCATCTATACCTTTGATGATTCTCCTTTTCTTTTTAGTTGAAGAGCCCACATGTGTATTGACGCAGGCAAGAAAAAGTTCCCCGACCTCCCTTGCCGACATTTCCCATTTGATGACTAAGTGGGGTGCCCATAACTCCTACAATAGGTGGTTACAAATGGCTGAAATGGAGCATGTTGCTTCAACATTTCAGACCATGGCGAGGCTATCCGTGATCTGGCAGCAAGAATTGAAAAGGTAGCACATGTCCCTGTACAAACCTGGGAGGGCTGGGATATGTCTTGGTTGGACGGCATCTTCCCAGGTGGATGGATGGGGAGAATATTTACTATGGTGATAGGTCCAATTATGCTTCTATTGCTTTTCTGCTTCTGTATGCCCTGCTTGATGCAATGTATGCAAAATATGATGGAGAAGATGATGTCTCGCATGATGGGACCTCACGTGCTTGCTTTCATGAGAGATTATAGACCCCTACCCCAGAACGAACCTAAGTATTAGGTTGTTCATAAGAAGAGGAGGGAGTGAAGGGAGAGGGAAGGGTTGCTTTCTATATTTTATACCTAAGAAGGATCTTCATATATACCTAAGAAGGATCTTCATATATACCTAAGAAGGATCTTCATATTCTCTGTAAGTTAATTTCTGAGCTAAGGGCCCCTCAAGGAATGCAAGATAAGACAGAGACTGTAAGCTAGAAATAGCCTCGCCTTAGGAATGCAAGATAAAAAAAGACACAGACGGGAGGAGACGGGGGGATGCAGGACGCTTAGAAAGAACAATAGGGAGGGCTGTTTTAGAAGGCTATAGACATGCTAAAAATAAGTTGAAAACTTCTTCGGGAGGGCGTGGGGAGGAGGGAGAGAGCCCACTCAAGGTATAAGAAAATCTGCAGAGGGGTATTTTCTGGGCAGTCAGTTTTTCCAGAATTTATTCTGCTGGCTGTCTCCTGTGCACAGAGAATAAAACTGCTTTCCTCCAAAGAAGGATCTTTCCTGGTGTTTACTTTTACTCTCTCTCTGGATCTGAGGACGCGGGCCAACGATTCCCTGGCATGGACTAGGCTCAGCCTACAGTAGGACTGGGCCTGACACCTCTTGGGGCCCTTTGTGTTTGATATTCTTCATTACTGCTTTGTCCCAGAGGATCCTTGTTTGTTTGTTTGTTTTTAAAGGTCTAGGTATTTATGTAGCCCAGAGCTGTTAAGTTCTACCAGTTCACTTGCCTATATTGAAACCCAAAGCGCTACTACCTGTGTACCAAGATATTGCCAGGCCAATATCATGCACAGCCACAAAAACGTTCCCCCCACCTTCAACGTCCATTCTGCGGAGGACTGGTTAATGCTAGTTAATATTTGGTTTGGTCTTCTAATATTATAGTAAAGTGATAGCCTGGGCACCACCAACTCAAAAATCTGCTGTATTTCAATCCTTCCCTTCCTTCAACGTCCACTCAGTGGAGCTAACCAAAGGATTGTTTTGTTTCTGTTGGGTCTGTGAGGCAATTTGCAACGAAAGAGGCTTATACATTGCTTAACAAGAGGCTTGTGCAAACACTTTCTCTTGTGCCCCTGTTGTGTTGACAGGACAGTGAGAAAGCATCATGCTTCTCCCAAGGGAACGAAGCAGCTAAAATCCTGCTAGAGACAGCATACCTCTTCCTGGGCCTGAGGAATCGTGTTGGCATGTGGAACAAACACAGGGAACAGAGAGCATGTAAAAGCAGGGGGAAACATGAGGCCCTTTCCTGATTTCACACAGCCTTTGCTACCACCAGCCAGCTATTCTGAAGAGGGTTGTTTCTGTGTTCTTACAGCAGCAGGCCAGACAGTGCGGTGGGAAGGTTTCAAAAGGATTAGATAAAGGGAATATTCACAAATTCATCATGGCCTTCCAATACTGTGAGAATAACTCAGGGCAGGAACAGGAACAGCACATTCCATTTTGCTGCTCCTGCTCCCCCGCCGCTGGCGCCACAGCTCTCTTACCTGCATGACGCAGCAGTGCCCACAAAGCACCAGCAGTGGTGCCAGCTTCTGGCAAGATCTCATCAGAAGCCAGTGCCACTTTTCCACTGGCAGCAGATGCAGCAGGGAGCGGGAAGGTGCAGCAGAGGCAATGTGGGTGCTGCTTCTTGGGCTTCTGCTGCTTGAGGCAGCACCTTGCCTCTTCAAAGGGCCAGGCCTAGGCAGGAATTCCATTTCTCTCAGGACCCAGCATAGGGCAAAATTTGCTTTTCTGCTTCTGCATCTTGGCAGTGATTTGTATTGTGTTTCATTCCAACAAAACTCCTTGGTCCCTCTGGCAATTGAGGACAGTGATTATTTGGGAGGTTGGGGAAGCAGGATAGGATTCCCAGCACAACGGAATAAAAACCCTCCTTCTACATTATAGGTTTTCCTGAGCAGGCTTCATGCTGTTTTCTCTTCCGTGCAGTACTTGAATCCCATCCAGGAATGAGGCAAAATTATTCTGTAATTTACTTTTGTGCCAAGAGTGCCAGCTCTGAACGTATTCCAGGGGTCCATTAATGCAAGCTTTATTTGCTTCTGTCAAGGGCACTTCAGAGCTGATGCCACATAAACATTGTGCTGCGGGCGATCCCCGGTCCCATCATGAAATCTGGCTCGGAACAGAGGAAGGAATTAGAGTAAAGCCTAGGCACCTTTCTTTCTTTCTTTTCTTTTCTTTTTTGTACAGGAATCCTTTGTTAAGAGAAGTTTTTACCACTGATGCAGCAATCCTTCATTCAGCCCCCAACTAAATAACATAAGGACACAAAAAAGAGCCTTCTGGATCAGGCCAATGGCCCATCTAAGTCCAACATCCTGTTCTCACAGTGGCTAACCAGATGTCTCTGGGAATCCTCTAGACTAGAGACTTTTAACCTCTTGATCTCTATGGATGTTTGCTTTGATTTCTTGATTGCTATTAGTATCTACTCACTATAGCACTACTATAGCCTAGGGTGGCCATGTGTCCTCTTTTACAAAGGACAGTCCACTATTTGAAGGACAGAGGGCAGTCCTCTGTGAAATAGTGTCCTCTATTTGAAGTGCTCTCCAGTCCAAGAACCCTAGGAAGGGGGAGCACCAGGGGACTTGAAATTGCCCATCAAGCCCCTCAGACAGCAGATTAATCAGGCACACGGGTCTTCCTCACAGCCTTCCCCACTATGGTCAGATATATTGTGTTATATTTTATTTATAGCAATTATTTCTAAATTTGCATCTATACAAATTTTATGCAAATCGCCACCTCTTTTCTCTTGTTTTCTGGTGATTTCTAAATGGCCACCCCTCATGCAGCACCCGAAAGCAGGAATGAGTAGGGTTGCTGCAGCAAGGCTTGATGAAGTTATAGGGTAGTCAATTACAACTTTTTTAAAAAAGAATGGGTATGTCAAGATTAATCAATACCTTAAAAACAGAGAGAAAGTGAAAACAGCAAAAGGCGGAAGGATGGGCAACTAATGGTGAAATGGAACTGGAGGCAGCAGGGAATCACAGCCACTCGCATTATAAGATATTGATCTTCATGGAAACTCGGACAAATGGTGGTTAGGAAAGATTGTTCCATCCATTACATTCCAGAGTAAAGTTCTGTTTGTAGCAGCAGCACTCCCTGTTACAATCTTTAACTATCTGTTTCTTTGCACATTGTTGACCTGTGGTGGAACATGCTTTCAGAGATTTGCTTACGTAGGTACTTCCTCCTCTCAAGGTTATTGGGTTGTTCCTTGAGTTTCTGAGTAGAGCTATATTTGATTGCACACAATCAGCCGCTGAAGGGTGCACATTAAAAAAAAGAGAGAGAGGAAGAAACTGAACTTTCTTTATGCTGTTGCAAAGTAGCCAATTGCCTTAAAGGAGAATATCCGTAGCCAGGGAGGCTTGCGGCCTTCTTGGCATGACAGTTTAAGTCCAGCAGGCCCCTGGCAAGGCCCCTTAGCCAGCTTAGCCCTCCAAGGCCCATGGCAAGTGTACCTAGCTGCCTCCCACCTCGGCATGGGCCTGTCCATGGCCTTTCTTTAAGGAAAGGAGAACTTCTGGCCTTCCACATATTGCTGGACTGGCTATAACTCCCGTAATCCCTGATCATTGGCTAGGTCTGTCCTCCAAGACTAGCTCTCCAAATAATAGTCAGGGCAAATGCATAGCTCCATCCTGAGGCAGATGTGAATACACAGAGCTTTTTCGCACACAGGATTTTTGGACTGAGCTATACATAGTTACTGAGGATCCAGAGCTTTATCAAACATACCACTGTTGAATTGTTTTTTGTTCTATCTGCATAACATATATACAGTTTTATACCAGGAGTAGAACCTGTGGCCTTCCAGATATTGCTGGACCCCAACTGCCATCAGCTCCAGCTGAGAAGACCATCAGCTCCTTATTCTTAATTTATACATTAGTTCTGAAAACTAATACTACTGAACAGACGTCATGCTCAACAGTGCAAATCTTTGCTCAAACTTTCATTTCCCCATAAACAGTCCTTCCTTTGTTTCCTTCCCAACTCCACAGCTTAATCCTCGCAGCTTCATTTAGTACATACTAGAAATGTTGATGTTTCCCTGTGGATTTCAAGAATTAATACATAGTTAATGTCTTTTCTGGCTGTGTTAGCAGCTTGATAGACAGCAGGTGAATTATGTACTGTTTGGAAGAGTGAAAATCACAGAAGGGTTTGAGACACCCCAGACAGGCTTCCTTATCACATTTGTGAAAGCAATGCCTAGCATGAAAGAGAATGTAAACATGTCAAGACACTCTTGGTAAGTCATGTGGTTCCATGTAATCTTTCTTAAATGTCTTATAAAGGGCTGCACTGGCTGCAGTTTGTCTTCATTCAGTGCGTCACTGCCAGATCTACCTGATTCCCTGTGCTGCTCTGTCCTAAGTGGCTCATCTAAGATATTTTAAAGACAGATTTGTCAGTTGCAGCAAGGGCAGGAGCTGTAGCTCAGCAACAGAGCCCATGTGTTGCATGTAGAAGACCTCTGGATCAAGCCCCAGCATTCCCGGGTAAACAGACAAGGAAAGAGCTCTGGCAAGATCCCGGCGAGCTAGCACTAGGAGTAATAGCAGGACTCTGTGTAAGGCAACAGCTTTATATATCCATGCTATAGCTAACCTTCTACATCAGGAATGAGGAGCTGCCCAGTGAATCATCACCAACTTCACCTGCTCGTCTTTCATTTCCCATTCTAATAACAATTTATACATTCTGGAACTTACTTTGTTGTTATTCCCTAGTAATTTTCAAATTGCGAGGTTTGATATGGAAAAACCGGTCCTTTTTATCTTCCTTAAAGACTGCATTGAGTTGAAAATATTGTAACCACTCTGTTATTTGTTGACCTAACTCTTCAAACCTCTTTAATATAAGTTCACAGTCTTTTTCTTTTAATAAATCCTTATATGTCACTCAGCCCCCTCTCATCTTCTTCCCCCCCACTGATATCGCTTCAAGTGGGGAAAGCCACCATGTTTTTGCCTAGCACCTAAATTTGGAACAAGGGGTTGCTAATATCTTCTATGGCGAACCTATTAAAAAAATAGTTGTGACTTGCTTGAGGACCTCAGTGTCAGGGCAAAGTCCTGGACAGTGGTATTTAGCAAATAAATGTGTTCATGGAACCATAGGATTGGAAGGAAACAAAAATATGACCACCCCCATGTAATCCACAATTCTGTGTACCAGAAGCAGAGAGCAGGTACATTGCAGAAAGATGCGTGTCAACCTTATAGTTTCAGATGAGGGTGGGGGAGAGTTTTAAGCAACGCAGGAATCTGCCTTACACTAAATCAAACTATTTATCCATCTATGTCACTATTGGTCATTTTGACTGGTAACAGCTCTGCAGGGACTCCAGCAAAGGGACTCCATATCACATGCTATCTGCTCCTTCTAGCTGAAGATGCCAGGGATTGAACCTGGAACCTTCTTCATGAAAACCATGTGTTCTGCCACTGAGCTTTGGTCACTCTACAGTTTTGGCTAAGTTCCAGGCCATTTTAATCATCAAAATTGCAATGTGGTGCATTGCATGGTGAAGAGGATTCCTGAGGTCTTATCAGGCTCAGTCACAGACCTCCGGTGTGAGTTTAGGTGAGTTTCTTTCAATGCATCTTTTTCTCTCTCAATCATTACAAGGAATAATGGAATAATCCACACCATGGGGCCAGTCTTAGGTCCTTGTCCTGCCAACAAATTTTGTCATTTTCTATAGGAGCTCAGGGTAAAGTGTCCGAAGCAGGGATACTCAGATATGTAGAGAAAGGGAAATAATACAGACTCCAAGAACAAGAAGCCAGTGTGGATTTCTGGAAACAGAGTGATAATCCTGGGAGTTGTGCAGCCACAGGATGAACCTCCTGTTCATTGCCTTTTTGCCAGGAAGAAGAAAGGAACACATTCAGAATTGTTATAACTCCATCACAAGAAGACCAATCTGGTGCAGTAGGCCCTGTTTCTTTCATATGAGTGAAGTAGCTTGCTTGCAGCCTGAATGACGGGGAAAGGAAGCAGTGTACAGGGTTTTTCCTTTGGAATGGATCCAAGGTTCTTCCTTCCTTCCCTCCCTCAAACATAACAGATGCCAGACGTGTCTGCCTGGGCAACAGCCAATCCCTGAGGCATGGGATCTATCAACAGGGTGGTGAAGGTTTATGGATCTCAACACAAAAGGCTGGCAGCCACCACAGTGTCCAAGCACTTTGCTCTTGAGCAGCCACTCTCTTGTCTAGTCCAGAGCTCCACAAGACCAGAAAAAGGTGGTCTCTCTTCAACAAAAAGAAAGGCACAGTATTTATAAACAATGGTTGAATACCTGAGCCCAGTGCTATTTTTCTAGAAAAAGAGGTGCCGGAATTCAGCATGAACACCTCCCTCGGTCTCTTAGAATGGCAATGGCCTCACCTGAGAGTCACAGAACTGAGTTGGGCAAGTTCTGGCTGAAAAAAAGCACAGGCTGGACCACACAAAATCCTCAGTCAGATATGGGACCAATGCGCACATTATTGGCAAGGGTTATGAGTCATCCTTGAAGCAGTAAGACTGGTACAAAAACCGGTGTCTGTAAATGACTGATGGGGTTGTGGTATGAATCTTCAGTAGTGATACCTCATAGGTGCATTTCATGGTATTTTGGCCAGAAATGTGTAGATTTCTGAAGGACCAGCATGATGGCTAAAATCCTAACCCAACATACCTGGGAGTAAGCCCTGTTGAATTCAATAGGACTGGCTTCTGAGAATACATGATGATGGTTGCTATCTAACCCCAGATACCATTTGTTTAAAACAAATGTGCTCCTTCACATTACTACTCTTTGTCTGTCCTTTTGATATTGTCAAAATTATGAGGACAATTGGGCCAGTCTGTTCCAATGGTCATGTTCACCACCTCACATGGTTCTCTTATGGATTGTATGAAATGTATGTCATGCTTTGGTTACTTACCACTCAGCAATACGTACCTAGCACCTCAGCTGGTTGTCAAAATAGGCTTGATTCTGATGAAGGGCAGAATAGAGGATACACTGGAATTTACCCAATGTTAATAATGCAATATCCAACAAAGTTGCCCCACAAGCACAAGGACATCTGCCTGCACAATGAGACTTCTTCTCCTCTTCCTGCATGCTCCCCCAACACCCCTCACATATGTTCTGGGGTTCCCCAACCCTCTGGAGCAGATTTAGGGGGGGGACAAGGAGAGAGGAAAGGGAGTCCTATCAAACAGATGGAGAGCCTTGCAATATCAGGATAACTGCTGGATAAAACTGAAAGTTTATTTGAGCCACAGTGAAAACAAATTTGCAATAAACTGAAATGAATGGGTGCCAAACTCATGCCTAATCTCCTAAATGCATTAGCCTGCATGCGCCAATTCCACTTCAGATCTTTCCATGCTAAGAAGGAAGTTCTGAAGGGGGGTTCTAAGCACATCAGGATGTGTATGTGCCTAGTTCCTTTTGCAATCAGGAACTCTTGATAAGACAGAGTTCCTGATAATAGAATCTGAAGCCAGCGTGTGTGGAGATGTTGGGGTGTGCCCCCTCCCCATTTTTACCTGCATGTATCCTGGCATGCTCTGGTCCATGGGGTCACGAAGAGTGGACATGACTCAACGACTAAACAACAACATCCTGACAAATACCGGCATCAGGCTTTTCCCGCTCAGCTAATCCTCAGTTGTCACCTTCAAAAAACACACACCCCAACGGTCATTCCACACCTGCTTCAACTTCCACTAACCTTAACATTCTATACTCCAAGCGATCCTCGCCCCTCCAAATACAAGAGCTAAGCCTGGGGGCAAATGGAGGCCTGTTTTTAATTTAACGTGATATTCTTGGGAAAAACACAGGCAGGATTTGTGCTAAAAATAAACCTAGGAAACGTGTACGATAAAGGGTTGATTTGAAGGAAATGCACCACAAACCTTGGAATCATGATTCCTTGGAAGTGTATGGAAACACCAGTAGGGAAGTCTGCTGGAAAAACTAGTAGGAAGAACTGTGGGTCACAAGAGCTGTGGTAAGGGAATGGGAAAATATGTTCATCTTTCACTTGGAGAGGCTTTGGCATGGAATACTGCCACCCTCGTGAACCCTCACAAGTCAGGCTTTGTACTGGCTTAAACAAAACTGGCTTTATTGCAGTAGTTGTATATATAGTACATCAAAGGAAAATAAACAGAAATGCATTCTCTCAACCTAAGGTTTATGCTGTGTGGTGTCCTCTGGAGATTAGAGAACCAGGCTATATTGCTTATGAACAGAGGCACTTGCTCTCAGTGAACCAAGAAACCAAGAGCTAGAGAAGCTGCCAGTACAGCTAGCTTGCCTGTTACAAGAATCGTTAGTGCAAGTGGTCTAGTCTGCTCACAAGATGCCGGTTTTCTAACCCTGGAGGAGGAGGTTTGGTCTTTCAAGACTCCTCTCTGACCACATTACACTATTTGCTTGAGTAGACTGATCGTACAGTGATGTCTGCTCCATTTCAAGAATCCTATAGCCTAGAAACTCAAATTCTGTAATTTGACTGTAAACACAACAAACTACGCAGGGTGAGGACCAATGTAATGTAAGACTATCCAGCTGCTTCCTTCCAGCTTCACAACAGAACTCATCATCTGCATGAATTATGGCAGAGCTGCTGATCATTGATCCATTGTCTGCAGAATGCGCACACCAGAAGTGAGATGTAATGTAGACATGGAATCTGGCAAACACCACAACAGCTACCGCTGCTGAAGAGGTTTGCTACTGGTTACAGATAGGTAGCCGTGTTGGTCTGCCATAGTCAAAATAAAAAAGCACACGAAAGCTCATACCAAGAACTAACTTAGTTGGTCTTTAAGGTGCTACTGGAAGGAATTTTTTTAGGTTTGCTACTGTTCAGTTGCTTAAAAGCAGATTGCCTCTTTGGGGCAGATGTTTCAATGCAAGATCTGGTGTGGTATATGTTGTTTCTCCACGCCCAGGTACGTAGCACCTATAATAATATGGCTTTGCCGCTGTCCAATCTCTGCCTTACACAAGCATTTAGTGAGATCCAAATGGAGCGAGAGTGAAATGGCTTATGTTCATTCCCCTGCTTATTATATTTCCACACCTGCATATTTAACATTTTCATCTTTACCCCTGATGGGCTTGAAAATGCTGGCCTGGCCCAGACCTGTGCTTTTCTACAGCTGCACTCTAGTGCACGCTTACTTAAGAATCTCATTGAACACAGTGGGATTTCTAAAGTGTGGCTATATTCCAAGACTTTATTCTATTTTATTGTATTTTTACTTCTGTGATTGGTGAAGACTATGCGGTTCAGATACCCACAAAGGTTTTAATTACTAATTAGTCAAATAAATGTTCCTGTTTCCCTCGTTCTCTCCAAATTACCTCCTTCTATCATAAAAGTTTGTGCATGAATATATCCCAAGATGTAATTTTATTGCATTTTTATTCCTGTGACTGATGAAGACCATGTAGTTATAATGGTCACAAAGGTTTTTAATAACTAATACAAGCTTGCCATTCCCCCGCTCTGTCCAAATTACCTCCTTCTATCATATGCGCTTAAGCTTATATGAGCTCTAAATATTTTGGAAGCATTTTGGGCCATTGAAATTAAGCTCTCTGAATAATAGCATTACCAGTATTGTCCAGGCGTTTTGTTTGTGAGCAATGTCCTAATGCACAGGTGCTCTCCAGATGTTGTAGACTACAACTCCCATCAGTCCCACCCAGCATGGCCAGTGGTCAAAGATGAAGGGAGTTGTAGTCCACACCATTTGGAGGACACAATGTTGGCTACTCCTGAGATATTCATTTGGTCTTGCGACCTCTGGAGATACCTCAGCACAAGCCATATAGTCAGAATCTTTTGCAATGCAAGGAAATGGTGGTTCACCAATAAGCAAAAGGTCAGCTATAGATGGGGCTTCTGTGTTATGCTGAGCAAGTTCAAAGATTTGAGAACTGAGCAGAATCAGGAGTATCAGCTGGCAAAAGACAGTAACTCGGTTTGTATATTTTGTTTATAGACACCCCGCAAGCAATCTGTACCTGGAAGCAGAAGTAGGCAAAAGGTGGCCATGCGCCAGATTAGATTCTGGGGTACCACCCTTCTCTGACTCCCTCCCTGCTTTCTTTTTTGTTCACATTCAATTTCACACCATCAGGTAAATCCATATAAATGCAGCCTGTTGGATTGCCAGCATGTTTTCCTCTCTGGGTAGAGCTAGGAAGCAGGAAATCCAAACAAAACACACACACACACACACACACACACACACACACACACACACACACACACACGGAACATAATCCACTAGGGAGCTCTCTTGTGCAAGCTTTGTTGAAATGAGCAGCATCTATGCTAGAACTTTTTGGTTAGCTCCCATTGATTTCAGTAGTTCTTTCAGTCTGAGAGGACGTCTGGGTTGCTGTCTCCTGCCATTAAGAGAGTCCCAAATTCACCATTTGGAGACCATTGCCTCACCTTAACCTCCCGGCATGCCACATCAGTTGCCTGGGTATGTTAATTCAGAAGTAAATCCCACTGTGTTCAGCACGGCTTGTTCCTAGATAAGTGTGAATAAAATTGTAGCTATAGAATTCAGGAAAAAGAGTTAATTGGAAAAAATGTACGCAGTACATAAAATGGATCTAGGCTGGCTGCAGCCATAATTTTGTGGGGAGTGATAAACTGTGGAAGAATACAGCACAAGAGAACGAGAGAGAGAGAGAGAGAGAGAGAGAGAGAGAGAGAGAGAGAGAGAGAGAGATTATCTGACGGAGTTCCAGCTAAGGCATACTCAGAATTAATAGACTTTTTAAAAGTTACATTGGCTATCACCCTCTGTATTTGTTAACAATAATCTGTTTTTCTGTATATTTATTCAATATAGATTCCTACCTTATATTCATTTGGTCTTCTATTTATTGTTCGGGGAACCCCCATTTAGGCACAATCTAGCTCAGGCATAGGCAGACTCGGCCCTCCAGATGTTTTGGGACTACAACTCCCATCATCCCTAACTGCTGCTAGGGATGATGGGAGTTGTAGTCCAAAACATCTGGAGGGCTGAGTTTGCCTATGCTTAATCTAGTTGAAGTTAAAGCACTTAAGTTCCATTGATTTAATCACGTGCTTAAATCTCTTCTACTGGGCTCATTCAGATTTTAACATGCTTACTTTTGTTTGGATTTACATCCTTAATTTGTAGGGGGTGCCATAGTACTTCCTTGAAGTTGGTGTAGGTATGCATACATATGTATGTTTGACAAGGAAGCTTTGGAATCTAGCCAAGTATTTCAGCATGGAAAAATAGAAGTCCTAAATCAAAATTCCAGAATAACGCTTGAAATTGCAGGCAGAACAATTTTTTTCTGCAGACTAAAGAAAGGATCATGAATGGAAAGAGAAAAGAATTGATAATCAGTGGAGATGTAGCAAACTAAAGAATGTGTAATAAGATGTCAATGACAGATAAGTCTATATATGATATGATAGGATGAAAAAAATTGTGTATAATGGATATTTAAAAAGTGCAAAAAGAAAAAGAAATTACTGTCAGAACTGCTAGTGAAAGGGTGCATGATTGACCTGACAACCAAACCACTACAGAGGCAGCAAGCGTGAATTCTGAAGTTACAGAAGCACATCCAACGTGGTTTCAACTGTAAAGAGTGAATGCTTGTGCCAAACCATATATCAGGACCTGATGTCTGCTAATATGCAGGAGCAATGATCATCTCTACAAACAAAACCAGGCACTGAGAGACTTCATATGTATGTGGATGTGGCGTGTGCTTGTACGTGGGTGGGAGGACCGTGCAGGGCATATGTTCTAAGCTCTTCCAGCAAATAACACAAAGTGGATTCCTTTACTAGGAAAATATGCTTTGTACTGGCCCCGCAAGCCTTTTTTGGGTTGTTTTCAATCACGTTGCTCTTTCTGAAGAAACAGTGCCTCCCTCTTCCGGAGAGCTCCCTTCTCTGCCTGAGAATTAGCACAGAACCAGACGTTCACAGGGCAACGAGAAAACGGGCCTGTTCTGTTACTGACACACATAAGGAGCCTGCTAAATAGCTCACAACAGTTGCATGTTTGGTATGTACAGAGGCGGACACGCACGTGAATGTAGACCTCTCTCTGGTTGCTGCTGCAAAAGTAGGCAACTCTTTCTCTGCCTGAGGTGTTACGCCTCAGTGCCTTTAGCAGCTCCTATGAAAATAAAATACAATAAAACAATTAGCAGGTGTGGTTTCCCCTTCATTAGCATAGCATGTCAGAACAATCTACCTCTGTTGGTTTTCTGTATAGAAGTTAAAGGCGCAGAACCTCTGTCAAAGGTGGGCAAGGTGGCAATTAGAACTACAAGACTGGATTACTGAAATATGCTTCAGGTGCTGCTACCTTTGAAGATGGTTCAGAAACTTCAGCTAGTGCAAAATGCAGCTAATGGGGCCAGGAGATCTGAACGCGTGACACCCCAGCTGCTCACTGAGAGACTCCATATGAATTGCCCTGGCTATCACCGTGCTGGCTCAAGACATTTTGCTGCCTGATGTTAAGGACAAGATGGCACCCCAGCCCTATTCCATGTACAGACCCTAACTGGACTGCCAATCTAATCTTCTTTCAGCATGGTGATAGGACAGCTTCTCCGCACTGCACCTAAGAGCAACAGGCCAGCGTAATAGAGGGCAGGCTGCAGGGCACACACAGATCTGTCCTTCAGTACCTCATTGCTGCTCTTCACTGCCCCAGCGGTCACTGTCCCACTGCCTGTGGCACAGCAGGCCCTGGGCTAGCAGTCTTTTTTTATTTGGGCCTCTTAGGCCCTAAATCTGGCTACCTAAAGGACTGCTTGCACCCATATGACTGTGCCTATAATTTGAGCTCTTCATCCAAGTTCCTGCTTGTGTGAACCAGGTGAGACAATACGTAACAGGGATTTTTTGCTGGTGGCTTCATAGCTGCAGAACTCTCTTCCGATAAGCATTTCCTTGGCTCCTGCAGTCCTTGCATTCAAAAAAGCCTTTAAAACTTACATTTTCACTGTTGCCGTTCCTTGAGAGAGTTTAGCATGGTGCTCTAATTCGCACATCTTTTCGTCGATATTCACTCACTGCTTCTTCACATTCGGATGTTCTAAATGTCTCCTCTCTCTTTTGAGTTGTGAGGGCTTGGCCCTGAAAAGTGACTAAGAAATAACATGAATAAATAAACACCAATTTTTAAGACAGCTCTGTTCAAGAACAGAGCAGCAATGAAGGGCAGTATACAAATTTAATAAATAATAATTTTTGTTGCTGTCTTTATACCTTTAACTTGATATGCAGAGATGAAGCTGTTACCTTTTTTACCTGTCAATTCATCTCCTTGCTGAGGAATACTCTGCCTACTAGGCACCAGCATGTTGTGCCGTTGTTTGAAGGCATAGATGCCAAGCTAGTAAATTGGCCATCTTCTGTGGCATTTACAGCACATTGCACTATAGCCTCTAATGATCCTGCTCTTGAAGATCCCAGATGCTTCTGGTGTGACATGGCTGGATTCAGTGGAATGTTGGCTGGATCCCAGTGGCGTAGCGTGGGTTATAAGCACCCGAGGCAAGGCAAGTAATTTGCGCCCCCTAACCCATGGATTTGTGCCCCCTAACCCGTGGATTTCCCTAACCCCCAGATGTTGCGCCCGGTGCGGCCGGCCCCCCCTGCACCCCCCACGCTACGCCACTGCTGGATCCTGCAGAGCTTCTCCAGCATTCTTAAGGGCTGCCACACACAATATACTGCTGGACCTCATAGCCAGAAAGGAAATACATTTGGGCCTGTTGCCAGTAATTCCTGATGTATGATAATCAACAGCCCAGCCACTGGTGTCCTTAGCAGCCTTTTATGGATCGGGCCCCAGGACAATGGCTGGAAATATAACTGGTGATTGCTTCTGCACATACCATGAATAAATGAATTTTTGTGCCCTGTACCATCACCAGGATATGGAAAATATGTTGAACAAGGCAGCAAAATGCAGAATGTATATATATATATACATATATGTGATCACTTTCCTAGTCATAAAATAAAAATCTCTTACACTACATGAACTCAACCAATATTTTATCTTAAAATGAATGTGGGAACCAGCTCTTAACTTTGGGTGACTACTGATGACTGAAAATAGCTGTTTGTACATGCAGAAATTCCACCAAGAAAATCTGACACAATTGTCACTGAAGATTAGGTTTTGCTTTGCTTACCTTTGTAGACATAGCCTCAGCGGCATTCACTGCCATTACCTGGAACTGAGCAGAGGCCTGTGGCTCCCTTGTGATAAGATGCCTAATGCTAATGCTGAGCTAAGAAGATAACACTTTTTTCAGGAAACAATGTCACATCTGTTCTTACTATTGATTTAGAACAAACTGGAAAATCCAGATGATTTCCAGCTAATTCAGGGTTCCCTGGAATCATGGGGAGGACAGCAAAAAAAAAAGCAAAAAAAAAAGCAAGCAAACAGTCTGGCTTCCTCCTGCACCTACAAGAGAAGCTTCATTTGCAAAATTGAGTAGGCAGAGATACTCACAGCAACACCCCAGCTTCTAATTTCTGCAGATGAAGCTACTGTTGAGGCACCTGAGTTGAGGATGGTAAAAAGCTCTATTAGCAAGATCATCCCTGACCGCTTTGGAGGAAAATTCTATGCTCAAAAACACTGCAATGTCTACTGCTGGAATTCACCAGGGAGAATCTTATTCCTAAATTTATATTAAGTTCAACCAAGACCATTTTAGGCCATGCTTCAGTATTTATTTATTTTTTATTTTAATGCAAATTATATCCCACTCTTCCTCCCAAAGGAATACTGGAGGATGATGTCGAAGCATCAGTGTTGAACTAAGATTCAGCTGCTAGGCCAGTCAGTTTCTGTGGAAGGTGAGTGGAATTGCCCTCTTCTTGCTTGCCTGAGGCCATCAAATGTCTTAGGCTAGTCCTAACACCATGGCCCTCTCTGAACAAGAACAGCTGACAAATCGCCAAAGGTCGAGGTCTGTCAAAAGAGCCAAGTCCATTCCAGCACCCATAGTGCAGATTTTCTTCCTACTTGGGATGGAAAAGTTGTTCTTTTTCTCTCTGGGACAGTCACTGAAGCAGAGCTGGGAATACACTAGGAATTCACCCTGGAGACAGACATCTCCCTGTGCACTTATGGGGTGAGCAGGGGTCAGCTGCTGTAATGGGAAGCTGTTATTTCTGGTGCTACCCCTTTGTGCCAGAAACTTAAGAATGTGCTCACATTACCATTTACTGCAGCTCCAGTGTACTCCGCTGCTGGTTTTTAAAGGTGGGTTCATATGCCATTAGCCACAATCTGTATGTATTCTGAAGCTTTTAGAGAAATACTCTTCCTTGATGTGTTCTATCTTAACCCAATTTCCATAGGATTTGAAAATGAAAACCACAGTTCCATTGTGGTGTGAACAGTTCGGGCAGCTTTTGCACATGTGCAGATGATGGCACACATGCAAACAGAAGCCTCACTGAATTGGAGTTTGGCATGGTGGGGGCATTGAATCATCTGGTGACGACATCTACCCCCCTGCTCTGGTGTGAGAAGCAAGAAAGTGACATGGAAATGCAGCCAGGGTGGTGGTGGTGGAATAACCTCACAAGCTGCTGATGTGAGCATAGCCTTTCTCTCTTCGGTCTGTAGTCATTCCCCACCCCAGGCCCTGAACCAAGCTACAGGTGTTCCCATATATTGTTATCTGACTCTAGTACAAGGCAGTGTGGGAGGATGTTGCAATGTTCCTCATCGAGGCTATAGGAGAGGCTTTATAAATCAGACGAATGCTTCAACGAGCCCAGAGCTGTCAGTCTTGATGAGGAACAGGTCTCGGAATCATTGAACCAAGCCACTGGGTTGTCTCTGGAGCAGATCTTTTAAGAAAGGTATGAAGGGGTGGGCAGAGCACATCCTTATCTTTCAGCTTTTCCTCTCCCGGTAGAAAGAACAGGCTGCTCCAAATGCCCGATTTCTAAAATTTATTTATGCATTTTAAAGACTCCCATGCTGTTTTGCAGGACAACCACCTCACAAAGCAGTATACAAACCATCAGATTAGTCAAAACAGTCAATGCAACCATAATAAAGTTTTAAAAACCTGGCAGGTGACCTATACGCTGCATCATTCTCCTGCCGCTTCTGCTCTGCCTGGCCTCAGCTGATGGAAGGCAGCACCTCACTGCTCTGGCTGTTTCCCTCTCGTGGCTTCTCTGTAATGATGCTAAACAGATCTAGGCAGGGCCAGCATCAGCCCACAACAGAGGATCACGAGCTGGGCTGTTGCTTGGAGCAGAGAGGCACCGCTAGATCTTTAAAAGACAAAGGGCACAGACCAATGACAAAAAAAAAATTGCATGCCATTTGCAGGTGCTAATTTATATGTGCGGACACAATTTCCGGCTGCTTTTCATAGGGAAAGTCACTCTACGATACAGAAGGGGAAACTCACGTTCAACCATTCCCAAAAGCCTGGATGAAAAGGCGTGCTTTGGCGTGTCACCAAAAACATGTGCAATGTAGGTGCCAGATGCACATGTTGACCTTAGGATTAGTACTTATTGTATAATTATGCTTGTTGATTCATTCTTGTCTTAATGCTTTCTATCTCTTGTGTTCGGCTGTTTATTTACGCTGTAAAGATTTCAAAATTCCTCTAATGTTTCGATGGGCAGGGGAACTTATATGTTTGGGGGAAGGGGCAAAGATGGGTAGGTGGGCTTTATTGAAGGCGTAAGGCTGAGAGTGGTATATTTTAATGTAATGGGAAATTTCTAACAGACTGTTAATAATACAAAAACATGGAGGAGGGGGGAAAGGGACTGGCAATCTGGGGCTCAGGCCCCCTAGATCCCCTCCAAGAAACCCCCCGATTCAGAAGATGCAAACACAAAGAATGTCTGCTTGCTTGCCTGCTATAGAATGGCCTCTGAGTCCATGAATTGCAAAGAGATAGAATGGGATGAAAAGGATGGGCTCAAATGGAATGGGATCCTTATTCCCTCCCAACACACCCTTTTCACCCACCCTATCTCATTGCAACACAAAATATTGAGCTCATAGGTCAGTTCTTTCTCTTTTATAGCATCCAAAGAGACTGGGGGAATTGATTCTCACCATTCACCTCCCAACATATTCCAATATAAACTTTATAAAATATTTTTCTTTGAGAGGCGGGCAGGCTGCCACATTCTGTACTGGCTGCAGCTTACAGATGGCAGCCCCAGGCAGAGTTTGGCACAGTAGAAAAGTTCTGTAGCTTTTGCTCTTTGCTAGCCTTTGCTACAATTTTTCTTTTACGTTTGATAAACCAAGTAGCTGCTACTAAATCTGCCCCACGCTCTATCTTGCTCTCAAGAGCAATAGATGCAGAGCACTTGTGTTTGTGCAATGGTCTCCATCGCTCTATTGAGGGGTGTGTGTGTGTGTGTGTGTGTCTCCTTCAAGGAGATCTAAGAAAGTGGTGGACAAGCCAAAGCCACACCAAGTGGGAAGAGAAGAAAATTCCAATAGAGTCTTGGCTTTGGGAAGGTCAAGAGGTACGTAAACAAAGTTTGTTATAATCATTCCAGATTTGCATTCCTGACTTGCTGTAATTTGTCACAATGCACAAAGCTGGTGCAACACCACCAAGCATCATTTTACTTCACTGCTTCAGCAAGGGAGAATGAGAAGCTGCATATCCTAAGAAATTTAGAGTTTTGAAAGCCAACAATGTTACTTTGCCAGCAGACCAGAGGGAAAGATTTGGAGGAGGGTAGGATTTATTGGGTTGAATATTCTTTTTGTTCCTAGTAGAAGTCATGCTATGGTTTTCCCAGTAGTGATGTATGGAAGTGAGAGCTGGACCATAAAGAAGGCTGTTCGCTGAAGAATTGATGCTTTTGAATTATGGTGCTGGAGGAGACTCTTGAGAGTCCCATGGACTGCAAGAAGATCCATTCTGAAGGAAATCAGCCCTGAGTGCTCACTGGAAGGACAGATCCTGAAGCTGAGGCTCCAATACTTTGGCCACCTCATGAGAAGAGAAGACTCCCTGGAAAGACCCTGATGTTGGGAAAGATGGAGGGCACAAGGAGAAGGGGACGACAGAGGACGAGATGGTTGGACAGTGTTCTCGAAGCTACGAACATGAGTTTGACCAAACTGTGGGAGGCAGTGGAAGACAGGAGTGCCTGGCGTGCTCTGGTCCATGGGGTCATGAAAAGTCGGACACGACTAAATGACTAAATGACTAAACAACAACAAAGAAGTCATGCTGTGGGGTTCCAGTAAACCATGTAGCCATCATATTATATTTGGCCAGAGGCCATATCTCAGAGTACATAAAGCATGGCAAGAGAGGCAGGTGGTGTTCTGTGTGTGAGATCCTGACATGCAGCTATTTCTGGCTACACATGAAAGTGGCACAATTGCATCATTCTGCTACTTCTCAAGTAGAGAATCAGATAACATATATGTGGTAGATCCTGAAAAGGGGGGGGGGGGTGTTAAAAGCCAGTCTATGCCAGAGACACAGATAGTGGTCCAAGTAGGTATTGATATATAATTTGTTTCTTGCGTCATTGACACATAGTCTAGTTTTACTAGCCATGAACTGCACAACAAGCTTGACTACAGAAAGGAAATTCTAACAAAATAGGGCCTCTTTAAGAGTCATCTGTTTTATCTTGCTATGGCTGGAACTGATTGCATTCAGAAAAAAATATTGCTAAAAGTAATTGAACTGCATACTTACTGATATGTATTGACAACCATATGTCAGGAGTGCTCTGATGGTGTTTCCTGCTTGGCAGGGGGTTGGACTCGATGGCCCTTGTGGTCTCTTCCAACTCTATGATTCTATGATTCTACTGCTTTTACTTGGAGGCCACAACTGTGAAGGCCCTTCTCCAAGCCATCAATGTTTTACCCCAGGGAAAACTGTTGTGCTGACCTTCAGTTGGCAGACGCCAATCACCATCAGCCCTAGCCAACTTAGCCACTGATCTTCACACCCTAGAGCAGGGGTCACTAACCTTTCTGGACCAGTGGGCACATTTTAAATTTTGAGAGCGTGCTGTGGGCTCCAGTCACAAAATGGCTACCATGGGGGCAAGGCATAACACATGTGTTGTAACACAATTAGAGTGAGTACAATCATTGCTCCTCCTTCCCCTGGACAAGCTCATACTTACCATGGGAGGCCAGGTATAGGATGCCAATGGGGAAAGCTTAACTCTCACACGATTGACACAAATCTCTGACCCCAGACTTCGGTACCGCTTGCTTTGGGGCATGTATATTTTCCATTCATTTCTTCTCTTAATGTGTGTACTGTGGCAATTTGTCATTGCTTTTGGGTAGCTGGGGATCTGTTTATCTTTAAGATCGAGGTGTGTATGTACTGTGTGATTTTCTGATCACATATATGTAACTTGGCTGCCTGAAGCACCATCTATATATTCTGGCTCCTTTATTTCATATAATAAAACAACATTTCTTTATTCCTCTGGGGTGAACTTATCAGGCATATGGTTAAGAGCTGAAACATATATTCATAAATAGTCACATGTATTGATTCTGGCAAAATATCCCAAACCTATTGGGAATGTGTGTAGGGGTACGGGGGGCGGGGGCGGGGGTGGATATGCATGTGGATTCAGGCTTACACCACATAACAAAATATGCACATCGCTTGGTAGGAAAAAATGAATGGTGAACTATGGCATTTCCAAGAAAATAAAACAGAAGCAGGGAAAGTGTGATAAAAGGGAACGGAAAACAGTAGTTCTTTAGGACCCTAGCGATTCCTATAGCTGGTGTCCAAGCAACTCACTTCACTGATCAGCTAAAAACACTGATAAGCAAGAGCAACTAGGCTGGCTCATTTTGTGTAAATCGCTTAGAAGCGTACCTGCACATTTTGCTTCATAACTTTCTTTTAAGTGTCTTGCTGCTTTACTCTTGAGTAAGGAGCTTTGAGGCATGCATGGTGGCCCCACCTATAGGTCAGTGTTTATGGTGGTTATGAAAGTGCTAGTGCTGCTTTTTAGCAAACGGCACAACCCACACTTCAGGCCAGAACACCCCCCTTAAGCCTTGCATAGAACCCTGCTCATGACAAACTGGTCACCTGAACCATTAATCCTATCCACAGATTACCATCTGGCACATCACTGCCCACATTTCTGAGGCGGATTGAGGCATGGTGTTGGTCTCTGTCCGCAGAAAGGATTCACGAAGCCACTTTGCTCTTTGTAAAGCTGGCTGTGAGTTCACAGCAGATGTATAGGCTGGTTCTCCCACCAGCACTGCTGAGCATCTTGGAGCTCTCGACGTGCTGGTGGTTGAAGGTCTACCAAGGTATTATGTTGATGTTGACCAGCTCCTCAGAACACTGGGTGCTTTGACATGGAGACAAGTTTTTCTAGTTCATTGCAGGTTATGCTTATAAGGCAAGAACACAAGTGGAGCAGGTGAGTTATACCAGCCCTTTGAGTGCATGACAGGCTGGCGTGCTGCCACAAGCACTGTGTTTTGGGATACCTCTTTGTGTATCACCTACTGCAACGGATGTCTTGCCTGTGCTGCAAGTTTTTCCACCCAGCTTCCTGCTATCTTTATAATACCCTGACACAGAGAGATCAAGCAGGAGCCAGCTACTCTGAAGGATGAAGGCTCGGGGCCACTTTTCCACATTTGGCAAGTAGTTTGAACTATAATTTGGTTGCTGCCTGTTTGAGTGATCTTCGGGCCCACAGACAACATCTCTCCACTTGAGTGCATACCTAGGACTTGTGTGTACAGTTGTACCTCTTGTTACATCAGTCTTCCGGGTTTTACCCTGCGCGCATGTGCAGAAGTGCTCTGCGCATCTCGTGCATGCGCAGAAGAGCTCTGCACACCTCACACATGCACAGAAACGCTCTATTGTGCCGCGTGCATGCGCAGAAGCGGCACTCTAGTTGCGGACTTTTCAGGGTGCAAACGGCACCCTGGAACGGATCGAGTACATAACTAGAGGTACCACCGTACTGGGCCCTACAGACAGCAGGAGCCAAGGGAGATGTTGAGAATGGGAACCTGTTTATCAGAACAGGGGGTGATCATAGTTAGACAGACCATTAACCAGTTCTGGGTAAAGAGGGAGGCTGCTAGCCAAGAGCATCTGTAGACCAGCTTCCTAACACTACTGGACTGGAAAAAGCTGACTCTTATGGCTGGGTGAAGTGTCAAATTAGTTCTCATAAATGTTTGAATACTATGTGCTCTATCTGGCTGCTCATCAAATTTATCCAAATAAAAGGGTTTTTGTTTGCTTGCTTGCTTACAGCAGGAATGTGACTCAATTGCCAGACAACACCTTCCAAGCTAGCGTGTTGACTGCAAGGAAATATTTTCACTCGAGTGCTCCAAGAGCAAATTCAAGCTGTGGGCAAAAGGCGAGTCCTTGTCTCCCCAATCATACACTTCCCCCATCCCATCTGCCCAGCCACCTTCTCTCCTGCACCAGCAGGTCTATCAATGCTTGTAAGTCCTATTTTGATTGAGGCTGCATGACTATGACAAATCATTACATGCAACACACTTCCTCACATACTCTTTTTACACTTGCTTGTACCATTGGTAAAAGCAGTCCTCGGAGGTTAAATGAAAGGAACTTCTTCACACAATGCAGAATTACGGTAATCTGTGGAATTCATTCCCCCACAAAGCATTGCTGGCTGCTATCTCTTGACTGCTTTACAAAGGCCATGGTAGCTCCCCCACCTGAGTGCAAAGAAAGCCAAGGCTCTAGGGATGGGGAATCTGTGACCCCCCAGAAGCTGTAGGACTCCAACTTCCATCAGCCCAGCATAGCCAATGGCCAAGGATTATGAGAGATGTACTGTAGTCTAACAACATCTGGAGGGCCACAGGTTGCCTATCCTTGACGCATCCTTTGGAGTACCTCATATTGAAAACGCACAAAGGAAGGCTGTTGCCTCCATGTCCTGCTGGAATTTCCAAAGAAATCATGCTGGGACCAGACCAGATGGAGCTTTGTTCTCATCTACAAATCTTTTTCTTATATTCTTGAAAGGAAGCATGTGTCTTTTCTCCCTTCCCTATTCAAGTCAAAGGCTAAGTAGTCCCTGCTGCACCATTCCAACAGGATTGCCAAGCTGGTCTTAAAAAACTCCTCTAACAGCTGTAATGTTATAGTGGTCCCGGAAGACTCTCACACCATTTAGCAAGGCATTTGCACCCAATTCTCTCCCCCTCTCCCCTCCTGCAGCATGTACAAAATTACCTCCCCCAAAGATATACGGGGAATAGGATTTTGCACTACTTCTGAGTGCTCGGTCCAGAGAAGTGTGTTTTTAATACCAAGAAATAAAGTTGCTAGGTTGGACATCTGAAATAAGCCACCCAAAAAGCCAGAACGACACACAGAGCAGGATTCAGATAATGAGTTCCACTAGTGGAAGCCCACACAAGGGTTCCCACTAGCAGAGCAAGGCTCCCCCCCAAAAAAAATTGACTCGGGGTGTGTGTGTGTGCACATGTACCAGGGGAACCCACAGAACAGTGTGTGGGTGTAAGAGAGAGCAGACTACAAGTGCTTCTGGGGTGAGGTGGAGTGGAATGAGGAGAGTAGTTTCTCCAGGGCATCATCATCCTACATGGAGAATCAGCTGTTTACAAGGGTGGAGTCTTGGTTTTCTCTGGGAGACATCCTATTATTTCTTACTGTGCTCTTTAAAACAACTTTAAGGGATGGAACAGGTCCAAGTCCAACTACCAAAAGGTAAATAAAACACAGACGGCAATATACGTCATGCAGGCTTCAAAACAAGCATCATTCCAATTGCTTTTGTGTGGCACATTCAGCTCAATGCAGGCACTCCCAGGGGTCAATTGCACTAAAATGTCGGCAGCAGGGCTGCAGCTAAGGAATGGATGGGCAAGTAACTTTGCTCTCAGTATTTTAGGAGCAAACTTGGTCTCTAAACACCATCGCAGCTAGAGGGCTCCCAGACACCCTGTATGGAACCAGTTTCATGATGCATGAAAATGCAGACCAGTTACTACAATGGCTTGCTGAATCGCTGTTTAGACCTGTATGGCCCAGCTAATTGTCTTGTGCATCCTGACAGGGGATGAACAAATTGGCCTTCTTCCCCTCATTGTTTGTGCCTTGCCTCCCATGGGGGGAAGCCATCCCATTTCCCAGCCCCCAATCAGCCGGCAGGATGGCGTGTTTGTTCCTGCTTGTAGCTTCTCAGAAACATAGCCACAATAGTCCTACCCGATGCTCCTTCCAGCAGCGGAGACAGAAAGCTCAAGGTCCACCTTGTTGACTAAGCATGGCCTGGTACAGTGGCTGCAGCAAGAAGACTGGAAGACAAGACTGCCATAAGCATCACTGCGGCCCCTCAAAGGGTGGGCATCTGATACATCCCTGCTAATTTGATTCTAAGTCGGGGGAGAATTGGTATGTACCTGGGAAGGGGGGAGCAACTCCTTCCAATACCACATGACCAGAGCATTCAAGGGCCTACACAGCTTACTAGGAGCTGTAGAATCTCAGAGTGCCCATTAAAATGAAATGGCTGGCTGCACGCAGTGCAGCATCTGGTTCCACTTCACATGCAGGGCCATTTCCAACCCAGCCCTCACCAACCCGTTTAATATTTGGACTGCTCCAAGCAGGGAGATTTAGAAATATTTGAGTCAAGGAAACACAAATATCACAGGGCAGAAATCGAATGACTTCTTTGAGATTATTTGCTCTCACTCCAGAGGCAGACCCCTAGCACGCGAGACACATTATTTTTATGTTGTTGCTCTGACAGGGCTCAAGCATAGAGACCCCCCCCCCAAGGAAAAAGTTGCACCTGGCCATGAAGTTAGAGTACTGCAGTTGTTTTACTGGGTATTTCTCTGGGTAGTTTCCTTTTTCCCAATGTGCCATCTGCAACCTCTCTTTTGAGGTAGTTGCTACACGCACCTGCTCACTTCTCCCTTAGCAGCAACCAGAGAACCGTCTTGCTTACACAGATCTGCAACACCACCCTAACTGGCTGGGTCCCAACTCCCGCATCCTACCATTTCCTCCACAGAGGAAGTTTTAATTTTTGTCCGTGTCGGCCAAGAGATGGGATAAGCCGGAACTCCACTTGTGGGCACTCTGCACCTCCCCTCCCCACAACACGCCCCTTAAGCACACATGCAGGCAAAAAGCAATTTAGTAATGTCAATATATTTTTATCTTAAAGATGCTTTACACATAGAATACAAAAATATGCCCAAGGAGAATATGGTGCCTGGTCTACCCACAAGGCTTCCGGTGCCAGGGCACAGGAAGGCAAGGCTTGGCAGAAACCTCACCCACTCTGAGCATGAGGTGTGGGTCCCGAGGGCAACTAGGCTCCACATCCTACTTGGGGTTAGTGTCTTAAAGAGATACAGTAGGTGGACTGGGGCTGTGAGGTGTGATTGAAGAGGGAGGGGGCCTTCATGGCTCCTAGGGTGACCAGACAGTGCCTGAACTACAGTATTGGGATACAGTACAGGGAAGAGGCCCAACATTTGGGTGTGTGCGCGCGTGCGTGTAGTGTCAGTGAGAGAATATCAATAATTTAACAGAGGCAGCTTTTCAGGCATTATTAACTGGGCCACCCTGGGAGGTAGGTCAGTATGACAAGGTTGGACAGATTAGTCAAAGACAGATCTCGACAAGGACATGCCCAAACCCAGACCGCAAGGAGAAGCTGCTGCTGTTGCTGCTTGTGGTTTTGCTGCCCTCTGGGAACATCCCCAGTGCCAAGCAGCACCACCCTGAGCAGAGGAGTTCCCCAGAACCAGTCCAGTAAGGGAATATTCCCAGCAGTAATTGGGATGGGGGAATGCCACTGGTGTGACAGGCTCAGCAATGGCTCATCACCAGTGAGACACTTGGGACGACCACCTTTGTACTATCCACACAGTGTGAGTGACTGGGGGCAAGAAGCTCAGCTGCAGGTGGAGGGTGGTGGTTAAAGAGGAGGTGGGCCTTGAAACCACGCTTCGCTCTGGGGAAGTGGCTGGAGGCAGGACAAGCCAGGTCCATTCAGGGGGAGAGGGAGTGGCTGGCTATACAGCCTTGAGTCTCTGCTGCCAGCTGTTCTCAGCCATGCCCAACCAAAGGAAGCTTGAGACTGCCGCTCAAAATGGATTCAAGTTCAACAGCTGACGATGGGGCCGGGAAGCAGAGGCAGGCTTTGTTAGGCAGGGTAGGACCAGCAGCCGAAACTCAGCTGGAAGGACTGCCTAGCGAAGGATCTCTCTAGGAAACAAGATTGGGGTCGGGGACTTTATTTCCTCCACCAGTTTTTTTTTACCTTGTAATCTGATGCTCTCTGATTTCTGAGTGCCTCTCTTGCATATACTACCCAAAGCCAAGCTACGAGGATCAAGCAAGAGAGAACAGCTATGAAATGAGGTCCACCCGCAGCAAGAGAAGCAGCTTCCCAGTGCATATTGTACCAAAATGGATTGGAGCTGGACCAGCAGCGGATGTTCATGCTGGAAAAGAGGGATGCGTGTGTGTACCCTCTTAGCCTACCCAGAGCAGATATGCACAGTGAGGAGCTTTTGCCGCACCTGCCCACCCACCCACCCACCCAAATGGTTGTGTCAGGGCTGTCCAAACCCATCCGAGCTCACCCCAGCCCCATCCGTCGCCTGATGCGAGATTCCCCCAGACTAACTGCCTATCAGGATGCCTGCATATCCTCGTTCAAGGATAGGCCTGGAAACCAGCAAGGAGCAGCTGCAGCTCCCTGAGAACAGCAAACTGTATGAGCAGAGCGGCAGAAGCCAAGAACTGGCAGCAAGGGACTCCTAGCAGACTGTGTTCAGGTCTGAGGGAGCCTCATGCACAAGGAGGTGGTCAGCAGCAGTGATTCTGGCCCCCATTCACATTACACTCCAGTCATTAATGCAGGTGACTTATTGCTCGAGGGCCTCTCCAGCCCCTAGGGAAAGGAGGCAGGTGTGGCCCAGCATCGAAGTGAGGGCACAGTGGTGTGCCAGGCCCACCAGTGGCCTGCCTAGTAGTCCTGCCTGCAGAGTCCAGCAGAGGGCGCAGAGTCCTAGTAGCGCCCAACTTTGGCGTCGCCAATCGCTCCCCAGACGTCGAAGACAAACTCGTCGGGGAAGGCAAAGTCCCCCAGCTGCTCGTCCAGGGACTCAGCAAATTCGTCAGGATTCCGTTTGTCCTTTCCCAGCTCCACCATGGTAGCAGCTATGCGGGGGAAGGAAAGAAAGCCAGAGGTGAGCATCTCCTCCACACCCCAAACAGCTCACAAGCCAACACAACAACTGAGACAGAGGCACGGGGAGAGCTTCACATTGGCTCCCATTCCAGCATTGGAAAGGTGTGCCAATCAAGGGGAGATGCCAGCATCTACAGGGAGGCTCCAGTCTCTTAACTAGTTTGCTTTGGGTGGTTTACTTCCAGATTAAAAGAGGAAAGTAGCAGCAACTCACCTAGCTCTGTGTCACGGATGCCCATGTAACTCTCCAAAAGATCATCAACCTTCTCAATGGCCTTTTCCTCAAATGCAGATGGCTGTGAAGAGGAAGAACACAACGACTGAAGCAGCGACAATGTCTGTTTTCCTCTCTATTAACTTGAGGGGTGGCAGCTGCGGCTTGGCTACAGCTACTAGCTGACAGAGCCAATGGGTCTAATGCAGAAGAAAATGGCTGCAATGTGGCTGAAGAATTTTGGTAGAGATTGGAGAGTGGGAGACTCTAGAGCTGGTTATCCGGGGACCACGTGTGGCTCCATGTCTTCAGAAGACACATGAAGGCTGTGAGGAAGAATACCAACCGAGGGCTGCGTGTATCAGCTGGACTATCCCTCTTACCACCAATACCGTCATAACACCCCTTTACTTCTCTGGTCTGCACAATAACTTGAAGGAGAAGCAGGAAGAAGGAGATGAGAGAAACAGGAGAGATGGCTGCTCCTTCTCCCCCGTCCTCTAAAACCATGCCACAAGGAAGAGCTATGGGGCAGGGGAAAATATGCTGCTGGGCATGCCTCTCATCAGGGGGGGGGGTGAATTTGTGGACACCTGCTCTAAACCAGTCTTGGGGAAAAGTGGAGCAGAGCAGAGCTGCCCATCCTTCTGCTCTACATTTCTGGGCTTGCTGAACACACACCTGTTCCTCCACAGTGGCTGGTCCTTTGGCCCGAAGCCGCAGGGTGCCCCTTCCTGTGCCAAGCTGAGCGCTCCCGCTGTGTTTGCCTCCTGCAGACCGCTGACTGATCATATCTGGAACAGAGCAAGAAAAAAGCCAGGTGAGCTTTTTTGCAGAGTCTGCACACTGGTGGTCCCAGCTTAGAAACAAGCCCAACAGAATGTTTTCCACACACAGTGACTGCATGAAAAAGAAGCATGAAAAAGAAACACACAGTTTTCAGCATGTTACTACTGACCCACATTTAAGGCGGTTTGCAGTCACATGCCAAAGCACAGAGGTGAAGGTCCATGCATGTACGGGAAGTTCACAGAGAAGTGCTTCAAGCTCAAAGTCAAAAGGCAAAAATGTTTTCCACGACTACCACACACTGTGAAGCGGTCATGAAGCCGTTGGCATATCTAGAGAAGACCATTTCGCTCAAGTCCAATTCCAAGCAAGTGACACCCAGCCAGTATCAGTGACTGTTTGTCAAAGTACAAGAATGATACGACTTTAAAAAGCAATAGTTGGGTGAGGGCAATAATTCAAAAGGAGAACTCTAGGAAGAAACACATTTTAGTATGCCAAGTGCACAGATAGGTAAGCGGGATGTCAGTGGAACTGGGGAGGATATGATGTGTGGGGCAGAGATTGAGAAAGAAAGGGCAGAGATTGAGAGAGACATTCAAGAAATGGTGTAGGCAATAGCAATGGTGAGGACAATCTTTCCACAGTGGAAGCTAACATGGGAGTGATGGTAAGCAGACCACTGTGAAACAAGCTTAGGAAATGCCATTCTACGTAGCTGAAGACTATATATATATATATATATATATATATATATATATATATACACCCAAAACACATCAGGCCCATTTCCTTCTCACATCCCAATGCTCAAATAAAACAAAAAAGACATCTTCTCAGCAGCAGCTCCCATGCCTGCAGATGTCATATTTCCATAGCCCTTGCCAGAACTGCACCTTCTGAGTCTACGTGCCTCTCAAGGCACTGTTAAGTTCAGCCGAAGAATCAATTAAAGTCCCTAGGGAGAGGGAATTAGTCCTGTTAGATCCATGGCTTGCCAAGGGGTCAACGCCTCTGCAGCACCGAGTTCCCAGATAGAGGAAAAGGGAAAGCGGAAGTGGAGGGGGGTAAAGTCTAGCACTGCAGGACAGTCTGAATTAGACATTCTTTCTAAAGGCAAGAATAGAAAGAGTGATGTTGGAAGAAGCCAGCTGTGTCAACACCAAGGGGGAGATGCAGGGCAAGAACAGGAGCAGGGGGAGCAAACTTACAAGAACTCTACCCCAACAAGGTAAGCATAATCAAAAACAAGATAGTGATAACAGAGCTATGTTGGGCAGAGGAGATGCAGAGGGCCATTTCACATGTAACAGAAGAGCAGTTAATTCAGGGTTTGTACCAGTGTGTCAAGTGGACCTTTCCACGCTTTCAGGTTATTGTTGAACATACTGCCTATGGCAGGGGCAGGGACCTATAGCTTTCCAGAGGTTGACGGATTACAACTCTCACCGATCCCTATCCCTGACCACTGCTCACACTGGCCATGGCTGATGGGGATTGCAGGGCAGCAGCAGGCAGAGGGGCATAAGTTCTACAAGTTCCTACGAGGAGATCTGTGAGCTCCTAATCCAAAATACAGACTATTCTCTTCACATTATACCTGGAAACATGGGAAGGAAAACCGCAAGGCGGTCACCTGTCTTTCTCTCACACACCCTCAGCTCCAGTCCCTCAGCAGCCTGCAGTGGACACTGTGGAAGAATTCAGCACTGCCTGAACTGATCATTCCATTGGCACAAGCATCACAGCTGGCAAGTGGAATGAGTCCCTCCTCTCCTCCCCCTACACACAGTTCTGGGGGGTTCTCCTGACCTCCTTCTCAAGCCACCTGAAGAGGCTATGCAGGGAGAAGAGAGGGGAAAGCCCCTCTGCGCAAGCTGAAGTCCTAGCACAGGGCTTCTGCTGATGGGACCTGCTAGGTGGCTCCCACCCTGTGCATCCAACCGCAGTACAAACAGGATGGGCATTTCTTTCCCCGCCAGTATTTTACCTCTGCCAAGGTTTTGTACAAATTCTGCAAGCTTGAGAAAGCAGTCTTTGCTCACTTCCTCTGAACAGTGCCTGAGGGTGGTGAAACCATCAGCCACAATGTCCTAATCTCCTTGCCATTTCCCGACTTCTGCAATTGCTTTGGGCCCCTGTTGCCATCACTGGTTTGTGGTGGTTCATCGAGTACCTGATAAGGTTTGGCTGACTGAACAGTTCTTTACACAGCTGCAACTATCTGGCCTGTTGCTGATCTGGATGCTTTCTTCCCTGATCTGGATGCTTTCTTCCTTCATACCGCTTGTAAACTTATTCTCTAACCTCCAAGCAGACTGTAGCCGTAGGAGCCTTTTCCTTAAATCAGCAACATTATCCAAAGCACTCTCGCCACTTACAAGCAGTAACAGGAAGGCCACTGCATATAGCAGGCCCTTTCTGTATAGTTTACAGTAGAAATGCATAAGATAATATTTTATCTCACTTTGCATTTTTGCCTACAGAACATTGTGTTGAACTACATGAACAGAGGATCTATGGCAGATGTGTTGATCTGATGACATTAACACAGGGCACTTTATGGAGGGACATGGAAAGTATCGGTTCTTTAATGGAGCACTTAATAGGATTAGCCAACTAAACTGGCTGGGGAAAATAGGGAATTTTGTCCAAGACATCTGGAGGGCAATAGGTTGGGGAAGGCTTTCATGAAATGGAAGTACTACTCTTTTTCACAACCAATTAATGAAAGGGTGATGAATGGTGCAAAAGAATACAGAACCGCAGCGATACCCTCCCAAACCCAGCATATGATCTGAGTCTATCAGCAGGAATGTAGTGCTTAGAAATGGAAAACGTCTGCCAAGCTATTTCCCCCCTGTATATTCTGTGGGTATACACTGGCCTAGTTGAATAAGCTCAAAAGTCCACGCAGATTTCCTGCCCAAAGGAACTAAAAATCACTTCATATTAGTTCAAATCATTGCTTAAAATCTCTGTCATAACAGAAGTGTGTGCAATGACACGGGGGCAGCTTTGAGAAAGGAATTAAAACAAGTGCTGAGGCTTTCAAATTTGCTTTGTTCTCTGAAGTCAGATGCCCAACACAACTAATTGGTGGGAGGCAGCCTCCAGTCCAGTGTGTGGTCCTGGAAAAGTAACTGGCAGGTTAAAGCCCTGGCTAAGAATGGAAGAACACAATATGCTAGGAATGTCGCTGGGATGAGGCATTGACTTCCTTTGTCATGACGATTAGTCTGCCAGCTTTTAAGGCAGATGCGCGCACAAGAGTGGTCACATGCTTCTGCATAAGCATAATCAAGAAGAAATGGCCAAGCTTTGGGCAGCAGGGTGTGAGTGTCTCCCATTAATTTAATGAGGACTACATTCATGTTCCAGGCTAGAGCGGGTCTTTCCAACTGGAGGACAGGCTTCAACAGTCACTTCTATAGAAAACTTTACTTAATTGCCAGAGGAGAAAGAAATGCTTTTGTTATTGACGTGAGAAGCCATTGCAACATATACTTTCATTGCAGTAACTCAGACACTTAACAGGTAAGAAATAGAGATTCCAAAAGAGGCAGTGAGAGGCAGCTCTGGAGCAATAGCTTAGCACCTCTTCTACATGCTCCTAGCTCTTCATTTATAAAGGAACAACTTAGGTTTTCTATAGTTCACTATAATTGCCTACATTCATAATGAGAGATTGTGCAGTCATTCTTCTATCAGCCAGACAGGTAGAGGAATTCCTGATTTGGATGAGAGGCCAGGCCAGCATTCTATGGCAGCCTTCCCTAAACAGGTGCTCTCCATGTTTTGGACTACAATTCCCATAATCCCTGACCACTGGCCAGGGCTCATGCCATAGGAGCTGCAGCTCAAAACATACAGATGGCAGCAGGTTGGTCCATCTAGCTCAGAAGTGTCCACACCATGAGCAAGGAGCCTTTTTAAGGTCAAAGGCTGTACAGCCAGCCTTTGGGTGATCTTGTGGGGCTGCATTCCAAAGCCAAATGTTGGCAGAGCCAAAGCCAAACCTACTTTTGATCAGTCATACTCAGTCATGTAGATCTCCCTCCTGAGCCATCTCCACTCCATGCTTCTCTCTCTTCCCTTGTATAGGAATTTGGCTTATAAAAAGATCCAATTTGTGTTCATGGGACTTTTTCTTCCTAATGGCCACACAAGGGGGCAAATGCCATAAATGGGCAAGGCAGAATGAGCCATTCTTACCAACTCCTCAAATATCACAAACCCCTATGTGGTCACAAAGACTTTGCTGGAAACATCTGCATTGCAGGCTGCTGGTTCTTCACCATGATCTAGGCTGACTGAGAGGAGGTTCTCCAAGGCTGCAAACAAGGGTCCTTCCCAGCCCTCATTGGAGATGCCCAAGCATGCAAATCTTGTGGTCTACCACCAAACTGAGATCCTTCTCTAAAACTAGAGGAAGATTGCACAGGCCAGTATTCTTCTCTTCAAGAAAGTAACTCCTCCCTTTTTGCCACATACATCAGCACACTTCGTGCTCGTGTCACACTGACGTGATTCATCCGGTGCTTCAATACACTGCTCCCAAGGACCTGCCAGGTTGTTCCACAACACACACATGTGCTCCTTCCTTGTTTATGTGCACACAGTTGTGGTGTTGTCTGTAATTATAACCAGAGTTTTCTCCAGGGGCAGTTAAAGACATGTAACGCCAGATGGCTGATACGTATTTTCCTGAGGTGCCTCATCTCCAGCGGCCTTGGCTCCACATGGCTACCCTAAGCCTGGCCACCCTAAGGTGGCGACAGCACTGGCAAGACAGATTAACAGTGCTTTTCTGAAACTACACTTCTTGATTGTATTGACAGACATGTTCACTGGGAATAGGCTCTACAGATCAATTGGCAAACTGCAAGAAGAGGAACCCAATACTCTGCACTCTGCCCCTGCCATCAGTGAAGTCAGCCTTCTCCTATGCCTTATCACATAATCCCAATGTCAGAGCTGCAAGGAGGCATGGTACAAATTGTACAATCTAGGCAACCACTCTCTAGTTAACAAGGACAGAGGAGCCCCATGTCCAGCAAGCTGGGGTTTGCAGAGTTCAGTAATCCAGAGAAAAACAACTGCCTGCTCACGACATCCTGGCACCATCCCCAGCAGCAGCTGCCTGGCTCCTCCAAGCCTCCAGCACACCCACCCTCAGATCCCTCCAGCATTCCACTATCCTCCAAGTGCAAATTAGCACATTATGGGCTGCGGCTGTGCCAGGTTTAAGATCAGAAAAGGCTGTAATCTTGGCGGCAGACTGGCCTTAGACATTGGACTGAGCTCGAACATATGGCACAATTAAAGAGCCACGCGACAGACAATAGCTGGCAAGGCTAACCTTGAACACCAACTTTGAGAACCGACATGCTGCCTGTAGGAAAGACCAGGATGCAGACCTACCAATGGGACCTCTCTATATCCTGCCTCCCTGCGTTTTATGATGCTAGGGCGGACTTGCACAGGAGCTGTGGTCTCCAAACTGCCCCACTGGCTTTCACGTGGGGATAGACATGAGAATGAGTTTTTCTCTGCTGCAGCAGCTCTTGCTTTGCATTCCCTTCCTGAGGAGTACACTTGGCCGCAGAGAAGAGGTGCTCTCAGTTAAGAAGCAAAGGGCAAAGGATTTACACAGACTGCTCTCCTATCCATAATTTACAAGCAACAGTTTCTAACACATACACACACAAAATAGGGAAAAACAACATTCACTCAGGTCCAATTCCACTGCTTCATGCAGCCAGCATGAGGTTATACACAGACCCTACATGGGCCTCCTCAACTGCTGAGAGTCTGCTTACAGCTCCCTACGGCGGAGCTGGGAATGCATAGACAGAAGCAGTACACATAAAATGCTCGGTTGTTCTATCTGGTCTGGCAGGGACATGTGTTTGGCCAGAAGCTGGGTACTATCCCCAGATGTTCCTGGCCCTGTTCTTTGTAGGTTTCCTGCCTCTGCCCTTTCAGCTCCATTGTGGGGACATTCCAAGGAATGATACAACCCTAACTGGGCGACAAAGCCTCATAGTATTCTTGGCTGGCCCCTGCCTTTTGACTTGGCTAGGTGTCCAGACGTCAACAACTTTTTCATCACCTTCGTTCTGAAGAGCAAGGAGAGCCAGTGAAATAGCTAATCTGAAAGGGGTGGGGACACACACACAGCAATTCAGAGGAGCCCATCAATGTAGACTGTGCATTAACCAGCCAGCTAAAATGCCAATGAAAAGGAACAGAAAAACAGTAGGACCAAAGTGCACACACAGAACGAGGGCATGGAAAGAAAGTATTGATTTTCCAAGACTAAGGCTGTTCACCCTGAACCCCAATTTTATTCGCCTAGGGACAATTCTAGCAGTGCCCCCTCCATCATATCTCTGTTATAGCAGGAGGACTGCAGTCATTGGCCTTTACCAAAAAGACCAACTAGAAAGATAAAGAGCAAGGGAAGTGGTGCTCCAGGAGATTCTTTCATTGCTCCAACATAAAGGGTCAATGTCTAAACAAATATGTGATGTGAGATTGATGAAAGTGTTCAAGGATGGAACCTGGCAGTTAGCAGGCAATAGCTCAAATCGGTTTACGGCATGAGTGGAAAGAACACTTGTGGATTTCTGGGAAAGAGACCTCTGCTTCAGGGTGGGCCCATGAGGACCGTATAGTCCCACATATTGGTAAAGAAATGAAAAATTCCGCAATGTAGACCAACCCATAACCAAGGGTCCAGCTAACACATTCGACTGCATCAAGAATTGGCACCTGGATAATTTTTTTAATGGCCATTTTATTTTTACATCAAAATGCTAGTCAGTGGCCTGTTTATTTCTCTTACAACATTAAATTCAAAACAAGTAGATCCCAGAAGTATTAGGGGGAAAGTTATAAAGATGTCAGGATATGAAATTTTGCTGGAGCTTATTCATACTATTAGGCCATCTTGACAGTAACTTTGCTGCCGATTTATTATCTGCAGCAAAAATACTTTGGTGTTATTATTGTAAAATATATATTTTCCGGACATGTGGCTGGTTGTCAAAGAGTTTATGCCCTAACTCATACAGTTATGTGAAGGCAGAGAACAAAATGAGTTCAAATGGTAACTGATATCCCTCTCCGAAGAAGTATAGGTAGCAATGCTGTACTGAAGAAAAATTCCAAAATCCTTATTAAGGCAATACCTTTATTAGGCCAAGCAAAGTATCACAAGATAGCAGTCAAATTTTCTAGTTCTCCATAAACTCTTCATCTAAATGGTCAACAAAGCAAGAAAGAAGAGGAAAATAAAATGTCACTGTCCTAAGGCAGACTGAGACGAGGGGCTAACAGACATTCAAATGAAGCTCTTTTAGGAACTATGCAAGTATCGGCTTGCACCAAGACTTACTGGGAAGAACCGGTTTGTTCGCTATGGTTCCAAGTTGCTGTCTCACTGGCAAATCCCAAAAGCAAAAGCCCTGTTTCTGGAACCAATGAATCATTCCACAGCTCAGCTCTCCTAACCTGTGAAATACCTGTGCAGGTTAAAAAGCAACATTGGTTGCTTGCAAAATGATCCAGTGTCTAGGCAATAAATGGAGCCCCATTTTGGGATGACTTGGTGGTTCCAAAAATTAACAGGAAAAATTGTTCTACTGGAAAAGTGCTAATTCTGTTTCTCTCTTTCTCTGTGTTTCTTCTCCTCACCCCCCCGCTGGCCAGCCAGCTTAGCAAAGAACATCATTCACATCCAAGTGTTGCATGATGGGGACGAGGGAATCAGTGTGACCATTCCTGAAGCACTAACAAATATTAATCCAGCAGAGGAGATGAAAGTGAAGAACAAACACACACACAACAGCCACAGCCAAGGAAGGAATAACTTGGAAAGTGGAAAATCATCCTTCCCAGAACTGTCTGGTGAGTCACTCAAGGAGGAAGAAACTTGCAGTGGCAGAGGCAGACTGAAATGATGGATAAGCTGTGCTGCAAACACAGCAGGGGTTGCAATGCATTTAGAAACTGGAACTGCTCGTGACTTATTCTGGGTAACACGAAGAAGCATTAAGCATAGCGGATGCACCGCAGACACAGAACTCCAAGGTGCGGTTATTACCCAGCAATGTGATCTTAGGCTCTCTCTGCTAAGTAGAACACTACAGGCGCAGGGAGGTTACTTAGTACCAGGATTCAAAGACATCCTGTATGGCAACCAGCCTAATGCACAAGCCACAAAGGAATATAATGACAGCACAAGGCTCTGACCAAAAGGGAGCTGGATCCTACCCAGAACACAGTTGTTAGGAGCAGGAGTCTTCGCCATGCAGGAGATAAAATGAAAAACTGAGCTTTGTGTATTCAGCATGGAGCTTCCTGCCCATCTTCTCTCAAGGGTCAGGGAAGTCCAGCCCCAAGTTTTGTTCCACATACCTCTCACTTCCTCAGTTCTCCTCTGGGTCACTTATGACTACCCTGCTTCTCCCACCCCACCATGGATAACCTTCCCATCTTATACTGACTAAGTGCAGGATCCCTCCTCTAAGAGACCTAGCAAGGCTTCTGGATAGAGAAGGGAAGCCCACCCCACTCTGCGCTCACTTGAGCCAACACTGAGAAAAATTGCTGCTCCATTCAGATACCAGTTCTGCTCTCCCAAAGCTAGCTATTCCACCTTACTAAATGGCAAGAGCCACTCTCTCTGCCTGCCTAGGAAGAGGATGTGTAAAAAGAGTTTCTTCGACCCAGCAGAGATTTGGCTCAGGGTAGAGAATGCTATTGAGCTGGTGTCACCCTGACCTCTGCTGGCGAGAGAAGACTGCAGCACCACAATTTCAAACGAGGGTTTCTCCCAATAGTGAAGTTACTTGTGTGCAGTATATATTTTGTTAATGCATGTGAGAGAGATTTTAAAGTAAACGTATATCCAGGTTTTGCCAGCACATTCCAAATCCCAGAACTGCACATGTGAAAACTCCGTCAACCACAATGTAAATTATATGGTGCAGGTGCTTAACAAAGCTCCTGTGCCACATTTGTGCAAGCTTGTTAGAAAACTGCAGCTATCCATTATTACGAAGCTGCTATGCTCTGGTGACCAACTGCTTGACTCTATGTGGGGCAGCCCCTGAAGATGATCTGGAGGCTGCAGCTCATGCAGAACATGGCTCTTGGGTTGGTAAGCCTGATGGGACCATGGGGCTGTGTGTGAACTACCAGGTCTAACATACTAGCATTCAAAGCCCTAAACTGCTTGGGACCCAAGTACATACCTTAAAAAAAGCACCTTCAATTACCAACTATATTGCGACTACGATCGATAGTGTCACCAGTGGGGATTGGCAGAGACTCGTAATGGGGCCTTCTCAGTGGTGGTTCCTCATTTGTGGAATGCCCTCCCTAGGAAGGTGCATCTGCCTCCTTCATTATTAACTTTCAGGAGGAATTTTAGAAACGTTCCTTTTTACACAGGCATTTTATGACTAAAAGTGTCAACCCTGAAATTATGACCTGCGAGAGTAGGTGATTGTTTTAAACTATTTTTTAGAAACTCTTAACTGTATTGTTTAAGAGTTTGGAGTTTGGATTTGATATCCCGCTTTATCACTACCCGAAGGAGTCTCAAAGCAGCTAACATTCTCCTTTCCCTTCCTCCCCCACAACAAACACTCTGTGAGGTGAGTGGGGCTGAGAGACTTCAAAGAAGTGTGACTGGCCCAAGGTCACCCAGCAGCTGCATGTGGAGGAGCGGAGACCCGAACCCGGTTCACCAGATTACGAGTCTATTGCTCTTAACCACTACACCACACCACCACTACCGACACATTTGCCACCCTGGGTTCCTTTGGGAGGGAGGTGAAGATATAAGCCTAATAAATAATAATATAGTTGGAAGAGATATTTGAAAACAGTAGTTGCTCAAGATAAGTAAAGATGAAAGGAGGCAAGTAATATGAAGCCCAAACTTACTCATTTTCTGAAGAACTTTACTGAAAAGTATCCCATGTTTTGTTTTGTTAATACAAAATCAGTGCAATTTATGTCTCAGCTGTGGCCTGAACCTTCACCATGCTCATGAAACCAATGTGCAAATTAGGTCAATTACTAACAACTGCCTGGGCATAAGGCCACAGCTAATTTGAATAAGAGTCCTTTCTACAAAAATAGTATGTCCAGTCTGCTGAAGACTGTGCAAGGCTGGTGCTGTAGCACCAGCGCCATCTGTTGGCTGCACTACAGCACAACTGTCAACCAGTGCCATAAACTTATTTTCTTATCATTATCCTATTTCACAATATGAAATTTGGCTGGCATGCATGTCTCTGGGATGGGAAAGCCAAAATATATAAAAGTTTCGTGAACCATGTCATTGGGAGAAATTTGTATAGAGTCTGGGAGAAATGTAAAAATTTGTTGGAAAGAAAAACACCCTTATGGTTATCGCCAACCAAAGCAATTACAATTAAGACAGTAAATATGGATAGACAGTGGGGGTCCTTTTGAGACTTGTTGGACTTTTCGGGGAGAGAACCCAGATTGAAACCAATGGAAGAAGTAAAGAGCCAGGTTACTGATTGGGTTACAGTACAGTATCATCAAATAAGAAAAATGGCTTTTTGGACGAAAGCTCACAGTTTGAAAGAGAGTTATTGCTGAATAAGGAAAAACTACTGTCTAAAATGTATAAATTATTATTGGAATGGGAAACAAAAGATGAGGTGGTTAAAGCGTCAATGACCCATTGGGCAATGGATATAGGGTACAATATAAAACTAAACCTCTGGGAGAAACTTGGAAGAATGATTTGAAATTTACTGCATGCTACACACTGAAAGAGAACTATATGAAAATGATCCATAGATGGTATTTAACTCTGAATAGATTGGCTAAGATGTATAATGCAAAATCTGATTTGTGTTGGAAATGTAAAGAAGTAAAGGGAACCTTTTTTCCATATGTGATGGGCATGCAAAAAAGTTAAAAGTATATTGGGAAATTATATATAATGAGATGAAAAAAATGTTCAAAACAACTCCCCCCCCCCCCCTGAAACAGAAGCATTTCTCTTAGGAATTGTTCAGACAGAGGTTTCCAAGAGTCAGGAAAAAATTATTTTGCCGTATATATGTAACAACAGTGGCTCGGATTTTGCTAGCCCAAAAATGGAAAGTGAGGGAGGTCCTTAGCAAGGAGGACTAGCAATTTATGATGATAGAATATGGAGTTAGCAGGTCTAATAAGTAGAATAAGGGAGCAAGAAGAACAGGTATTTAAATAGGAGTGGAAAATTTTTGTCAAAGTATATTGAAAACAATTGTGCACAGTTGAAAACACTGGCAGTATTAAAGTAAATTCAACAGTATAATATCTATTGAAATAATGTAAGATAGGAAAATAGAATTAGAGGCATAGATCAAAATATGCAGGAATGGTGGATAAGTTAAATGACCCTTGGAAGGAGAGAGAGGTCAATGAATGTATGGTATAATAAAAGATGTTTAATTTGAAATGCAAAATTTGAAAATTTAATAAAAATATATTAAATAAATAATCTTATTTTCTGGGCTGTATACACTCACAGCACTTGAAAAATAATTCTGCACGCACACAATTTAAATTCTGTGGCAAGAAAAATGGGCTGTATAAATAATGCAATCTTGCACAATGTATTCTGGATTTGATAGTCATTTGGAGTGGCAGGGGATGGGAAGGGGAGGAAGAGAGAAGAGAGAAGAGGAGGAGGAGGAGGAGGCAGGGCATCAAAGTCCTCTCCAGCTACTCAAAATCTTATTCTGCTACCTATCTTGATTTAGATTTCAGCAGGTGTGATCCACACATTATTGAGAATAGCCACCCATCCATAAGAAATAGAAAATTGCTTTTATCCCTTTTTTCTTTTAAAAAGGTCCTCAGGAAGTTGAAGACAGACATAGAGTACACCTTCAAAAATAGCACACACTGCAAGAGGGCAAACGTCCCTTAATTCTAAGCTCAGGTGAGTCTGCTCCCAACTGAAACAGAGCCCATCCTCTTCGCTAATTCTTTGACACAAACAAACTGCATTTTGAATAGAAGAAAGGTTCTGTGTTTCCCTCAGCTAGGCTCATACACATCATGGAAACTTCTCTGTGTGTCTGTATTGGGTGCAAAACTTACAATTTTGTCTTGCATGTCATGAGCAAAATGTAAACCATGTTTTGCTCAAAGTTCAGTTTAGAAGCTAACAGGAAACCAGCCTCCTGCAAGCAGAGAATTCAAACACACCCTTTGTCAACCTTCTCCTATTACACCAGGTGGTTGCCAAGTATTAAAACACTTCTTCCTTAGAGGAAGAGTCTATAAACCTGCCTATAAAAGGTGCACAGAAACCAGAGGTTCTTTTTGATGAATTTTCTACTCTTAAACGTGTGCATCGTAGAAACTTAGATCCTGTTTCCTACTCCAATGTGTGAGTTCCTGAAGAAAGTGTTTGGAATGTATGCCACTGAAAGAATCATTGATTGCCACAGGGAAAGCCAAAAGACAAGTCTGTGTCATTAGTTAAAGTGTACAAATGTTATTCATGCTGTGCTCTTGAAAACGAAGTCAGATATACCCTTACTTTTGGCTGGGAATCTGATATGGAAATTGGCTTTAAAGCTCCAGTACAAAGGTAATCAAATTCTTTCTAACTTGATGCAATACTGAGGGCAAAGCCAGATATTAGCTTGCACCTTCATTTTCTATGCCTAATCTGCACCTGCCACCTTATTGTAAAGTAAGACATCAACAGGTTAGCTGAAGTACCCTTGACATTTTGCTTGAGCACTGCATGCATGGAAGATTACATGCAACAGTCTGTGGGATGGTGATGCCCATGGCTGGTGTACAGAGGGTTGGTCAAGAGGGAATGTTGCGGCCCTTGAGCAAAAAAGATGTCCCGCCCCAGGTTATTATAACTGAGAGGTAGTCAAAGAAATTGCTGTCCTCAAGCAAGGGAAGGCACAGATTTTCCTCCAGCAATTATGGAGTCCCTAGTTTTACCTCCCCTTTAACTTGTGGATTGGCTTGTAATGGGAAACATGCCCCCAGGACTAACTGAATCTCCTATCAGTAACCAGAAGGGCAGAGTCTAAAAGAGGGCAAAAGCCACCTCAATTACCTCTAGTCTTGTGAAAATAAAGTTCAGCTACGGTTGCTTTGAGAAACAGCAGGCTGCCAACTCCCCATTTCTTGAATGATGTATTTTTATCTCCCCCCCCCCATACTTCCCAGCAATTCAGAGTGTGCAGAATACACTTACCAAAAGCCTTCCGAGGCTCAGTAAGCTTCAGTGTGAAAGTGCGGCCTTTGGGCAGGTCCTTGAGCATTTTGGCGACCTCATAATGCCGGCAGCCGATAAGACTCTGTCCATTGATAGACTCGATCATGTCCCCCACATTGATGACTTGGATCCGGTCAATAACACTCCCTTCCTTGATTCTCTGCCAACAACAGATGGGAACAGTCAAGATGCAAATAAAGACCCAACCATTTCCTGACACTTCCCACCTCAAGAAGACATTGTGTCCAGAAATCAAGTAACAAACTATACGGCAATAGAGGCAGGCTCTAATTCTAAGCTGACCGAGGTTCACCCATCCATTCTAGCTTCACAATCATACCTTCATGATGGACAACTGTCAGCATTTCTACAGGGAAGGAAGCAAGTTGGTGAGAGAAAGAGTGAAGCTCATAATAAAGCAAGCCAATGGAAGAATCATTTTCATTGATGTTTTTTTAACACCTGGTTATAACCAGACAACTAGTGTGCCAAGACCAATTCCTTGGTGAGTATTTTGCCACATGTATCATGTGCCTTTTAAGCATGTGGGGAAATCTCCACTGTCAGGCCTCTGAGTAGAGAAGACCATGTACCTCTGAGGAGTAAGAAGCCCAACTTTGTGTTCAGCATGTTTTAACTCCCCTGTCTCATGACCTTTCAGCCTTGGGATCCACCACAGCCCTAAACTATGTACATACAATGCTCACCCTGCTCCATTCTGCTCCAGTGCTGAACCTGCAGCTATTTTTCCTGAGGATTGTGACTCATAATTACACTTATATATTTAATTGACTCATGGTGGATGCAAACAGTAGCCTAACCAGTCTGGCATCCTGTTTCCAGCAGAAGCAATTGTCAAATACCTTGGAAGGAGGTATAACCCCACCTCACCAAGCAAAGTTATACTTCTGGAAGCAGTTTAGAAAAAGGAATAGTGCTTCTGGATCACCAAATATCCCACACATCTAGTCCAAGGAATAAGAGCCTTCTTCACACAAACCTGAAAGTAATAAGCACCCTGAGTCTCTCTCTTCCCTGATCCATGGTTCCTAGACAGACTGCCCGTATTGCACTGCAACAGGGTGGAAGCATTCCTTTCCTTGCAGGTTTTGCCTTGCAAGAGTGGAGAATGCCCAGAACTACAAACCTAGTGTGAGACGTTGCCTGTGCATGTTTGTACTGCATGTGGAAGTGTGCAGCAGAATCACTCTGGATTAAGCATGGAGAGAGGTTACACGTGATTTATGATACAAGGAACCTATCAGGAAGTGTAGCCTCCTGAAGAGAAGTAGAAAAGGGGGAGGAGACCAGAACAAGGGAGAGTATTGCTAAGGAGAACAGACTTTGACTGCTTCTGAAACTGAAGCAGGCCAGTACTGGCCTGGAGAAGTTCTGAATACTGTTTCACAGGGTATTTAGGTAATGGTGAACAAATTTCTGTTTTAAAGCTGCTTAAAGAACTGCAACAGCAAACCTTCACATTAAAAACAAACACTGCAGTGTTGTGCTGTTTTTAAAAGGGCAGGTACTCCCTCAGATCATCTTGTGATAATACACAGTCACTTCCTCCAGGACTGAGAAGCTGATGAACCCTGGGTGGAGACAGCAACTGTTTATTAAGTACATAGCAGGTACTGTGGCAGCTCTGCCCAATGCCATGTGAATATTTCCTTCTCTATCCAAAGATACCAAACTGCCACTAGCCTTACAGCTCCTTGAGAAAGCACAGGTTGTGATGCTCCCAGGAAGTTCCAACCGCTCCAAGAGAAAACACCCATCTCAAGCAGAGCCACAACTTATTTTCCGCAAGAAAGTTGGAACAAGGCCATGTGGCAGGTGGTCTAAACTTATCTACTCCAGGAGAGAATGAGTGTTGCAATCTCATGCTCTTGCACATGCTCAGAACTGTGAAAGTAGAGCAGGCTCCAGTATTTTCCAGAACGTAACTAGCTAATCCCTAGTTTATGAACCAACCGTATGAAGGGAACATAAGCAAGGGTACAAAGAGGATTGAGGCTCTTGCATCAGAGGTATAGCTCTGTTCCAAGCGTCTAGGGACATATAACCTGAAAAGTGGAATCCAATATTCCTGCAGAATCTGAGGAATCACACACACACAAAAAAACAGCAACAACACCACATGCACTTTTAAAGAAGGAAGAACAGAATAACTATTCTACTGGTAGTTAGAAAATGGAGTGGGGTTGGGTTAGTGTAGTCAGGTGGACAAGCTTCTGTATTCTGTAGTACTGGGGAAAATTTGTTGAATATTTGAAAAATATAGGTATGCAAGTAAGTTCATTTGTAGGATTAACTTAAAACAAGCAGTTAAAAATATTATTGAAAAAAACAGAAGATTATCATAAAAATGGAATAAAGTAGAAAATGCAGTGTAAAAAACTAAAATTAAGAAACCACAAAAGTGTGTGGGGGGGAGAGTCAAATATGCAATTGTATTGGATGTATGTGTTTGTAGTGTGTCTGTTTGTAAATTTTTGAAAACTGAATTATTATTATTTTTTTTTAAGTAACAGCGAACTAAGGTTTGCAAACCAAACCAAACCAAACCAACTATAGTTTCACCTAGCTCATGGTATGTTGGCAGTAAATGAACTACAGTGGTGCCCCGCAAGACGAATGCCTCGCAAGACAAAAAACTCGCTAGACGAAAGGTTTTTTCATTCGCGATTTGCCTCGCAAGACGAATTTCCCTATGCGCTTGCTTCGCAAGACGAAAACTTCTTGCGACTTTGTTAAACCGTTTAAACCGTGCTTCGCAAGACGAAAAATTCGTTAGACGGCAAAAATTGCGGAACGAATTAATTTCGTCTTGCGGGGCACCACTGTACTGTTAAGCCACTGAGCAGGATTCACACATAATGCTAATCCATGCTTTTATAAACCATAAGCATTATGTGCTAACTTGTCCACTATGTAAATAAGTACATTAATTCAGTTAGATTGAATATATTTCCACATAGCAGAATTTATGGTTTCTTATCTTATTACTCAAATAATTTTAGCACAGACTTTAAAGAAAGTAAGAACACAAATGCTGGACAAGAGCAAAGATTTAGCTAGTACAACTTCTTTTCCAACTATAATAGTAATAAACCTCTGTTAGCTCCATCAACTGATATTCAAGGAATCACTGCCTCAGTAACTGGAGGTTCCATTTTGTTATTGTGGCTAATAGACTTGGGTTGTCCTATCTCATTTTAAAGCCATCCAAGTCAGTGGCCATCAGCCTATCTTGTGACAGCAAACTGAATGAATGATCTGTATCATTTTCTTCTCTCACTTAAATCTACTTACAATTAATTTAACTGGGTGCCCCAAAGCATCTATAAAAGAAATTCTTATCTGCTTCCTCAAACTTTTATATAACTAAAAATCTCTGTATCATATCCTTCTTAGGTAAAGGTACCCCTGACTGTTAGGTCCAGTCGCAAATGACTCTGGGGTTGCGCGCTCATCTTGCTCTATAGGCCAAGGGAGCCGGCGTTTGTCTGCAGACAGCTTCCGGGTCATGTGGCCAGCATGATTAAGCCACTTCTGGCAAACCAGAGCAGCGCACGGAAACGCCGTTTACCTTCCCGCCGGAGTGGTACCTATTTATCTACTTGCACTTTGATGTGCTTTCGAACTGCTAGGTGGGCAGGAGCTGGGACTGAACAATGGGAGCTTACCCCGTCGCGGGGATTCGAACCACTGACCTTCTGATTGGCAAGCCCTAGGCTCTGTGGTCATCTTTTTTTCCTTAAAAACCCCCACCCCAAATGCTTAGCATTTCTAGACTACTTGGTTTATCAGGACTTTTCTGTTCAGACCCCAGAAGATAACCTGGTTATCATGTTTCATGTAGAAAAGGCCAGCAGGTGTTTTAGGGAGCCTTGTGCATTATACAATCACTTGGTACAGTAAAATAATACATTCTCAGCCAGAGTGGGAAGGAAAAAAGGGTAATTGTTAGGAATGGGTGGGTTGGACTCCCTAGCTCCTGTAAGACACATTAGCTCCCAGAAAGGTTCAGATCAGGGAAGATTCGTAGCTCACAGTATGAGGATTAGGGTAAGCACTGGGCTTAGTGGCCTCTTGGGTAGAAACCTCTGAAAGATAAAACAGCCGCCCTGAAGCTGATAGATTAGAAAGAACAATGGAAGCAACACAGTGGACCAAACCAAAAACCAAAAACCACACCCACAAAATGGAAGCCCCATACACCCTCCTTCAACAGCAGCCAGAATTCAGTAGGAGAGCAGCACAAGCTGAGCCTACCCAAAGATACCTTGATAAAAGCATAGCCAGCTCCATTGTCTGTGATGGTCAGGCCCAGGGCTTCCTCAGATTTGAACACCTCAACCTCCTTCCTCTGGCCCTTTGTGTGGGCGAAGATGAAATCCTCTAGGCCAATCTGGCCACCCAACAGTTTTTCCATGTCCACTTTGTGGGTATTTAAGGTGCAGAACATCACCTAGATAATGGGAAAGGAGGCATGAGCACTTGACATTACAGGCATCCTAACTGCTTTTAGAGAAAGTGCACCAGTGAGGTCTGCTCCTTCAGTTCAAGAGGTAAGAGACCTGGAAGCTTTTGACCACAGACTTGCAGCATACGCTCCCAGATATTTACTTAAACACAGCCTCATGCAATCCAAACTGTGGTTGACCCTGGCACCTGCCCCACCCAAGCTGAGTTAGCCATGCCATCCCCAACACTAAATGGGCATTACCAGGAAAACATGATGATTCTACCTACCTCGGCTGGTGAGATTTTAAAGGCCTCGGCAATTTTACTATACAGTTCTTTGACATTGGTAAAGCCCTCGATCCGGCCAGTGGGGCTTCCGTGGGCCAGCTGGGTGTGGAACACAAGTCGAGGGCGGAGACTGGCAGGGGGTGGGGGAAGGCCAGACTGAAGTGCCCCGCCAACCACACCAACGCTGCCTACCCCCAGCCCGCCCAGGCCACTGCGAATGGGCTCGGCTTCCTCATTCTCCACCAGCGGTGGGGCCTTCTTCCGTCGGCCTAGTCCAAGCGGCATGAGGGAGATGTGGCCAGTCAGCAGCGAGGGTCAGTCGCCCAAGGTATGGACCTAGAAATGGAGGGGGCACAAGGTGAAAAGAAGGAAATGGAAAAGGACAGGCAAGCCTCTAGAAAGACGCATTATCTTGAATTCTAGGGAGCACTTTTCCAACAAGGAGGAAAGGAAGCTGGACCAGAAACAGGTATAGAACTTAATATCACTAGACAACAGCACTTCTCTATTTGTGCCATCAGGTCAGGTAGACTCAGTTTATAAGTAAAGTAGTCTTGCAAATAAGACCACAACAAAATATTACTGGCTTGCCTGCTCACACATATCTGTGGTAGCCTGAAAAGAGTGAAGAGCAAGGAAGGAAACAAAGCTTTCCCCCATTTATAAGCATTTCAATATTCCTGCGCAGCAGAGAGTTGGACTAGAAGACCCATTGGCTCCATTCCAACTCTATGATTTCTCAGTTTGGCAAATGGCTTTGGGATATGTGTTTCTTGGGGACGTTTTGCCTTGTTGTGGAAACTAGGGTTTTATCCAGGCAATCTATGTATGTACGCAGATCCCAACCACATCATGGCTTTTGCACAGAAGCGCCACAAGTTCCAACTCAAAGGCACGAGACGGCAAACAACTACCATGGGAGTTCTGTATCCCACTGGCCGGTGCTTGGGAAAAAAGGGAAGGCTGTCGCTCAGTGGCAGAGCATCTGCTCTGTATGTGGAAGGACCCTAGTTCTATCACTGCTGTCTAAAGGCAGGGATGGGAAAGACTCGCAGCTTGAAGAAATTATTCTTCAACATCAACTTTGTTAAACTGGTCATGTTGTTTGGATGCCTGATTATTGTCTTCCAAAGCAACTACTCTATTCCCAACATAACAATGGAAAGTGAAATACCGGTGGACAACAAAAGAAGTTTAAAGACACTCTCAAGGCAAATCTTTAAAAATGTAGTATAAGCACTGATAACTGGGAAACACTGGCCTTGCGTTCCAATTAGAGAACAGCCTTTACCAAAGATGTCATGGACTTTGAAGAAGCACAATCTCTGGACAAAAAGGAGAAACAAGCTAAGAGGAAGGCATGTTTGGGAAATTCTCACCATGATAAACTCCTGCCTGGAAACCTATATCCCCACTGTGGAAGGACTTGTGGATCCAGAATTGACCTCCACAGTCACTAACAGACTCACTGTTAAGACCGTGTTCATGGAAGGCAATCTTACTTGGCTATGAGTGATCGCCAAAGAAGAAGAATTACTAGCATACTCCTAACATGTACAATTAACTCAGTCACAATGCAAGTTTTCAAAAAAAAAAAAAAATGTATTGGAAATTTTCCAGTGGTTTTTCCTATGCAAATTTGCATAGGAAAATTTCAGTTTGCATCAGGAAATTTTCCCTAGAAAATGATCTAATTAGCATGTTTGCTTAACTTGTATTTAATAAATGAAGCTACAAACTCTGATATTGCCAATCTTACCTAATATTTACTTGCAACTGACATCCATTAGTTGTCACAAATGAACTTATGAAATGGAAAATTTTCCACAGAGAAGCGTATCACAGGAAAGTTCTCCATTTTGCAAGATTTTCTGCCCCGCATCTCAGTAAGTCACAGCTCAAGCTTTCTAGATATGTATGCCTATTCTGTTTGTGGTTGTCTGACTACAGGAACTCTATTTGGTGAGTGGACGCACAAACAGGAAACAAAATGGGGAATATAGGAGCATGGATCTAGACTTTAATCCCTTTGCCATGTTATATCTGACTTTATCTCCTGACTTTTGAGTTTCACCTGAAGCAAGAGGTTTCTAGTCTTGCTTGCTGAAAGGCTTATAAGATCCTGAAATGTTGTGAAACACAGAAAGCCTATTGTTGAATTCAAGTTGGGAGGCTGCATCACAGAGACAAGATTTTGCTGTCTGCTGAAGAGAGAACATTCCAGTTGTTCGAAGTTACCAGTGACAGGCTGCACTGAGGCTATATATGAATTGGGTTTTTTGTTTTAACATTGAAACTGTAATTTAAAGATGCCTTGGTCAACCACTGCATATGTCGCTTACTCCAGAAAATGCTCACAGAGATGATGCACATTTTCTATTAACCAGGGAAAGGGGTTAATGAGTAGAAAATAAATCCCATTTTAGATAGATGATGTCGATGTTGCATCACCTGGATTTTATCACTCCATGATTGTCCAGAGGTGAATACTGGCCAAACACCTTTTAGCTGTTTGTTTATGCGTACTTGTTTAACTGCCTCCATAAACCAAAAGAGGTTTTTATCTATGAAATGGAATTGGGACATATTAATTATCTGCCATGAACTAATAAGGTTGTAGAGATCGGGCTCTGGGCAGCAGTCTAGTTGCACAGCCATTTGCTGCTGTTAAACCCCGACTCCCAGCAAAACACACTTGCAGCATGCAAGAGGGGAAGAGCACATCCTCAGAATGAACGAAAATGAAGTAAAAGCAAACAGTGGGAGATTAAGCATTCTAACATTCACCACTTTTAAAAGGCAAGACAATGTTCCCATGTTGAAGCAGTACAGTATGGAGAAGCTCACCACTAAAATGTGTTTTTTTAAAATCGAATAACAAGGCCACACAACAGTACAGGCCAGGTTTATTTAGAGGTGGGGCAAGAAGAGGGGTGTTGTCTCTCATCTTTCTCACCACAGGCTATATCCAACAGGCACCTGAAATGCTCACATGATATTCCACACAGCAATTACAATGGCTGTGACCACAAGAAGAGCCCTGATAGATCAGACCAAAGACTGATCAAGTCCAACATACCATTTTCAACAGTGGCCAGCTAGATGCCTCTGGGAAACCCACAAACAGGATATGATGGTATGAGGGCACTAGCCCTCTTCTATGCTTGATCCTCAGCAACTTGTACTCAGAGGTATATTGCCTCTGATCCTGGAGGGTAATATACAGCAACCATGATTAATAGTCAATGATAACTCTGCCCTCCATGAATCTGTCTAATAAACGTGCTGTAGAGATGGGGGGAAATGCTTCCCCCCCCCATCAGATTGATGAACTTCTATGATGTCTCCTCCCCTTACACATCTTTCTTCTAAATTAAAAGAAGCAAGCATTATATTCTTTCTCTGTAGTGGAGTTGCTTCAGCCCCCTGACCCCTTTGGTTGCCCTTTCCCTAAAAGTGACAGGATTTGATAGGTGAGCATGCTTTGCTCTCTTTCGGCTATGAAATGGGCATTTCAGAGCTGGATTCAGTACAAGAAGCCACTGTCAAATCTCAGGTCTGGGTTCATGTCCAGTACTGCTCATCGCTCCATAATACACAGGTACACATTTGTGTGGGTTACAAAGGTTTATAATGAATAATACAAGTACCCGTCCTTTCTGTAGGAAGTTAACAACTAATTGATATAAGAACAACCAATAGGTAAACACTATCAGATTAAGATTTAAATACAGTAAACCAAAGATTAGAAATAACTGGGAAGAAAAAGTCAAACTGTCAAGACTTTGGTTTAGAAATGTCTGTGTATTAACAGGAGGCAAATTATTGCTCCAAATTAAAAACTGCATAATGAAGACAAATCACATAACAAAGATACCCTAAAATAGCCTTTGGGTCCAACAACATGACTCTCTCCTAAAGGAAAAGGCCCTTGAATAATACAGCAGGACACAAGATCCTAACCTTTCTGCTAATTTATGTGCATCTCCAAACCAGGCCCTGGGAGCGTGCAAGTGTTGGGACTGGCACAGCAGGAGCAAGCCTCTGACGCCTCTGTTCTGGGATCAGGGTGGAGCAGGCCTTTGCAAGTTGATTCAGAGCAGAGAAACAGGCTACAGGGTGTTCCCTAGAGGGTGGGACAGCAAGGGAACGCAGCCAAACCTGTGAGTGCTCCACACTGAAGAACAGCTAAAGCAAACTACAGGGCAAGGCATTCCACATTCTAAGCACAGCCTTCAGCATTGTCAAAAAAAACTTCTGCCAACACCACTTCCCCTTCAAACACTGCCAAAAGTAACTATTTTCAAAGCAATATTTTGTCTCCTTTTATGCTGCAAGTTCCACTGTGATCTGGCTTGTCCCATCATTTTCAGCTCCCAGAGATCATTACACTATTCTGCACTTGCATCTGTCTCCCTTGACTTCTCTCCCAAAGTCTGCCAGAGAACAAGATCTTATCCCTGTTTCAATATTACATTCATATCCCATCTTTCCTCCAAGGGGCTCACTGAGATAAACATGGTCCAATGTGCTAGAAAAAGGGGTGCTGGAACTCACCATGAAAACCTCCCTCATTCTCTTAGAATGGCAATGGCATCCACCTGAGAGGTGCCAGCCCAGAACCCACCTGAGAGGTGCCAGAACTGAGTTTCTCTGAGTTCTCCCTGAAAAAAGTCCTGGTACTCCTCCCTCCCTCCCTCTTTTATTCTCAGCACCCATTTGAGGTATGTCAGGCTGCAAGATGATGATTTGCCCAAGTTAACCCAGTAAGCTTCACAGTTCAACGTTGATTTGAACGTGGGCCTCCCCTGTCTTCCTGATTCACAATATTCTCATTTCAAGCAATTATGAAAAATATAATCACACACTCCAGAGCATAAATCCACCAAGACTATAGGCATTTACAGGTCATGGAATTAGCTCTAAACAAGACTCCTCATGGGTGCTGAATTTTAATTTGTCTAGACAGCAGACATACAGGAGACAAAGTGCTGACAAGGCCCCATCTTGGCAGAAATGCAGAAGGCAAGAGGCTGAAAGCCCTAAAGCTATAATCTTTACCTATAAAACAAATCATTTGAAATACTAACACATCTAAACTTAAACTAGTGTGAAGCATCCTAAGGATTTCAAAATTTGAAGCACAATGTATAGTTTTGGGGAGGGCCAGATAACTTCAGAGATCTGTTCCATAAATCCTACTCAAGTTTTGTTGACATTCCATACTGAACTAGAGATTTCTCTGCAGCTGACTAGGATAGGCGTTAAAATGCTAAGCCTTGAATAACTGGAGGCCTCAAATGGATTTTTGTGGTAATGCCTCTGTATTAAGATAGGAATTATTTCACCTAGGCCTAAACAATCAAGAGGAGGCTTGCCAAACTTCCTCTTAAACTCTCCAGTGAAGATGGCCGTGAATTCACTAGCTAACTTAGCCTCCTATCTCTGCTGCTTTTACAGCTAAGGATTTGCTTTCTACGTTTTTAACAAAGCCTTCGTTTCCTGCTGTTAGAAACACGACTGGTTGACTTCCACCTGTTAATTGTTCGTTTTAACATCAAAATCCATGTGCTTGCACACCCTATAACTTAAACATATTTATTTCTGTCATCACCTACCCCCCAGGTTCTCCAGTACTGTGTGTACGTTTACTTAGCTGGGGCAACCCAGGCAGATAGGTGGGGTACAAATTTCATCATCAACATCAACATCGGTATCCCCTTGAGTTCAAGAGGATTTTCTCCCATGTTAGGATTGCAGTTGAAGTATTTCCCTTTGAAGTGTGTCTCATTACCAGCAGCCTCACTAGCTGTTATTACCATCACTACTATTTACGGTAACCTTTTTTATTGTCTGTGTGAGACACTGCACTGACCTCACGTATAAAAGCCGCTCCTGCCCAGATGGCTTACTATGGAAGACTGGGAGGACAAAGATGAAGGGAGATAACAGGAAGAGAGTAGCAAAGGGCAGGTGGGAGAGGGTTGTATTTACTATTACTCCTGCATGTTAACAGGATCAAAATGAAGGCACAGTATTATTTCAAATGACTTGGACAGAATACTTTGTGCATCACAGAAAATCCTTTACTATTCTTGCAACAGACCACATTCAATTTGTGATCCACAATTACCATTGAATCCTTATCAGCAGAGCTAGAGCCTAGCTAGCCTACTTTTTCTAATACTATAAGTACATTATACCAGACAGTTGCTACATCCCACAGCAGGAAAGCATGTGAGCGACAGTGTTACTTCACCAACATCAACACAGAGGTGGGTGGGGAGACCTTTCAGCAATTTTGTTTTACTCTTCTGATGAATACTGTATTTGGAAAGGAAAGATGGTCAGAATCATCAGGGTTCCTCCCTGCTTCTGCTCCCTGGGTTAGGCAAGGGAAGATAACAAATGGCACCTCACCCTACAGTGGGCGCAGTTTCCTGCTTCAGGAACCAGTGACCTCTTGGCAGTAAGTGAAGGAAGGTCCCTTACATCAGGTGGGGAAGAGAGTGTGAACTGGCAGACCTGAGGAAAAGGGTGGGCTACATTATACACATTTGCATGAAAAGGCCAATTCATATCTCACCAGTAACTGAAATATACTGTATACTGAATGCATTATACAAAGTCACCAACATCCTGTTATTGGTACATATTATGCACATTCACCCACATTTACTCCTTTTTCACCATTATTCTACCTGCAAAATTTAAGATTTCAAAGAATTTGGAGCATTTTGCAAAATGTAGAAAGCCAGAGGAGAATCAGTGATTAGGCTTAAGTGGTCAGCAGGAGGGGAACAGAACATGGTGGCCACAGGAGGGAATAAATGTGTATGGTGCTGTATTGTTAGATTTTGCACAACTTTGGCGACAGGTTATGCCTGCCAAGCACCTACCCACCCCTTCCTTGTTAAAATGGTAAGGGACTGTAATGGAACACACTGTGTACATCCCTTTTGACCTAGATAAGGAGTAGTAAGCTTCTGAATGCCTCTGAAGAGTGAAATAGAAGCACTTGCCAGTTTTGCCAGTTCTTGAATAGCACCTAGGTTACAGAGCACAAATCTTTTTTCTCCAACTTCCTCAAACGTTAACACCCTCAACAGATTACCTATAGCAACAAAAGGACAAAAGTCCAACACCTTATACCACTGAGCCAATCATTAAAAGCATAGAGGAACACCTTCTAAATTCAGCAAAAGAGCCTTCAGTTAGGGAAGATGGAAGCCCATAATGCAGGAGAATGGCATATAGTACACAATTTAGGAGAAAGATCTGACAAAACTGCATTTCCCCCCCAGCTTCTCAAGTCTCCTGAGAAAGCAGGGGTGCTGACCTCACTGGAGAGATGTTAAATGGACAGGAAAGCCAGTTTCCTCTGCTACTAGGCATTTGGGTGTTGCTACCGAGTTTCCCTCAATTCCTACACTACAATAAAAGGAAAACAGAAAGTCAGTTTCGGTAGTGAAACTCAATCCTCCCCCATCAATGATAACAGAGACACCGACCCACACACTCTCCTAAGCCCACTTGGCATCAGGAACAGCAGGAACCATGGGACTCGGCACACTTTGAAACAGGTGGGTCTTTATCAGGCACTTGTTAAACCACCTTATTTTATATTCTCTGAACGTAGCAGGATAGTTCAAAAACTCCTCACCTAACTTAATAGTACAGAGCGGACGTACATGGACGTTTATTTAATCGCTTACCCCCTTTTACTAATGGAAGGGGGAGCAGAGGGTCAGGGAAGAGAAACTCTCAGCATGTGCAGAACCCCCCCCCCCGAAATTCCAAGTCACAACACGCCCAGGGGCTCCATTCAGAGAACCCAGGAGTCCGGGCTGCCGCTCCAGCTGGCAACTCCCCTCAAGAGCGGGCTGTCTCAGGGGCAACGGCACTACTTTCCCTACGTGTTTTGTATCCAGGCAAGCCCGGCGGGGCTTTTTGCATCTGCAAACGGGCAGGAAGCTCCCTCCCGCCGGGTGGGGGTTGGGGGAAGAGCGCTGGATGCCAGGACTCCTGGGTTCCCCCTCACCCCTGAATCTCGCTTTCTCTTAGGAGCCGCCCCCACTTCTCTCTCCCCCCCCCCAGCTCCCTTCCCTCGCAGCGCAACCAACACTCCTCCCCCCAGAGCCCCTCTCCTTAGGCAAGACACGTCCATTCCCTTCTCCTCCTCCTTACCAGCGTCCCTTTCCTCGCCGGGCCCGTCCCTCAGCCAAACTACAACCCCGCGCAAGCCAGGCCTGTCCCTCAGCAGGAGGCGGGACTTAGAAACCGCGCCTACTAGCCAATTGGAGCGCGCTTCGCCTCCTTCCTTGGCTAATCACAGGTTGCCCTCCCAAAGCAAGGAGAACATTCCGGGTCCTTCGTATCAAGTTCCACACAAGCGCCGCCGCCACCCCCAGCTTCGAGATGCAATGGAAGGGGTGGGATTGGGTTGCGGAGCAGAAACGCAGAGCGGGTGGAACATACCATCCTCGAAGTGGGGGGGGGGGAGAGGTGGATAGTAACCATTCAGGAAGGGTTTTGGGGATAACTGCCCGCGGCCCTGAACCCGCCCAAGCGCCCTCTCCTCCCCCCGCCCGCACCCGGCTCGCGTCCGTGTTCTCATTGCCTTCTAGTGGCCAATTCTGTCACTACAGCGCGCTTGGAACCAATGGGAAGGCGGGAGGCCGGGCGCGGCCTGAGCCGGAGGCGAATTAGCTGCCCCGGGTGGAGGGAGGGGGAGACTTGTCTGTGCCTGGCGCTTAGCAGCCGAGCGCCGGGGTGGGAAGGTGCGCTATTCCGATCACGCCTTTTCTCTAGGTTAGGGGCGGACCGGAGTTCACTACTTCGGCCTCGCCCCGGAACCTGTTGTGAATTCGAGGGGATCGAAACACTTAAAGCCGGAGAACTCTGCGCTTTTCCTTCACGCGAAACCAGCCCCGCTCCTCGTCCCGCAAAAGCCTCTCCCTCCACTTTAGGCCGTAGGAGAGGCGGTTCTTGGAGGGCAGCGGTGGCGTCCAAGGCTCCGGGGGGGGGGGGAGGACCCACATGTCACAGCCCACTGGTGACCGAGGGAGGGCGTCTTGCCGACTTTCAGAAACGGGGTGTCAACATTCGCTCACCACGACGCACGTCACACCCACACCCACTTTTTCCTTCACTGCGTCGAAGAGAATATCTCCCAATTCTCGGTGATTTCGAAATTTGGATTAAAAATGCCATTGGAATCAATTGGGCGTGACAGAATTTTCATAGGTTGGGGCGGCCCATTGTGAACATAATGGTGCTTGCCTTTGAGTAAGTATCGCGAGCGCCAGTCCTACCATTAGGCAAAGTGAGGCAGCAGGGAAGCTCAGCAAAGCACTCACAAATGCATAGGTCATATAATAATACCCTGTGTCATATAATCAGTGGTTTTTTCCTGGGGGGACACGGGTACACATACCCCTAAACATTTTGTGAATCTAAGTTTGGCTTCATTGAGGGGCAGTATTTCAATATGAGTAGGAAAATGAGAGTACCCCTCTCATATTTTTTTTTTAGAAAAAAGTACTGCCTATAATATACAGTTGTGGCTGTTCCAGGGCTAGCCCACCCACAAGTCAAGGTGAGGCAACTGCCTCGGGTGGCAGGATCCACAGGGGCAGCAGATCCCACCTCTCTGTGAATAGGAAGCACTGCTGGTCGTCTCCTCCCACCTTTGTTCCTGATATATATCTTCACTCTCCCTATCTTCCCTAGCAGGGACACACCATTTTGTGGTTCATCTTAGGTGTCAAAATGCCTTGGGCTAGCCCTGGGCTCTGCCATAATACTTTGAATTTGCAGGGTGGAGCTATCTTTGGTTGTATGAGAAGACAGTTGTCATAGTAGTGTTGATTGTTTCGCCTACATACTGCTGGGGGGGGATGTTGATTTAATCTCAGTTCTGTGCATGTTCAGTGATGCTGTACACCTTGAAATTAAGGGAGGGATTTGCTGGTTTATTTCAGGTAGCAAAATGTATTGGGCTAGCCCTGATTATCCTGCTCTTCCTCCAAAGATGGCATCCATAGTCCACTCCTGTAGACTCCTAACATTTGTACCAGATAGGTTTGGCTGTAAACTACCCAGCCATTATTGTGTGACATATCCAAGTGTCGCCTGTCCTGTTTTGCCACCTTGCATATGCTTCATGCACTGCCCACCCCCACTGAAGCCTCGCTTTCTGGGGTTGTGCAGGTGCAACTTCCAGGTTCAAATAACATCTTTCTAAAACCCAGAAACCACCACAGCCGCTTCTCTGAGAGCAGGGGCATGCATCTGCAGAGGCACCCTTTGGGTTCTACCACCTGAGGCAGCAGTCTCTCTGCATGGACAGGCCCAGCCCTGGCCATACCACCGATTATTAGCAGCCTAGGCCAGGAATGGAGAACTTATGGCCCTGCAGATAGTATTGGACTGCAGCTCCCATCGTCCCTCCCATTTGGCTGTGCTGTGCTGTTTGCGACCAATAGAGTGGGATGGCAACATCTGGAGAGCCACGCATGAGCTAGGCACTAAGAATTAACGTACCAGGGAAAGAAGCTCAACCCAAGCCTGTGCTCTACTTGTTCTGTACTGCTTTTCTTCAGATAGAAAAAAATGAGATTCCTGGCCTACCGTCTGAACTGGTAAGAGTTCACTTTACCTCCATACTCTGCATGTGTAGCATCAAGCCCCTGTCACTCTTCTTGGCTGCTATCTGGTTGAGCTTCCTAAAATTAATCTCTTGGAACTTGTTTGGCTCAAGCTCATATGGCTCACACAAGCAGCAGACTGTATCGCTTCAGCTGTCAGATCACTTTGGAATGTGCTTCCTGCCCCCATATAAAATATTCAGCAAGTTAAAAACTAGCACAGCTTGTTGCTCTCTGTTATGCTGCTTTTCAACTTATAGAGAACTGAGAATTCTTCACATAGCAAAGAATTTAGAAATGTGATCCAGCACATACTTATCTACCCGCCTCTTCCTGCTGCACACATAGACTAGGCTCCTTTGGGACTTTTGGGAACAGGGAGCTAAATACTGAGTTTAAGCAAATAAAGAGATTTCTTAGAATGCAGAACAAAACCTTAAAATTTAAGCAAAGTTTGCGGTAAGAATTCTTATTTGGATGAGGCCGGTGCAATAGCACATACCAGTTGGCAGTCAATACTTTGGAGGGTTTGCTTTCAGGGCTTTCGTTCTTAGCCTTTACTCCCTTGTAGCTTAAATCGTCACTAGAAAAAAATCTGTGTGAACTGACAGAATATAGGAAGCACGACCATAAACAGTAGTGTATTAGGGTAGCGTTGTTGCCAATATATCCATGGTATGGAGAGGAAGAAGAAGAAAAAATCAAAATGAAGGTGGCAGCAGATACCTTAAAATTGTGTTGATCAGTCTCTTCTTCTTCTTGCTGAACTTCTTGCAGGAATCCTATTGGACTACATGCATATAGTACCAATACTGTCTTGACCAGAATGCAGATACACCTCCTTAGACCACACATGTATTATTTTACAATAAAAAAATTTCACTCACTTTTCTGCTTGTATTTACAATAAAGGAAGATCCAAGCTTAGGTCATCCATTTTCATCCATCATATTTTGCTTCTTGGGTCCTCATACCTCACTAATTTTTCTGCCTAATATTAAAAAAAGTTAACCTAGATTCAAAAACCCAGCTATCTCAATCATGGAAACCAATACTTTAAAAATCTGAAGTTATTTTTACCCTTGTACTTAATGACATTACAACTGTGTAAGATGCCTGTCTTTGGACAGCGACATCATGACAAAAATCCTACAAACTAGTTAAGTGTTGGAAATATCATGAACAGTATAGTTCATGATTGCACATATATGTTACACTCACTGCTCCTGCATTAGGATATATGCATAGGAAACTATAGTGAACGCCTGCTTAACCATTGAAATAGATATGTACTCAATCATCCTGTGTAAAGTTTGCCATACATGGGTTTTTTTCAATTGGACACAATTGAAGCAACTCCAACGCAGAAGAGGTTGAGACAGGCCCTGCCTGATCAATCTCCTTAGCTTAACTATGCCAAATTGAAGAATAGACGTTTCACAAAGAAGAGCTAACTGCAGAATCTGTAGTGTAGCCTGAATTCGTTTGCTATCTGTCACAAAGTTAGGGGTGCATCCTGTACAGCTTCCAACTATGAAAATTGTGATTCTGTGCAATCAGTTGTCACATTCACATGAGTTACATGGAAGCTGTTGCTTGAACCGTATTAGAGTGAGCAACAAAACAAAGAAATCATATAAAAATATTCGTTCCCACCTTTTCTGATGTGAATCAAAGGATGCTGTAGCCAATGTGGCAGTTCTAGAGCACTGCACTGATAGAATATTCAGAAGTGTTGCATTTGATGCAGCTAAATGATGTCAGGTTTTATCTTCCCTGGAGAAGCTAGACTGGCTCTCTTCCTGTTCTTTTGCCAGCAGGTGAAGATCTTGTTCCAACAGGCTTCTGGGAATTGACTGCTTTTTTTAAAAGGGCTGGTGCAGTACTGTTTTTAATTATTTGTATGTTTTAAGCCAATTTTATATATGCGTATAGTTTTATGTCTATTAATGTTTGTTTTTTAATTATTTGTTTCTCTGTTTTTAAGTGATTGTATTTATCTCTAAGCTGCCTTGAGCCCCATCACGGGAAAATGCAGGGTATAAATATAACAGCAGCTCAGGCACCAAAGGAAAAAAATCCCATCAATTGGAGAATACTCCCACACATAGCTCTGTAACTGGCTTGTTTCCTCCTAAAGGTGACCAATTTCAGTTCCCTGGAGACCCAAACTAAAATAACATGCCCAGTAATCTTAAATCTCTTAATCTTATACTCGTATGATGGAAATGCTACTGGTGCATGTCCATAAGATCCCAACCCGCCACCTGAAGATGAATTCTCTAGCTTTTTCCTGTAGAAACTTACATTTGCCTATTAAGAAACAAGGTGCTCACAAGCTATTTTCGGCACATACACATTATGTACAAGAGACAGATAATTTTAGTTTGAGATAATGTATAGGACCCATTTGGAATTCACGTCTATCAGACACACAGAACTTCTGACGTAACAGTGAGATTTTTTAGTGAACATGTAAAGACCATATGGCAACACAGAGGCCCTTCGGTTTACAATTGCTATTCATTAGACTAGTAGTGATCACGCAGAGGAATGAAGAAGCAATCTTGCTGAGGAAATTAAACAGGTTGCATTTCTAGAAGAAATGGGTAGCTTTGCCTGCAATAATCAGTTATTTTCCTTCCATTTAATCCCTCTTTAGGATCAGATAGCACAGTGGAATGCCTGTTCAGAGATTTTAGTGACAAGGATCCAGCAGAAGCTGTGGATTTATGTTGTAGCTAAAGAGCATTTCTTCATTGCTTGGAATGCATTCCATTTTAATTTTAAGCCCATAACTGTAAGCTATTTAATATTAATTTGGTATTTTTCAAACCTAGAACATTGAAGAAAGAAGCTCAGTATGACAAGTTTCTTATTTCATGACCATGAACCAATAAACACTCACATCTAGGTTTGTTTACACTAGTTATATTTTTTAAAAAAATGTTTACAGGAGGCTATACATGTTCCTTTACTAGAAACAATACCTTTAAGAAAAATGACTAATGCTTTACTCTTTTCAGTTTCAATAGTTATCACCTATTGAAATACTTATTTATTAAAGAATGTCTTCAACTGAACATTTTACATCTTTTCTGCCAGTCCAATCAACCAACCAGGATCAAGTCTGACATATTAACAGTGTATGGCAAGAAGTCAAAGATTTCACTGAAAAAACCTGTAAACTTCTTACATGCTTTCCAGAAGTTATAAGGCAGCATCCTGCTTGCTTAACAGGGGAGGCCATACTCCACCAATTTACCTTCTGGAAAAGGGCAATTTATGACCAAGTTTCAGGATGCCTTCCCTTCCAGGAGCTTCAACAAATGGCACCATTTTAGAATGGCTTAGTAAGGGCACCCTTAAGAGCAACAAGCAAGTTAGAAAACTGAACATTAAAGGTACCCCCCTGGGAATGAGATAGTGCAGAATGCAATAAGACACAGTACAGCAAAAACAAGAGATTGGAGGTGTTTACTTCTGAAGTCCAGTTTAGATTGTAATCTCCTCCTTCCAATGGGAGGACCTATGTGACATGCCCAAGTAGGGTTAGCCAACTAAGTGAAGGCATGAATTATGATTGGTTGTCGTCTTCCACGTTCAATTAAAAGATATTCTGCCAATTCCTTCTCTTGGGTAAAATGTAAATGTTTTGAGCAATGACAACCTGGGCCAAAAGTCACTGAGAAGTGCTATGTTCATCTTGCAAGAATGGATTTCCCGGAAAATCTTTTAGCAACATGAAGTTAACTTCCCTACCCACTGCCAAAAGCGACTCTGAAATCCTGATTCCAGTTCCAATTCCTCTGCTTTGGAGGCACAGCAGTCCCGTTCTGCCTGTCTTACTATATTGGCAAGATTTGTTCTAGGACACTTTTTGAAGACTGTGGAATTCTGTCTGGGAATCTTATATCGAACTCAATAATAAGATCCCCTCGTTGGCTTGGATTCTTGGGGAATGGAAGACCTTCTCCAGGAATTCTTCGCTTCATTCCAGGTTTAATGATGTCCTTGAATACCATTGGTATGTTCCTACCATCTAGTGTTGGTGTGTTCACAGTGCAGCCACATAGAGCCTAAACACAAACACAAGCCAGAGAGGTTAATACCTTTTTCTGTAAATAGTTCCCTCTTGTAATTCCCATTGAACCCAAGCATTTTTAGTGGGCCTATGACAACTGATGAGTTCATGAAGACAGGAGGAAATGCTGACAACTCTTGAGCTAAACACTGAAGCTACATATACAGTCAGCATCCCATAACATTTCACTCTGCCTGAAATCATGCTGCTGCTACCGTACCATGATCTGCTTCCTCAGTGCGCTCCCCATGAGGCTCTGATGAAGTATACTCTTAATAGTTTGCCCACAATATAGCAACACTTACTATAATCATGTGTAGGAAACAGATTGGAACATGCTCAATTTTTACCCATTTCAAAATCTAGTAATTTAGAAACTTCAGATGGAGTTCAATGTGCTATCATGAACAATCCATCTGTGCAAGAATTACAGCTCGCCTGATGGAAGGACCCCCCCTTCCTCCCCACAAAGCTCTGGGGTTCTCTGAATGCCCCCCCGAGCCAATTTCAGAGGCAAGCCCCACTGTACAAATAGAAATCCCTGCCTAGGACTTCTGCTGACAGGGCATGTTCGGTGAATCCAACCCTTTGTTCCCCACTTCATTAATCAGCAACAAGTCAGGAATTTCCACTTACCTCACGGAGGCTGATTTTGGCTGGATATACAATATCAGACCCATCTCTTCTAAAAATGTTATGTGGCTTGTCTTTTAAAACAAATACAATATCAGCTGGAATGTTGTTTGGTGTCTGGTCTCCTTCTTTGGGGAATGTAATCTTTGTTCCTTCTTTCCAGCCACGTTTGACTTCAATCGTTAGAATCTTATCTTCATTGCGTGTGCTTTTCCCATCTGGACTGAGACGTTTATGAGAAATTTTCATTTTCTTGGTGCATCCAGAGTAAATCTCCTCCAAGGATACTCTCAACTCATGAGTGATGGGTGGGTCTTGTTTCTTGCGTATATGTTCAGCGCCCCCACGAGAACGGGAAAAGCCAATGTTACCAAAGTTCTGAAAGCTTGTGAAGGGGTCATCAACATCCATGTCTTCATCACCATTCCTCTGGACAAAAAAGGTATCAAAAGGATTCCTCCCACCAAAGAATTCTGCAAACATGGCATGAGGATCTCCATGAAAGGTGTACGTGAATGAAGTGCCATTGGGACCTCCTCCTCCACTGCTGCTGGGACCACCTCCCTTTAGTCCTGAAATACATACAAGGACACACAAATTAATCTCTTTCAGCAATTACTGAACTATGCTCTGTCATGATTTATATTAGGACTCCTAATCTTCAAAACTTCTTCCTCAGTGCCTCTTTTACTGTGATATGAAAATTTACTAAACTCTGAGAACACCCCTGAATTTAATCAAATACTTCTAAGGAAGTCCTGTATCAAAAGGCCAAGCACGTGCTAGCAAAGAAATGCCAAATAAAGATTTTATCAGAACTGTTGCAGCCTTCTTTCTCTCCATTTTCTCAAGTGCAGTACCATTCAGGAGTAGCTAATGCCGTGTCCTCCACCATGTTATAACTCCCATCACCTCTCAATGTTGGTCATGCTGGTTGGGGCTGATGTGTACTGCTATCCAACAATATCTGGAAGGCCCTACATTAGCTAACCTTCACACTTTGCAGAGATTATAACTGAATCCATGCTGCTACACAAACACAGCACCACTTAGAATGCATTTCACTTTAGCCTGTATAAACAAATAGGTCTTTAACATGACATTAGTATTATTGGGAACAGACCCACAAATAAAAACTAACATTGTAAAGAAAAGGTTAGCATGACGAGTATGCTAGAATCTTCTAGCAAGTACTAGAAGACTTTTTGTAGCAAAGGCTCCACCTATCTTAGAAAGCCTGTCATGCAGCCCAATTTATCCTGTCAATACATGTTACCAACAATGTTACAGGAAACTGCTAAGCATTTTACTATGAATGCAGGCAATAGAATACCAGAAAAATTACACAAACCTAATATACTTGTAACTAAATTTAAATACTTCAATCCTATGTGCTACATGCCTTAATAGATCACAAAAGTAACAGTATTGTGTTTAGTTCCTGCTAAAAATAATAAACAATTCAAAAAAAGCATACTAAGTTGCTGGAAAGCATGTACTCGGAACAAGTTTATTGAAAAACTGTGAGATCCTCAGAAAAGCAATAGAGCTAAATCCTACATAAAGTTGTTTTTTCACTTTCTTCCCTGCCTAAATGATTTCCACTTTGTTTCAAAGTAGGTTTCTCAAACAGGAAGAACCTGAAAGGTAATGGTGGATTTTTAAGGAGTGACCTTAATGCTATATGAACAATTCAAAGATGGCAACTCATCTGGCTAGTTTCCAGGACGACAGAGTAAAATAACTTGTTCTTTCTTCTCACCTACTTTTCCCTCCCTTCACCTATCTTGGAAAACCAGTCCTGGTAGATTAGTTGCTGAACAGTCATTCCAAAAGCCACTCCAAAGGGAAATGCTTCCTAACAGCGCTAAATGGCAGAGTTGATCAGTTATAAAAGCAGATTTTTAGAAGATGTTATCGCTCAAGGGTGGGGCAGGAGGGAGAGAGGAGGAAAGTTACGACGGGGGGGGAATGACACTATTTGACTGTACGACTGTACTCTCTAGTATCAAACCAACTTCTGCGGGAGGAAAAAACGCTTAGCTTACGTAAGTGCAAAAAAAATAATATTCTAATGATCTCGTCCCATTCAAGGACAATGGCTCGACTGCCCTGTGCTTTTTGTATACCGCATAAAGTATATACACCACACAGTTTCAACTTCAACTTTCCATTTGCTCCAACACATGAAAAACTGTCAGTTTGGCGTTAATCCTGACTCCATGACGCCTCAAAAAGCGGGGCTTATTTTGCATCCCGTCCTTACACTACAAACAGATCCCCTCCACCTCCTCGCCCATTCTCTTCCCGCATATAAAAGAATAATAAACAGCTAAGAGGCGGTATATACAATACGCAAGACACTCGGGAACCCGGTCTAGAGCAAACGGCTGTGAGCCCACTGCGGGACTTCGGAGCCGTGTGAACGTGCAGGGGGACCGATTTCGCGCCGGTCCCGAGAGCCCCGCTTCTACCCTTTCCTCCCAAGCATCCTCTCCCTCCACAGCCCCCCAAGCACGCACCTTCCTCGCCGAACTTGTCGAAGATCTCGCGCTTCTTGGGGTCGCTCAGCACGTCGTACGCCTCGGCGATCTCTTTGAAGCGCTCCTCGGCGCCCGGGTCCTTGTTCTTATCCGGGTGGTAGCGCAGCGCCTGCTTGCGATACGCCTTCTTAATGTCGTCCTCAGTCGCCCCGCGGGTCAGGCCCAAGATCCGGTAATAGTCCTTCCCCATCGCCAGTCGCCGAGTGCCCTCGCTCTCACAGTCACTGGCTCAATTAGCTCTCTCCTCGTTCGGCGGCCCAGGCTATAGCTCGGCGGCAGCCGCTTCCCCCTCCCTATTTATACGGCGGGCGGAGGAATCTTCCAGAGCTTGCCACAACGTTCTCCGCCCCAAACCCGCCCACCCCTTCTGCCCTCGCCAATCGCGGCCCACAGCCCCTTACGCTCCACCAATGGCAACGGGGTTTGCGTCACACATGGTGGGGAAAGTAACGGTTGCCGAGATCTCGCCCCCCCCTCCCCGGCCCTAATTGCGGAGGTGAAGCGCATTCTCTACAACACCAACGGCTCTCATTCTCCAGAGTTCTGGATGCCGCGGCGGCCGCTCGCCGGGCGCGGACGAATCCGGCGAAGCTGCGGGATGCGCGTTGCCCGCGTCGGGATGAGAAGCTACGGGCCGTCCAATGAAAACGATCCTGCGGAGGCCCCGCCCTCGCTGGTGCGCCATCACCTGCGAGCAGAAACTCCGCCCACAAGCCACGCCCCCGTTTTGTTGTTATCTAAAGCAGCCAATCCGCAGAGGGCCCTCATATAACTAATTCAGCGAGAGGGAACCTGTGGCCCTTTACAGATTGTCGGACGCCAGGGTTCTGCGTCCCTCGGTCACTGTAGGGCCATTGGTCAGGAATGAGGGCGGCTGTAATCCAAACACACCTAGATGCTGAAGTGAAGGTCCCTTAGGACCAGTAGCCCTGCAGATCCCTTTCTTAAGGTGTCTGGGGGCAGCGTTGTTCGTCTTCCCATTTCACAGATTTTTCTAGCATTTTTTAAAGGACTCCAAGGCAAGCAGCGTGTGTGGCTCCTTTTCAGTGGCATCACGCCATCCACTGAGAAGAGTGGTTATCATTCATCACTTCCCCGTCCGTTAATGTGTGGAAGTTTGTAATCTGCTCACATAGTCCAGATTGGACACCACTGGTCATCTGTTGTATTCTATGAGAAGTGAATATTGCTTCCTTCTGCCCTGATGGGTATGTGCCCTACTCCCTCGTCTCTTCTGTTCCATACAAACATTTTTTTGAATTATTGGTTTTATTTAGTCTGCATTAATACCAGATTATTACACTCCTCTTAAACCTTGATTCAATAGAGGGTATGTCCGTCTCTTCTGCCAGCGGGGTTGGTGAGGTACCTGAGGATAATGCTAAGAGCTTCTCTAAAAACCTGTTCCAGCATAATTCCAGCAGAGCTGTATTACTCTTGCTCCAGAGTTCAGGGCAACTGCTTTCCTTTCAAATACTAAGGGCAGGCTACACCAATTCATCCCATTCTGTAAAAATAGCATGTTGTAATAGTTTCAAAACGGGGTTTCGAATGAACGGATCCCCTGCTATTTGTGGAGCAGTCATCCATTGTCCACTTAGAATTCCGCCCCCCCCCCAACCCCACATTTTAAAATAGTGTTGTGGTGTTACTTATTGCAAAAAGGAGTTGAAATTGTCTAGCGTTGACCTCAAACCAGTTCAGTGAACAGACAACAGATCTAAATCATTAGTATGTATCAGAATCCGAACAGGAGGAAAAAGGCAGGAGATTGCACCTCTTGTATTATGTTGTTAATAAGCAATTAAATAAAAAGGGACAAAAATGTAACTTTGACTTGTTGGCATATGTAATGCTTTCTTTGCTGGAACTTTTGAAGTAGCCACAACAATCAATAGACATACTAAGTTGAAGCTTATTTATGGAATCAAAAGCACTAGTTAGGTCTACAAAGACTGTGAACACATTACTGGATGGCCCATGAACAGTTTTATTTATTGTTAGATTATAAAGAACAAATCTTCAGTCTATGGTGCATTAGTCTTAAAAAAATTCCAGTTATAAGTTTTAGAATTGTGAGTATTAACTTTTAAAAAGATTTCCTGTTCTGTTCTAAAAGATGTATAAGATCATTTTTCTCCTACCAGTGTGCATTCCATGGCCCACTGATACCATTGGACTTGAAGACAGGGAAAGGCATGATAAATTTAAGAGGCAGATTATCAGTTTCTGCTCTGTGTTCTATGGTTCAGTGAATAACTTTTGTTCATAAAATAGAGGAAGATGGTATGTAATCCACAATACTGCTCCCCTGTGTATTTACTCAGAAGTTCAATCTCACTATATTCAGTGGGGCTTACTACCCAGTAAGTGCATAGGATTGCACCCTAGTCTTGAACTTGCCTGCTCCTGAAACCCTTTGAACTCTTATTCAGGTCCACGCCCTGACTTCATTCTGAATTAAGGTAGTTACAACAAAGACCAGACAGTAGATCATTATGTTAGGCATGCAGTAATTTTAAAGTGTTGTGTTAGCAATTCCCTACAATGTGAAATTCAGGAGATAATTGCAGGTTAGTGGTTGTTAGATAAATGCAAATTGAAATAACTTCTAACTGGAGAGTAACAGCCCTCATAAGCCTGATAAGAAAGCATTAGCATATGTTACCTCTGGGATGTTCTGCTTTCAGATAAGCATTCTCTCTAGAAGAAGTGGATGATTAAAATTTTGGTACTGAAAAACTCAGAATTTTGGAGAAAACATTCTTTTATGTGTGAGTGTGAATCACAAAAGCAGTTCCTCTATTTTCTTAGGAGCTGCTTTTCAACTTTTTAAAAATTAGTGTTCATAACCATCTTCATAATCAGGCACAGAACAAAACCAGATGCATTTGCAAGCAGCACTTCATAACCTGCCTGAAGCATGGGAGGTTATGCAAGATATACAACTCATTTAGCACTCAATTTAATGATAAGAACATCTGTCAAAAGCAGGGTGGGGAACCTCCATGGGGTTTTTAAAAAGCAGAGTCTTCTCTTAAACCTCCTCTAAATACATCCTTGGTGGCATGACCACAAGACGTAGGAAGTGTTAAGTTCTACTTTTTCCCATCAAAGAGGTCCCAGAGTATGGTTGACATCATGCTTGTTTATCATCACTTTAGATTGTTCCCAGGCTTCCCTGTTGTCCTGCCTCCTGTATAATGTATATATGTAGCTAATGAATAAGATCATACAAATATTAATAATTTCATTATTTTTAAATATCAAAGTGCAGATTTTATCTGCTGTTCTGCCCTTCAGTATTTCAAAGTGGGCTGTAGGCTTACAGTCTAAAACCAACATAAAGGCTAACACCCTTACTACACTGATAACATTTATTATCTGCTAAGAATATGCTAATGCTTACAAATGCTGATAATGTTTTAATAGTTTTTTTTAACTTGCACACTCCCTATTGTTTATAAAGGAATTATAAGGGGAGACAGGTTGTCACAAATCCAGTAGCCTTGGTAAAGTGCTGATAATCTTATTAAAGCTGATTAAACACAGAAGCCACTTCAGGTGTGTTTCAACAGTGTTAACACACAAGGAGACCTGTGAAAATGAACGAAAAACCCCCACCATTGCCATTCTGGATCTCCTCCTTGAGTGGGAGCACTAACCTCTAAAGTAAGGAGCCTCTTGTATTTGTAGAGACTCCCTAAAGATCTGAAGTTTGGGGGGGCAGGAAGAAAATTGGAAGAAAAACACCATACACACAATTTCCCATTCCCTGGGCCTTCACATCTCTAACCCCATGCATTGTAGAGCACAGGGCTTAGACATGATAGTTAAATCTGACCTCCGTGTTCAGAGGCAGTATATTACTAAATACTAATTGTTAGGAAGAAAGAACAAGGAAGTCCTGTGAGTTTCCATAAGGCACCTTGAGCGGACATTGTGGGTAATAGGATGCTGAACTCGATGGGCTCTTGGTCTGACCCAGCAGGGCTTATGGCTTTATTTGTTCCTGTGGTTACAGCACTCAGATAAAATTTTGTTGCTTTTATTGTCTGGAAAGGCACTAAATAAGTGTGTGTGTGTGTGTGTGTGTGTGTGTGTGTGTGTGTGTGTGTACTAACCCAAGGCCGAAGAGAGAGACTACCCACTGGAGCAGATGACCGAGATTGATTTCACAACAAAATAGCATAAAACTGTAAGGGACTAATATGAACGCATTGTAACTGGGGCTGAGGGTTAGTCATGGTTAAATACTCTTACACATCCAACCTCAAAGCTCCTGCCTCCAGTCAATTGGAAAGAGGAGGAGAGACCTCATGATGTACAGTATTTCAGTTTCACTTCTCCCAAATTACAAACAGGCACCTGATCTTCACCAATCCAGACCAGTCTCTGTTGCTCTCCCTTGCACAGCAAGACCCGTAAATCCTAAATACACTGTTGGCTCTTGGATGAAACGGGAAAGGAAATGTATACCTTCTACTAATAAAAAAAAATCCTTCCTACTGTGTATCTGAAGAAGTGTGCATGCACACGAAAGCTCATACCAAGAACTAACTTAGTAGGTCTTTAAGGTGCTACTGGAAGGAATTTTTTTTTATTTTGACTATGGCAGACCAACATGGCTACCTATCTGTAACTATACCTTCTACTGTTATTCACCCCATCATTATTGACGATTAACCTCTTAAACATTTTGATGGCACATGTGACATAACAGGAAAGTCCAAAAGAAGCACCAGGCATCTTTTCAACTGATTGCGTGCTACAGCAAACATGAGAAGGAATTGTCAAGGAGAAAAATAAATGATTTTGTTAAAAAAACAGCCAGAAGCCACAACAAAAATACCCACCCAGATGCTGAACAGAATAGGATGAGCTAAAAGATAAATAAGCATGAATTGAATGACATTCAAGATGCGTACCGGGCACTTTGCCTGACAGATATAAAGGAGAAGAAAAACAAATTGGAAATTCTGTAGAGCATCAGAGCATCCCAGGTTCTAATACCATTATTATTAGAACTGAGATCCTTTCCAAAAGGGCGAGGTTTAAAATATAGAAAGTGCATCGGATGTCCGGAGATCATCTATTAGTGTGAATCACAGCATGCAGCCAAGGAGGGAGAAGAGATGGAGAACTGGTGTTCATGGAGACATCTCAAGAAATATGTGCTAACTCTAAACCCAGGTACCTGAACCTGGAAAAGATAAGATAATCAAGTATATAAACAGTTTGACTATCATCATCACTTAAGATTTCTATGGCATTTCATTAGATAAAATTTAGATATAAAATAGCTTTGCAAATGATTTTTATGTCCATTCAGGAGGAATATGACTGCTCTGTAGGATCCAGAAGGTACACATTTGTGTGCTAAATGGAAACTGCCAGTGTTTAGGCTTGCTTGGAGATAATAGTTGTGGTAGGTTGGCTTGGTTTACTGGCCATTATTTCACATGGCAACCATAAAAGTGCCCTGTTTATGTCACCAACTCTGGCTGCTGCCAGTATAAGGGAAAACAGTTTCTAACTAAAAGGTCTTCAGCATGATAGAAGGCTGAAAAAAGGAACACAGAGCAACTCCTGCACATGACAGGTGTTTTTAGAGTAGCTCTAGAGACCACAACATAGCATCATTTTACTTTTAAGCAATTAAAGGTAAGGATTCACATGTTAAGTTGGATTATGGGAACTCTGGAGTCTATCCAGTCTTCCATTGGTTTGCTTCCCATGTTCTCTTGGATATCACTCATAATTGCTTAAAAAGCTTCTCCAACTAAGTGCAGTTGGAGCAAGGATTGATGTGCAATGGAATGTTCTCCCACTCTCCTCCCAAATCTTATTTGGGGTTTTCCAAACCTTTCAGAGAAGATTTGGGAAGGGCATGCAGCATGCATGGGGGAAGAGAGGCGAGCAGAGTGGGAAACATTTTGTTGCCCAAGCATAAATCATTGCGTTGATGCAATAAGTTAGTTAGAAACCACATGGTGTCCAAAACATAAAATGTGTAAGCTCACAGCTGAATATTGGAATTAGTTTGTTGCATAAAAATGAAGGAGTTATTTCTGTTTTACTTTGTTTTTATTGCATCCCTAAATATACCGCATACAAATGTTGAGTGTGGTGATCTCCTAAGCGGCAGGCACTTCCAGATGGTCACTACTTTGGGGTGGGATTTAATCACATGCCTGCAAATTCAAGTTGCAAAATTGTAATTCACTATAAGCTCTTGCAATAATGAAAGTGATGAGGAAATGCAGTGGAAATTGTGGAGCAACACTTGCTTTGCCCTAACATTGCCCGGCCAACCCACAAACAAATCAGAATGAATGCTCAATAATCAGGTTGTCTGGGAACGCCTAGTGTTATCAAAACAGTGTATTATTTTTCTGAGCACTGCAATGGCCAGCTTCTTTGTTTCCTTACATCCTAGTGAACCTCAGTGTTGAATTACACTCCATGGTTTCTTTCCCTGCATCATCTTTTTTAATAACATGGAACACGTCGGGGTGTGGGTGTGTGTTTGCGTTTGCAGAGTGGGGGTAGAAAAGCAGCAGGAGAGGGGTTTGAAATGAACAATTAAATACTGTAGTTTATCTCTCCATTTCATCTCTTCTGTTCATTCACTTGTGACATTTCTGACCCTGTGATCAGTGTAGCATTAGCCAATTCAAATTGTGCAACCTCTGTCCTGAGTGAAGGACTGAATCAGTTGTTGAGACTTTCATTAAGGTATTTGCATGATTCCCATTAACAATGAAAAATGAAAACTTGTGTTTATTACCTAGCCTTGGGTATAGATTTTACTTGAAAAAGGGTTCTGAGTAGGCATAGGCACAGAGAATTGAACTGATCTTTCTGCTCACGGAATACAAGCTTTTAAAATATCACTAGGCTAGAAAAAGGAGGCTATTTTTAAAAACCAGTGAAATCCGGCAACAAACTAGGCATTTTGTGATTACAGTGATTTCACTACAACAAATAGAGTAATTTTGCTAGGACTCTGAGATTCTGCAACCTCTGAGTCCTAAGAGAGAAGCCAGGAGTTAAAGGAAATGGTCACAACAATAGTCACAACTCCTAACAAGGATGATGATAAATAATGACAGGGATCTAACCCATGTCCATCCTGTGACCTGTTCACGTTGTCCTAAGAAGCTAGTATTAAGAAGAGATAAGGGCTAAACTACATGGGATGTTTTCATGTTGTTGACTTTAAAAAGATAAATGGGCTGGGGGTGGCAACTGAGCTGAATCAGGACCCTTCATCCCTGCTCTGCTCCCGATTGAAATGGCCCATCATACCTACTGAAAGCTACCATTGGCGTCAGTAGGTGCTTTATTCCCATTCAGAGTAGTGTACATGGAATGGAAATCCAGTTGGGACCATGGTGGAGAGGAGACTACAGTGGTACCTCGGGATGTGGATCCGTTCCGGAGCCCCGTTCCCATCCTGAACAGAATGTAAGACGTGTCTGCGCGTGCACGGGTCGTGTTTCGTTGCTTCCGTGCATTCGTGTGATGTCATTTTGACCGTCTGCGCATGCGCGAGCGGCGAAACCCAGAAGTACAGTGGTGCCCCGCAAGACGAATGCCTCGCAAGACGGAAAGCTTGCTAGACGAAAGGGTTTTCCGTTTTGGAGGTGCTTCGCAAAACGAATCTCCTATGGGCTTGCTTCGCAAGACGAAAATGTCTTGCAAGTTCCTGCGAGTTTTTCCCCCTCCCTCCTTTTTCTAAGCCGCTAAGACACTTATCAGCTGATCCGATAAGCCACAAAAAGCCGCTAATAGCGCTAATCCGCTAAGCCGCTAATGGGCTTGCTTCGCAAGACGAAAAAACCGCTAGACGAAGAGAATCACAGAACGGATTCTTTTCGTCTTGCGAGGCACCACTGTAATGCGTTCCATTACTTCCGGGTCGCCGCCAAGCGCAACCTGAAAATACTTATCCTGAAGTGTATTTATCCCAAGGTATGACTGTATAGCAGTATGGCTCCCTTCCCCCCAGCCATGGGCCATATCTGACTTGGGCCCACACACCCTGGCTATTTCTTTTTATAAACATCAACTTTGCAAGGGCAAAATATAAGAAAAGTGTCCCAATGGACTCTGGACTCCATTGGAATCAAGTTCATCCCTCCCTCTACTTCTTTTAGACAGTTGTTTTGGATGCTACTGGGTATAAATGGATAAGAGGCCTGCTAAAGCAGCCTTTGATGTGCACATAGGTTACCTAGCAGAAGTATAACTAGCTGGCCTCTTTCTGAAGGATAGTTCAGTCTTTATGAGATGTGTCACAGGATGGGAGCTGCTGCCAGCTCATTCAGCAAGGTGCGAGAGGGTGAAACTGAGTTTAGTAACCCACAGGTAGTTATCTCCACCCTTGAGTCTCCCTCAGCCAATACTGTTGGTTCATGTGGTTCCATGGTTAGGATGGCACACATACTAGCATATGGTAGGAGGAAGAAGAAAAAGACTTGTCCAATTTTTAAATTTTTAAGTAGGGTTTGAGAATAAGCCAGGATCTGAAACCATCTTGATTCTGGCTTGTTCTCCAGTAGTTTAAATATACTACGGTTCCCTGAGTTCAAATGTACCAAGGAACTGTGATTAGTTTAAAATTTTCCACTTTCCACTTTCTTTACAGGGAAAAAGGAGGGACAGGAAAAAAGGAGGGGCAGTGTATGGGTTCAAGGCTTGTGGAAACTCCTTAACTAGCAGAATACCATGATTTCCAGGTACAGTGGTACCTCGAGTTACAAACGTCTCTGGTTACAAACGCTTCAGGTTACAAACTCCACTAACCTGGAAGAGTTACCTTGAGTTGAGAACTTTGCCCCAGGATGAGAATGGAAATCGTGTGCCAGCGTGCAGTGGCAGCAAGAGGCCCCATTAGCAAAAGCATGCCTCTAGTTAAGAACAGTTTCAAGTTAAGAACGGACCTCCAGAACAAATTAAGTTCATAACTAGAGGTACCACTGTATGTGTGAAGCAGCTCCTATTCTAAGTGTGACTGGTTTTATTTATGTCACAGAAGATCTGACACAGCAGTAGCTCAAACAGCAGGCAGAGGACATTGTCCTGGTACTAAGTATGGCTCAAATCCTAATTCCAAGGGAGTTACTTTTACTACTCAATTCCTTGTCGGAATCTTGCATTAGGAAACCTTGTGCCCAGGGATGATGGGGAACATTTGGCCATCAAGTTGTTGCTGGACTACAACTCCCAACATCCCTGACTATGCTTGCTGGGACTGATGCCAGCTGGAGTCCAACAACATTTTGTATAATAGTTTTTTTATTTGCTTTTTTCCAGGGTAAAAATACAACATCAGTAACACAACAAAAGCGGTTTTACAGAAAGGAAAAGAAAGTTATAAAGAAAAAGAAGAAATTCACTTTTTCAGATCCATTTTCATAATCAACCAGACTTCCCCACGTCCTCCATCCCCTGCCATCTTTACAATGAAAAATAAACAGCAAATTAATACCTTATTTCAGTTGTTTTTGTGTTTTCATTTAGTTATATAGTCCGTAATTTATACGTTTCAAAATCTTAAAACTTAGTTTCAATCATTTACCAATTTCAATACTGAAGCGTGTTTTTCCAAAGCACTTAGCAAACTCTCAACATTCATATAACTTATAATGTTTTTGTAAATAGTCCTTAAATTTTTTCCAGTCCTCTTCCACTGCATCTTCTCCCAGGTCTCGGATTCTGCCTGTCATTTCGGCTAATTCCATATAGTCAATCAGCTGCGAATGCCATTCTTCCAGCGTGGGTAGTTCCTGTGCTTTCCAGTATTTAGCTATAAGAATCCTAGCTGCTGTGGTTGCATATAAGAAGAAAGTTCTATCTTTTTTTAACACTCTCTGGCCCACAATGCCCAGGAGGAAGGCCTCTGGTTTCTTACAAAAGGTGTATTTAAACACCTTTTTCAACTCGTTATAAATCATTTCCCAAAAAGCCTTCACCCTCGGGCATGTCCACCAGAGGTGAAAAAAAGTTCCTTCAGCCTCCTTGCATTTCCAACATTTATTATCAGACAAATGATAAATCTTTGCAAGTTTGACTGGGGTCATGTACCACCTGTATACCATCTTCATAATGTTTTCCTTTAAGGCACTGCATGCCGTAAATTTCATACCGGTGGTCCACAACCTTTCCCAGTCTTCAGACATAATGTTGTACCCAATGTCTTGTGCCCATTTTATCATTGCTGATTTAACTCTCTCATCTTGGGTATTCCATTCAAGCAACAAGTTATACATTCTTGAAAGCACTTTCGTCTTAGGTTCAAGTAGTTCTGTCTCTAATTTTGATTTCTCCACCTGGAAACCAATTTTTTTGTCCTTTTTAAAAATCTCTAGAATTTGGGCATAATGAAACCAGTCTCGCACCTTTCCTTTCAATTTTTCAAAGCTCTGCAACCTCCAAGTATCACCGTCTCTCTCAATTATATCACAATATCTCAACCAGCCACTCCCCATATTACGTAGTTTTATGGCCTTAGCCTCCGTCGGTGATAGCCACCTCGGGGTCTTACTTTCAAGTAAGTCCTTGTATTTAGTCCAGACAATAAATAGAGCTTTCCTGACAATATGGCTTTTAAACAATTTGTGAGACTTTGCCTTGTCGTACCACAAATATGCATGCCACCCATACACATTACTATGCCCTTCTAGATCTAGGACATCAGTGTTTTCCAACAGAAACCATTCTTTCATCCAGCAGAGAGATGCGGCTTCATAGTACAGTCTTAAGTCCGGCAGGGCAAACCCCCCTCTCTCCTTTGCATCTGTTAAAATCTTAAATTTTATTCGGGGCTTTTTGCCCTGCCAGATAAATTTCGTAATATCTCTCTGCCACTTTCCAAAACACTCCACTCTGTCCACGATCTGAAGGGTTTGAAACAGAAACAACATTCTTGGCAATACATTCATCTTTACCGCAGCAATTCTTCCCGACAAGGTAAGTTTCAATCTTGACCAAGTTTCCAAGTCCTTTTTAATTTCTGACCAGCATTTTTCATAATTGTCCTTAAATAAATTCAAATTTCTCCCAGTCAAATTAACCCCTAGGTATTTCACTTTTGTAACCACATTTAATTCTGTTTCCTTCTGAAACCCATCTATTTCTGCAGATGACAAGTTTTTTGCCAGAACCTTAGTTTTTTGTTTGTTCAACTTGAATCCCGCCACCCGACCAAACTCAGAAATCAGTTCAAGAGCTCTTTTTGTACTGATTTCTGGCTCCTGTAGTGTCAAAACCAAATCGTCTGTGGAGTCCAACAACATTTTGAGGACCGCAGGTTCCCCAGACCAGCCCTTCAACAAAATCTACACCAGAAAGCTATTGTTAGGACTTTAAGAATACAGTCAAACCTCGGTTGTCAAACATTATCTGTTCCAGCAGTCCGTTTGGCTTCCAAAACGTTTGACAACCAAGGCACGGCTTCTGATTGGTTGCAGGAGCTTCCTGCACTCAAGCCATGTCAGATGTTCAGCTTCCAAAAAACATTAGAAAACCGGAGCGTTTACTTCCAAGGTATGACTGTACTTCCACTTTATTTATATTTGGGGGGGGGGGAATCTCCTACATTTTCTCATTGCAAAGTCTTTGATCAGATCCTCAAAACTAATTTACGTAACACATCAGCTTCCATACTTAGTAGAGACAAGGCATCAGATCTGCCTTGTTGCATAGTTGTTCTGTTGGGATTTTTTAATATACTTCAACTAAGAGAATGAACACTCAGCTGACCAATGTGTGACCATTAATGTTAAAAATCCAGCAATGGGAAATATCTGTGGTGCCCCCCCTTCACTTGACACACTAAGCACATGTTTATTTTGTTTAATGGTTAATCCAGCCCTGGTTGCTGGTGCTGGGATTGGTTCAACCAAAGGGCTATGGCACAGCTAGGGGGCAAAAAAGGAAGTGAGGAGGAGCACTGGGCAAAGCTGTAGCTCCCAGCCCACAGTACAGTGGTAACTCAGGTTACAGATGCTTCAGGTTACAGACGCTTCAGGTTACAGACTCCGCTAACCCAGAAATAGTACCTCGGGTTAAGAACTTTGCTTCAGGATGAGAACAGAAATCGTGCGGTGGCAGCAGCAGCGGGAGGCCCCATTAGCTAAAGTGGTACCTCAGGTTAAGAACAGTTTCAGGTTAAGAACGGACCTCCAGCACGAATTAAGTTCTTAACCCAAGGTACCACTGTATTGACATGCACTGCTAGCATGTGTTGATGCCTGGATTGTTCTAAATATGATTTTGCTTCTGGCTTTGGATTTCAAATTCCATTTTTAGGAATGTGTTCAGTTAATGGGACAGGGTTTGGGGGTTCTCTTTAGTTTTAGGAGGGAAGGAGGTTAAGTGTGTCAATGCGAAATATTTGTTGTGTCTGTGCTGGGGTCTTAATTCGAGTCATTGCACTGCTAAACTTGTGCTGAGCTCTTTCAATTGATTTCCCCCCATCTGACCTTCGGTGAGTCCCTTGGCCTCTTTGTGAATCAGGTTTCCTCATATGTGAGCTGATGACTGCGGGAGAGCTGAGAGGAAGGATTAAAAGTGGAGTGTTTAAATACTGAAAACCTATTAGAGTGAGTCAGTTGGGTGTGGTGCTGGGAGTGACGCAGAGGAAAGCACACAAGGATTGTCCAGCTCGCTAGGTTAGTAATTTAATTTAAAAACCAAGGCTGCATTGCATGTACAAACTTGCAATGTGCAGACTTGTTAGCAATACCTATATGTTAGGGCGTTTCAATTTGGGGGGTGAAACTTTTTTTTTGGCAAATTTCTTCCCTGAGGGGTCTTAAAAAAGTGTTTTTTGGGTGTCAGGAATCCAAATCCGTCATTATTTACATCTGGCTTAGTAAGTCTATGTTTGATGGAAATACACATAAACTGCTTTTGGAAAACCAAATAATTTTAATTTTACCTACTGAAAATGGCAGGTAATGCTAAATAATAATAATACTGTTATTAGAAAAAACTGCTTCTTTGTCTCTTATGGGGTATCCAAGAGCCTGTATAGAGTCCTTATGTAGGTCTACTATCAGTAGGAGAAAATAAAAGAGGCCACTGAGAATATTGAGAAGCAAAGCAGCTAGTAAGCATGATCTTTATTAAACTGTTGCAACAGAGTCCCCCGCTTACCCCACGCAAGGAGGGAGGAGAGGAAACCAGAACAATGGTGTCCAAGCTCTTATACATACAGACATTTGAAATTGCCTCCCCTGTAGCTCAAGACCACCCCTCAAAACATCATACATACATCACAGAAAGATTTAGTGTGTTGCTTCTCTCCTGTCTGCCAGGATACGTATTTTTTGCTCTATAGGACGCACCATAGGACACACCTTGTTTTAGAGGGGAAGAACTAGGAAAAAAAATTATCCCCCTCTCTGTGCAGTGCTCCTTTAGCGAAGCGGCAGGAGAAACGGAGCCCCTTCCATTTCTCCTCCCGCTTAGCTGAAGGGGTGCTGTGCAGCTCTCTCTCTCTCCCACATTGCCTTCGCCTTCAGTGAAGGCAACCCGAAGCCTCAGGAGTGCGGCGGGAGTGCTCCCACTGCGCTTTGGAGGCTTCGCATTGCTATCGCTGAAGCCAAGGAGCCTGCATTCGCTCCATAACACACACACATTTCCCTGTAATTTTTGGAGGGGGAAATGTGCGTCTTATAGAGCGAAAAATGCGGTACCTGATAATGCCTTATCTCAGGCATGTCCAACTCCTAAGAGACCGTGATCTACTCCCAGTATAGAAAACTGGCAGTTATTTACCCGTTGTCATTGGAGGGAAGAGGAACATGTGTGGGGTGGGTGGATTGCCCAGAGTTGTTGAGCTTTTTGGGGGGACGATTGCACAGTTTTTTTTAGCTTTTCCCCTGCAACTTTTTGTAATAATAATAATAATAATAATAATAATAATAATAATAATATAATTTATTATTTATACCCCGCCCATCTGGCTGGGTTTCCCAAGCCACTCTGGGCGGCTTCCAAAAGAATATTAAAATACTGTGATACATCAAACATTAAAAGCTTCCCTAAACAGGGCTGCCTTCAGATGTCTTCTAAAAGTCTGGTAGTTGTTGTTCTCTTTGACATCTGGTGGGAGGGCGTTCCACAGGGAGGGCGCCACTACCGAGAAGGCCCTCTGCCTGGTTCCCTGTAACTTGGCTTCTCGCAGTGAGGGAACCGCCAGAAGGCCCTCGGTGCTGGACCTCAGTGTCCGGGTAGAACGATGGAGGTGGAGACGCTCCTTCAGGTATACTGGACCGAGGCCGTTTAGGGCTTTAAAGGTCAGCACCAACACCTTGAATTGTGCTCGGAAATGTACTGGGAGCCAATGTAGGTCTTTCAAGGCCGGTGTTATATGGTCTCGGCGGCCGCTCCCAGTCACCAGTCTGGCTGCTGCATTCTGGATTAGTTGTAGTTTCCGGGTCACCTTCAAAGGTAGCCCCACGTAGAGCGCATTGCAGTAGTCCAAGCGGGAGATAACCAGAGCATGCACCACTCTGGCGAGGCAGTCCGCGGGCAGATAGGGTCTCAGCCTACGTACCAGATGGAGCTGGTACACAGCTGCCCTGGACACGGATTTAACCTGTGCCTCCATGGACAGCTGTGAGTCCAAAATGACTCCCAGGCTGCGCACCTGGTCCTTCAGGGGCACAGTTACCCCATTCAGGATCAGGGAATCCTCCACACCTGCCCGCCTCCTGTCCCCCAGAAACAGTACTTCTGTCTTGTCAGGATTCAGTCTCAATCTGTTTGCCGCCATCCATCCTCCAACCGCCTCCAGACACTCACACAGGACCGTCACCGCCTTCACTGGTTCTGATTTGAAAGAGAGGTAGAGCTGGGTATCATCCGCATACTGATGAACACCCAGCCCAAACCCCCTGATGATCTCTCCCAGCAGCTGCATGTAGATGTTGAAAAGCATGGGGGAGAGGACAGAACCCTGAGGCACCCCACAAGTGAGAGCCCAGGGGTCTGAACACTCATCCCCCCCACCACTTTCTGAACACGGCCCAGGAGGAAGGAGCGGAACCACTGTATAACAGTACCCCCAGCTCCCAGCCCCTCAAGACGGTCCAGAAGGATGTTATGGTCGATGGTATCAAACGCCGCTGAGAGATCCAGCAGAACTAGGAAACAGCTCTCACCTTTGTCCCTAGCCCGCCGGAGATCATCAACCAGTGCGACCAAGGCAGTTTCAGTCCCGTGATGAGGCCTGAATCCCGACTGGAAGGGATCCAAATGGTCCGCTTCTTCCAGGCGTGCCTGGAGTTGTTCAGCAACCACTCGCTCAATCACCTTGCCCAAGAATGGAAGATTTGAGACTGGGCGATAGTTGGCCATCGTGGCCGCATCTAAAGATGTTTTTTTAAGAAGCGGTTTAATAACCGCCTCTTTCAGCGGGTCTGGAAAGGCTCCCTCACGGAGGGAAGCATTCACCACCCCATGAAGCCCATTGCCCAGCCCTTCCCGGCTAGCTTTTATAAGCCAGGATGGGCAAGGATCAAGGAGACAGGTGGTTGGTTTCACTTGTCCAAGCAGCCTGTCCACATCCTCGGAGGTAACAGATTGGAATTGATCCCACGCAATTTGACTAGACAGGACTCTAGCACTCTCCCGCCCCGGCCCTGCTCCCACGGTGGCGTCTACCTCTTCCCGAATCTGAGCGACTTTATCTGCAAAAAACTTTGCAAAATCATTGCAGGAGATCATGTGGCCCATACTGGGCCCCGATGTAGCAGGTGGTTCCGCTAAATTGCGGACCACCTGAAAAAGTCTCCTGTTGCTGTTTTCTGCAGATGCAATAGAGGCGGTGAAGAAAGCCTTCTTCGCCGTCGCTACCGCCACTTGGTAGGCTCGACATTGAGCTCTAACCTGTGTCCGGTCAGCTTCAGAATGGATCATCCGCCACCAGCGCTCTAGCCGTCTCAACGATTGTTTCATTGCCCTCAGATCCGTGGAAAACCACGGGGCTGTCCGGGCTCCATGCAATCGGAGAGGGCACTTCGGAGCCAAACAGTCAATAGCCCTGGTTAACTCCACATTCCAGCGGGCCACCAGGGAATCAGCTGAAAGGCCATCAACATGGGATAAAGCATCCCCTACTGCTCTCTGGAAACCATTTGGATCCATTAAGTGGTGGGGGCGGACCATCCGAATCGGTCCCACCTCCCTGCAGAGGGGAAGGATCGCGGAGAAGTCAAGTTGCACCAGGAAGTGGTCTGACCATGGCACTTCTTTTGTTTCGCTTTTACTTAGTGTCAGAACAACAACATCCATGGAGGTAAACACCAGGTCCAAGGCATGTCCGCGGCTATGGGTTGGGCCAAACTTATTCAGGGACAGCCCCATGGAGGCCATGCTTTCCACGAAGTCCCGAGCGGCCCCTTGTAAGGTCGTGTCGGCATGGATATTAAAATCCCCTAGGACAACCAAACTAGGTGTCTCCAGGAGAACATCCGCCACGACCTGAAACAGCTCGGGCAGGGAATCCTTGGTGCAGTGGGGAGGTCGGTACACCAAAAGGAATCCTGTACTGCCCCTATTGCCCAACCTCCAGAACATGCACTCAGAGAACTGGGTCTTCCCAATAGGACGCCTGGTGCAAACTAATGACTTCCTAAAAATCACTGCAACCCCCCCTCCCCGCCCACAAGGCCTGGGTTGCTGTGCGTAAGAGAAACCTGGTGGACAAGCAGCGGCAAGAACAGGCCCATCTGCTTCATCCAACCAAGTCTCTGTTACACATGCCAGGTCAAATCCTCCATCCATGATCAAGTCATGGATGGCAGTGGTCTTATGAATCATTGACCTGGCATTGCATAGCAGCACCTTCAGGTTATGTGGGTATCCCTTGCTGACTCTAGTATCCGTCTGGTCAGGACCAGACCCGGAGGCAGGGATAGTCCTCAGACAATGACTAAACCTGCCTCCTCTGTAATGACATGGTCTGGTCTTAGCGTAACTCCTCCTCCTACCCGTGATCACTGAGATCGGTTGTCCCAGCGCATCCCCCCCCCCTGTGGAACATACCCCAGCCATTTTGTTGGCTGGGACCCACTCCCCGGCAGCACTGACCTCTCCCCTTAAGAACAAAATAAGATCTTAAAACAATAAAAACAAAAAACAAAAAAACCAAGAAAACAAAAAACAATACAAATGAAAAACTATAAAAATTACAAATCCATTAAAATCAAACAAATTCCCAACTAAACATCCATCCCACCCCCATCCCCGCATATACAAAAAAAATAAAAGGAAAAGGAAAAGGAAAATTTTAAAACATTTTGAAAAGAACTCTGCGCCCCTCCGGATCCCCCTGGGCCGCAGCAGCAGTGACAGCAACCGTCCCTGTGAGGCCTGTCAGGCCCCGCCCTGGGCCAGGTGGTGAGTGGCAGGAAGGAGCAGGAAGGAGCAGGGCCCTCAGACACTCACACAGGAGAGTCCTCCTGGGCAGCAGAGCGCAGCAGTCCTTGTGAGGCTTCAGGCCCCACCCTGGGCCAGATGGTGAGCGGCAGGAAGGAGCAGGGCCCTCAGACACTCACACAGGAGAGTCCTCCTGGGCAGCAGAGCGCAGCAGTCCTCCTGGGCAGCAGAGGTACAGGCATAGGCGCCGACTCCATGGGGCTTGAGGGGGCCCGAGCCCCCTCAAAAATTCGTTTGGGGGGGCTCGTCCCCCCCAATAATCTCCGGCGCCCCTCCAGCAGAGCGCCATCGCCGCCCCTCCCCCAGCCCAAAATGCACAGGGTCGGGCTGCATGCCTCCTGCCCTCCCTCCCGAGCAAAAGCTCCACCCAATTTCCTTCGGAGCTGATTAATAGGCGCAGCACGCTCTCCCCTATTCGCTCACGAGGAGGCGGCGCCACTTTATTTGCATATTCATGAACTTATTTATTATTCATGAGCTTTCCCGGGCCCCCCCAATACTTTTTATAAGTCCGCGTCCCTGGGTACAGGAGAGACTGTTCTATGAAACTGCAGCAGGGAAGCAAGCGGCGGCGGCGGCAGCAGCAACAGCAGGAATATGCAACAGCAGCTTCGACCAAGGGAAAACCTTGCCTCACTATCCCACCATCGCAACAAACTGTTTTCGCAGGTGTCCTCATTGTAGATACAGTCTCCTTACAGCAACAGACGGATGCCCTGGCCACGATAAGGATCCCGTGATCTACCAGGATCAGCCACAGGGATCTACTGGTAGATAACGATCTACTGGTTGGACATCCATGCCTTATCTGATTGCCTTTTCTGGGTAGCCTGGCCATTCCTTTGAAATGGTAAATACTTAGTTCATGAATCTCTTACTCATATTAATAGTATGCTCAGCTTAACAGATACTTGCCAGACTGTATTTACAGGGAGGCATAGGCCCCTACAGTCCAAAGACAATTGGAAAGCTTTTCCCATTTCCTTCCTCCTTGCAGAGAAATATTTGAGGTCAATTTGGGAAAGTAAAAATAGCTTCAGGATTATTCTCCTGTACTATTTCAGCCATGTGGTTTATATACTTATTTATGTGTTTGCCTTGTACATTTATGAACATTTATTTTATATATATATAAGACCTTAGAATTCCTATAAAATTAATAATATTATTATTAACATATAGCTCTGAATACTTGGCAATCATTTTTCATTATTTCTATCACTTTTTCACACATTTTACTTACCAAGCAAAACTAAATTATATTAATTTAACCAAAATATAGTTTGAATTCCCAAGTCATCTTACAACTTTTTAGCACCCCTCATTTTGGGAATTCGAAAGTTGAAAAATTCAAAAAGCCCTAGTGGCCCGTGTCAGCTAATATTTTGGCATTCATGTGCTGCAACTAGTCGCAGGTCTCCAACCTAAAGTACTGTACATATTTAATTTTATATCAGTAGAGCCCTGGATAGGCAGGGCTGTCGGTGAACAGCAGGTGGAGCACTTCAACTAGTAGCAGTAATACTGATTATTCAATTTGGAGGTCTTGTAGAATCTCTTATCACCACCAGCAACTAGGACTTCCTTATGCTAGAAGTACCGTAGAAGTGTCAATGGTGGAGTTATAGGCATGTACAGAATTAGGGCCCCCTGTGGCTGAGAGCCCCCCCCCCAAGTTATTAGTATACATTGTTAACTGAGAGCACACATTTGCAATCTGACTACAAACAATGAATGGCCAGCAACTTAGTACAGTGTGTTTAATATGTGCAGTTTCAACTTTGTGCAGTTGAAGGCTGGCCAGTTCAAATTACACAAATTAAATGGAGAACTCTTTTTGTGCAGGGTTTTCCTGTTGTGGAAATAGTATTTAAGCTATCAGACTTGTTTACTAGACTCTACGAGGCTCTTGCAAGATCTCGGACAGCCCCACCCACTAACTGGTACTGCATTTACAGAGAAATCATCATTTAGAGGGACGATATGAAGTTTATAGGGAACCTTCTGGTGTGTAATGAATAGAATGGCGGTTGTCTTCCGTATCATGGTCTGCAAGATAACGGAGCTTTAATGACACTGTCGGTGTGAAGACAGATTTAGGTACCTCAGCAGCACCGGAGCTGATGTACAGTAATGCAGTGGCCAGAGCTGGGATGAGGAACCTTTGGTCCTCCAGATGTTGCTGGACTAGAATGCCCATCATTCCTCATGAATGACCATTCTGGTTAGGACTTATGAGAGCTGAAGTCCAACAACTACTGGAGTGCCAAAAGCAGAGCCGACTCAGCTATTAGGTAGTCTGAGGCAGCTGCCTCAGGCAGCTGAAGCCCCCAAGGCAGCAGCCTCCACTGCCAATGCAGAAGCGGCACCAGTATTGGCTGAAATTATATAAAAAATGGCTCAATATCTTGTGGTGCGTACAAGATCTCATGGAATTTTGGTGATATCTCACCTTACGTTAGTGCCAATGCAAGCACTGCTTCTCTGCCAGTGGTAGAAGTGGTTGCGGAGGCAGTAGGTATGATGGCAACAGTGACAGAGCAGGGAAGGTGGCCCAAAGTAATCCTTGCTTGGGACTGGGAGAGCTGAGTTCAAATTTGAGCACAACTAAAAAAAAACCTCATTGGATGATGATCCTGGGCCACTCAACATTTCCTAGCATAAGTTGCTCATAGGGTTTTTGTAAGGAAAAAGTGGAATAACGTCCCATGTATGCCTCCCTGACTTCATCAGAGAAGGCTGGGATGCAAATGTGATTAATACAAAATGGAAGTTCATAGGGTAGCTGGTGTCTATAATGGAATTCCTGCTGCTTTGACCTCAAACAGAAGCTATGATAGTCTTCACTGCCTTTTGTTAGCTGCCTTTTATTGCAGAGAATGCTGCAATTTAGTAACAGACAAGAAACGGCTGAGTAGTGAATTGTGTAAAATCACAGTGGATTCCATTGATGAGCAAATGTGCTGGCATGTTTAGAGCCAACTTTCTGTGTGGGTGTGCCAGGAGGAGATCCTAGGCAATGACTCATTAATTTATTTTAGCCTCATTTTGTGGGAGAATGTGGTAAGAAGGTAACATCCTTGGCAAATAATTAAATGCGTGATTCATTAAAAAGATTAAAGGGGTCACAAAAAAAACTATAAGTCTGCACCAAGCCTCTCAAGCTATTAAATGTCTGAACAGTACCATAAGTTGTGTGAAAGAAGCCTCTGGCCTTGGATGTCAATGAACCTATTCTCCCTCTCAAATTATTGTGTGTGTGTGTGTTTAGTTCAGGCAGGAGTGAATCCAGTTCTTAGCTACATGACGAACAAAGAGAAAGTATAAGTAATGCAGTGTGTACAGTTAATCACATCCACCTGTATTTTGCCAGATGCAGACATTGGGCAACAGTGCTAAATTCCATGGGTGAACACCCTTCTGCAGGCAAACTGCTGATCAGGCACAAACCAGTTTAAGGTTAGTATAGTATAGTATTACAAAAGGTTGTGCAACAGAAGTGTCTTCTAGTCACTCAACATGTTCAGACAAAAGTGACACCAGAACATATTTTGCACATAGCTCAAGGCCTTGAAACTGGCAAAGGGGGAAATATTTCACAGCAGGAAAAAGGAATGAAAATTCTCCCAGGTCCTCCTATGCCTCTAAACCTTAAGGTGAGGTGGAAGACTTATTTGTTGAGCCATGAATTTGCATAATTTGCTTCACAATTAAGGTGAAGTGGACTGATAATATAGCTGTATATACATGTGGGTTGAAAACTCAGCGGCTGTAATAAATGACCACTAACAGATTTACAGCACAATCCTTTGCATGTTTACTTGGAAGTACATGTGAGAATATGAAGCTATTTTATATGGAATCAGACCGTGGAGAACATTTAGCCCAGTACAGTGGTACCTCGGGTTAAGAACTTAATTTGTTCTGGAGGTCCGTTCTTAACCTGAAACTGTTCTTAAGCTGAGGTACCACTTTAGCTAATGGGGCCTCCTGCTGCTGTTGCGCCGCCGCCATGCAATTTCTGTTCTCATCCTGAAGCAAAGTTCTTAACCTGAGGTACTATTTCTGGGTTAGCGGAGTCTGTCACCTGAAGCATCTGTAACCTGAAGCATATGTAACCCGAGGTACCATTGTATTACTTACGGTAATAAGCAGCAATTCTTCAAGGTCTGCAGCCGAGATTGTTTCCAACATGTCACATCCACACCATACATTTAAAGCACGAGGCTTCCTGCAAAGAATCCTTCGAACTGTAGTTTGTTAAAGATGCTAGTTTTGTGAGGTGAAAACCCATGGTTATTTGAGGGAAGTCATGTGCTTTAAATATATGGTGTGAAAATGACGCTGTTCCATCACACAACATTTTAACTGGGAATGGCTGGGAAAGAACCTGGGGCAGGAGTCAACTAAGTTGTTGTGTGCTGGAATGATGCCTACCTGTGCAACAGGACTTTTCTCTCCTCCACCCACATCCCACAAATTTGTTCCCAAATAAAGGTTTTTGGGGTGCAGGGGGGAAATCTCATCATATAAGCAGATGTTGTTCCATACATGCTTACCCCACTTAGTGCTGCATTGAATTCCACCCCGGGACCTTCTGCATGCCTACATCTTCTGAAGTATAATTCTCACTAATTTATAGAGCAAGATCATCACTTTTGCCCACTTCAGTTGACTTTTGCCCTCAAAGCTCAAAAAGCCTTAGGAGTCTACTTGAACACAGACAAGGCCACGGTCACAGACAGCCATAATGCAGGTGGGCAGGGGAGAAGAACAAGCGCAGGAGTCTTTGCGATAGCTAGTCACTTGGTGAAAGGGGCAAAAGGGACTCCAGGCAATCTGGCTTGCCTGTTCAACTACCGTATTTTTCGCTCTATAAGACGCACCAGACCACAAGACGCACCTAGTTTTTGGAGGAGGAAAACAAGAAAAAAAAAATCTGAATCTCAAAAGCCGGAACAGCAAGAGGCAACATCTGCAGCTATGTGTATACTTCTTCACTGCTATCCTCTGGCTATCTAGGACTGCAACCATTTCTTCCAGAATTTGTCTGCCTGGGTGAGGTAAAGTTTCCACTGTCTGAGGAATATAGTGATTTAAAAGTGTCGGGGGGATATACGGGGGATGAATCCAGCCTTTTAAAGCCATTTGAGGATCTATAGCTCTTCATATCCCCTCCCAATGCTGGAAATCTAGGCATAAGCATCTCTGTTTGCTACACGTTAGCTGAATTATTAATCTGAAGGAGATTCAGTGCTTTTACCCCTAAAAAATGTTTAGGGGTACTCGCATTTTGACTCAAGAAAATCATCATTTTATAGTTCAAATTGGGAAAAATAAATACAATATATGGACAAAAGTACAAAGATTCACAAAATGTTTAGGGTATGTGTACCCCTGCATCCCCCCAGAAAAAAACCACTGCTTTTAATTTGAAATGCTGTCCTAGAAATAATGACTTTTTCAGGGCAGGGGAGATTACAAATAGAAAAGTGAAGCCTCAGACAGAGTTGGCCTTTTAAGTTATTTCCTCCAATTATTCATTTGCCTGCACTGTTTTCCAGAGGCTATATTAATAGAACCTGTGCTTGAAATAGCCTTGCAGTATGCACAGTACATATGAAGGGCATTTGCTAAGGAAAGAGGATTAAGCAAAGGAGCTAAAATAAATGGGAGGCTCTTCCTCAACCACACAGAGACTTGAGATCTGTAATAATTTCCTTCTCTTGTGTTGTACTTCTGTTGGCTTGTCTTAGCAACTTTATGAGACTATTAGGCTTCCTTCCCATATTTGTCTTCCTTGCCACTATCAACCATGTTGTATTTATGATGAAACTGTACTAGATAACTGCACCTTGCATTGTGCAAACAGAGGGCTCTTCCAGATGACCTGTTTACTGAGCATTCATTCTGGTTTCTTTGCAGGGGAATTAGATGAAGTTGGCTATTTAATGAGCATTTATTTTGGTTTGTTTGTACGGAGGTTAAATGTGCTGTGCTGTCCATGATTTTTAACGACAACGAAAAGGTCTCTGGGTCTGGTTTTTATTGGGTTTCAGTCCACATGGGAATTATATATAATGAGACTGAGGTTCAGACTGACAAATATGCTTTGGGACACGTATAAATGGACAATGTATTACCTTTGTCTTTCCTAGAAGTGTTGGGTTAAGCAGGAGCATAATGCTTGAAGACATTGAAAAAGATGAGGCTGGTAGGAGGGTTTACTTTTTTCCTCTGGATCTATAGTCAGCAAACAGATGAGACAGATTAGTCTGTTTATGGTTTGACAGGGCACTGCATTCTTCAGAGTAATTTGTTTAACATTGAGAAGACCAACCTTGATTCCTGTGAAGTACGTGCAGTGGAGGAGACGGCTGATCATGTGTTATTATGTCGCGGCCTGTGGTACAGGGATGAGAAGGAATTTCTTCTCTGCAAGTTGAATGGGATGTTGTGTTTTGAGCTGTAGGGATTGTACTTTGCAATAGAACTCTTTGAGGTTCAGTGCTGGCAATATTGTGGAAGCTTTTATGGTTTACCAGGATTTGTGGTGGACTGTAATTAAGAAGTAGTAATGTTATATCCACTAGGTGGCAGTAGCAGGGCCCTTCGTTTCTGGCCTTGCTAGGCCATTAAACTAGAGGAAACTACATTCCATCTGACTGTTGTGGGATTAAGTTTCGAACCTATTATTATTAGAGATTAGAGAAAGACTGCACCAGTAGACTTTTATTGTCAGTTTCGGCCCAGTGGTCTTCTCGCAATATACTGCCTATAATGTTAGCCTGCCAATAACTTTGTAGGCCATAAAGCAGGCATAGGCAAACTCCGGGCCTCCAGATGTTTTGGAACTACAATTCCCATCATCCCTAGCTAACAGGACCAGTGGCCAGGGATGATGGGAATTGTAGTCTCAAAACATCTGGAGGGCCGGAGTTTGCCTATGTCTGCCATAAAGGCATGCCATCCAACATTTTGCCAATGAAAATAGGGACTGCCTAGGGAAAAGTGAGGGACGTGGGTGGCACTGTGGGTTAAACCACAGAGCCTAGGACTTGCTGATCAGAAGGTCGGCGGTTCAAATCCCCATGACGGGGTGAGCTCCTGTTGCTCGGTCCCAGCTCCTGCCAACCTAGCAGTTCGAAAGCACCTCAAAGTGCAAGTAGATAAATACCGGTAGGTACCACTACCGGCGAGAAGGTAAACGGCATTTCCGTGTGCTGCTCTGGTTCACCAGAAGCGGCTTAGTCATGCTGGCCACATGACCCGGAAGCTGTACGCCGGTTCACTCGGCCAATAAAGCGAGATGAGCGCCGCAACCCCAGAGTCGGTCACGACTGGACCTAATGGTCAGGGGTCCCTTTACCTTTAAGGAAAAGTAGGAAATTCTGGGATCGAATCAGAAACTGGGATGGCTTGGAGCTGCTGCATAAAGGTATTTCTAATGAACACTTGCTTTCCTCCAGAGGGAGCAACAGCCAGAATGCTGATTTGCTTCTCCCTCTTCCTCTCCTGCTCCGGAGGTAGGATCTTAACCAATGTACAGTGTTACCTCGGGTTAAGAACTTAATTCATTCCGGAGGTCCATTCTTAACCTGAAACTGTTCTTAACCCAAGGTACCACTTTAGCTAATGGGGCCTCCTGCTGCCGCCACGCCACCGCCGCCGCATGATTTCTGTTCTCATCCTGGGGCAAAGTTCTTAACCCAAGGTACTATTTCTGGGTTAGCCGAGTCTGTAACCTGAAGCGTATGTAACCTGAAGCACCTGTAAGCTGGAGCGTCTGTAACCCGAGGCACCACAGTATTCAGGTAACCAGAAAGGAAATTAGGACAAAACATCAGGAAGAACTTTCTGGCAGAAGAGCTGTTTGACAGTGGAACAGGCTCTCTTGGAAGCTGGTGGACGCTCCTTCCTTGGGGTTTTTTAAGCAGAGGTTGGATGGCCATCTCGCATGTACTATGCAGTTGAGAGTCTTGCATTGCAAGGATTGGACTTGATAACCCTCAGGATCCCTTCCAACTGTACAATTCTATGATTCTATGACCTCCGAGTTCCACTGAGTTCAGCAAGGCTTACTCCTATGCAAGGCTTTCCGCAGCTCAGCCTATCACCTACAGCAGTACAGTAGTCGCAAAAGGATTATTGTATTTCTATGGCCTATTGTGATTGGCTCATGTCTCACCCACCGCCCCCCCGTCGAATTTTATGACAGCTTCAGTAGCCTGCCACTCTTATCACCCTGCCCGTTGATTGGCTCGGTTGCTGTCACGCGCCACGTGTTTCCATAGGGACGCTTGGGGCGGGTATGTAGGCGGGTGGGGCCGTCCTATTCCCCTGATTGGTTGGGCACTTGAGCCCGAATCCCTGTGATTCGCCGTCCTGATCCTCGTGCCGCGCCCCTTTCAATGATGTTAGGGTGTCACGTGAAGAGAAAGGGTGCCAGGCTGTGGCAGCGCCGAGTGCGGAGCCATGAAGTACTATGAGGTGAGGGGGGCGAGCGGAGGCCGGGGAGAGCGGCCGGGAGGGGGAAGCGGTTGCACTCCGGTGGCCGCCCTCTTGCCCCGTGGGGAATTCTGCCCCTTGCGCTCTGACCTGAGGGGAGGTTGGTGGGTACGACGCACGCGTGGGACTGTGGCTCGCGGGGGGCGCATGCGCGGGGATTTGTGCCCAGGGGCGCGCGAGTGAAGGCACGCGTGTGCGTACAGCGAATGGGTCCACGGTAGGATGGGCGCGCGTTGGCTATAGGAGAGCAGGAAGGGGATAAGCTTTCTCATTGAATCGGCTCCAGGGTAGGGCAGTCCTTTGGTGGCACGTACAGTACTTTGCACCATTTCTATGCAGGGCGTGCAGCCTTAAGCCTCTCAAACTGCTGCCGTGCCTAAGGGGGAGTTCTGTGATACCTGCAAGTTGGCATAGGACGCCAGCCTCAGTTGCTCCAGTTAAAATATATAAAGTACTGCCATTATTATTTATTATTTAGATGGTCTTTTTCGTGGGTGTTTCCTTGCATAGTGTGCTCTGTTGCAGTACTTAATTCTTTCACACTTGACATAATGACCTCCTATCTCATTTTTCTTGTTCTTAAAATATGAAGTGGCTAAGTGCTGCTGTTCAGAGATATTCCAAGCCATTGTTTCTCTTTGGTGAGATGTGTTTCGATAACCATACTGCCATTAGAATTTTAGATAAGTGGTGGTTTTCTGCACATATACTCTTACCATCTCAGGTTTTCTGCACATATACTCTTACCATAATAATAAAAAATCCTCGGCTCCGAGATGTTCCAGGAAGAAGCTCAATGAGTGGTCGGAGAGGAAGGATGTTTAAAATGCAATAACCATCATTAGAAATCTTCCCTCATTCTTGAAATTGCAACATATGCCTCTTAGTACAGTGATGTGTAAATTTTGTTTAGATCATTTCAGATAAAGATGCTTGTTTCACCTGATACTGCTAGTTTATCATGCTGTTCTTTGGCACACAACGTATTTTGGATTGCTCAAGAGAACCTGGTTCAACCCCATCTTATTCTCATTGTGCAAGTCTGCCTTGATGTGATAATGTTCTGGCTTGTCTAGCAGTATTATGTGTTGCAAAACTTCTTCACCTTCACAAGATTTTATTTAAATGGGTCTGGTGTACTGATGCAAGCATGGAATACTGTATAATAACTGAAACTTAATAAAGTCTCTTGAAAATGTGAACAGTGTAACTTGGTTTGCTAAGTGAGTGAATGTGCAAAGCACTTTTCTATCCATCAGTATGAATGTGGATTCTCCTGGCTGGCTTTTTTTCCCTTTTTAGACAGGTGTCTATGTGGGATTTACCAATAAATCTGGCTTCTTTGTACTGCCGCTGTGTGATTTCTAATAATCCTAGAGAGAGTGGAATGTGTATGGTGCAGTTTATGAGTTACTGTAGTCCATTGAACATCTCAGTTCAGGATTGCTCAAGGGCTTTTATGTTTCATCCTGAAAGTGGGAAGTATGTGCACCTGCAAGGTGCCTGAATAACTTGCTGCTTTTATATGTTAGGACTTACCCACACTTCCTCTTGTCCCACTGCTTTCCCCCAGGGAAAACCACTCTTTAGTTCTCAACTGGAGCAAACAGTACAGTAATTCAGTTTTTTCCAGGATTGATGTTTGCTCCATTTTAGAACTAAAGAGCAGATTTTCTCTGGGAAAGGAGCATGGCAAGGGCAGAGATGCTCAGACCTGTGCCTAGAAAGCACTGGTCAAGAGGAAAACTGCTCGGACGTATGCTTTCTAAGCACAGGACAAGTGGAAGTGTGAACGAGCCCTTTAATCAATAAGTCTCTAATTTTGTAAGATAAATTGGAATATTCAGAAAGCTGTTCAAACAGAACTGGCACCTGGTAGTTAGAAATAGGACTTTCTGAGACAATTTTTAAACTATGCTTGATGCATGAATTTGAGGTATCTTCCATGGTGCTGATTGTTGTCTCTTCTTGGAGATTGGCTGTTGAGCAAGTGAGACCATAGGACTGTTTCCAGCCAGAAAATTACTGTAGTTGTCTGTTTCCCAACATCCTTATCAGAAACACCTGCAATTCATGCTTCAGGCACAGTGTGTGGGATGCATTGAAGTTCTGCCCTTTGATCCTACTGTACATGCATTTGCACAGTGGTGTAATGTATTGAGACACCAGAAAAAAAGAGTAAACTAACTTAGTTGTACTAAGAGCAGGGTTATGTTTTTTCTTTACTGCACTTAGTACTAATGGCTGAAAAGTTCTGCAGGTTCTGTTAGGAGGCCAACTAACTGTCCAGCATATAAACATATAATAATCACTTTGTGTATCTTCACTGTTTAACAATGTAAGCCCTCCTTGGGCATGAAATGTCCAGCCTGGAGCTGGGTAGAAAAAAACTGGCTTTGATTACAGTTTTCTGTTATTCAGAGATACATCAGACCAGTTGTCTATGTACTTTAATTTTGTACAGTATTAGCTAATGGAGTTATGAGTGGAGTTGAGCCAGTTCATGGAGGTAGAGGAGGGGAATTGCCAGCAGGGCTTTTGACTTGGTATTAGGGTCCCTTGTTAATCTGACCTGACCTGGAAGACATTTAGGCCCATGTACTTCATTGTTTTGACTGCTAGCAATCCGGTAACTGTGTCCTAGTGGTTTTCAAATTGCATTCTGGGAAATTCTGAGTTTCCTTGGACTCTTATGAGGTTATCAGTGAAAAGATCCATAGACGAGATTTCCTGAAATACAGTTAACCAACCACTACTATTCTTCCCATACATCAAGTAAACATGAAATAATACTGTGTTCGTAGGTTGTGCTTGTTTTGTGCTAATGGCAACACCCAACCAGCTTAGTGACCAAATGAACCAAGTGTATACCAAGTAGAACCCTAGAACACACCTCAGAGTCCTTTGTAGCATATTGGAGTTCCATGGCCAATACGTAAGGGGTCCCTTGGCAGACATATCTATAGAAAGGCTTCCCAGAAGGTAGAAGATTTGAAGAGAATTAAAGTCTTGTCTGCAGAATAAGTTTGAAGTGGAGCATTTGTCGTTTTGTGTTTATATTGTTCTGAGACCATGATAACATGTCTGAGTTCCTGCCTAGGAGACAGTGCATTTTTTAAAAAAAATATTTAGGTGCTTTCAGATTTTTTAAAAAAAAACCAAACATGATGTAGAGACTTACATGATTTCTTTTTTAACCGTTCTGAGCATTTGTAACTTGAAAGTAACTGAAGCTTGTAAGGCAAGAGAGCAAATGTTCTGCTGCAATCTGGAGAATGACCTGAGCAGCTAAGTCTGTCTCTTCGCCATGAGGTCAGAGAAGCCTTTGCACCTGTTCTGTAAATGGATATATGCCTAGCAGTGCAGCACTTACTAAGATTGGCTATATGTACTGCCTGCCCAACCAGCTCAGCAGTTTATCAGATATACTGTATGGTGAATGGTCTTGTCTGGGAAGTGAACAGGAGAATGTTTAATCTCATTCTAATATATTGATGTGGAATAGAGGAACACCCCTCCCCAGGACAAACTTGGGATCTGTTTTTTTTCTAAATAGACAAATGGGCTCAGCCCTCCTGTCTCTAGTTAACAGCATGAACAGATCTAGTTACATCATGCAGGGGAGATAAGTTCAAGCATTTGTCTCTACATTATGATTCTATTCCTGCTGTCAGTATCAAGTTGAGCCTTTCATAATTAAAATTAAATCTGATTCAACCTGCTTTATCGAAAGGGAAGGCTTGCCTAGGGTGTTACACACCGCATTGAATAAGATATTATGTATGTTGTACATGACACCCGTTTGTTATCTTTTAAGAAAGTGGGATGGGGAGAGGATACAAGGTCTGTTTCAGGCTGGAATATGTAGGAAGCTGTATGCTTGTCTCCTTAGACTTTGGGTCTAGGCAGTGTACTTGTGTATGCCTGGTATTAAATACATTGTCCAATTAACAACCGCTTGCATTTTTTCTAAGCCATCTTAACTACCACTGCTTAGTCTTCAGTTACAGCTCCTTAATATTTATGCAAAACTTTTTAAAAGCTGTCAATTCAGAGACTGGAATCTTGATAAAGGATCTTTGTTGCACATGCAAAATAAATTCCGCCTACAATATTAAGGTAAAGAAGACCAAGAGCTGTTTGCATTGGAGGCAGCTGGGGACCCCCATACACAAGGTCCAGCCAAGGGCCTAGCTCTTGCTTTTTGGTTAGCACAGGTTGGGTGGGACATTATGAGATTTGCAGGCAAACAGAGCTGGATTATTAGGCTGATGAGTGGGGATTAAGTGTCTCAGCTAACTGGAGCTACACACATCATGTACACTGCATAGGTCAGGATGGGGAAGCTGCTACCCTCCAGATGTTGGATCTAACTTCCTTCAGTTGCAGGCAACTTGGTCAATGGCCAGGAATGATCAGTTATAGTCCTACAGCAGGGGTCTGCAACCTTTAAGACAAAAAGAGCCACTTGGACCCGTTTCCGAAGAAAAAAAAACTGGGAGCCGCAAAACCATTGCGACATTTAAAACAAATATAACACTGCATATATTGTTTCTTACCTTAATGCTATATATACAGGATCGTAATGCACGCACCGCCCCCATGCGACGTCACAGCCAGTACAGCGCCCGCCACAGTGGGGAGTGTCGGGGCGCACAATGCGCCTCCTCCCCTCGCTAGTATCCGCCCCCGAGCCGTGGCAAAGGTGTAAAAGAGCCACATGCGGCTCCGGAGCTGCGGGTTGCAGACCCCTGTCCTACAGCATCTAGAGAGTCACAGGTTCCAAATCCCTGATACAGGATGTTTTAAGTTAGGCTATGACTAGAATACAAATAGACCTGCTTCTCAATGATCTAGAATTCCTATGTTAACAATTACAGCATATAACTAATCTGTGCTAAGCGATGCTGGGTATGTACTCTGGCTTAAGTCCCTTGCTGGACTTAGTACAACATTCTTTACAAGATTTCCAGCAATCAGAAAGTTTTAAGTAGTACACCAGAAATGCGTAAGCAGATCATGGTGTAACTCCTGCCCATCCCACTGGATTGCTGTTTCTGATCCATTAGCTACCTATCTTCCTTCCTTTCAAGATGGTACCTTCCAACTCTATGATTCTATGTTCTTTAACAAGGACAACCCATCTTTTGGATATGTCTGACCAGCTTTGAAAACTTGGGAGAGGAGTTTCTACGGGTAACCTGTGCAACTTTTCCTTCCTTGGAGGTGGAAGGATAAGTTCTCTGAGTGGGTTGGTGAAGTTAGGAGCATACTTCGTTTGCATTTGATTCTTAGGATAGTGTTGGCAGCAATAATGGCATATTAATTCTGCATTTCAGTGGGTAGGTTAGCTTTTCCTCAGATTTCTGAGAGTCAAGGCACACTCTTTTTCTGAACTGAAATGGGTGGAAAACCTAACTCCTGCATCTGAAAAGATTGGATAGAATGGGGTCAGCCCAGAATAGTGACTTGTACAGAGTTGCCACAACTGACCTCCTTTGAAGGCAGGTAATTCTAACATACATCCGTGTATCGGGTATGATGACATAATTAGATCACTTGTGGTCCAGTCAGTACAGAACTGCCCTTGTAGGAGGCTCACTGAAAAAGTGGTCAGAGCCTCATGAGAGCTTTGAATGACTTAATTGATTTCATTAGTTGTTCTTTCATCTGCGATGCAACATATGGTTTGATAATGACTAGTGTAAAGATCAAACTTTTAATGTACCACACTGGTTGGAGGTAGTATTTGATCCTGCACAGATCAGGGCAGAGATGGGTTGTGCTTTTTCAGTGTTTAGCAGACAGCAGGAGTGGGGAACTTTCGGCCCTCCAGATGTTGGTGAACAACAACTCCCATCAGCCCCAGCAAGCATTGTCAATTGCCATGGATGATGGGAGTTGTGGTTTATCAACATCTGGAGGGCCAAAGGTTCCTCACCCCTGTAATGTAGGAAGGCTGGGAGACTTACATGCCACTTCAAGCTAACAGTTTGAACTCTGTTTACTGGGGCAGAGCTCCCTCCCCACCATACCTGCTGCTGCTGCCACCAGCCCTGCCCACTCTGCCACTGTCATGAGCCCTGCTGGGCAGCAATGATTTCAGGCAAGATTGTGCCAGTTTTGGGTGAGAACTCACTAAAATGGATGCGATCTTGCCCCAAATCAGTGCTGCTGGCAGAAGTGGCAGGGCAAGTGTATTCTGCTTCTTTAAAATGTAGGCATAAAAGGTAAAGGTAAAGGTACCCCTGCCTGTACGGGCCAGTCGTGTCCGACTCGGGTTGCGCGCCCATCTCGCTTAAGAGGCCAGGGGCCAGCGCTGTCCGGAGACACTTCCGGGTCACGTGGCCAGCGTGACGAAGCTGCTCTGGCGAGCCAGCACCAGCGCAGCACACGGAAATGCCGTTTACCTTCCCGCTATAAAGCGGTACCTATTTATCTACTTGCACTTAAGGGTGCTTTCGAACTGCTAGGTGGGCAGGAGCTGGGACCGAAAGACGGGAGCTCACCCCATTGCGGGGATTCGAACCGCCGACCATGCGATCGGCAAGTCCTAGGCGCTGAGGTTTTACCCACAGCGCCACCCGCGTCCCTAAAATGTAGGCATAGGGAACGCTTAAGACTGAAGTGTTAAGTGAACGTTAATCAAAACTTTTGGATGCTTTTGGAAGTACCACCTGGAGGCTTCCGTGGCTCTGCTGTTGAGCCTCAACCATTTTAGTATGGTTTTGTTTTCTGAGCCTGAAAACAGCAACTGTTAGACATTTGAGCAGGAGTGCCCTCCTCTTAGGTGTTTGTGCAAGAGGTTTTAAAATTAATGAGCCTGGCTTTCCCTGAGTGAGGTCAAGAGCTTATTGAAGCATTGTCATTTTGGAATCTGAATATGATATAACAACAACAACAACAACAACAACAACAACAACAACAATTTATTATTTATTTGCCGCCCATCTGGCTGAGCTTCCCCAGCCACTCTGGGCGGCTCCCAATCAAGTGCCAAAAGCAATACAGCATTAAACATTAAAAACTTTCCCAAACAGGGCTGCCTTCAGTTGTCTTTTGATTAATGATGATAGTTTTGATTAAGGTTCACTTTACACTTCAGTCTTAAGAGTTACCTATGCCTACATTTTAAAGAAGCAGAATACAATTCAGTATGCTTTGTTCCAGGTACATTGAATGGGTGTGAATCTCTGGGTCCTCAAAGGTTACCCTATTTGTGTAGAAGCTGGTACAGTGGAACCTCGGGTTACAAACACTTCGGGTTACAGACTCCGCTAACCCGGAAGTAGTACCTTGGGTTAAGAACTTTGCCCCAGAATGAGAACAGAAATCGTGCAGCGGCAGCGGGAGGTCCCATTAGCTAAAGTGGTACCTCAGGTTAAGAACTGACCTCCAGAATGAATTAAGTTCATAACCAGGGAGCACTGTACTTTGGAAGTGGTTGGCTTGCACAAGCTGCCATTTGTGTGTATTTTGCAACCTGTTGAGTTTGTTTAGGCATGTTGCAATACACTCAGTTTAAAAGAAAATCCAGGTTTACAATGCCTGAAGCAGTAGGATTAAATCTGGGAGGTCAGAATTGCCTCTTAGCACACATGTGTGGTTAGCACACATTTATTTTCTTCAGCTTCTTCTCCACTTTTCATCTTTTGAGTATTTAATGCTGTTTTATTCAGTACCTCTGTTTGATGTGTTTTGAGCTTTTGGCTGAAATATTTTGTATATGACATGCTCTGCAATGGGTGTTCTTAGTGTGTGATGGTAACTTAACACTGTAAGCCCAAGCAAGGGTGGCTTTTTACATCCACTTGAGGTCATTCCTTAGTCTATTTTAGCTGTTCAGGTTTTATGTGTACACCAGAGGGTGCTCTCAGCTTAGTGTTTTGAGTAGATGTGTGTTAGTTTTGATTTCCTTCCAGGGTTCTCCCTTTTTTTTTCTTCAGTTGCTTAGCCTGGTATTCAGCAGCAGCAGCAGCTCCGCTGCAGATGGATGCATTTACATAAACTAAAGAGACAATAGTCCTTAGGCTGTGGTCACTGTGCATTTAAAATGTCTGTCCCACTCTAGTTAATGTAGTTGGGACCTTTGCCAAGTCGGTCAGTGCAACTTTGGTTTGCTTTTTGTTTCATCAGAAATGAAATTGTGCCAGTTTTCTGCATCTGATGACAAAGCTACAAAATGTCTGGTCTAAATGACAGCATTCAGGCCTATGTGGATGTAGAGGTCACACCCATATCATACATGAATAGCCCAGTTGGTAGAACATGAGACTCTTAATCTTGGGGTTGTGGGTTTGAGCCCCATATTGGGTGAAAGATTCTTGAATTGTAGAAGGTTGGACCAGTTAACTCATGGTCCCTTCCAACTCTACAAGTCTCTGATTCTGCGATTTAAAGCATATTTAAAGCATGTGCCTTCTCCCCAAAAAATCCTGGGGACTGAAGTTTAAGTGGGCTGGGAATTGTAGCTCTGTGAGGAGTAAACTACAGTTCCCAGGATTATTTGGGGGAAGCCATGTGCTTTACATTTATGGAGCAGATGTCAGCCTAGATGCTGTGTGAATGTCTGCTGCTTCAGTATAGGAGCTGCTGCTGCTTTTATTATCGTCCAAGTCTTTGTCCTTTTGAAATGCAGGCAGAAATCTAAAACTTCACCATGAAGGCACTAGTTGGGCTGTGGCAATGCAAGAGCAAGATGGTCCTTTTGTTTGATCCAAGAGGGCTCTTTGTGTTCTTAGGCTCATTTCAACTTGCAGCTACTTCTGTATATTCAACTCCTACATCTGCTTCTGTAATAATTCTAAAGCCAGAATTGTGTTGCAAATACCACCACCAGTTAAAACTTTGATCCTCATATGAACCATACTTCTTACTTAGTCTTTTTAAAACTTTAATTATAACTCATTCTAACCAGTGTGTCAAGAGTGGCTAACAAGAGTGGCTATATTACTAGAAGCACAGAGGGTACTGATTTCAATTTTGCTTAACATATAAAGCAAGTACAGTGCTGTGTTTTACATTAAGTCTAAAGCATTCGTTTCTCCCCTCCCTCCAATTTTCTCTCCTATTTGACTTCTGTCCCAGGCCATCCTGCTGTGACTGTGATAACCTAAATGAATGGCAGGCACCATCTCACTGCATCTCAGTGATGCACCCATCTGAAAGCTGTTAAATATTTCCTAGGCCTTCTTGGCTGTTTGCCCTGCAGCTTACAAGTCTTGAAACTGGGAGGCCACCACTAACTTATTTCCACATCTTCCATTAGTACTTGTCTGTATTGTCACATGTTGACTGCATTGTTAAGGGAGTTCCATACTTCTCCAGACCCTCTTTTCCTTACAGCTCCATTAATAGCAGAATTGTAGCAGTTTGGAATGCTTTCATTGTAAACCTGCCAAGCTGTCAAGATACTTAAATAGATAACTTCATAGGGGTTATTTTTGTAACTGGGTGCATTATAGGAGTAACACAATACTGACATGCCACTCAGGTGTGAAATGTGCATGTGTTGTCTTTTCATGGTGATCAGGAATTTTATGGCTGTATTTCCAGGATAAACTACCCGGGAGATCTGTAATGAGCCTGAAATAGTATCTGCTATATTTTTGGAAAGAGGTTTGCTGGTTTGTTCTCTGTATATTCAGACACCTCTTGAGAGATTATTCTTGAACATGGCACAAGGGTTTCCGAGTTGGGGCGGCGGTCTTCATCAGTGTTTGGATGCCAGGTGCCATTTTGAATCAAGCTGGCAGACCAAAACATGACTTTGCATTGATGTCACCCAGTTTTTGGCGTGACAGATCCAAACTCACAAATTGCACTATCAATTTAAAAATCACAATCTTTTTTGGTTCCTAAAAATACCTGGGCAGCTCCGGGCACCCCCTGCTAGCAACAAATAAAACAATGAAATATAACAACTATGGGCAGTAATTTTGTATTCTTTGAAACTGAAGTAGACCATGTGGCAAACTGTATCAATCATTTACCTTGTCTGGCATAAATATAGTGGTACCTCGGTTTCTGAACAGCCCTGTTTACGAACTATTTGGTTTACAAACTCCGCAAAACCAGAAGTAGTGTCCTGGTTTGCGAACTTTACCTCAGTCTAAGAACAGAAGCCGAACGGTGGAAGGGCACTGGCAGCGGGAGGCCTCATTAGGGAAAGTGTGCCTCGGTTTAAGAACGGTTTTGGTTTAAGAATAGACTTCTGGAACAGATTAAGTTTGTAAACCAAGGTACCACTGTACACCCATTTCTTGTGCCTTAGGAGTCATTAGAAGGGACAGAAACAGCAAGCAAACAGTATGACACACATTGGAGTTGTTAATATTTTCAACCAGTGGGGATTAAGGGATGCAATTACCACATTTTTGCACTGTCTTCAGTTACACTTGAGGGTGGGAAGGGGGAAACCCCTTAATTTCCCTTCTCTGATTCTCTTCATGCTCAACTTGGGCAGCTGTGAATGCACATGTACAAGTATGAGAGAGATTTCATAGTAAGTAAGCTATGAGTTGACTGCCAGTGCTCTACTTCATATTGCACCACAGCAAAATCATTGTTGCTGTGTGTCCAATGAAATGCAGAGCTGGAGATAGCTGCTGACCTTTCTGGGGTGATTTCATTTGCCATGGTCTCTCTACGCCCCTTGCCAGTGAATGTGGCAAGTAGGCTATTTTGCCATACATGGGTTCAATCCATTCCAGAGAGGGAGGTAATAGACAATTGCAGTAATGCATTAAATAGCTTTCAAGTTCTCTGTTACCTTGGGCAAACAGTGCCGCTATATAGCCTCCAAATTCATCTTTTAAACCTCTCTCCGTCCTGAAACTTAAAAGTCTATTACATGGTTGTGACTATTCGGGCTCAGAGATTAAGTTTGGTGATCTGTTAATATCTTAACCAGTTAATTCCTGGTGATTTTTCAGGCAAATATAATATGCCTTTTTTCTTGTGAGAAGACCCCCCCCCCCAAAAAAAAATATACTTTTCCTCATGCCGAGCTAGAGAACTCTTCAGCCCCAAACAGCCTCTATGGACAGATTTCACATAAGCTTGATAAGTTTGCACATTCAACCCATCCGTGGAAGGGATGCTTTAAAGATTATCTTATGTTTTCTGGGATACACACTGATATGAATTAAGTACTAGCCTCTGAGCCACACACTGGGGAAATGCCCTCCCCTACATATGTTACATGCCTGTTCATACATTCATTTTGCTTTCCACTGCATTCTTAATCTCAAGCAATTTATAAAGAATGATCTGAGAGGAGATTTCAGCAAACTCCATCCTTGTTTGCAAAGGCTCTTGCATAAAGCAGTAGTCTGTGGCATAAGCCAACCTGGTTTATACTAGCTGTTCAGATATTGCTTTCCGTTGCCCCCCCACCCCCCCCTCAGTCCTTAGTTACTTACCAGGGCTTATTCATGTTGGTGGGTTTCTTCTTCCTCCTTTCCTGGTTTGATGGCAATCTGTTTGCTTCCCCATCAGTGGTATCTGGGAGGTCTGCAGTCCTGCTGCATTTGAAGGCTGCAGTGTGTTGCTTTGAAACTTTTCACCATTTCTTTGACATCCTGATTCTTCTCTGGAACACTGCTTCTACTGTGAATAGTCCATCACGACACCGTGCATTCTCCCTGTGCAACTGATTGTTGTTCACAACAGCTTAATATGGTCAGCGTGATCTGTGTGCTGCTTCCCCTGGGAGAAATTCTTTGTTCTAGAAGCTCTGAGGCATGAGAGTGACCATTCCAGGCTCTGAGGCACAGTTCTATTAATACCTCTGTTTGGAACTGGCCCTTACTATCTGTTGAAAGTGCTGAACAGACTCCAAATTCTTGTTGTCCCACTCGAGACAGCTTCTAACTTCACAGAGGCCACGAACTTCTAAACTGAGTAGGAGGCTGGAGGGGATGGCACTTTTGAATCTATCTGTGGAGAATGTAACCTATGGAAAAGTCTACTGTGTTAGGTTTGTAGCTTATCTAGTCCAGAATCTGGCCACCATCAATGACCTGTTCTGGAAGTATAGAATACCACAAGGCACTATTGGTGTATTTTGGTCCCTGGTTATCACCACTTCTAGCTAGTGTTAGAAATTCCCCGGGCACCAGACACATTTTGCATCTGGTATGGTTTCAGTTGCAACCATGTGGAGATCTTTGGATGCCAGGTTGGCAACTGACATCTCCACCCATCTGGCCCCTCCAGCTCTCTTAAGCAGGTAAGCAGAATAGGGGCCTATCATGCCATTGGGTCACAAATGTGCTTGAACCCACACAATGATACATTGGACACCAGCACACACGGGCTTTTGTGTTCTCTGTGTCTCTTAATGCTATTGCTTTGATAGCACAAAGGCTGGATTACCTTGACCCAGACATGGGTGTGTGTGTGTGTGTGAAACTGCATCCTAAGGCTCAGGAGCATCATCATCAGCTTTCAAATGACCACCTTGTTGAGCAGTCCAGTTGTGCACTTTTAATATTTTTGAGTAAAGTATGATCTCTGCAACCTGGTAACCATCCTAAATTTTGGCTGCAAGAGCAAAGTGGTGAAAACAATATGGGGTAGCCAATATGGTATGCTGCAGAAGTGGGGATCCAGCAACAACCCCCATCAACTCAGCCAGCATAGCCAGCGGTCAGGGATGTTGGGAGTTGTAGCTCTCCTCAAGATCTGGAGAGCATTATGTTGGCTATCCCTGCTATAAGAAAACAGTCTGTTTAATTCAAACTTACAGATTACAAGCCAGTTGTGTTCCAGGCTCAATTTAAGGATAGACTGAAATATGTTTTCGTGCAATCTAATATGGCAATTGAAGGAAATCAAAGCCTCTTAATTCACTTCTGGTTATGAAATGTATGACAATTCTTCCCAGAATTTAAACTGGGAGAGGATTTGCACTTCTTCATATTCAGTAGATACTCTCTGTTCTCCGATATTGTTATAAGATAACTGCATCCTCTTGGGCATTGTGTGCCTGACAAAGGAATCACAGAGGGCCTGCCTTGCTATCTGCCATTTGTCCAAGAAGATCTGAGCATCATGGATAGACCTATCCTTCATGAACCTATCGCTTTTTAAAAGCCACCTAGATTAGTGTCACTCACATCCCGTGGCAGGAAATTTTATAACTTAACAATGCATGTTGTAAAATGATACTCTCTTTTGTCTGTGCCTATCAGATTTGTTGAGTGAGACTGAATGTTTGTAATTTGACAGGAAGAAAACCCTTTCTAGCCACAGCATTCATTCCATCACAGCCATACTTTGCTGCCCATTCTCTAAACTTAAAAAATGCTCAAAACAATTTAACCTTAGCGGAAAAGCTCAGAATAATGTTGTCGAAGAGGGAGCTGAAAAAGTTGAATAATGTTGTAAACATACATGCTTTCAGACCCAGGAACCACTTTTAACCCAAACATGCATTTGGGGACCAGTTTCTTGATATGTTTGCATGATGGTAGTGCACCCACCTTGAATCAGACCACAATCCACTAGTAGGCCTTGACCCACCAGTTGAAGACAAATGCTTCAGAGTCTTTTGTGCAATTCTATCTCCTTCCTTGGAAGTTTTTAAGCAGAGCCTGTATGGCCATTTGTCATGTAAGATCTAGTTGAGATTCCTACATTGCAGGAAGTTGGAGTAGATGACCTTTGAAGTCCCTTTCAGCTCTACAATTCTATGATTCTAACAGGTGCATATGTAATAATTTGGGTAAACTTATTTAAAACAGACTCACATTGAATGAGGGTTTTTTGGGGGGGACTCAGGAAATGATGCCTATTTGTGTTGTATTTAGTTAGTTAGTTCAATTCATGAGTCTCCTAGTAAAAAAATATTCTAGGTAACAGGTTTATATGCAGTCTCTTTGAAAAAAGATCTCACAAGGTGGCTTACAGGTAGTTATGGCAATTAACACAATGAACAGTGAAAATGTCAAAACTGTGAAAACTAATGAGAACAACACAGTTTAAAACTGAAGCAACAAGTCAGCAAATACATAAATCAGTTGTAAAAAAAATATTTTGGATTAAAAATAAGTTTTTAAAGTCATGCTTCAAAGAATACAAGCAAGTTGTCCTGTTAGCACAAGGACTTCCACCTGTGCAGTGGGACTTACTTTCCTCTCCCTGTGTGCCCTCCCAGTCTCTCTTGGGGATCCTTCCAGAGCAGATTTGGAGTTGGGAGAGGAAGACTCATTGTACAGGTGGATGTCCTTGCAGGAACAGGACGACTTCGTTGGCTACAACCCTTGGAATCCCAGTAGTCACACCCTTTACAATACAGGGGGTCAGAATGCTTGTTATGCATTTATAAACACGAAACATCGCAAATTCCCAAAGATGACAACTCCTGCTAATTATTCTGAGGGGCAGGGCTCATATATGTCTCTAAAGTCAACTTGGACATGGATCATCTCTTAATAATTATTAGTGCTATAGTGGACTCCCTGTATAAATGAGATGAACTGAGTGGTGCAGTCTTTTTTGGGGGGGGGGAGAGAGAGAGATGTTTTCAAAAACTTCCTGGTATGAGTTGACTGGTCAAAAGGCTGCTTGTGAGGAGTTATATGCTGGACTCAGTTTTATATTTAGCTGGGAATGGTAGCAGTTCAACTCCCAACACTTATCGGCTTACGCCTTGGAACGCATCCTGCAGAACAGACTAGAAGGGAACCCCTTCTAGTGTGTGCTGAGCTGGATCTTACTTGAAGGGCTGAGTCTGGAACTTTAGTCTTGACTTTTTTAAAAAATAAAAAGAATACTGGGCAATTAGCTCCTCTTGAGAAACAAGTTTGTTTGCTGACCAGGAGAAGGTCCACATGTAGCTAGGAGAGAAACCTGTGGTGGTGATTCCAGCTCTTGATTGTCCACGCCCCTGAGGATTTCCTGCTGTGTAAAGAGGCATGGACGGGACTTTGGTTCATGTTGAGGGGTGTCCACCCCTTCAAAGAAGTTTCAATGAAATAGGAGCCAAGCCACATAAGAAATCTAAAAGGGGTGTTCTTTTTTTTGAGGTGGAGATTCTGGATGCCAAGACCCGGGAAAAGCTGTGCTTCCTGGACAAGGTAAGGTCTCTCTAATTGCTCTCACTGAACTTTATAACTTGATAAATAACTGGGGAAGGCACTGGGATCTCAGGGGGTAAAGCAGGAGTTGCCCCCTTGTTTAATACTAAAATCTACCAAAGACCTGTATTGCCAGCTAGAGTGTAAATATATATTAAGACAGGAAAACTAACTGGCTGTCCTGTCTTTTGGATGACTTCTGATAACTGTGAGAGAGGCAGTAGTTAGCATTGATTGGAGAGGATGATCAATTGGAAGAGGCTTCATGTTTAGATATTTCTCAGAATTGATCCATTAAAATGTTTCCTCTCAACTACATATGCATCCAAAAAAGAGATAAATGACTGCTGGCATTTCTTTCATTTGTCCACATTTCCCAGTGCATTGAAAAGTGATTGCTAATGTTGCAGGAAGAAAGAACTTTGCTAGCTTGAACAGCTTTTGTCACTGCAGCTAAATGCTCCCACTCTCACATGGTGTCCTCTCTTTTTCTGCTAGAAAGAATGACTAGAAGTCCCCATTTCTACCTCCCAATTTTAATATTTAACTAGCAGCAGCTAGACTGGTGACTGGGAGTGGCCACTGATACCATATAACACCGGTCCTGAGATATCTGCATTGACTCCTAGTACGTTTCCAAGCACAATTCAAAGTGTTGGTGCTGACCTTTAAAGCCCTAAACAGCCTCGGTCCTGTATACCTGAAGGAGCGTCTCCACCCCCATCATTCAGCCTGGACACTGAGGTCCAGCACCAAGCGCCTTCTGATGGTTCCCTTGCTCTGAGAAGTGAGGTTACAGGGAACTGGGCAGAGGGCTTTTAAAAGACATCTGAAGGCAGCCCTGTTTAGGGACATTTTTAATGTTTGATGCTGTATTGTGTTTTTAATATCCAGTTGGAAGCCACCCAGAGTGGCTGGAGAAACCCAGCCAGATGGGCAGGGTATAAATAAATTATGATGATGATGATGAATGTGACATTTATCATTATTATAAATATGTGGTACTTCTGCATGACTTGTGGTCCTGTGGGGCATCCTTCCTCACCTTGAGTCCCCAGATGTTGTTGGGCTACAGCCTCCACCAAGCATGGCCAATAGTCAGGGATGATGGCAGCTGGAGCCCAGCCACTTCTGGGGAGCACAGTTGTGGATGCTTCTCATGGAGGCCTTCAGTGTGACACCCATGGGTGCCCACCCCACCCCCAAATGAATTTTGCTCTCCCTGCTCTGGGAGGCATGTGAGTTATGCTCTTCCCAGCTCACCCAAAAACTGTGTGGTGGGGCTGTGAAGAATGCAGTGTATGTGGGGATGGGGGATACTGGAAGAATTGTTCCTGCAAGCCATCCTTCCATGTAAATTGCTTTTCCCCTTGCCTGCCAAACAGCTACCTGGCAGTCAGGCTAGAGGGGAGCATCATTGTTATAGGACATGAGTGAGAGGCCCAGCCACCACCAGATCACACCTCTCCTGGCTTGGGTCACACCCACTGGCAAGTGGCCAAGTTGCCCGTCCATCCTCACATGTGGCCTGCTAGGACAAACGGTTGCCCACATTTGCTGCAAAGTACAAGATTCTTACTCTTATTCATAAGAATACCACCCTGCCCATCTGGGTGAGCTGCCCCGGCCGATCTGAGCGACTTCCAATACATATAAAAACAATATATAACAAGCTGGCTCCCAGTTTTCTCTGCAGTCATGAGGTATAGCTAGAAAGGCTTGAGCTGGATGTGTTAAGGATCCTTTAAGCCTGATCTGTTGTCAGATTTTTCTGTAGGGGGGTCTTAAATAGTATTGCTAGCTGGCTGTTGCTAAATGAGCTGGAGTTTTTCAGGAGGCCAGCAAGTGTGACACACACCACTGTACAAATGTTCACGCCTTTAAATCCTCACTGACAGCAGCTGCAGGGAGGTTGATATCCGCTGTAGCTGGGAGAGGAGGGCCTTAAGCCTTCTCTTCATATCAGGCTGTTTATTTAAATAAGTTTCCATTCTTACTATTGACACTTGGTATGTCACTGACTTGAGCTGCTAATGTTGCAGGAAGAAAGAACTTTGCTAGCTTGAACAGCTTTTGTCACTGCAGCTAAATGCTCCCACTCTCACATGGTGTCAAAACCACTGAATGAGTTGGGGAAGTTAATTTTTGAGATAACAGGATCAAATATGTAAGTGGGTGTGCACACCTGTGCCATGTGCTAAATAAGTTGGCTGGCTAGAATGAACAAAAGCCAATGAGATTTCTTTTATTAAAATATAACATCATAACGAAATTTGTTTTCAACCAGATTAGTTTTACAAACATGTTTTGGAAGCTGGCAGAATCAACTGTTCTTTAGCAGGCATGTGCATACATTTGTCAATAAGGCAAGATCTCTCTCATATGTGGTTGCTACTCATAGATGCCTTCACTTTGCTGATGAAATCAGTTTATAGATTTGCCCCGCATAAACCACAGTAGAGAGACTACAATGAGACCCCACCCATGTTTCCCTCTGACTCTGCTCTCTGCTTCTTTTGACCCCACGCATGGTCAGCATGAGGCCCCTGGCAGCTCACCCATGAGGGAATGTAACCCCAGGCAGGAAACAGGTTGCCCACCCCTGGTTAATGTGGCACCTAGCAGCAGCCATGACTACCCCCCTAAGTATTGCCTCATTTACCAATGGGTTTGGGCTGCTGTTCAAGATGCAGCAGTTTGGGCTGCTTCTTGCTTTGATTGCTGAATGACAGGACTCCAGTGTTGGGTCTCCAGAAATCTCTGCTGCAGAATGCCTGCCTGCACCCATCTATTTGGGCCACATAATGTACTGTAAGAATCGACAGCAGAGCGGTCTATTATGGCCATAGAGGCCTATAAAATGACCACTGGTGTGCTAAGTGTCTGTCATGCAAGAAGGATCATATTCGTGATGTGGTTGCATTGCTGACTTGTAAGTTTCATTAGACTGGCTCCAATTAATCCCATCCAAGCTCTTGGGTTGGCTGGCTTGTAGTCAGCCACACTGGCTGTAGCCTCCTGTCCTGCCATTCTCCAAACCAGTCTAAACAGCTACTGCTGTTAACCTTACTAGTGCTTTAACAGGTCAGTTTTCATAGCCCCTAGGGCATTTGTTAAGTTCTTGCATAGTTGTGCTGGCTCTGAGAATCGGCCTTGTAAGGCAGAAGAGAACCATACCTCCCCACTGGGAGTTGGACTTCAGCTGCCTTAGACACCCTACACCAGCACCTGCTTGGATTGGCTATGATGGTGGACACGCCCTTCTGAAATGTCATCATCTCCTCCTTCACCTCTCTCAATTCCTTGCATACTAGGAGGCTTTCTGCACAAGGAAGGGAAGAGGAACACTGTGTTTGTTTTGAGCTGAGTGTGAGATTCCTCCTGGGACAGAGGGAAAGAACACGAGGAAATTGCAGGGGTCTCTATACTGCCAACTGTAAGCTTATATGCACTTTGTTGCACATGTGGACTGGAATTTTGGGCTTATTATAAACAAAAGATTGTAAAAGCCATTCCTCGTTCATGTGTTCGGTGAATTTCTGCAACATAATTCTTACTGTGACATCTGGAGCTTTTGAATTTGGAAATACTCTCAGGACTAGGGCACTCGCTGAATCCTTGTGTCCCCTTTTGTAAAGACACAATGGGGTCAGTTTAGGGAACTGTAAGGCGGGAAGAAGTTTCATTCCCTGGTTTGATGCAAGCTCCACTTCTTGGTTCTAAGCCTTTGCAGAAATTCTCAGTGTGATTACATCCCTCTAGCTGAAGCTGCCTCATATCAGAAATAATGTCACAGGTGCTAGCCAATAAGCTGCTATCAAAGCTGCGTAACAAAGCTAAAGAAAAGGGGGCCTGGGGGTGGCCACTAGGGGCGCATCGGAAGATGGCTGACAATAACATCTCTCCGACCCATCCGAGGTAATTAAGAGGCTGTGATGGGAGTAAACAGCCTCCCGCCCCCCCCAAGGGTGTGTGGGGGGGACTGCCCTTGCTTGCTGTGCCCTATACCACCCCCGAATTTTGTGGGGGTGGGGGCACTAGGCAGAAAGCCCTTGTGTGGATTTCGGCGCTCCTGGAAGCTGTCTCTGATCTTCAAAGGAACTTCAAAAGAAACAATTAGGAGGAAGCTAATGCACATATTTCAAGGAAGAAGGGGGGAGTAAAGACTGCTAACTGAAGAGATCTCTGATAAACAAGACGGGTTGGAGGAACAAGAATAAATCATGAGAAGACACACTAACGCTTGGTATGTTCGGCAACGGGACTGGATGGGGGAGGGGGGAAAAACTTGCATGTTCTAAGAAGACCGAGGAAAGCATAAGAGTTTTGGAATGACGCAGCAAAAAACATTGTCGCCATCTTGGCAAGTTCCGTCGAAAAATTTATGTCTGGGAGGAGGAAAGGTCTGTTTTCATATTGTGGGTGAGCCTCCTCAGTGGGACTAAAATGCGACAGACTTGCGAGATTAATGATGGAAAGAGTGCTGTTATTTATGAAAGTGATGATATATGGAAACCATCTGGATATGATGACTGGATGAACGGAAAAATTCACACAGGATTATAATTGGTGTTTACTTGCTTAAGGAGATTATCAGAAGAGATCATAAAGAAAAAAAGAAAAATATATGAACAAGATGAGATGTGGAAACAGCAAGATAAGACTGGATAGAATTATGAACATTATTTGGACAGATTTGTGGATATTAACGCAGCAGCAAGAAGATGATCGGAATCCCCCTTCGGAACTTGAAATATGGGTCACCCCAACAAAAATTTAAAATTCGGCTTTGTAATTCGGAATTTATGTGATGTGATTTGATTTGATTTGATTGGTCGGTTAATAAAAATTATTTAAAAAAGAAAAAAAGAAAAGGGGGCCTGAAAGTGACTGGAAAAGGCTTATCCTCTGTGCTTCACAGAAGGATGCAAAACAAGTGACAACACAAAGAGAGAAACACGTACACTCTGTATACATTTTATTAGACAGGATTGGCTTAGTCTGCCGATTGGGGAGCCCCCTCCTATGTCTGTCTCTGTGGCTACTTCTGTTACAGTGCTATCTTCTACTGCTCTGCTCTCCTCTCTGTGGACCTTCTTCACAAGGCAAGTGGCAGACCACCTTACAAGTCTCCGTAGATAATTAATATTGTTGGGGCAAAAGCAAGAGGAGGCGGCTCCCTAAGAAGTGACAGCCAGCAGTGAGAACAACCTGCTACAAAGAGAGTTCAGACTGTCTGAGTCCCAGCTCATGCTGCTTACTTAGACGTAACCCAAGACCTGAGCGTCGCTTCCCAGGTTGTGTTGCTTTTTGAAGCTTCTGGAGGTGCTGATCCATGCTTGGCAACTGCTCTGGAATCCTCATACATTTCCCTTGCTTTAATTTGAAAGCTGAGTTGGGTGCTCTCAAGCTCACACATCAGCTGTCTGAGGGACAGTCCAATGGCTTCTTCTTGCAACATCTCCATTGCTGGAAGAGAAGTGTGTGCGTGTGCGTGCACACACGTGTGCACAGATGTAGGACAGAGACAGCTCACTTTTACTTCCATTGTCAAGGTGATGTAAGGCTTCCAGTGGCTAGAAATATCATGTGGGAAAGCAGATTTGCTGGCAAAGAGAATGCAGACCCAGTCTTTTATGGCCAGAAATGGCTGTATAATGACCAGGTTGCTGCTGTTGCCGCTTCTGTGAAGTGAGGGACTGAGATTCTGTTGAAACAGTTTTTTGAATTAAGGGTCTGGTGCTGCATGCAACACTTCTCTTGATTGACTCAGGTGTCCCTGGGTGGAAAGCTTCTCTCTTTCCTAGTGTGAGGTTCAGGGTTCAAAATTGCCAGGATGCAAACACCTCAAAAAGTCTGGGTGTAATTTTTCATGCCTGGTTGACACTCGAGGATTACTGAAATGTACGTGCTTTGAAGCCTTGAAGTATATGTTAAGGATAGGCAATATGTTAAGGAGTTTAACAATAAAGCGTAGTGTGTTTTGAAAACGGAGGTTTGGTACCAATATTTTTATTGAAAACAGCAAATTAAACATGTATTTACATTTCTGTTAAAAATGTGATATTAACAATATGTCACTTATGTGAATTGCGTAGTAGTTCATGCTTATCAAAATAATAACTTAAAAGTGTTGCTGACACACCCCTCCTGGCAACTAGACATATTTTTGGCATCCACAACTCAGGACCCAGGAGCCACTTGGCTCCTAGCTTTTCTATCCCTTTTCCATCTGTCTAACACTGGTGAGGTTGTACCCTGGAATCAAACCAGTTTCCTCAAGCATGTAAAACATAAGCTGTTCCACCCACTTAAGATGCAAGTATAGGACTGCTCTGCCTGAGGCTGTCTTCTCCTGGCCTTGTTCCCTGGGTAGAAGGTGCTTAGATAGATGGGCTTTATTCACTCTTTAATCATATACGATGTTGTGCTCTGGTTCCCTGATTTCCTTCCTCTGCTTTCTTTTCAGGTTGAGCCCAATGCCACCGTAATAGAGATAAAGAACCTCTTCACTAAGTCCCGTATGTATGGCGCATGTATCCTTGTGTGACTCCTGCCTGAACACACATATCAAAGCAGACCTTTTATTGGTTTTGCCCCTTGTCATTTCCTCACTCCTGCAGTAGGACTGGCCCTTGGAGGGAGGGAGCGTTGAAAGTGCTGAGCTGCTTGCTTCATGAGTAAAGCTTGCCTCCGGACACCCTCGTCATGCCATTTTAATAATATATCCCCAAAACTACTATTGTCATGCGTTTTCCCTGTAATTGAAAACAACTTCTGGAGGTTCTGATTCTGAACTTCCATTTTTATCTCTGTGGACTTTGGAGAAAGGAAGCTCTTTGCTTTTACCCACGTTGGCTTGTTTCTTGATTTGTTGTATTTCCGATGGTGCTGTAAGGCAGCTAAGCAACAGCAGCATACAAAATACAACAAAGTAGCAGTAAAAAATAGACTATTTTATTTTACCTGCTGCGGAAAATGGAGGAACTTTCTCCAGTCAGGAATAAGTCTCCTTTCTGAAACCCTGAGAAGGCAGGGCCAGTCAGTGTACATACACAGCGCTGAGCCAGATGAAGCAATGTGCAGCTTTCTTTCCCCTTTTTCTCTTTGCAGATCCTCAGTGGTATCCAGCCCGGCAGTCTCTGCGACTGGATCCCAGTAAGTTCGTATATTACAAAGCCTTCTGATATTTTTCATGCCCCAATTTTGCAGGCAGATTGTCTTAGCTAGGAAGTTATGGGGGAAGGAAGTGGGGCTGGTAGACTATACTGATAAGAGTTACCGAGTCTTTGACCAGAGGATGCAACAGACACAGGAATTTCTGGCCTTGGGAATTCTTATGAGGGGCATACATGAAAGGCTATATAATTCTGCAAGAAGCTGTCATTTCTTGGACATCCAGACTCATGGGTTTGGTGAGGACATAATTAAAGCATCCATCATCTCCCTTGGAGCCTCGCTGCCCCTCCTTGGTCATGGCTTCCCCTCTCTGAATATTAGGCAGCCAGAGCTTCTCAGACATGTGACCAATGAAGTAGCCACTTCAGTTTGGTATCCCAGCCAAGGTGCCCATGGCAGCTGTATTGTGATTCCTCCTTTCTTTCAGAGGGGAAGTCCCTAAAGGATGAAGACATCCTTCAGAACTTGCCGGTGGGCACCACAGCAACGCTGTATTTTCGAGACCTGGGAGCACAAATCAGCTGGGTGACCGTAAGTGCGCCTCTTCCTTCCCCACAACAATCACACGGCCTTCCCATGCCCTTGGTTTTTCTCCCCTTCCCTCATCCTGCCTTCTTCATTTTAGGTCTTCCTCACGGAGTATGCTGGGCCCCTGCTCATTTACTTGCTCTTCTATTTCCGGGTGCCCTTCATCTACGGCCATAAGTATGACTTCACCTCCAGCAAGTATTCTGTTGTACAGTAAGTACCTACAGGCCAAGGTACAAAGTACCTACAGGCCATTTTTCTGTGTGTTTAGCTTGTATTGGAATACTACGCACTAGTTTTGCTGTGATCTGAGCCCACACCAGGTCAATGAGTAGAATATGTGTCCCATCCCTCCCCCACCCACCCACCCATCCGCCTCCCTCTCACCCTGTCTCAAGAACAGGATACACAAAGGAACTCTTAATCCTTAAAATCTGTTCTAGATTCCCTGCACTATTGTCAGCATTTCTGGAAACAGGGTTTGAGCTGGCAGGAAATAAAAGGATTATCTGTGGCTGTTGGGTGTAGATGGAGCATTACAGTGTTCCATAGCTTCCTTAAGTATTGGTTCTTCTGGCAGGATTTTAGTTCAATTTTTTTTAGGTCAGTTGACCCAACTTTGCTAGTTTAAACCATTTGCTGCAGCAAATTTAAGGAAGACTTCCACAAAGGTCTCCAAGTAATCCTTCTGATCAAGGAAGCCCAGAATGTGGAAGCTCAATGCAGAATTGCAGGAGGACTTCAGAGAACTGGTTATAACTGTGTTCACTGGTCTTGCTCTTGAAATGGGGCAGAAGGGTCTTTTGCATTTCTCTACTAGATTTCACTGCTACAGTAGCCTCTTATTCTGCCTGCTGTTTCTCCTTTCCAGCCTGGCCTGCATCTGCCACTCTTTCCACTACGTCAAGCGCCTCTTGGAGACCCTCTTTGTCCATAGGTTCTCCCATGGGACAATGCCCTTACGTAACATCTTTAAGGTGAGTGGTGCTGGGAATGAGGCTAAAGGAGGAGGATCAGGAAGGGGCAAGCAATAAGACAGCTGTGGAGGGCAACCTTCAGAATTCCTTACTGTGGTTTTCAAGAAGTAAACGGTATTAGGCATTTTCCTAGGAATGAGAGGACGGGGTCTGGCTTCCTCCTCTGCTTGAGCCTTTCCCAGGCCGTGAAGTTGGCATATTCAGCACATCTCCATTTTGCTACAACTTCACTGGATAACTGTTTCTTAATGTGTTTGTTTCTTTCTCTCCAGAACTGTACTTACTATTGGGGTTTTGCTGCCTGGATGGCATACTACATCAATCACCCGTTGTATACTCCACCAGGTGAGCCAAAAAACGAAAAGGAAGCTGGGGAGGAGATTTTGCTGGTTAGTGCTGGACAAGGATCCCTAATGGTTTTTAAAGCAGATGGATATTAATGGGGTTTATCTTTCTTGCCTTGTAATTTAGCAGAAGAATGTCTGGGAGGAAGTCTCAGGCTGTGTTCACACAACTCACTGTCAGCTCTTGGCATGGGAGATAATGTCCTGCAGACTCAGTTAGGTGCTAATTGGCCAACTTGACATATTAATAGGTGTATGATCATGACTGTATGTGACTCTTGTGTCCAGGAAATGCAAAAAGACTGGGGTAGTCGAGGTTCAAATTCCCCCCTCAGCTGTTAAATTCACCAGATGACCTTGAGCCAGTCACACTCTCTGCCCTAACATTTTCTGTTTTGTCATCCCTTCAGCATATGGACATGAACAAGTGAAACTGGCACTTATCATTTTTCTGGTAAGAACTTAAGGATGGAGTGTAATAGCCCCATGTGGAATTGAAGTAGATAAATATGTATGTGTTAGAAAATGGGGCAGGAGCCATGGGGCATGAGGCTAGAGGTGAACTTGGGGTGAAAGCTCAGTCACGCAGAGGCAAACGTGTAAAGTAGAGGAGATAATTTCTACAGAAACACAGCCGTGAAACAGTCAGGGCTTCCTATTTACATTGTGAGACCAGGCCCTATACAGAGTGGGGATTTTCAGTGCTGAATAAGTGCTGGATTTTTCATGAACTGAAATGGTTCCCCCCCACGTAACAGAAAGCTGGTGTTGCACTGTGGAGTCATGGGGGTAAAAAGAGCTTTGAGGGGTGTGGGGTGAGATTGGATCAGTAACTAGGTCAGAACTCTGCTGTATGGGTGAGGACTAAGATTGCCAGTGGTGACTGGAAAAAATGAGGTCTTGATAACTAGTGCCTGGGCTGATGAAGATAAAGACTAGTTCCTCATTTTCCTATGGGTGCTATTGTGTTTAAAACCAAGCTGCCACCTTCTGGTTGTTGATGTTAACACCGTCTACTCACACGGCACTTGCCAGGGAATGAGAGGGCAGGTTGCTTCCCCATGGGGCTTACAATCTAAAAATATCCACGAGGGGGAACAAAAAGAGGAAGGGAATGGAAATGGCGCCAGGATAAATGGGGAAGAGTGACTTCAGTTGCCCATGCTTTGACTTAGTTACAGTAGGACAGCCTTTGCCAACTTGGGGCCCTCCAGTTGTTTTGAACTACATCCCTGGGGCTGATGGGAGGTGTAGACCAAAACACCTGGAAGGCATCAGGCTAGCAGAGGCTGCAGTAGGAAATGGGTCTAGGGGGCTGTGCATCTTAATCCCGACTTCCTTGATTTGAGCACTTGCTTACTGGTGCACATTTCTAGGGCTCAGCTCTGGAAAATATGAAACAGTGGTACAAAAAAAAGTGGCTGTGCGTTTATGGAGGAAGAGGATATCCTGCACTGAGGGAGCAGGATCCCTTCAAGCTGATTCCTAAGATTTTTGCAAAAATGTGTCCTCACAGGCAGAAATGTCACTTGTGATGGGGGGGGGGGCAGGGACCTGTGAGAGGTCAGTGCTTGGTCTCTTCACATGCCTATGTTGAAACTGACTGTTTCCTCTTGTAGTTCTGCCAGCTGGGAAACTTCTCAATTCATATTGCTCTACGGAACCTGCGCCCTGCTGGTGAGTACAGAGGAGCCTTTGGGAGTGCCTCCCTAGCTAGTATAGGTGCATGGCAAGGACCTACTATGGGTCTGTCTTAAGGCTGTTTGGCTGAAGGGACACGTACCATAAGGTACTGGCAGCCCAGAGCTGGTGAAACCCTGTGCAATTGCTCTTCAACAAAGGGAAAGTATTGCTGAGATTTGAACAGTCCTGAAAACACTATGAACAGTGAACATAGGGCCTGTGTAAATGTGCATGATTCATTTGTCCAACATTGGTGGGTTTTGCAGAGACTACGCTGTGTTTTGAATAACCTTTGAGAAAAAGAGTTGAGCAGGGAAGCAGAAGGACATTGAGTTAAAGAGGTTAGGATAGATGCAGACAGGGGTGGAAGAGAGACGAAAGAAAATACTACTTTGCACAGTGCATAAGCTATGGAATTGGCTCCCTTAAGAGGCAGTGGTGGCTGCTGACTTAGATGCCCTTAGAAGAGGATTAGACAAATTCATGGAGGATAAGGTTATCGGCGGCTATGAACCCTGTAGGAACAGGATGCTGGACTAGATAGGTCACTGACTTGATCCTGCAGGGCTTTCCTTATGTTCCTGTGAGGAACAACCAAGAGGAACAAGGAGTTATGTGGGTTAGAACCTTGCTTCTGTGCCTTTTATTAAAGTACAGTGGTACCTCTGGTTAAGAACTTAATTCGTTCTAGAGGTCCGTTCGTAACCTGAAACAGTTCTTAACCTGAGGTACCACTTTAGCTAATGGGGCCTCCCGCTGCCGCCAGCACGTGATTTCTGTTCTCATCCTGAGGTAAAGTTTTTAACCCGAGGTACTACTTCTGTGTTAGCGGAGTCTGTAACCCGAGGTGTTTGTAACCCAAAGTACCACTGTACTCTCCTCTCTTCCTCCTTTCAATCTCATGCATGCATACACTTGCACACGTGCTCTCTCACTTTTGCTGGGGTTGTGGAGGCCACATATGTCTTTATGTAGCATCAATACTTTTTGGTATTCTGGATTCTGTGTGTCTAGGCATACACACATATACACATAGTCCAACTGGGTTTTTGCTGCAGAAGATCTTAGACCAGAAACACCTTGACAGATCTTGTTAGTGACTGTATTTTTGTAAGCTTATTCTGTGGGCTTCAGACAGAGCATAATGTCTGAGAGAGGTGCCAAATGAAGTTTATTTACATGCCGCTTGCCATAGGCAGGCTGTGCCAAAGCAGCTCTCAATTGAGTTGTAGTAGCTTGGTGTCCCTGGCTCAGCTCTCTGTCTGGTGAAATGCAGAGTTGGATAAGCAGGACCCCATGCAGTGGTGTCTGCAGATGCCTCAAGCTAGGATGGAGCTGAGGATGGTGGCGGCGGCGGTGGCAGTTTTTCTTGGAGCCGCCTGTGAGAAGGAAGCAGAATAATGTTCTTGCTGTGCAAGTTGGTTCCACCAAAAAGCTCCCTGCTATACTAGAGACAAAGTGCCTTTAAGTACAGAAAATAGTACCATTTAAAAGGGTGTATGTGTCTATTGCTATCTTTATGAAATGAATCAAACTCTTAATTCTCCCCCTAGGTTCTAAAGCCAGGAAGATCCCATTTCCTACCAAGAACCCCTTCACATGGCTTTTCTTGCTTGTCTCCTGCCCTAATTACACCTACGAGGTGAGAACAGGATAGAACTCCACAGCAGATTAGAGCGTCTTGAATCTGGAAGGTGCCTCATGTGTCTTGTTCTGAACATGTTTTCACATGTATGGGCCTTTTCTGAAGTGTCTCCCCATTTGTGGAATGCTCTCCCCAGTGAGGTTCGGCTAGTGCCTTCATTATGCACCTTTAGGCACCAGGCGGAAACATTCTTCATCCAGGCCTTTGGCTGATTAACATTCTATACCATTGCTTTTTTTCTGGGGGGAAAGGTGGGGGAACTCAACACAAAATTTGTTTATTGTGGGCCCAGTCACTGTGCCCCCCCCCCAAGCCAAAAGGCTACTGGGTTGTTGTTTTTTAATTTAGGTTGTTGTGAAGGGTCAGTTGCGCTGAAGGGTCTTACCCACCTTGTGTGCCACAATCCTGAGCTGGTGTTCTTCTCTTCCAGGTGGGTTCCTGGATTGGCTTTGCCATTATGACTCAGTGCCTTCCAGGTAAGTCCTAGTCTGCTCTGAACAAAGACGTCAGGTCTTAAATAATGGTTTGCAGTAGGGTTAACATAACGTAACAGTAGGGTTATGAATCAGGGTTGGTTGGTTGCCTGCAAGCCTCCTTCCAGTTCTTGGTCAGGGATGTGGAAATGTTTTTGGACTCCCATAAGCCCCAGCAGTCTTGGATGATGCATGCTCTGACCCTCCAGATGTTGCAGGCCTGCATGGTCCCATAACTGTTCTAGATAATGTAGTCCAAGACAGGTATTGCTGTCTCAAAAATCCTAGATGGTTGTAGAGTGGCTTGAAAGTCCAGCTTGAACGTACCCATGGGGCATGTTTGTTGCCTGTAATTTCCCATCAGCTTGAGTAGTTACTTACGCCAATGTGTGTTTACAGGCGTTTGGGGCATGGAAATTATAGAGATCTGTGTAGATGCCTAATGACATGCAACTCTCTCTTCCCTTGTCAATAGTGGCTCTGTTTTCCTTGGTTGGATTCATCCAAATGACCATCTGGGCAAAGGGGAAACACCGAAGTTACCTAAAGGAGTTCCGGGATTACCCACCACTGCGTTCCCCCATTGTCCCTTTCCTGCTTTGAGCTGGAAGCCTCTGCCTTCTTTTGTCTGGGCCGATAGTTCTGTTTTTGTTTTTTACCTTGTGAGCGAGTGTTATTGGAGTCTAAAATGAGATTTTCTCTTGCTGTCTACACTGTAATCTGAGGGAAGCTGTAGGGATTTCCTTCCTTTTGTAAGTTACTGTCCCTCCCTACAGAATCTTTGACCATATCCCATTCCAAAGCCTTTCTGAGGCTGGGAGCAGCCTTCCCTACCAAGCGCCCATTAAGTCAAAAGCTACAGCGAAGGGAACGATCCAGTTTTAAAGAGAATGAAGCAGTGACTGAGCCCTAAGTCTGCAGGAGCAGGTGCCGAAAGCTAAATCTAGGCAGCTGGAGCCTGGCCTAAACTGAATACTTTTTGCTCCACATAGTACTTTAGGAGAGGTCTCCTCAGCTCTATGGTTCATCAATACAATTTAGGAGTTAAGTCTCCTAGCTCAGCTTTGTGCATTCTCCTTGACTAAGTGAGCCCTCAAGTGCCAAATACTGGTATAGCATAAATCTTCTGTGCTCTTTCTGGGATGCTTCCCCATTCTAAAAGCTAGTAGTACCTTTCTGAAGGGCATGAGACCGATACAGGTGAGGCTGTCTTCATCTCCAGGCTCTTGGTCAAAAAATAAATGCCAGTTCATGGAGGCTGATAAGTATGCTCTGAGCAGCCAAATTGTGTTCTTCTTTTCCAATGCAGAGGATGTTAATTCTAGACACACAGGGCAGGTAGCAAGGAGCTATGGGGAAGTGTTTGCAGAAACTGCTGCTATGAAGCAAAGGGGACAGATCAGGTGTGACTGGGGAGCAGCTGTAGCACTTTAGTACCATCTACAGTGCAAGCCAGCACCTTCTTCCTCACCCAATATGCTAAGCATGAACTGTTTAGGATGGTAGGTTTCATCTTGAATAGCTGGCAGAGCCTTGAAATTAGGGTATGAAAAACAAGGCTGCTATATATTTTGTTCTCAGTCATGCTATAATTTTTTCCTGGACTTTAGGCCCACTCCTGTTTGTTTTGTGTAAGTGTTATCAGAGCTGCTTTTGGAACCTTCTGCAAGGGAAAACTATACCTACAGCTGCACTGAAGTTATTTGGGGAGGGGGAATACTTCAATAGCTTGTAGCTATTTGTAGTCCCTAAGGAAGGAAGGAAAGGCTTTTAATTTTACTTTGGGGGAAATTCAACATTACAGAAATTTTGACAGCCTCCCTGAGAGGAACTTACTTCTCCTTTCCTGGTTAGTCTTAATGTCACTAAGGTTGCAATTCTACGTACGCTTATTTGGAAGTGAGCCCCATTCAACTCAGTGGAACTTACTTCCAAATAAACATGCCTAGGATCAGGTTGAAAGTTTGCAATAGTCTTAGTTTATGCTGCATGTGAGCAGTGACATACTGGAAACCTGCTAGGCTCCATGGCAGCTGTTAAAATGAGCCACTGACTTGTTATGGTCTGTTTCATATGGAACTATCTTCCTTCTTGGATTTACACAAATAAAACTAATCCATCCCCTGGACTGTAGTAGGTTTTTCTTTGTAGGGTGCCATGGAATTCAACACAGAAGGAATGGAAGCTTGCGTCACCCGCCGGAGGGTTGTGTGCAAGGCAGCCTAGCAAAAAGGAAGAACAGAGCTTCAAATCATATTGGATTATCCTGCCACCAAAGGAGACAAGTTGCTTAAAATCAGAAGCTAACCTTGAAATGGCAGCTGCACTCCTACAGCTTGCTAAAATTCAATATAGGTCAAAGGGTTGGAATTATAAATTAACCAATGGAATTTCTAGAAAGTGCATTCACCACTTGGGCATCACATTTAGTAGTTAAATAGTCACAGTTGGCTTGCCGAGTCAGGAAAAACAATTAGCCATGTGATTTTGGAAGCTCACAAGCATATGGAGCACCCCTGCTTTCTTGCCTCTAGCATCTGTTAACAGGCACCGTTTCAGCAACTGTGGCCAACCAGTGTTCCTGGGTCTTCCATGAACATATCTAATCCTTTTTTAAAAAAAAAAGGTTTCTCAGGCCACACACAAACAGTATATATTTTGATTTAGTATTACTTTACTAAACATTAAACACTATTTGAGATTAAGGTGAAAATATGCAAGTATTTTCTCAAATTAGGGCAAAGTGCATTTTGTCTAGTGACACAAGGACACTAGAAACAGGATTTTATGAGAGAAACAAGTTTGTACTCTTTAAATTCTGAGCTACTTGGAAAAGAGTTGTATTTTGAAAGCTTATTGCAATTTAGAACTCCCGAAGTGTTGTTTCAGCAGCAACAACAAAAAAGTTGAGAACTTGTTCACAATTCTGTTTGCTAAATCTACACTAAGATACCAGGGGGCAAATGCTTCCTGCTGTAGATTCCTGCACTAAGCAGGTGGCATTGGAAGTGTGGCTTTGGGGGCAGTCGTCTTTCTCATTTCCCCAGCTAGGGTGAGGGTCATAAGCTGCAGTTATAAGATGCCTGTGGTCCTACAGAAGTTTGCTGGACAACAGGTAGGAATTACTGGAGTCTGGCCACATTTGGAGGCTTACAGATTTCCCACCTGCACTTCAGCTGAGCCAGAGGAAACTCTATCCACATTTCAACCAGAATCTATTATAGCCTGAACCGTAGCTTGGTGACTTCCAGTTGCCCTGGACTTCAACTCCCAGCAGACAGCATGGCAAATGGCTGGGGATAGTTGTAGTTCAAAACATTTGGAGTGCAGCAGCTGGCTGGGGAAAGTTTGATACAGTATCGGTGCCACAAAGTCTGACTTCTCTAGGTTGGCCTGGGACCTACCAGCTCCTCCCAGGTGTAGGTAAATTCACACCCTGCCCCACAGATACTGGCTCCCTTTGATCCCTGCCCACCTCCTGTCACACTGGAGGAGCAGTAGCTCTTTATGACTGTATGTAGAACAAGACACCTAAAAGAAGTTGTCGTCATTACTAGGCAAAAATGAACCAAGGTTTATGCAGTGGAGACCTACCCCCCACAACTGCATTCAGGAAAAGAGTGAGAAGTGAAAACGGCTGTCTGCACAGTCAAGACTGGCAGCTAAAACACGTAATGGTTGGTATTTTGTCTTTGTCTGTCTGTCTCTCTGCGCTTTAATACAATACTAGTTAATACTTCCAGCAACCCACAAAAGGGACATTACCACCCCTTCCTTTAAAATAGCAACTACAGAAGAGACTTGAGGGGCAGGGGTGGGGATTTTTGATATAAGAAAGGCTTCTTGAAGGCTAAGAAGTCTTCATTAGCTCTAAATGTTCAACTGCTATCCATTTCATCTCAGGAACTGCACAGTGATTGTTTTAGACAGAACCACAGGATAATGTCTTTATTGTTTTCAACATAACAGACCTAGTGGATTCTGCAAGCCTCTTGTTGAAGGAGCCAGGAGGCACACCAAAGCCAGCTAGGATGCTGATGCTGCCGCCGCCGCTTTTGCCTTTTGTTCAATGCGCTTCTTCCGAGCCAGCAAGCGCCTCTCCCGTTCAAATTCTTTCATGCGCATGACATAGCTACAGGAAAGCACACAAGTGCAGGTCAGGTCAGAGCAACCGATACTTCTCCCCCCACCCCCAAAACCCATCCTCGCATTCTGTGGTTTCCAGGCCAAAAGATACTAGCTGGCTTGAATCCCTCATAAAACTTTTCTCCCTCCCCACTTGAACATTCTTCTATTCTGCAGAGACATCTGTAGCATGTATATGGATATCTACCTAATGCACCTTTCCCCAAGTTGTCATCTGCTGATATGGGATCAGTGAGATACCCTACATTCTATTTAGCTTTCCTATCAGGAGAGAATACTGTCAAAAATATTTGCCAGTTTAGAAGTCTCTTGAACCTGGAAAGACTTGTATAAAGACTGGTGAGATGCTTTGAGTGAAGGAACTCAAAAAGCCAAATCAAAGCTCACTCAGCATTAAGGAAGAATAGTTAACAGATCGGTATATAAGATTTCACCCTACCCACACCACTGAAGGGGTTGTGACACAATAACTTCCCCTGCCCATATGCTACCTGTTAAGTCTTGCTAAATTCTTATGGTGGACAGAGAAAAAGTGATACAGGAGTGTTAGCAACAAGCTAACTTGGAAGGCTGATTTACAGGAAGAAGGGAGGCATAGCTCTGACTTACTCCAGGTGCTCACAGTAATCCCAGTCATGACGCTCGTGTTTGCACGCAAAGATATTTGGAAATTTGTCACGTTTGCACTTCGCCCACTTAAGGAAGTAGTGTGCACAATAGTCTCGCATGTCAAGAGGAAGCTGAGCTTCATTCATCTGCTGCTCTGTTGCTATCATCACTGCATGGGAAAATGGAAGGGGATAAAATGAACAGAAGTGAGGTCAGGATCCAGGCAGGGTCAACCTGATCAACTGTCATCAACTCGTTTGAAACCTCTGTAGTGGCTTATGGCCTTTGGAAACCTGATCTGCAAATTCGATTAGCTATTAAAGTTGATAGACCATTCCAGTATAAATCCAAGTGCTACATCCTCACAGTAATCATAGCTAGTCAACACCAGTGAAAGAATTCAGAGTTCCTGCCCTGCACTTAGAGCTGTGCCTTAAATCTTATTTAAGCATATTTTAAACAAATGCATGACCTTTCTGTAGAGACAACACAGTCACCCTCAAATCAGACATCTCAAGGACCAGGCGCAGCTCGCACACTAGCTCTAACTGTACGAATGCACTCTGGCCACTGCAGAAACCTGAACATCCGTGCTCGGGGCTGAGCCCAGGCGAAGTCCAAATTGCAAAGCTGTGATTTCAGAAGTGTTACCACATCCAACAAAGGCTGAATCCCTATTGCCTGGTCTGCCTTCTAACCGACCATGAGCACCTCTGCCTTGTTGGGATTAACTTTCAATTTGTTCACTTTCATCCAATCCATTACTAATGACAGATGGTGGTTTTGAACCAAAGAAGCTTCCCTGGATTTAGCTGAAAAGGAGAAATAGAGCTGAGTGTCATCAGCATGCTGCAGACACCAGACCCCGAAACTCTATAGACAAACTCTCCCAGCAGTTTCATATAATTGTTAAATAGCATGGGAGACAGAACAGAACCCAAGGGGCACCACAGGCCTGCAGCTAATGCGTGGAACTGAGGTCCCCCAACACCAACTTCTGGGTTCACCCCTCCTGGAACGAACAGTCCTATCCCAGCAAAGTGGCCCAGAAGGGTATCAGGGATCTAGCACACACGTGGTACCTCTCACATTTCTCACGTCCACATCCTCAGGAGGCTGTACAAAATAAAAAGTATCCATTAACACTGAACAAGCAGGGGCCAAAGTTATCCCCACTGGGCCTGCTATCAACTATAGCACCCTAAGTCAGAACGGATCTAAGCAATTTCGTAAGCAAAGCGCTAAGCAAAGCTTTTTTTATTTTTTATTCCGGGAGGCAAACATGCCCCCTTCATTTTCATCCTCGCAACCACCCTGGAGGTAGGCACTAGCTCGGGATAATCCGGCGAGCATCACAGCCACCTCTGGATTATTACTATATTTTACAGTTGTGCAACACCTTTCAACCCAAAGCATTTTTACATAATGCCCTGTAATGGATGTCTCTGTGAAAGTGTTCTCATGCAAGAGTGAGAAAAGGAAGGATTTAAACCAGGCATAGGCAAACTCCGGCCCTCCAGATGTTTGCGACTACAATTCCCATCATCCCTAGCTAACAGGACCAGTGGCCAGGGATGACGGGAATTGTAGTCCCAAACATCTGGAGGGCCGGAGTTTGCCTATGCCTGATTTAAACCATGGCAACGCGACAAACAGCTGTCCTTAAATAACACTGCCTCAAACGTGGCTCTCCGGCGATGCTGGCAGATAAGCAGAGAGAGCCCAGCTCGGGAAAGGGTGTCTGTGTCCAGCGTCACTCCGGATCTTCTGCCGCCCGAGGCGGTCGCCTCCCCTTGGCTCCTGGGCCGGCCCTCGCACCCCCACCCACCCCGGGAGAGAGAACCTACCTCGCAGTGGGTTGGCGAGGCCTGCCTGGGGGGCCAGGCTGGGCTTGAGGGCTGCGCCAGGCGAAGGCTCCGGGAAGAGGCGGAGCCAAGCGCTGGGTGACCTTCGCCTTCCCCGTCTCCTTCCCTCCCTCCCCGCTCAGCTCAGCTCGGCTCACCGCGTTCTTTGCGCTCCTCGGGGAAGCCGAAGTGGGGGTCGAAGGTGGGCATCTTGACCGGGTCCGGCTCCACCTCCGCGTCCCATAAATACCGCCGAGCCAGATGAGCCCCCATCTTGGCCGCCTCCAACCTGCCTCCTGAGGTTGCTCTTGCTATTTCCCGCCCCGCCTTTCCACTATTCCGGAAGCGGAAGTAAACCCCCCTTTAAAAAAAGGCTTCCGGTAACAAATGCATGCCGCTGTCGCAGAGCTACGAAACGTATAGAGAGAAGCATCGTCTCTGATGATGCCATTTCCTGGTTCCGCGTGAGGCGCCATTTTAAAATATTCCTGGGCAGCTGACCTGAAAAATAAATGGAGAAAAACCACACTTTTAAAACGTGGCTGTTGCTGGACACCAGCATGCTGCCCAGTGAATGAATGATGTACCACCAAAGAGGGCGGTTTTATTTCTCTTCTAAACTTATTTGTTGCTAGCGTGTGGAACTTTTTTTAAAAAATGGTTTTCCAACATCCGCCTCGCTATTGCAAATCCCAATGCAGAAAACGCCGCACATTACCGCCATATTGCAGGAATTGCAAGCTGTGGCTTGGAGATAGGAGCCCTCCCAAGTGACTATTGCAAACTGAGGGTTATGCGAAAGTCTAGTTTGCAACAACCATATAATGGAGTCCAGTGGTTACACTTCTACTGTAGATTGGGAATTGGGCTGAAGCTAGAATTTCAAGGCATGTGGTGCTGAGGTTTTTTCTTTTTTAATCTTTGTGGCAGACATAGTATGCCCCTTCCCCGTGTAAAATGGCGATCCCAAATAAAAAAATAACTGGAGACTTATATATACATGTCTATTTTTTTTCTAGCTCTACAACCATTACAGTGGGAAGAGTAGCCAAAACGCATGCATCTGCTTTTAACATTTTCAGCTGGGAGTATATTGTGCTGTAAAATGTGGAACTTAACACCTTAGATTTAACAAAGTAGTTTTGGAACTGTAGTCATTTTAACATGTATTATAATTAACTCAGTGCAACATGGCAAACACCTCAGCAATGCCATCCATTACTTTTGTCCTCACACTGCAGTAGGGCTGGGAAAGTAGTAAACAATCCTGGAAGTGTAGTTCACTGTTATATTCCCAATGCAGGTTGAAGGATTTTGCTGATAAGAGTACAGTAGCATATAGCAGCTCTCCAATGTAGTCCAATGTTGACATAGTAGGACAGAGATGAGATTGGAATCCAGTTTGGATTTGGAGGGGGGGAATCCCCAGTGCCTCTCAATTTGCAGCAAAAGTAATTTTACTTTTAACGGGGGGGGGGGGCAGACCTCCTCCCATCAGGTCAATCACTCCATTGCATACTGATGCTTTGTGCTCCATTGCCTTGCATGCAGGCTGGCTGCATTTTTAAATGTTCAAAACATTTTTTTAAATGCATGAAGTAAGGCCCAAGTTAGAGTAGGGGCTTATGTCTTGGATGCTAACTTTTCTTTAATCTCCCTCAGCCACAAGCTCTGTATACAGGAACCCTGCTTGTTTACTCTTAGATAGTGCTACACTAGGAGTTACCAACACAGTACTGGCACGCTCAGTGTCTACTGAGACATTTCCTGATACTCACAGGGTCCCCTCCCCCAGCTGAAATTTGACTTGAATGAATAGATTGAATCAGTAGGCTGAAGGGCTGAAAATTGATTTGAAGGAATCTGTTAGAATAGGTTGTTGAGTGTGCTTGGGTGTCTTGTGTACCCATCAGTCCAAATAGGTTGGTGATCCCTGTAAACAGTTCTAAAAAAGACTCCAAAAACCCAGATTTTCCCCACTGTGATTTTTAATTTTGACATCAAACTCTGAACATAATGCTCAAAATAAGTGAGACACGCTCCTAGATATAGGTTATATAGGACATCAAAGACTTTAAGAAAGAGTTGATACCTCGGATTAGCATCACAGCTGCTTCAGACATTGTTATAATGCTGCCAGTTATGCACTAGATTAAAAGGACCACTTACATGTTCTTTGGATGACCTATTCTAATGTGGGCTAGAACAAACTCCTGGGACTATCTCCAGGTAGGTGCTTACTTGAGTGATCAATTGGGAGGAGTGCTTCAGCGAGGCTTTGTGGGTGGTTTTGCTATTTTTAGGAATAAGAATTTTGAGTGGAAAGTATTCCACAAATTTGCAGATTAACACAAATTAGATGGGATTTGTGGGGTACAAATTGGAAGATAAGGTTAGAGCCCAATGGCCCAGGAATAAAGTGGGAAAGCACTCACTTAGAAACTGTACTGTTGAAAAGGTCCTGAGGATTATAAACAATGATAAGAAATTCTACATACAATACCACTTTAACACCATGGCTTCCCCCAAAGAATCCTGGGAACTGTAGTTTGTTAAGGGTGAAGAGATTAATTAGGAGTTTCCAGCAAGTTTAACAAACTACAGCTCCCATACTTCTCTGGGGAGTGGTAAATGAGTGCTATGGTGTGGATGTGACCACAAGAACTGCAATTGCTATTATACATTTAGTAAGTCCATCCCTGGTGCTTTTACCCATATGCTAGCAAGGTAGCAGGTAGGACCCTGAAAAGAACAATAGGTACAATAGGTAGAGCAGGGAAAGCTATCTTCTCAGGAAGGGATGATATAAAGCAGACTGAACAGTTTGTTTGTGAAAGATATAACTGCAGACTAAGCCTGTGTTCACACTCCCGTTTATGGTGCACTCACTGCATTTCCAGTAGCACCTTAAAGACCAACTATTTTTTATTTTGACTATGGCAGACCAACACGGCTACCTATCTGTAACTGCATTTCCAGTGCTAAGTTACCGGTATTTATCTGTGTTCATATAACATTATCCAAGTGCTTATGTTTCCTGTACTTTCTTACCAGAGGAGGGATTCACCTAAGGGTCTTGTCCTTGCCCTGTGCAAGGACTTCCATGTGTGCAGTGGGGTTTCCCCTCCTCCCCTCTTGTGCCCCTCTGATATTGGCTCTGGGAGTTGGGCGAACCCTCAGAACAGCACTCCAATCAGTGTGAAGCTGGTTTAGGAAACAATGCTTCAAACTGTACCAAAGTACAAGATACATATGCATGTTGGATAACATCGTGTTAAAATGGATTTAAAACCCAGCACTGGAAATGAAGTGAGTGCCGCAGTAAATGGGATGCCGAACACATCCTAATGTGTTGTTTCTTAAAGCAGCTTCATCCCAGTTGGATGCTTTTAGTCACTCCTAATTCATCTGCAGCCAAGGTGGGAACACCTTTGCATAGTGTTAAGACAACCCTGCTGTGGAACACCCTAACTGAGGGCTTGCAACCATTTTCATTTGATAGGTTAGCTAAGAGTTCCATGTATTTGGACAATGGTTGGAGGTGGCTGTTGCCCAAAGACATCTAGACAACACATGCCACTAATGATGGTCCCAAACATCCACAAAGCTTTGGTCATTTAGGGAATATCCAGCTATATTTAAGAGATGTGAACTCCTTGAAGCTTGTGTCAAGGATCCCATATAGAAAGATCTCCTTCATTTTTTTTTTCATTTTTTTTTAGCAATTGCAACCTGTTGGCTTCTCACAGACAAAGTTGACTTTTAAATTACAGTCAATGTCATTCCAATTACCCTCCTTATAAAGGACAGCACAATTTTCCACACCATCATTATTGTTGGGCTCTCCTTGCCTCCAGAACCTGTAACAGAGAAGCACAGTTAGTACAGAATTGTGAAATCACTGCAGAAGAGACTTGCTGAATTATGTGGATGCCTTCTACATTTGTAGGGAACCAAAGTTGGGGACCGCCTGATCACAAATCACACCTCGTTGTGCTCTGGAGAGCAAATATACTATACAAAGCTGGTCAAAAAGGGAGGGGTGACATGGGAGAGTGAAAAAACAGGAGGAGGGGTAATGCCTCAAAGTGGCAGTGAATGATAACCATGTACAGTGGTACCTCGGGTTAAGAACTTAATTCGTTCTGGAGGTCCGTTCTTAACCTGAAACTGCAGCTCTTTCAGACTTCCTTTCGTGCCATATTTCAGCTTCACACCTGAAAGCTCTGTGTCTGAGCAGGGGGGAGGGGTGTCAGTCTCTGGGACAACCCACGTTTTACCTCTGAATTGGGGCAAACGGCAAACTGATAAAAACCTGCTTGCCGTTTGCTCCAATTCAGCGGTAAAATGTGGGTTTCCTCAGGGAAAGCGCCAGAACAAATAACAAACAAGCAAGACTTTTGGACCCAGAGCTTTATATCCCAGACCTGTGCCTAGAAACACAGCACAAAAGTCTGGATGAGCCCTGTATCTAGGAAAGCAGCTAGAATAGTTGATTCAGCTGCTTGAGCTGCTCCACTAGATCAAGTCAAGGGATTGAATCCTATGGAAGGAGCGTAACAGAAAGAAAGTTTCTTTCCTCTCCATCCTTCTGCCTCCCAGAAAAGCTGCTCCAGAGTAATAAACAATGTGGGATGTTGCTCTGGCCAGGGTTATGCAATCCTCTCTTCCCACAACAGTCCCCTGAGCTGCATTCCACTCCTTTGAGAAGCTTTCAGGGGCGCAGGAGGCTGCAGGGTAAAAGAGGAATGGCTATGTGGCTCCTGGGAATTCCTGACACCGTTCTGCCCCCTGCCTTTTCCCTGTAAGGGCTCCAGAAAGAAGAGCTAGGTATCATCCACATACCTTTCTGTTGGTGCTGTTCCATCAACCCACTGCCACGCTCCCTCGTTCACTGCATCACTTATGCCAATCCAGACCGAGGTGAGCTTTATTTTTGTAACCACAAAATTCTAGGAAGAAAAACATGTAGCACCTTCACAAATGCTGTAGCACATGAAATCCATAGTCTGCCTAGCTGCAATATGTTGCTGTGATAAAAATGCATTCAGGAGATTGGCCTGAATGATTGCTCAAGAATTCCGCCACCCCAATCCTGTCACTCAGTCATGGGTTCGAGACCCTCGTTGGGTGAAAAGATTCCTGTATTGCAGGGGGTTGGACTTGATGATCCTAGTGGTCCATTTCAAGTCTAAATTTCTATGATTCTATGCCTATACTTGCATATTCCTGTTTGTTCTAAGGATTGTCACTGATGGCCCGAGGGTCTCCTCCACATGACCAGTTTACTGAGCATTCATGATTTGCTTGCACACAGCTTACATGGAGATTAGGCTATGTCTAGTCCAGTGTTTCCCAACCTTTTTTGGGCAAAGGCACACTTGTTTGATGAAAAAAATCTCGAGGCACACCACCATTACAGCCCCGTGACGTCAGCGCGCAGCGTCACGCCGGGAGGGACGCACGAAAGTGTAAGTTTCAAATTTTTTCCCCTCCCCCTTGCCAGGGAACCTCCAAGCTTTGGGGGTGGGGGGGGAGGAGGCAGCAAAGTGAGGCAGGAAGGAGAGCGCGGCTTGGCTGAGTGAGCTTTGGCAGGGGCAGGGAATGAGAGCCGCGAGGCGGGCGCTGCGGACGGAGGCGCTGCCCGCCGAGCTCGCAGGCAGCCAGGCAGGCAGACGGCGAGAGCCCCGCGCTGGGCGGCCTCTCCTCGCCGCCGCCGCCCCGCCTCTCGCCGCCCGACTCGCCCGCCTCCCTCCAGGCAACATCTCGCGGCACACCAGGCAACATCTCGCGGCACACTAGTGTGCCGCGGAACAGTGGTTGGGAAACACTGGTCTAGTCTTTATTCAGCATTTATTCTGGTTTGTAGGGCCTACACATTCTCTTTGAGAACTACAAAAGCCTGTTTTTTCTTGCACTAGGGTGGATTTGTTGCACTAGGGTGACAAAGGACTTTAATCAACCTTAATGGTGCACACCTAAATTTCTGGTGTATACTTGAATCTCTCCCACAAAATAGAGACCATCTGGAGGCACCCTGAACGGCTGGCCTTTTGCCTCCATTTCTGCTCCCTGCAGAGGATGATGCTATCAATTTGTGGGTGGGTAGGGGAGAGACTTAGGCTACTTGGAGGGAAGGTGGGATATAAACAGATAGCAGTAAACAGATAGTGTCAGGAGTGCATGCAGGAGCCAGGCCCTGTGACCAGTAGGACTTCCTAAGTTTGTTCTGGAGAGGCAAGGTGCGGCCACACAGGTGAGGCCGCTTGGTAACTCACTGCACCTGGTCACAAGAGCCAGGAAGGGATATAAGGTCAGCATTTCCCTTTGGCTCTTTGCCACAGCAACTTGTTTCCTGCCTTGCTGCGTTCGGTTTCTTGCTTCCTGATCCTCGGACCTCAGCTTCTTGACTCCTTGCTTCTCAGCCCTCGGACCCTTGACTTTGTGACTCCCTGCTTCCTGACCCTCGGACCCCTGGTTTCTGGACTCTCATTCCTGCTCCCACCCTGCTATCTTGCCTCCGGTCCTGACGTCCTCCGCCAGGACTTTGACCCATAGACTGGACCGTGACAGACAGAATAAGTGCAAGACCTGTAAAACCTGCCCACTCAGAACTTATATATGTATGACAATATGTTAGCTGATTTTTAAAATTAAAAATGAATTACCAGAGTGGTGATGTATTTGCTTAGGTTTCCCTATCCTCTTCTCTACCCATATATTGCCTAGGTCCAGGAAAGCAACAGCTAGGAACTGGAAGCTGCTTGAATTCTTAGGAAAATCTGGTTTGGATAGAGTATAATTACAGGGCCAAGCAAAAGACAGTTTTGTGAATGAACAGAGCAAATGCGCCTTACGACCAAAGGTGCTGCTCAGACCTGCTCACGCTTGCTGTTAATAATGACCAGGTGGGAACTGATAGTAATGCAGAATTTTCTGGCATCTTCCCATTGTTTTTCGTCTTCTGAGTAGTAGTAGCAACTTCCTAGAAACTCATGCCAGGATAAAGGGTCAGTCCTCCTGCAGATTTCTGAAAGAGGGAAAAGTTTTATATGAAAACTATCAATAATAATAGTGGCAGTAAAGGGAAGATTGATTAACTGGAGTGCAAGCTGAACTGTAGCAGAACAGAAACAGTTCTGATTGCAACAAAGATAGTATGTCTCTTTATACATCGCTATTTGGGATTAGAACCACTAAGATGGCAAGACACATCTCAGGGTTAGGAATTGTCATAATGTGGTCTAAAACATGGAGGTTGGGATGTTCCCCCCTCTACTATCCCTGCATAGAGCCCCAGTTTGTCAAATAGATTTGACCAAGGTTTCCGTGGATAAATTCTGTTCAGTGATGCTTTTTGCTTTTCTATATCAGTTGCTTACATCTTGTTCCTCTCGCACATACCTCTATTTTCCAATGCATTTATTTTTCCATCCAATTTAGATATTTGTTCCTCCACTCTTCTATCAGTTGCTTCACTCCTCTTGTCATTACGTTCTTCTAAAGCTTTAAGTTCTTTCAGAAAAGCGGTCTTCAATTTGTCAGCTGTTAGAGGGATGATTGAAACATCACAGCTTTCCTGTGGGCAGCTGGTATTCAGCTTCCCAAGCTCAGAGAAGATGGCGGCATCTAGAAGGGCAAGAGATGGGCATCATTGCATGAGCTGCCCTGGAGCCCCACCCCATTGTTGCTGTTTCCTCCAGAGGCAGGTCTGCAATCAGACATTTTATGGGGAAGGAACCTAAGCATACAGGGAAGGGATCGTTACAGAACAACAGGAATGCAAAGCCAATATGTGTAAAGTTATTTAACATTACAGTGGTACCTCGGGTTACGAGCTTAATTCATTCCTGAGGTCCGTTCTTAACCTGAAACCGTTCTTAACCTGAGGTCCCACTTTAGCTAAGGGGGCCTCCCTCTGCTGCCACGCCGCCACCACCGCGTAATTTCTGTTCTCATCCTGGGGCAAAGTCCGCTAACCTGGAAGTAGTACCTCGCTTTAAGAACTTTGCCCCAGGATGAGAACCCAAAGTGTTACAAACACCTGAGGTGTTTGTAACCTGAGGTACCACTGTATTAAATACCAATAAAATGAAATGTAATTTCATATTTTAGAGAGAGAAAAATATGGGTCAGTTATCCCAGTGCCTTTGCATTCACAGGCCAGTTTACGTCTTCCCAGTTCACTTCTTCCTGAACATTTAAGTAGCATACTGCATGCATGACCTTCCTTATAACTTCTGTAGTAAAAATACTAGATGCTTCTTTTCAAATGAAAGCTAAATATTCAAGGTGGGGAGCTAGAATATATGTGAAGAGCCCAGTCCTGCCCACGCAGCTCGCCCTATAGCCACAGCCTGTGACAGAAGACAGGGGATTCAGTCAGGAATTCCCCATTTCCCTCTGTTGGTCACACTCTCTGACTTGGGAGTGGGACTGCTGGGTTCTGTGAGGCACAGAGCCCCTCCAATGGTACTGTGACTGGCCTTGCACTTGCCAAGGCTCAGCCAAAGGGATTGACCTACCCCCCCCCCACAACTTTCCAGTGTAATTACTGAGATCTGAAACTTGTGAAGATGACAGTCTTGGGAGATGCCAGCCAAACCACAGAGAGACATGAAGCTCATTTGTTTGTACGCAGCCCTTCCTTTCCTTCCTTGCTGCAGCACCACGGTACACCATATACGTGTACATATAAATCTTCTTTCCCTTTTGAGTCCCAGTCCCTCACTGCTTTTATCTCTTGAAGCTGGGGTGCTCCACAGTGTGTCTTGACACACATGAACACCCCTCCTACTTCTTGCACTCACGCTGTACAAGGAGAATGATGCCGATCAGGAGACCCACAAGAGCCAGGAGCAGAACCAGGCAGTTTCTCCAACAGCCTTTCCATTGGGCTGGAGTTAAGGTCCATCGGGCTAGAGTTAAGGTGCATTGAGCTGTGGCTGGGTGGAGAGAGAGAAAGAGGGAGGGAGAGATTTGAAACAGCTCAGAATGGCAACGCCAGGAAAAAAGAGAAACCATTAGCAAGCAGGCTGCTGCTGCTGCTGCTGCTGCTGCTGCTGCTGCTGCCATGGTGAGGCATTGCCAGTGTAAGGGTGCCGCAAAGGCATTCAGGATAGCATGTTGGAACTGTGGAGAAGCTGGGGTAATTGTAAGGGTGATATAAGCTATGCTGTGGATACAAAAAAGGCATGGTCTGAGTGATTGTCTGCAATATGTTAACCAGTAGGGTTGCCATACGTCTGGAATTTCACAGACATATCTGGAATACTGCAACCGGAAGCAGTGTCCCGGTGGAAATCAGCAAAATGTCTAGGAAAATCCAGAAATATAGCAACCCATGTCAGCAGTGTTGTCATATTTATTTTCAATTTTGCAAAAAAAGAAGTTAGTGTCCGAATTTTCACTTTTTGAAATATGGCAGCCCTATTAACCATGGCTTATAAACTATGGTTAGCTATAATTAACAAGGCCACTGTTACAAGGCCACAGTGTACGCATAGCTGCCACCCCAGTCTTCCCTTATGCATAATAGCCAACAGAGGGCAGCAACACTGAAGCTAGCAAGGTCCCTTCTTCTCATACCTGGTGGTTCAGGCAGTGCCTTTGGCTCCTCCATTTCCTGAGGCACCGAGATGCTGTCATAGTCGCTCTCTTTGTCAAAGTCTTCATATTCATCTAGACAGGGGGGTGGACAGAGTTAACTTTTGGAATGTACCAATACGGATATCAACGGGAGCTGGTACGCTCCTCTTCCCAGTTGTAGCAGGTGAGCTCTGCTTCCCACAATCTTTTTTTTTTTTTTTTTTTGCTGCTCTTGAATCTGAGTCCACGCCTATTTCTTCTTCGCCCCTCCACCCATGCTTCAGAAGGTGGGCTGTCGCTTCCCCCCACCCCAAAACACATCCCAAGTTTATCTAATTAACTTTAGTCCAGCACCTTATGCTTTAAAGCAAACCTCAACTGTCCATTTGCTAAGCTTGAGACACTTCTATCCCAGAAGGCATGGGTGGGTGGAAGGAGTAACTTCATAATACATAGCACCTCTCTTGCTCCCCTGCTGACCATATTTTAGCAAAAAAAAATACCTTCTACAATTCCAGTTTTCCTTACGGGTTGTTGGGGTAGGGGACGGCAAGACCCGTACAGCTGGAGATCTTCTCCTCTGCTTGATACTCCTGTGTCATCATACATGGTCTACACTGAAGAAAGTGAGATGCTCACTTGAAATACAAATCTTCCTCCTGCTCTCAGGTTTCATTTCATCTATTTTCTTTGGTTTCTCTTCCTTTTATAATGGTTTGTGGCAGATTCAATATCTTGGTATATAAGGGAACATCAGCTGTGTTTGGGTTACACCTGAGCAAAATTAGTGAGAGTTAATTTTCTATTTTTATTAATAAACATACTTCTAGTCATATATAAATATCGAAACATAGAACATAGAACCTAAGATAAGCAATAGCAGTCCATTAACATTTATTTATTTTCTTTATTGTAATTTTATTTATGATAATAAAAAACAACAGTGACTAAACAATACATAGTATTGAAGTGTAGGAAGAAGAAGAGTTTGGATTTGATATCCCGCCTTTCACTCCCTTTAAGGAGTCTCAAAGCAGCTAACATTCTCCTTTCCCTTCCTCCCCCACAACAAACACTCTGTGAGGTGAGTGGGGCTGAGAGACTTCAAAGAAGTGTGACTAGCCCAAGGTCACCCAGCAGCTGCATGTGGAGGAGCGGAGACGCGAACCCGGTTCCCCAGATTACGTGACTCTTAACCACTACACCACACTGGCTCTCTAGGCCACATTCACACCACACATTTAAAGTACTTTTATGCCACTTTAAACAGTCATGGCTTCTTCCCCCAAAGAATTCTGGGAGTTGTTTGTTAAAGGTGCTAAGGGTTGTTAGCAAATCTCTATTTGCCTTCCAGAGCTACAGTTCCCAGAGTTCCCTGCAAAGAGGCAGTGATTGTTAAGCCACTGTGAGAACTGTAGCCCTAGGAGAGGAAGAGGGGTCTTAACAAACCAGAGCTCTCAAGAGTCTTTGGGGGAAGCCATGACTGGTTTGACTTCACCCCTGAAGGTACACTTTTCCATTGCGCCCCGAGACAGACAGGTGCCAATCAACCAACTATGCTTTAAATGTATGATGTGAACGCCACTCAAGAGTCACATTTCATCCTGTGGCTTCCTGAACAGGAAGTTGCATAGCCAGCTTTTCAGTTCATCAAGTTCTTCCCAAATTATTTCTGAGTTCCTTGTGGTTTAAAAAAGTACAGGCCTTTATTAATAAACGTAAAAAAGGGAAACCACTCTTCTTCAAACATACCATGCCTAATTATCCCCCATGATATTCTTGCAGAAAAGCTGGTAAAATGTAGACTGGACAAGGTAACTTAGGTGGATTTGTAGCTGGTTGACTGAATGAATCCAAAAAGTGCTCATTAATGGTTCCTCGTCATCATTTATAAATGACTTGGATGAAAGAATTGAAGGGATGCTCATCAAATTTGCAGATGACATCAAACTGGCAGGACAAAATTGGGATTCAAGATGACCTTAACAGATTGGCGAACTGGTCCCTTACAAGATGAATTTCAACAGGGACAAATGTAAGGTTCTGCACTTAGGCAGGAAGAACCAGCAGCACAAATATAAGATGTGGGACACCTGTGAAAAGGATCTAGGGGTCTTAGTAGACCACAAGCTCAACGTAAGTGATGCAGCAGTAAAAAAAAAGCTACGGTAATGCTGTTCCAGGCTGCATCAACAGAAGTATAGTGTCCAGATCAAGGGAAGTAAGAGTACTGCTTTATTTTGCTTTCTTCAGACCGCACCTGGAATACTGTGTCCAGGTTTGCCTCTGCAGCTTTGACCTTCTCTCCTGCTCCCATTGTTGCCTAAAATTTTTGGCTCATCTTGATTAGAGTTTACAAAGCTGCTCATCTTCAGGGATGGGTGGGGTTGCGCACAGGCCTCGCGCTTCCTGCCCTAAGCAGTGTCTAGGCCGCCGTGTCACAGGGGAGTCCCGGCATGTGTCATGTCTGCAGCAGGCCAATCTGGCTGGCTGGGTGCGTGGCTTGTCGCATTTAAGCGGCTGCACAGCCGGGAGCTCCTTCTTGTGCTTTGGACCTTGGTTGGGTGCCGTTGAGGGGCCTGGTAGGACTTTTTCCACTTGGCAAACTGGCACCAGCCACTTGGTTTTCACCTGCCTTGTAGCAAATCATCACAACTTTGTAAGATTTGGCGGTTAGGCACTGGAAAAGCTTGGTTTATGAGAGGGGAGGTTGTGGCTATCACCTGCCCCTCCCCTTTAAGGGTGTTCCGTTAAAGGAATCCTGGGGTCATGGTTCCTGTCCAAAGCCTGGGTGGTGGCTAGGGCCATGGCATGACCTTTCCGGTGACCCCGGGGGAGCTCTGAGGTGATGTACATCAACAGGGTTCCCCCTACAGGTAGTTAACCCTTGTGAGACTTCCTGCATGGCAGGCAGGAGTCAGATATAGTCGTTTTGGGTCCAGTGCCTAAAGCCAATACCACTCACATTCTGTAACCAATAAAAGTTGTGGCCTTTTTTGCCCATTAACCTAAAATACTGGTGTCCACATGTTTTTATTCATCAAAGGAGGGGGTGCGAGGCCTCGATGTGCAACTAACTTCATAGCTTCCTTCTTTCCACTCCAAGAAAACTTTAGCTCAGCTATCAGGATCTCAACTGCACCTTCCATAAGCACCTTCTAGGTTTGTTGTTTGGAAGGGATAATCTCTGAGACTAGTATATCTAGTGTGGTCCAGTACATGCTGTTCATTAAAAGCTCCTCACTTAGCTCAGAGTCAAGGGTTTTAACTTTCTCAAACCTCACTTTACAGAGTTTAATCTTTTGTGAGGGCCCTGAGGAGGCCTCTCCAGTTGTCACTGAGGCTTCAGCACAAAGATGCTGGAGGTGACCTAGATTTCCACACTTGCCCCCCATTCACCTAACATACTTACCCACACATCTAACACCATACATACTATCATATGCTTACTCCCATTTTTATACAATATCATCAGCACATCACAGGTGTGAGCGTGTTATCTTGCACATCAGATCTGATGTGCTTGCACTGATGGAACAATCAGAAGATTCCAGCATTGAATTACTCGCAATGTTTCCCATCCACATTAGTGGATGGGATTTGATGGGACTTCACAACCTCCATGCGGATGTCTCAGTACATCAGCAGTTCAACACATGTAATCAGGGATCCCTTTTCCCTGATCTTCACCTCAGAGTGGACTGGTAATACTCCATTGATAGGTGGATTCACTGTGAGTTCGTTCTCACAGATGAACCATTCCCTGATGAGGTTTGGGCTGGATATAGCTACTCCCCTCTGCAAGAGTAGGGAACCCTTGAGTTGGTCCGTCTTTGGAGACTGATGGAATCTGATGCTCTGGGAAATTTCTCTGCTGACACATAGTCACTGATATGATCGCCCCTGAGTGTCCTTGCTGTCATTACAAAGCATACAGATTGCTTTGGTATTCCAGTGCCCTGTGTGTGTTAAAGGTCTCACCTCATCTTTAAAAACAGTATCTTTAAAAACAATGGCAAAAATAGGGTTGCCATAAGTCCAGAATTTCCCGGACATATAAAGAATCCAGCTGTCTCTAGCAGTGTCTGACAGAAATCGGGGAAAATGTCTGAGAAAATCCAGATGTATGGCAGCCCATGTCGGCAGTGCCAGCCATTCATTCAATTAATTAATTAATTAATTAATATGCTGCCCTTATACCCAGAGGTCTCAGGCCAGTTCACAGAACAAAATCAAAATATAAAACCACAAGATATATAATAAAAAAATAAAAAAATAACCCAATAACTTCCCCCAAAGCCACATTTTAAAAGGGCATAGGATGTCAATCAAGTCAACCAAAGGCCTGGTTAAAAAGGAACATTTTTGCCTGGAGCCTAAAAGTGTATAATGGCAAACTTTCCTGGGGCCATTTCTTCATAAAAATAGCTCAAAAATGGCATATTTTTGTGTGTGATTTTGCCCAAAGAAGCTTAACAACTTTTCTCTCTGGATTTTCACTGTTTGAAATATGGCAACCCGCAAAAAGAACCATCCCAAAAAGGTGTGTGCATGGAGGGGAACTATCTCTCTGTTTAATTTGAGCACAAATGTTACTGCTCTGTTCTTTTTAAAATGTGAGCTAAATTTGCACGTGCACCAGTGAAATGGAAGGCCTCTCCCAACTCTCTTAAAAACGTTGTCTATCTCCAGCCCAGGAAATGGAATGCTGACACAAACAGAAGAGCAAAAAGAGAAGTTGTGGTGTCGTGATTCAGGATATCACAGATGGAGTCCTGCTGTGTCATCTCCTCAGGGCTAACCAAAACTAATGCTGCTTTTCTTTTGCTTTAAATAAAATTTCCACCCTGCCCTTCCATATCAAAAATCCAAGAGCAGCTACTAATGAAGGAAGAATACAAACCATAAAATCAATAAAATGTACTTTGAAATAACAAGTATATGAAGAACAGAACAATGAAAATTGACACCAAAGATTTAAATCTAAAAGGCCTAGCGCAGACATCTTCAACCGGTTGACTGTGATCGGCAGGTAGATTGCTTGGGTGCTCCAGGTTGATCACGGGATTACAAACAGTGATCGCCTGTGTGCTCCTGATCTTTTGCGCCCCGCCCCACCCCGCCCCCAGCACTATGTCCCATCGCCGCCACCTCAGTGAAAGCTTGTATTCCCTGCCTTGGCGGCATAGTTTTGAAAGGAGAGTTCTACCACAGAGCTTAAGGCACCATACAAGTTGCTTGCAGGCAGTTATGCATCCAGGAACTGACCAGACCCAGACCTTCTTGGCGGTTTTAGCAAAGTGGTGGTCTCATGTGCCTTCAGACTATACCATGGGGCACTGGCTTCTTTGTGCAACTCCCTAGGGAAACCTTTGCAGACCTTTTACTGAAGAGATTCCTCTATCCTAGGACTACCTGTGTCATAAGAAGTTAGATGTGCTCAGAGGCAAGTCTCTAAAGAAACATTAGACAGATCATTAAGGCATTTGTCATAGAGAAGCAGTTGAGGGTGCTTACCCTTTCCTCATCAGCCATTGGCTGTTCCAATTCCAGTGGCTTTCATTTATGTGGTTTCCAAATGGAACTCACATTTTGAAGGCTAGAGGAGGAACAGCCACTGCTGAGGTGATCTGAAAAGCAGCAGGAGGAAAAGATTTGAGCACCCTTGGTGCTTCTCCACTCTGAATTCCCTTCTTCCAAAGTTGTTTTTCTTTAAACGAAACAAACCAAGGAATGAACACGAACATACATTTGTGTGTAATGTGTAGGTGAGGCTTAAAAGTTGTTCAGATCCATGCTTTTCTGTCTAGAGGCAGGAAGCGAAGAAAGTATCAGACTCAAGTCTGTGTCAGACTTTTCTAAAGAATTAAAATGCCTTTTATTAAGAAATCTGAGAGGCGCATACATTTTTGGCAAACAGCCTTCCCACATTCGTTTCACAATCTCTTTTCCTCCAAATCCCTCTTTGACAACAGTGACTCACACGACACAGTGGATCTTTGAGAAAAAACGTGTCCTGAGAGCTTCACCTTCACCAAATTGGAAAAAACGTGAAGGGCAGCAGGACAAGGTGTGAAAGCGTAAAGAAAAAAATATTTTCAGAATATATAGTCTTCTCTCCCCCCCGCAACTGAACAGCTTTTCAGCACATACAGTATGATAATGAAAGCATCCATTGACATTGTACACTTTCACAATCATTGTGTTATGCTGCGCATTGTGTTATGCTGCGTAGTAACTAAAACAAAACCCAAATTTGGTGACAGATAAAACCTAAAGCTATGTATATCAAAGCTTAACAGTGAAGGTGTCAGGTGGATCCAGTCTGGAGTGGGAATTCCATAAACAGAGCACCATCACACAAAAATAGTCTTTTTGCCATTTGTTACCTCTCTAGTGAAGCAAAATACGAAATGCCTCAATGGAAATAGTACCTAAGGAGGACACATAAAGCCCCTTGGTTGTTCAAGGCACATGAGATACAGGCCATGAGGGCAAATGCTGCAGCTCCCACTGAAAAGCCATTTGGCAAGAGTGAGAAGGCCTCCCAGACACCCAAAGCACTGCTCCTCCATGCTGGGAACAATCGTGGGCCTATCAAGATCCCCCTTATATGAAGGAGATCTATGTAAGGTCAAATGGGTGAGTGGATGGGCGAATCTATCAATTTTGGTTTCTCAGTTTCTTATTTTTATAATTTTAAATTCAATCCACCATATTTCCACATTAGTTAGTGATTTACTTTTTTAAAGCCCTCATGAAAATCACCAGCATTTTAGCACAAATTTCACCTAATATACACATTCTTGTGTGCAATTTAGTCTAATATACTTTTTTTGCAAAGCCATTTTCTATAATATAATGCACCATTCCCTGTTATTTTCACCAACACATGCACACCTTAGTCTAGTGTATGTACATATATATATTAGTACACATTACTTGGCTGGAGATCTGCACTGCAAAATTCAGAGCAGTGTGAACTTTTTACGTATTCCTGTGTTTTGGTTCACATATTGTTTTGAAAAGTGCAAATCAGGTTGGTTTGCATTTAAATGCAAACTGAATTGAATACCTCCCGTATACCAGGTAGCCAACAGGGGTATATCTGGCTGATTAGGTGCTGTGCTGCAAGATGCTGCTTCACTTGGAGGAGCCCAGCCTTCTCCAGTAACCTCCTACTGCAGAACAGGGGAACCTCTGATTGGCTGTTCAGCACTGGGGTCCTCAGAATCCAAGGATGCTACATCCTTAGGCTGGGACATGTTAATCTGGTGATTCAGTCAACATCAGTGCACATCCTGCCAAACCTACATTTCCACTTGCCCAGCCACTTCCCCCTGGGAAAACCCACTGCTAACTGTTTTTTAAATTATTTTTTTTATTAAAGATGTTCTTGTTTTACAGAAGTAAGTGTAATCTCTCTCATATTTTTCCCATGTAACATTTTTACAAATCCATTTCATTTGTTGAGACATTAGGGGGAGGAAGAAAAAAAAGAAGGGGTGGAGGGAGGGATGATGGGTGGGGGTGGGGTCAGGTGGCGATGTTTCTGTTATGCTTAATGTATGTAGGGTTTGGTGTCAGCATTGCTTGTGCTGTTCACTTGTGTTCCTTTGGTGGTGAGAGAGTTTGGGGTTGGCCTAGGGTGTGGTTGCAGAAGACGCCTTTTATGGCTCCCTTTTATCACATACACAGCCCAACAAGTCAACAACAAGAATCCACCAACAGCATACAAATCAATATGGCTAAGCTGATCCAAAACACCCACCCCACTCACACACGAAAACAAAGATCACCACAGCTAATCCCACTGCTTACTGTTGTATAAAAGCAAACATCAGTTGGGTTTTCTCTGGATTGATATTTGCTCCAATTTAACTCTAAATCTAAAGAGCCGGTTTTCTGGGGGAAACAGTGGGGCAAAGGCAAAACTCCTTGGACCCATGTCTAGAAAGCAGGGGACAAGAAGGAAACCTCTCGGACTCATGCTTTCTAGACATGGGACAAGTGGAAGTGTGGACACCCTATTCTCTTTTATAATGTGATGTTTTTTTGGGGGGTTATTGTCTTTATTTTGATTATATATTTTGTGATTTTATATTTTGATTTTGTTCTGTGAACTGCCCTGAGACTTCTGGGTATAGGGCGGTATATAAATAATAATAATAATAACAATATTCATTGGATTTCAATCAAGGTTCATTTTTTCTCAGTAGCAATTAAGTGGCACAGGGAGTAAACCTTATAGTCAGTAGTCTGTGATTATTATTATTATTATTATTATTATTATTATTATTATTATTATGTAACTGAAAGTAATCGCTTGATTTATTATTGCGTGGCCAGGCGGAGACCCCCCTGACCCCAGGCGACCCCCATGAGGAATAATGACTCATGACAATATGTTATGGGATTAAAATTGGCCACAACTTTATTAAACCTTCAGATGTAGGGAGACCTTGGCTTAGGCATTGGGCGCTTATCCCTCCCAGTCCCGGTCCGGGAATCTGGGGAACATCAGGGTTATCCAAACTGTGTGGGGATTGGGCTGGCTCTGGAAAACGTATGTTTGAGCAGAGAGCCCGTCCCTCATTTCGCCGTAACGTAGGGGAGAGCACTGACAAGCTAACAGTGACTCCCTTCCACACAACCCCTTTAACGGGGAACCCTGGGATTGCCGCTGCAGGGGGGGGGGCATGGGTCACCGCTTCATGCCCCCCCATTTAGGGAAGATAGATTAAAGGATTCCGCCCAAGGTCTGAAACCACCAAAGTTGTGACGTTTTGCTATGGGGAAGGCAAAACCTGCCAATGCAGGGAAATTCCTTCCCAGTCCTTCAACAGCAACCATCAATGACTGTAGCAGTGCCCGCATACCTGTAAAGAAGAGGTTAACCTGCAAAAGGAAGGCATAAACTAAGGGAGAGCAGGGTGGGAGAAGCTCTGGAGCCGACTGAGGACTTCCAGGTAAGTTCCACCCCCTATTGTGTGTGCAGGGAGGTCCTAACCCTACCTGGTCAACTCCCTTGGCAACACCTCCCCAGCTGGGGTTGGCTAACTGTCTGAGGTTGGCCAGGAACCTCCAGGTATCCAGATTGGGGAGGCGAAGACAGGCTGCATTGCTGGGGATCGTGTAGGATCAAGGGGCTGTATGCGACCCCGCAAAAAGCGCTCCCCATTGAGGTGGGGAGCAGTCGATATACACATCTTAATAAAATTAAATGATATGAAATAGAATTATGCATGATATAAAAGTTATATAGAAAATTGAATTTGTAGGAATTAATACAAAATTAGATAAAAGAGTGTTATGAGCTTGTGGGTGCTAGACCACTATAATCTCTGGACCTCACATGTGTTAGCATTTAATTAAGGCTTGGGGTGCTAAATTGTGTGCTAGACACGTAATCCCTGGAATTAGCATGGTTCAAAGCTGCTTAAACCAGGCTAGTTTCCTATGTGAGACGATAGCCTGAGCAATGGGCCATTAAGAGTACAATGGATCAAAGAGACTTGGTGTGATGATGTTTAAGGTCAGAGGGAATCCAAGACTGCATGTGTGTCATGGACTGTCTGGATGCAGAGAAGGGGTGGGAGGTATCACCAGCTGGGGAGCTCCCAAAGGAACCCTGATGGGAAGGGAGCTCAGAGCCAGGGGATTGGTGGTGGGATGATGATAAGAGGTCAGAGGAAGAAGAGGAGGCAGACTGGGGGAAGAAGGTGTCAGAAACTGAAGAGGTAGCAGGGTTAGTGAGAAGGAAGAGGTTGTAGCAGAGAGCAGCCCAGAAGCAGAGGCAGAAGCTGAGCAGGATCAAGAGGCAGAGTGGGGGCAGGCTGCTGAAGAAACTCCTTAGTTTCTCTCTCCTGCTGCGACCAACTCCCCTCCCCCCTGGTCTCCCAGACCACGCAGAGAAATAAAGAGGGAAGAGCAACAAGAGACAAGACAACAGAGTCTTAGGCTGATGGGGAAGGACTCGGGAGTGGAGCCTTAGAGAGCGGTGGGAAGGGGAGGACCCTCAGTCCTCACAACTGCTTCATTGGGACAAGACCTACTGGGAAGAGTTGCTGTGATCACTAGGCTATTTTGGTTTCTTTGTTTTATTGCTGGACTCATGACTCCAGCTCCTGACAATGTATTTCTGGGGCTGGCCTTGAGGTCCATTCCCTTTCTGCTCCAGAGTCCTCACCCGCATCCCCAAAGGCAAGAAAACCATGACACCAGGTGACTTCCTTATGGCCTGACCATTGGTCTTGTTGGCTGGGAATGATGGGAGTTAAAGTCATGCAACGTCAGGGAGCCAAAGGTTCCCCTCTTGTTGTAGATACTGCTGGAGCATTTTGGACTAGCAATAATCAGAATGGAGACGCCTACAGTCGTCATCTGCCTGTGGTTTGTAGGTGTCTGAATCAGCATGCCAGTCCCCAACTATAGGATCACCATCCCTACGGAATACCAGTGGCTGGAGGATCTTTATAGACAGGCCTCTTTAGCTGCAGGAGTTGTTCAGGACAATATTGGGTTGGCATCACTTACAATGGATGAGCTTAACCATCATTTCTGAGGATGCCCTGTGAATCAGTGCCTTACAGTGCAGATCCTTACATGAAGATTTCCAAGAATTTCAATGCAGAAGTGACAGCCAAGAGAAGTAAAAAGAGGAAGGGTGGTTGCATACATGCATTTCCTTTCCTGAGAAAAGTCCACAAAATCTTAGATGGTATTAAAGTAGCCAACAGCAGAGATTGAGACAGAGACCAACAGGGGATGGCACAAGGTGGAATCTACAGGAGGTGTGAAGAACCCGATAACCTGGAAATCAACGAGAAAATGGAAAGCTTCTCATCAAGAAAATCAGGTGATTACCAGCTGCAGAATGGGCTCAGGAATCATCACCACTCTGATTAAAAACCTGACTTTTTGGGGAAAGGGATTGATTTGTTGGAGATAGAGAGGAAGTGACTGCCAGCCTCTATAGCAGTGGTGGTGAACCTATGGCACGCATGCCAGAGTGGGCACTCAGAGCCCTCTCTGTGGGCACGCGTGCCATTGCCCCAGCAGGGTCGTTGATGGGGGTTGACAAAGTGGGCAGCTGCTCCCCCCCCACGTTGCTGCAGGTGGGAAATGCTCCCTAGAGTGTCCGCTGCCCGCAGCGGCGTCGGGGAGAGTTGCACCCACCCACCCCGACACTCCTGTGAGCGGGAAACGCTCCCTAGAGTGTGTGCCACCCACAGTGGCATTGGGGGAGTTGCATGTCCGCCAACCAGCTCCCCCCCATGCCACAATTTAGAGCAGATGGGCTGAGCAGGTAAGAGGCAGATAGTTACAGTATTTATGTTGTTAGCTTTTATGAAGATAATAAGCAGAAGGTGGATGCACACACGAAATAAAGCCATCAGGTATTACTAGTTCCCAAGCAAGTTCAGCCTCCAAAATCAGTATCAGTACCTCTAGCAAACCAGCAACAAAAATTTAGAATTATAGTTTTCTCTTGCAGGACAAATTATTCAGATTTTATCTTGGTTGTGGTCAGTGCTTCTCTGCAAGAAGGACATTGCAAGAAATCTGTTTTGAGAGGGGCAGTAGTTACACCTTTACTGAAGAAGCCCCCTCTCAGCTTGGTGATTTTGGGAATTACAGACCAGTTTCAAATCCAACAGTTTTGGCTAAAATGGTTGAGTGAGCAATGATTCCATCTCCATGACTTAGGGTTGACTTGGGGCTCAACCGCTTGACCCACCACTTTCCCCAGGGGGGAACCCACTGTTTACCTCTGGATCAGAGCAAAGTCAAGTGGGTTTTCTGTGGAATGATGTTTATCCTGATTTAGAGCTGAATAACGGGTTGCAATGGCAAAACCTCCTGGACCTGTGCTTTTCCTTCTCTAGGTGACCAATGTGGTCTGACGTGTACCTTCTTTCAGCTGATATTATCCTTTAATATAGGCGTAGCCGACATGGTAATATTTCTGGGTTAGCGGAGTCTGTAACCTGAAGCGTAAGTAACCTGAAGCGTATGTAACCCGAGATACCACTGTATAAGCGTCCAAATAGCCACTTGCAAGCTGCCCATGCTGTGAGAGTGGGCATTAATGGTCTGAGAAATCCTCAGCTAAACAGGGGTGCATTCTTTGGGGTGGCAGCAAGTCTGTGGCCCCAGGCATGGATTTTTGAGGGGGCATGAAGCAGGTGCCCCCGGCAGGCGTCTCCAGCTCAGTCTGGCCCGGTGCTTCTCTCCTGACATTGGAGAAAGCAATGCTCATAGAGAGGAGCACCCAAAGTGCCATGTCGACTGGTTGGATTCCCTCCTGCGCAGGCAGGCAGGTGGTGCAGAATGGCCCTGCTTGGCTCCATGGAGGGGCGGGGTCACTCCAGTGGTGTCGGCAGCGAAGGTTGGGGTGCCACTGGGGTGCCACTTCCACGCTCTGCCACCCACCTCTGGTGCATGCATCCACTCCCTGGCATGCATGTAAATCCCTCTGGAGGGCATGCACCTGTCAAGGGCACCTGGAGCTTGCATTACGTAGCTGCAGCTAAAAAACCAGTTCTTCAAAGTGCTTTACAAACCTTGATTCTATCTTCTCCATGTTGGCCTCGTTCTCCTTGTGGTGGTAAACTTGTGCATCTTCAGACTGCAGAAGGGATTCATGTGGCTGAGTTCTCCTTGATATGAAACAAATAAAAAATACATAAGCCAGAGGCCAGGGAGTGAAGGTTTCTAGCCTAGGTTTCTGTCTTGCATGCTGGTTGTCTGTCTGTGTGTGTGGGGGGGGGGGTTATTTATTTATTAGTATGGAAGAACATTAAATAATGTGAGCCGCCATTTGTAGGATAGTTCAGACACCAGCTTAGTGCCTATGGGGATGGCTGGGATTTGTAACGGTGCCTGCAACGGGCCAAGACTCTGAACTTTCTTTGTCTTTTAAATTAAGCCTCTAACCTTGCTAGAAGTAAGGACTGTACACATAGCATACATTTCAGTCACAGGACCTTCGCCAAAGAATTCTGGTATCTGTAGTTTGTTAAGAGTGTTGGGAATTGTTGCTCTGTGTGGGTAAACTAATGGTTCCTAGGATTCTTTGAGGGAGGAGCCATGGACTTCAAATGGGCTTTAAATGTATGGCATATCATAGCCGCCAACATTTTGAAGCCAAAATCCAGGCCGCCATCTTCCCGTTTTTTATTGCGGGAGCATGGCGGCCATTTTGGTTGCTGTGATCTTGCGTGATTTCACACCACACAGTTCTTCCTCCCCCCCCCCCAAGGTGCTTTTTTTCAGGCACAGCACCTGAACTATAAAATGAACTATAAAATGGTGATTTTCTTGAGTCAAAATGAGAGTGTCCCTAATTTTTTTTTTTAAAAAGAAAAAAAGCACTGGAAGCATATAAAGCATAGAATTGTAGAGTTGGAAGGGACCATGAGGTTCATCTAGTCCAACCCCTTGCATTGCAGGAATCTTTTGCTCAACGTGGAGCTCTAACCCACAACACTGAGATTAGGAGTCTCATGCTCTACCAACTGAGCTATCTATGGCCAGCAAAGGGTGTACCAGAGGCTGGCTGAGCATCTAGAGCAGCCTTTCTCAACCTGTGGGTCCCCATATATTGTTGAACTACAACGTCCATCACCCCTAGCTAGCAAGGCCAGAGCTCAGGGATGATGGGAGTTGTAGTCCAACAACATATGGGGACCCACAGGTTGAGAACTGCTGAATTCTAGAGGATGGTAGTATGAGGGAGGCACCATGGCTCAGTGGACCATTTCTAGTACAGTGGTGCCTCGCAAGACGAAATTAATCCGTTCCGCGAGTCTCTTCATCTTGCGGTTTTTTCGTCTTGCGAAGCACAGCTATTAGCGGCTTAGCGGCTATTAACGGCTTAGCGCCTTAGCGGCTCTTAACAGCTTAGCGGCTTTAAGAAAAAGGAAACAAACTCGCAAGAACTCGCAAGACGTTTCGTCTTGCGAAGCAAGCCCATAGGGAAATTCGTCTTGTGGAACGACTCAAAAAATGGAAAACTCTTTCGTCTTGCGCGTTTTTCATCTTGCGAGGTACTACTGTATCTTCTTTTGAAGGATCTGTTTGCAGGTGATGGGGAAAACAATCTCTGCCAGGACCCAGGAATGCTTCTGGGTGCTGGATGATGCTGGACTAGACCTCAAGGCTGCTTCCTGTTTTCCTCTGCCCACAGCAGTATCTTGTGATTGCACCCGGATGGCAGTTCCTTGCGCAACGGTTCACAGAGGCAGAGGCCTGGCTATTGCATGAGCCAGTCGCTGGGTGCACAGCTGGCTTCCTGCTCTTCCCTTCCTTTTGCAGTTTTGCTCCTAGAGAGAGAGTTTCATGTTGTGGGGGGAAACAGCTGCTTCCTGATTTCAACAGCTTGGGGGAAAGGGCCAGAGGACAGGCAGAAGGAAGCTCTTTGACTGGAATCAACAAGATTTAGGAGGGTGCTGAATGTGGTGCACGCTGGGAATTGAAGTTTGATGAAGGTGCTGAGAATGATCTATTTGACATCTATATCCTTGCCTCATCCTACTCACCTCACCTTCAAACTGAAGATCCCCAGACTTTTTTTTCTGGGGAGAGGGACTTTGACTGTGTATGTAGTGTATATTTAAAGCACATTCTTTCTCTCAAAGAATTCTGGGCACTGCCATTTCTTAAGGGTTGCTGGGATTTGTAACTCTGTTTGGGGGTAAACTACAGTACCCAGAATTCTTTGAGGGAAAGAATGTGCTACAGATATGCTTTGAAGGTATAGCTTCATTACAGGTATAATGTGCAACCAGCCTGACAGTCTCATTTAAGATATTTATATGCCCCCCAATATTGTAGATTCTCTGAGTAGTCTACAGTATCCCAAAGAGCCTGACCCCAGCATGAGGCAGCTTCCCTTGACCTTATATTCACAGCAGCATTTTGTGCTTGAAGCAAGATAGCTATTTGTGGCTCAGTGAAACCAGATGTGTATAACTGGTTTAGTACTAACTCGTGCTATTCAAAAACCAAGAATTCATCCCCCCCTCCCCCTGGCTAGGCATGTAGAATTAGGCCTTGTGTGCACCTGCATCTTCTGCGGCTCAGAAATACTGTTTACAAGGAAGTTAGAAGGAGCTAGGCTGAAGAGCTGCAGAAGTACAAATGAATGAACTGTAATCTGACAGTGAAAAGTAACAATGGTACATTTCTGTTGCTCTTGTTTAATATTTGACCAGCAGCACTGTGGGCTGTAAATGTATTGCTCAAAGATTAGCGGCCATTGCCAATGTTTCCCCACCTCAGAAGAGATAATCAGTGTGAAATGGAACACAGCATAGCTAAATCTGTCGGACTGAGCAGTGCCTTTTTAGAAAAGTCAGAATGCCCGTCTTCCAGAAGTGAAGTACTTTACCAGAGAAGTTACTCCTGGAGAGAATTTGCTGTTTGAAAAGATGCATAAAGCGTCTCCAAGGAAAGTATTAGGACTTGTGAGGGATGGTCAGGGACACCATTGAATTTCTCACAGGACTTCCAGAAAAATATAAGGGACTCTCATTCATCATTCAGCGTGTTGGGCCACCCAAAATGCAGTAAACTTTGGATTCACATAAACAGCCTGTGACTGTGTGACTATTTAGGAGCATTTGCTATCACATTGTGTTTCCAATACCCTTTGTCCTTGCCTGCATATTTTATCACTGCTTTCTCAGTCAGGTGGTGGTGCCATTTTGTCCCTTGCCTCAGGCAACAAACTGCCTAGGGCCAGCCCTGCCTAGCTCCACCCTTATGAATTTTCACTTCCCACCACCACAAATAATTCACATGATGTGTTTTTGCTGTCCACAGGTGGTTTCCTGCTGCAACATTGCAGGTGTGGTTCAAACGAAACATCCATATCCGTCCTTTTCATTGTGACTGCTGCCTCATTTCTGCTGTGGACCATAATCTCTGCTGTTTTGATTTCAAAAAGTATGAATTCTGCAGTCGATGACTGCTTTGTTTATGTGAAGTCTGAAAGACATGCCAGGCCGAGAGTTGCGGGGGGGAGGAGGCAGGGAGAGCACAGAGAGCAGTAGTGGGATAAACTAGAGTTTGCAACAGTGGTTCCCAAACTCTCCCCCTGGTCACAGGCCACTTGAAGATTGTCGGAGTTCTTGGTGGACCACTAGATGATTGTTCCACCTTTTGTGGCCATTGTAATACACAGTACTAGATGCTGTATGATTTTTAATTGTATTTTACTATATTACAGATTGAATTCCAGAGAATTCAAATTGTAAGTGTTCTTCACAAACATGCCACAGACCACCTGAATTAAGCATATGGACCTCAGTTGGCCTGCGGGCCACAGTTAGAAAGCCCTTGCCCTGGAGCACTTTTAAAATCATTGAATTTATCTCCTGATTGTCAAAATATGTTTGGGTTACTATTTAGAACCACACTCTCCCTTGAATTTTACTTTCAAAATATTCCCAAATCATAGAAACCAAACCCCTAAATTATAGTGTTTCAGTAATGTTTGTTAAAGCGAGATGAGCGCCGCAACCCCAGAGTCGTTCGCAACTGGACTTAACTGTCAGGGGTCCCTTTACCTTTAATGTTTGTTAGAACATTGTGGAAACATTGCAATTTTAAAAAATGCTTACTTTTTAAATCCTTGACTGAAAACTGTTGATCAGTTTGATGTAAGGGGAAGCTGCTTATGCACTGATATGCCCAAAACATCCTGAAGCATGCATAGGAGATATTGCTCTTCATAGGTCCAGGAAGCAGGACTTTTGTTAGGCAAAGTGTTGCTTCATTGATGAACCTGATAACCTCCTAATGTAACTGAGGTGTGGTGAATGAACTCTCTCTTTTGTTTATTACAAGGATGAGGAGTTTCCAGTTGGCTGAGCCTCCCCACCAAGCCCACTGACCTCTCCCCAGCACCATGAAAAAACCACACACCAGAAACAGAGATGACTTTAAACTGGTGCTAGAAACCAGAAGTTTATTATGCTATCAAATACGCCCAATATTTGTATCATCAGGGCTGGCCCAGCCATAAGGCAGACTGAAACAACCACCTCAGGCAGCGGAAACTTGCAGGGTGGCGCTGTGAGGGTGTCCTGCCCACACCTGCTGCCACCAGGGTAGTGTGGTGGCAGCTTCTGGTAAGATCTCGCCAGAAAACTGGCTTGTTCCTGAAGAAGACAATCAGTTGGAATGTGCTCAGTATACTCCACTCTACAATAAATGTCTGTTTACTAGCACTAGTTGGGAGCAATCTCTTTTTGAAAAAGAGAAGTCCCCAAGCAGTGTGGTCTTTCCTATCTTCTCCAGGAAATAGCCACCTACCGTTGCCAAATGGTAATGCTGGCTGTGCCTAAGTGAAGATAAAGACTGCTCTTTCTATAAACTCCTTAGGTTCAATGACAGTGACCAGACCTTCGTATTGTTTCAGATTTGGAGATGTCCACACAACTAGAACAGCTGCGCGCCAATCAGTCCATGGTGATGACAAACGGTAACCATTCAGTTTCGCTTTTTTCAAATGGTTAATTGCTTCTGTCTCATTCCTACCCCTATATCTAGGAGTCAGCTTTTAAAAGGGGGGGCGGGGCGGCTATAATGACTTGTACATACAGTTGGCTCTCTAGCCATCCAGATAAAACACGTTCAGGATGGAATGGCTGAAGGAGAGGAGTTCTAAAATTCAGGCTTGCACAGCATTCAGTCCTATTCAGACCCATGGAGACCAGAGGTTATAAGTGAGTCATGCCCATTAATTTCATAGGGTCTACTTTGAGTAGAATTCACATTGGATACAACCCACAATTATTACTTTACTTCCTCTGTATTTGAAACCTAAGTTTTTACTTTCTGCAGTTATGGTTTTTCAGAACACCCCCGTACCCCACTTCATTCTTTAATTAATTCAGTCTATCAATAATGAAGTAGAACTTGACAAACTCCCAATACAAAATTGTATTGGGTGGGGGTAGGGAGAGATAGCAGTAAAAATGTTATCCACAATAAAAAGTTATAACCCTTTCTGTGAGGGGAGGACTATATTAATGTTCATTTGGGGGGGGGGGCGCTGTCTTAAAAAGGAATTTCTAAGTGGAGCAACAAAACTTTTTCTAAGCTGAGCCCTTCTGGACATCTCAGTGGGCACATTCATGCATGCAGGCTCATCACACCCAAACTGCAACATCAAGTGGCAACTTGCTTGTGTGAAACAAATACTCTAGGAAACATCAGAGGTGGAGTTTTAATGCAATTGCCCTTCACTTCAAACACAATGCCTCTGTCAATGGAGGCAGTTAGTATGTTCATCTGCAACCAGTCACTGAGCGATGCACATGCACCTGTGTGAATCAGCCGGAACGGGAGCAGTTTTAGTACTTCCAGTCCTTGCACTCCATCTAAAGCCTGCAGAGTGCTTCATACCTTATGGTCTTTGCTAGTTGACTTCATTGACAAAAGAGTGCATTGGCATAAGAGCAGTGTACCATGGTCATGCAAGGTACTAGGAACTCATAATGCACAGAGGAGGCAAGTTAGTTAGGCCTTCTGCGCTACTCTGCCCACCTTGAACTCAGGTAGTCTGGATCGCCTAAGAATGTATTACTAGAGAAGCAGATCTCTTTTACTCTCTGATCCTTTTGACAAATTGAAACTTCTCACCTCTTCAAAAAAATTGCATGTTCCTCCTATGTACCTCCTGATACCCCAGAAGAACTGTTCAACTCAGAAGCATGGCCATGTTGCTCAGCACATAGAAACTGGATGAGTGCCTCCTGAGTAACTGAATTCTGTCTTTTCTAGGCTCCAAGATGGAGAAACGGCTAGAGGAGATTCATTCTAGTCACTCTTCATCTGGTATGCATTGACTTGGCTGTCACCCCTGCTGGTGTTCCTATTTTCTCCCTCTCTTCTCAACAGTCTCTAGTTGCTACTGACTTTCCTTCCTCCAATCCTCACTAAGTACTGTTACAGATGTCAGGTGACCATCCTTCATTAGACTGATTGCTTGATAGTTAGAGATGATTGGTGAAATTTCCTGAAGGGCATGGTATAAATCCCTAACATAACTCATAAAAATATTTTTCTCAGCAGAAGCTAATGCTACCTTAATATGTGTTTCTTAAGTTTGATAGTTTTGCTGTCTGGGAAATTCGCTTGTATGGTGGTATCTGAAATCAGGGTTCTGCAGGGATGTATGTTGGAGAGAGTTGCTGACCTTGCTGAGTTTGGGACAGACAGAGGCATTGATGCTGTTGCTTTGGGTGACCTGAAGAAGGGACAATGGCTGTGCTGCCTGCTTCAGCAGTTGATTTGCTTCCACTAGGCTCTTTTCATATATTTGTAATATCAGTTCTGCTTACAAAGATACAGTAAGGTAAAGGTACCCCTGCCCATACGGGCCAGTCTTGACAGACTCTAGGGTTGTGCGCTCATCTCATTCTAGAGGCCGAGAGCCAGCGCTGTCTGCAGACACTTCCGGGTCACGTGGCCAGCGTGACGAAGCTGCTCTGGCGAGGGTGCTTTCGAACTGCTAGGTTGGCAGGCGCTGGGACCAAGCAACGGGAGCGCACCCCGCCGCGGGGATTCGAACCGCCGACCATGCGATCGGCAAGTCCTAGGCGCTGAGGTTTTACCCACAGCGCCACCCGCGTCCCGAAAAAGATACAGTAATTTCCCAATATTTTCTTATGTGATTGAACTCAATTCTATAGGACCTCTTTCTCAGGAAAGTGTAGAGAACTTAACAGTACCCTTTTGCCAAATGCAGAGATTGGAAAGTAGCTGTTATCTGTGGCTTTCTTTTAGAATCTGAGCTAAGTAAGGCCCTGAAGACACTGGAAGCTAAATATGAGGAGTCACAGAAGAATGGTAAGTATTCTTTGTTTCTGCCGGGAAAAGAAGGGAATGGGTGGAACTGTCTTCAGGCAGGGATATAAGAAGGCAACATTTTCGATTCCATGCTGTATTCCTTGCACACAGCACTGCTTCTGTTCCACTGCAGTTCATTTTCTGCCAAAAGCTATATTACTTGTCCCGATGTCCACTAGGCAACATTATGTACTTTTCATAATTTAAGTAATGATGTAAATTATGTAAGTGACATTACCATTGCATTATTCCCCACTATTATTTTTAGTGTAAAGTAAACACAAACCAAATGCAGGAGGCTGGGTGTAATCATTTACATATTGTCTGCAGACTGAAAGAAACAACAAGAGTGCCAGTTGTATTTGCTGGATTGGTTTCCATTCGGGACATGGGATGAATAAGTAGTAAATATTGGCAATTTCTGCTCTTATTTCGTTTATCATCAGAATTCTCTGACATCCCTACCCTTAGGGAATCTCAAAAGCAGGAGTTCTTACAGAGTTTGAATTTCTCCTACTCAAATTTATGGTGTCAAGTCAGTAACCTGAGCTCTACTTGCCATACTTCTCAATGATCATTCTTTCTGAATGACTGTTTCTACAACTTTTCCTTTTCCATACCAAATTCACCTCTCATTTAACTCCCCTTTCTAATCTTTTCTCCCTAGGGAATGAAAAGCTGCGCGAACTATCTAGAGACAGCAGCCGTTCCTTGGCTGAAATTGATAAGATAGAGGATGCACTACTGAAGATTAATGGTAAGACACGAGACTTCTTCTGCCCCTGAGCTAATGTAAGTCGGGAGGCAAGCGGGGCAAACTGCTGTGGGCTGGACAGAGCAACACTTCAGAAGATGCGGAGATGCCCAATCTGCAGCCTAATAAAGGCAGTGGAGGTGAAGGAGCAACAGGTGGTCCCACGGTGGGCAAGTGAGGAGAGATGTGAGAAAAACTGAAACACAGCCAGAAGGGAGTCTAAAGCAGGGTGGAGGGAAGGAAGGGGAACCATGGATCCTCTGCTCACGACTGCAGCGTATTTCCCCCCCCCCCCCAGCCATCCGTAGGCATTCGCTCCATAACACACACAGACATTTCCCCTTACTTTCTAGGAGGAAAAAAATGTGTGTTATGGAGCGAAAAGTACGGTAATTAGTGAGGGACAAAGTGACCCTGTTGTGATTCAGCATAGGGCATGACCCATCCTCTGATTGGTCGTAACACAAATTAATGTGGTGGATACAAATTAACATGTCAGATTCTTTCAATGTGATTGTTGTTCCATAGTTTTGTATCCAAACTTAAATGGATAGGTTCCTTTGGCAAAGCATTACAGAGTTCTAGTAAAAGTATTCTGAGCATATGCAGACAAATTAATTTTTCTTTTCTTTGAGTAAGTAAAGGAAGCATCATCTGAGCATGTTTTAACCACATAAGCTGCAAAGGTGCAGAAAAGAGAAAAGGACTGATAATAAATCTCAATTTTAATTACAAACAGTTCTACGATTTTGATGGATCAGAATTAGGAAGGATGTAGTATGGACTGTGTGATTACAATTTTTGGCAGCACTGCTAATAAGGAACATAAACATCCGTAGAAGGGTGTTCTGTTTGTGATCTGGTTGTTTTAATGTCTCTGCTATTGCATTATAGCTTCAACCTGCCAAGTTTGTCCAAATGGCTGGTTGTTCAACAAAGGATCATGCTACAGTTTTAATGTAAAGGCTGGACCTTGGTCTCATGCCAGGAAGGCGTGTGAGGATGAACGTGCCCTTTTGGTTGTTATCAATGATGACGAAGAGCAGGTAATTCAAGGTTTTTGTGGAATTGTGACAGCCCCATCCTAGCCACCCTCTGGGTCCCTTGGCATCTGAGGAGGAGGAGACCAGGCCACAACAGTGTCTGCTCTTTTGCTTGCACCCATCCTTTCCATGTTTGAGGTACTTGAGTACCTGTTTGCAAGGCTGCCCCTTACCAAATAGCCTCCAAAAGTTCCCTGGGGTCTCTCTGAAGCCTCTTTATCTAGAGGGAGGTTAAGGCATTTAGGTGTCAGGGTGTTTACATTAAGTTGAGACCACAATGTTTAAGAAAAAAAAGCACTCGCTTCAGCCACATCCACACCATACTGTACATATAAAGCAGCAGCATACAACTTTAAACAATCATGGCTTCCTGCAAAGAATCATGGGAGCTATAGTTTGCCAAGGGTGCTGCGAGTTAGGAGACCTCCTATTTGCCTCAGGAGGACTTCAGTTCCCAGAGTGGTATAACAATAAATCCTTCTACCCAGGAATTGCTGGGTATTGCAATTCTGCGAGGGGAACAGGGGTCTTCTAACAACTTACTGCTTTAAATGTATGGTGCAGATGTGAACTAAGATGAAAGAAAAGTAAGGAGTTATAAGGAAAAGGTATAATAAGAAAATAATACAGAAACCCAAAGTATTCCCTTTGGGAGAAAAACAACCCACAACTGCGTAAACTTAATCCTCTCTCCCTGGTTTCCACAAACCATAAAATGTGCCAGGCTCTCAGTAGAATCCCTACTCATGAATAGTTATTTGTTCACTGAAGCCTCCACCTCAGGCTTCAAAACACCTGTTATTATGCTGAGATCACTTTGATTTAAATAACTTACTGATATAGACCTTTTAAATTTTCTGCCTGTGCATATGCCATGGCCGATGCCTCAGCGGCATTTGCTAGGACTTTATGTTAACCTTAGACTCCCCAAATAAGTTGCAACAAGACATACAAGCTAGACATACACTATATACAAGTAAACATACGCGTTCCCATCCAATATGCAGACACTTCAGGACAGTAAAGTCCAGCTGCTTCACATCAGTACATGAACAGCTGTTTCCCATTTATCAAGCACAATCCACACATCTTCCATCCTTTTGTGGCAAGGGACATCTTGGCTCTTGAGCCAAGTGCATTTTGTTCCTGAGAGGTTGTGGTATTTCCCACTGAGAGTGTTGTGATTGCTGTGTAGAATGTGATAAATTAAGTGTCGGGGGACCTCTTGGATACTGTTTGTGATGTCAACGCTATTCTTCCTTAGGGCCTTACTTGAGTGTTACCTCTTATTGCATATGAGCAAATGGTCCATCATTGTGGCAACTAGGGAGGATGTCAAGAGATGTGAGCCATATATTTAAGGCCCCCTGGAGCTGCAGTGCATCTCTGCACACAAAAGCATACTGCGCCCTGTGCAAGAAGTCTATCTGCTGGCCAGTGTTTGGGAAAGAGGGTGGGTTTTTCTTATACCATAGCAATCTCCAAATGCTGTGCTTTTATTTCCCCCATATACAAAAATGGCAACTCGGGGATGCTGAGGGAGGCTAAACCTACCCACCTACTTCTGGTGAGCCCTATGCTTAGGGTGAGTGATAGATTTTGCCAATCTCGGCTATATCTCAGATGTCATTGAATAAATGTAAGTAAAGAGTAGGATGGAACACTCAGAACTGGCTTTTACATACACACAAGTAGGACTCACAACAAAATGTTGCGGTATATCCTTGCCTCTTCACAGGGGTGTTGCTCTTCAGACAGCCATCCAGCCATGCCTTCCACTGGGATACTGTAAGCTTTTAAAGGCTCAGGCAGGACAACTCACTATCCCGCTCACCAACTTTGAATTTTTCTTTCCCAGCTGGCACCCAACTTGCTGTGATTCTGGTGCTTGAACATCACTGGGCTTGTTGTTGTTGTTGTTGTTGTTGTTGTTGTTGTTGTTGTTGTTGTTTTGTGGGAGGATTTGCCCTCTTTTGGTGTTTCTTAAAACATTTATGTTGCAGTGATTCATTAAGATTTCAAGGAGAGGTAGTTCCCAGCACTGTTAGTTACACAATATATTTAAGCTTTTTAAATGAGGCATTGAACATGGGCCTTTGTACCTGTAAAGCTTGTGTTTGATACAGAGGCGTGTAGTCAGTCATGTTTCTGGCAGTGTGAGCTTGATGTTGCATCTCAGCCTTACATTTTGAGAGAACACTGTGTTACTAGTTGTGGTAGGATGTATATTCCATATTGTACATTTCAACTCCGAGAATTAAATGTGGTTTGTGTTTCAGAGTTTTCTCAGATTACACCTAAAAGAAAAATACTACTGGATTGGTCTCCAAGACATTGAAACAGAAAACAAATTTACCTGGGTGGATAAAAGTACTGCAACTTATACGTAAGTCTAGCATCAACTTTATTCCATTTTTAAACCCAACCTGGGTGGAATCTACACACATATAAAAACCATTCTGAAAATGCTTTTTAAATTTTTTCCCATAAGGCTCACCATCTCCATTTAGTGTCACATTGTATATTGCACTTAAAATACACTTAAAACATTTTATTTGCAGCTGTATAGCTGAGTTCTAGCTACTTCTGTGCCTATGGGTGAAGGAGTTTGCTGACAGGCTGCTTTTGGAAGGTGGACACATTGACATCCCATTAAAAGAACTATTCCCTGTGTGGGTCTCCCAGCTGGGAGTCAGGGTCAGAAATTCAGCTAGCGAAGCTGCACTGGTTTTCATTAAAAACACGTCAAAGACTAACTGGGACCATTAAGAGGCTAGTACAAAGTCTCCAAACACAAGATGACACATTTCTTCTCTTCTTTGATCCAAGGGGGCTTGGTCATTCACTGCTGGGCATCAGGGAGGGTTCGCTAAGGTCTAAGAATCTATCTCACTAGAACTGATTAACTCTGCCATTTGTTTATTTGTTATATTTCCATTTGCAGCAAGTGGGGTCCAGGGGAGCCGAACAATTATGGCCACGGGGAGGACTGTGTTGAGATGACACCTAGAGGCTGGTGGAATGATATTCTATGTGGCAACGACGTAGATGGCTGGATCTGTGAAAAGCCATGGAGCTGCTAGCTGTGTGGCCAGCAGGAAGAGAACTCGACATGAGCCAATCATCATGACTCCCTCGCTCTGCTCTTCATTCTCACAGACCTTCCAACAGTCACTTCTGGCTAGTGGGTGGGCGTAGCAATCGCCAGTACCGGTTCATTAAAACTGAGGTGATGAAATCCAGCCAGTATTACATCAGTGAGTCAGCAGAAAGCTAGGACTCGCCATACGATTTTTAGCTCTTGTCCATAACTCACTAGAACTCACTGTCTTCCCTGGGAATAAAAGCCGGGAAAATAGCTGGGGATAAAAGCCAGAGTTCTCGTCTTCCATCCTAGCCCCTCTTCCTTCTATAATAACATGCTAGATTAACCTAGTTCTCACATTCACAAATTCAAAACCTAATGAAACATTCATTGAAAAGCCCAATAATTTAGCAAGTTCTCTCCCCCCCCCCCAGCATATGAAAAGGAGAGGATGATATCTGAGACAGGGCCTTCTTGGGAGTGGCATTTCCAGGCATGAGCCAGGGGGTGGGGGATGGGGGACAGCTGCCCCCTCTAGATCAAATAAAACAATAGAAATACTTAACTAACTGACCAATCACATTGGTTCTTCCCTACACTAACAAAAGTCCTGACCCCCTAACAAAAATCCTGGCTACGCCCATGCCTCCAGAGAGGTCTACTTGATCCCTACATTTTTATTATTTCATTGCTAGCAGATCTTTTTGCCTATTTTGCTAGGTTTTAAAATCTGAATTCCCTCATGAAGCTCTTATGATGCTCTTCTAAGATTTCAGATCCTTTTCCTTTTTTAAAAAAACTCTATCTTCTAGGTTGTTGCCACACTAGCCCTTAATTTTAATTTTTACAATAAAATACAAGGTGTGGACATGAAAATTTATTTAAGGTATTACAAGGCATCTGCGTCTTTAAATTTTAATTTGCACACTAGTCCCTTTTTATTGCCTTCTGTTGATGCCAACTACTAGGTTAACGAAGAATAGCTTGTTAACTGCCCCTTGAGTAATCTCTCTCTTCATGTCAGTTTCTGTTCCTGCAAGAGGAAAGATCCCTTTAATTATTGGATCTTTCTCTTGTTTTGTTCTTCGTTTGTTTGCTTTTCTCTTTAAAATAGTGAAATGGTACTACAATAAACTACTTTCATATTTTTCTGACTTTAACCCATGGCTGCCACCAAGAAAAGAAAGCCAGTGTTTTAAAATTTAGGCTACCTTCTCTAGGCAATGTCCTCCATGGCTGCTGTTGCCATGAAGAGAAGGAAGCCTACATGTTAAAAACAAAAAATGAAACAAAAATGAAACAGAACAAAACAAAAAACAAGCTGCAGTTTTCCTTCTCAGCGAGGCATAAAAGGAGGTGAGGTTGTCAGATTGGTGGGGGTGACAAGCAGTGCAAGAAGGGCCATAGCTCCTCATCCATCCATCCAACCATCCATCCATCCATCCATCCATCCATCCATCCATCCATCCATCCATCTCTATGTGTGCAAAACTTAGTATTTAAAGCTCCTCATTCCATGGGAACAGAAACTGACATTACAGTAAACAGGAGAGCCTGTAGGAGCAAATAGAAGGCTATTTGTAATTCTCCCACCAGGATTGCTAGAAAATAATAAAATGCAATGGATTTGTAATAAATAATCCTCCAGTTGATGTTGCCACTAGCCTTTGCAAAATGGGTTTTAACTTATGTATAATAGTAGATGAGGATATTTGTAATTCTCTATTCTTTCATTTGCTGTGGATTGTGGGAAAGCAAGGTTCAGGAGCACTCAAGTGCGTAAGTGTTCTTTGGCAGTTAGGAAATCTCCTTTGATGCTTCACCAAACTCAAATCTGAGGCTTTCTTAGAGGAAACTAAGTTCCTTCTTTTTCAGCTGGCATTTGGTTTCTGTGGTTGGACCACAAAGAGGTCTAACGTTGCTCAACTGTTTGTACAAATGGTCCTGAATAAAATAAAATAAAAAGTGACTAATGTGTTTACATGCTTTGAATCTCTAAGACAGAGGTTGCTATAAATTCAAATAAAAAATCAAAATAAAGAACTGTCATGGATAATGTTGCACAGGTGGGACAGGCAGCGGCCATTTTATGCATTTGATTGGCGCATGGCAGGTCATTTTAGACCTGGGAAATGGGGAAATGGGGGGGGAGAATGGGGTAGACCAGGGCAGGCCTATGTGCGGGGCCCAGGGACACAACCCTCGTGCAAATCGGGAGGGGGTGTGTGCCTGTATATCCTCAATTCAAATGCACATTTGAGGCCCTTCTTGGGCTTTAATTTCAATGATGTTCAATGGGTGTCCAATGAGTGTTTTGCTGAACCGAAACTGCACAAAGCCATGCTCAGCAAGGGGCAATTCTGTTTGGATATAGTTTGGGCAATCGGCTATGACTGTTATCCTAAATCGTGGTTTTTAAAATCTACAGGAGCCCCCATTTGTGCTGTTCCACAATACGCCCACATCTTATGATTGCCTCATTTCTGCTTCACCTGGCTTTACTCTCCTCTGAGAGGCAAACTGGAACTCCTGACCACTTTTCCTTTTGTGTGTGTGTGTGTACGGTGAAGAAAGTTTGTTATCTCTCTGGCCCTCTACTGATTGCCCATTCATTGGAAAACTGTAGGTGCACTGTAGGTAACTCACAGTAGATTTGGGATCATGTGGAATTGGGACTAGGAGTGTTAGAGAATTCTAACAAAAATGAAAACAGGAACAGAGATTGCTGATGTTCACTTATGGATCCCATTCTGGAATGGAAGTCAATCCAGGGAATACAATTGGTATTTGCTGTTGTTGTTTTCAGTCTACAAATGATATGGAGTATGCTTTTTCCTCCGTTTCCATTGTGTTTCCTCTGCATTGAAATGAATGAGGTGGAATAATGTAATTTCACCACAGTGGATGGTGAAATGAATAACATAGTTTTGGGTGGAAGGTGAACTGCAGTGAAACGGAACCAGTGATGCATGTGATGAATTCAGGGCAGGATGGAAAACAGTGCCTGCTTACATCCCTAACTGGGCCTGGGGCAAAGAGTTAACAACCCCTCTACCATCTCCACATATTTCCCTACATCTCATCTAGTTTGGTCACCATGTACATCCAGATATACTGGATGTTTGCGTGGTGAGTTCCCGCCTCCCACCAATGGAAATAAAGACACGTGACAACATTGAATTAGGTTAATGGGCTAAAATTGGCCACAACTTTATTGGTTACAGGTAAGAGCGGTATTGGCTTAGGCATTGGTCCTATCAGACTATCCAGCTTCAGCCTGTTTGCATGAAGACCGGGAAGGGTTAACACCAGCAGGGGGAGCGCTGCTGATGCACATCAACTAGGTACTCCCCCGGGGTCACGGCTTGGGGGCACGCTTTAGGCCCTGACCTCCATAGCCTTCGGAGGAGGCAATGCCCCCCAGAATCCTTTACCGGACTACCCTTCAGTAAATAAGGGAGGTGATGGCGCTCCCTCCCCCCATCTGCATAACAATACCGCTACCAATGCCTAACCGCCAAAACCAAAGGAGTTGTGACGATTTGCTACGAGGTAGGCGAAAAACCAAATGGCTGGTGCCAATTTGCCAAGTGGAAAAAATTCCTACCAGGCCCCTTAACAGCGACCAACCGTTAAAAGAGGGAGATCCCGGGGCCGCGCTTGCCTTAGGTGAGGCTAACCACACACCCCGAGCCAGACGATTGGCTGGCTCGGGGGATGACGCGGCCCGAGGATTCCCCTGATCGCGCTGGGGCTGGAAACAGCATCCGTGCGCAAGATTGGGGGCATGAAGCCCGCAGCCCCACCTCCTCCTTATGTCAGAAGTGGCTTTGTCCAAAAGGGGAATGGGAAGCCTTGAGTCAGATTGTGAAGAAATCAGGTTTGGCATTTGCTAAAGCAAACTAGCAAACAAAATTGACAAGGTGCTGCAGTTTGACGGTTCTTGACTTGTGGCTTAACAAGCTGCGCTGGAAGCTATTCAAAAAAGTTGGGCAGAAATAATAATGTGCAGTTAGGAAAGTTGCAAACAAGCCACCACAAGGGTATTTTGCCTCTTTGAGGATTATTTGCTTGTTACAGAACCCCTTGGGTGTGAATCCCTGGGTTGTCATTAAAAAAAAAAAAAAAGATCCAAACAAACATTCCCAGCAGACAAAATCCCACAGTTCCCTGTGTTGATGACACAATGAGCTCCCTTAACAGTGAGCAAAGTGTAAAGCAGAGACAAGGCAGTGAGACAGTATGCTGTATACACAGAAGGGCCTAAGAGAAACCTCAAACCAATGAGAAATCCCTACACGCCACAACTAGTCCCCATTCACTAAACTCAGTGCACAGCTTGCTTGGCAGAACTCTTTCTTCTTCTTCAGTAATAATACTACTGTACTACTAATAATTTATTTCTTATCTTCCCTCACCCTAAGGTCCCAGGATGGGTCACAGCACTTAAAACAAAATGTTAAAAAAAGTTTAAAACAAATCACAATCTTCTACTGATCTTAAGACCCAATAAAGGGTGTAGAGAAGGAGATGGCCTTTTAGACATTTGGGGGCTAAGCTGTTTAGCGCTTTAAACTCTAAAGGCAAAAGCAACAGAAGAAAAACTTATTTCAATGGGAGTTAAAATAGATGAAAATGTAAAAATAGCAGCTGAGTTATCAACCCAGGTCAACAATTTAGTACAAAAAAAATCAGATCTGCCGAAAATAGTGCTAGACCTTAAAGGTAAAACACAGAACCTAGAGGAAGCTCAGAAAAAATTACAAAATGAAAATAGAGAGTTGAAAAGGGAATGCAATAAGATAAGGAAAGAAACAGCAGATCTGAAAGCACAGCAGGATTCAACTTTGGACTCTATTGCAATGTTGCAAATGCAGAGAAGGGAGAATACCCTAAGATTCAGAGGACTAACAGAGGACGCAGAGGAAATAACTGAGAAAAAATTCTCAAAAGAGCTAGCAGCTTGGTTAGACCTAGAAGAAGCAGAAGTAGCACAAAAAATAGAAAAAGCATTCAGAGTCAAATCTAATGTAGCAAAAGCAAACAACTGGCCGGCTGATTGTTTAGTCTCTTTTAACTCTATGGATTTCAGAAATAGAATTTTACAAGCTAGTAACAAGAATAAATTCCAATCGGAAGGAAGGAAGGAAGGAAATGATATTATTGTCCACAAGATTATTCCAAATCGGTTGATAAAAAAGAGAGAAGCTTATAGACCTCTGGCCGAGGCACTAAAGGCAAAGGCAGTGGACTATAGGTGGGAGTACCCGAAAGGCATCTCCTTTTTCTGTAAAGGGAAATGTAGAAAGAGCTTGTCGGCATTAGATGCGGACAAGTTCTGGAGAAAGTACTGGAAAGACCTTGGAGGAAAAAGGCAATTGTTGGGAGAATCAGAGGAAACTGAACAAACAGTTGAGAGTTAGAAGACAGATCTAAGAAGGGAATTTATTAAATGTATACTGAGACCTTGAATGTGTAATTTATTATTATTATTATTTTAACCCGTTCATAAGAAATAAAGTATGGATTATAAATTTATTACTTGGGACATAAATGGTTTAAATGAAAAATCAAAAAGGAACAAGGTGGAACATATTCTGGTTAAGCAAAAATATGATCTAATCTGTCTGCAAGAAACTCATGTAGTGGAAAAACATAAAAGAGTATTAATAAATAAGAGATTGGGGCTTGAGTTTATTGCATCAAGTAAAGAAAAAGAGAGAGGGGTGGTAATCTATGTAAAACCTCAGCTGGAGCCAAAACTGCTTTACAATGATGAAAAAGGCCGAACAGTGATTATAGAGGTTAAGTTCAATAATGAAAAAGTGATAGTTATTGGAATTTATGCACCAAATGAAAGAAAATCTGAATTTTATCAATTCCTGGAAGAAAAAGTCATAGAATATTTAGGGGGGAAATTATATTATTAGGAGATTTTAATGGAGTAGTCAAGCCAAACATGGACAGAACAATAAAGAAGAAAGAAAAGAGGCAGAAAAAACTCCCAACTACATTTTTCCAATTAATAGAACTCCTGAATTTGTTCGACGCTTGGAGGTTTAAGAATCCAACAGAGAAAGAATTTACACATTATTCAGAACCACATAAATCGGTGGGACGAATTGTTGCAATCTGGACAACAAAGGATTTATTAAATAATATTACAAAAGCAGAAATCCATCCAAGGACAATTTTAGATCACAGCGCGGTCTGGGTTAACTTTAAAGGAAAAGAAGAAACTGTTAAAAGGTGGCAACTTAATGAGAGTATGCTAAACGATGAAAAAATTGTACAGAAGGCCAAGCAAATCTTAGAAGAATATTTTAAGTTTAATTTAAATCAAGGAGAAGATCTAGAGACGGTTTGGGACGCAGGTAAAGCCGTCATATGAGGCTTCTTTATACAATAAAAGACATTCCAAAGGAAAATAAAGGAGGAGAAGAAAATGGAGATCTGGGAGGAAATTAGAAAAAAGGAAAGGATCCTTTTCCAAAAACCAGATGATGAACTAATTAAGCAAAGTATAAAAATTTTACAGACGCAATTCTCCATGATAATAAATGAAGAGATAGAATGGAAGATAAAATGGTTGAGATATAGAAATAGCTATTATGTTGGTGGGCGCTGAAAAAGCTTTTGATAACGTGTCCTAGAAGTTTATGAAAAAAATAATGGAAGAAATCGGACTGGGAGAAAATATTTGTAAAGGAATAAATGCCATCTATTCGGAACAATATGCAAAATTGATCATCAACGGAAGAATTACTGAGGAGTGCAAAATAAACAAGGGAACCAGACAGGGCTGCCCACTGTCTCCACTGATATTTATCTTGGTGATGGAAGCCTTGAACAATCAGATAAGAAGGGATCAGCTTGTTAAAGGCATCACTCTGGGAAACAAAACATATAAAATTAAAGCTTTCGCGGACAATTTAATTGTTATGACTGAAAGCCCTAAAGAAAGTCTGAAAAGAGTGCTGGAACTGATTAAAGAATTTGGAGAAGTGGCAGGCTTTAAGCTGAATATAACAAAACCAAAAATGCTTGTTAAAAATGTAACCACAGAAGAAAAGGACGACTTAGAAAAAATATTGGGCCTGAAAATCTCTTCAAAAGCGAAATACTTGGGTATTTGGATCACCCCCAAGAACATAAACTTATTTCAGGATAATTACACCAAAACTTGGTTAGAGATTAGAAAAAACTTGGTAACCTGGAGTAAACTAAAATTAACATTTCTGGGTAGGATTTCCATTATAAAGATGAATGTGCTTCCAAAATTAATCTTTTTATTTCAAATGATTCCAATACTGGGTGAAGCAGGTTGACTCAAGATATGGCAAAGAGAAATTTCCAAATTCCTGTGGGAAGGGAAGAAACCTAGGATTAAACACCTGATCTTAATAGACATAAAAGAGAGAGGAGGCTTTTCCCTACCCGACCTAAAACTTTACTACGAGGCAACCTGTTTCACCTGGCTAAAAGATTGGTGCACGTTGCAGGATCCAGACCTCCTGGACCTGGAAGGTTTTGACAACCGTTGGGGATGGCACGCCTATATAATATATGGAAAAGCGAAAATTCATAAAAAATTTACCAACCATATAATAAGAAAGTCACTCTTTGCTGTATGGGAAAAATATAAAGACCTGATGGAGCCTAAAGTCCTGTGGTGGACTTCTCCAGTAGAAGCCATAGCAGTAAAACGGAAAAATACTCAGGAAAGCTGGCCAACATATAAAATACTTCTAAAAAATGAAGATAACCAAATAAAATTAAAAAAACTTTGAGGAAATAAGAGAACACATTTCAGACTGGTTCCAATACCATCAGTTATTTGAAAAATTTAAATCTGACAAACAAAAGGGGTTCTCAACAGAAATTTCCCGATTCGAATCTGATCTTGTAAATTCTAAAAGAAAAACTCTTTCCAAAACTTACCGACTCCTCCTTGACTGGACAGTCAAGGAGGAGGAGGTAATAGTGGCAATGGTGAGGTGGTCCCAGGATTTTGGCCATTCAATAACCATGGCCCAATGGGAAAATTTATGGAAGATCAATTGGAAATTCACAAACTGTTATATGATTAGAGAGAACTTTCAAAAAATGCAACATCGATGGTATCTAACACCATGGAAACTTTCAAAAATGTATAAAAATGTGTCAAGTAATTGTTGGAGATGCGGAGACTCAGGAACATTCTACCATATTTGGTGGATATGTAGGAAAATACAGGTATTCTGGGAGAGTATACATGCAGAACTGCAAAAAATGCTAAAGATCTCTTTCAATAAAAAACCAGAGGCCTACCTCCTGGGAATAACAGATTTGGATATTCCACAAAAGAGGAAGGGTATCTTTTTATATGCGACGGCGGCAGCAAGAGTTTTGATCGCAGCAAAATGGAAAAGTAATGAAATCCCCTCTATACAAGATTGGATCCAAAAGCTGACAGAATATGCCGAATTAGATGGTTTATCAGAAAAAATAAAGAATAACAGGAATTTGTTTCTAAATGGGAGGTTTTCAAAGAATATCTGAAAAATAAATATAGTAGTTTAAATTCTGTTGCAGCATTCGAGGAACTTCAGTAATAGTTGCTAGGTAGATAGAAGAAATTAGATTTATTGAGAATAAGTTTAATTATGAAAAAAATGTGTATTGGCAATAAGTAATATGAATTTGAAATATGGAATAGACGGGAAGTTGGGTTTTTAGTGTTAAGACCAATAGATGTTTTATTGTTTGTCAAGAAAATTGTGTTATTGTGGTTATTTTTGTAATTTGTGTGTAATTTGGTATTTGTTTTTTGTGGTTTTTTTTCTTGTTGTATAAATAAATATTATAGAATCATAGAATAGAATCATAGAATCATAGAGTTGGAAGAGACCACAAGGGCCATCGAGTCCAACCCCCTGCCAAGCAGGAAACACCATCAGAGCACTCCTGACATATGGTTGTCAAGCCTCTGCTTAAAGACCTCCAAAGTAGGAGACTCCACCACACTCCTTGGCAGCAAATTCCACTGTCGAACAGCTCTTACTGTCAGGAAGTTCTTCCTAATGTTTAGGTGGAATCTTCTTTCTTGTAGTTTGGATCCATTGCTCCGTGTCCGCCTCTCTGGAGCAGCAGAAAACAACCTTTCTCCCTCCTCTATGTGACATCCTTTTATATATTTGAACATGGCTATCATATCACCCCTTAACCTCCTCTTCTCCAGGCTAAACATGCCCAGCTCCCTTAGCCGTTCCTCATAAGGCATCGTTTCCAGGCCTTTGACTATTTTGGTTGCCGTCCTCTGGACACGTTCCAGTTTGTCAGTGTCCTTCTTGAATTGTGGTGCCCAGAACTGGACACAGTACTCCAGGTGAGGTCTGACCAGAGCAGAATACAGTGGCACTATTACTTCCCTTGATCTAGATGCTATACTCCTATTGATGCAGCCCAGAATTGCATTGGCTTTTTTAGCTGCCGCGTCACACTGTTGGCTCATGTTAAGTTTGTGGTCAACCAAGACTCCTAGATCCTTTTCACATGTACTGCTCTCAAGCCCAAGTGTAATACTTTACATTTCTCCCTGTTAAAATTCATCTTGTTTGTTTTGGCCCAGTTCTCTAATCTGTCAAGGTCGTTTTGATGTGTGATCCTGTCCTCTGGGGTGTTAGCCACCCCTCCCAGTTTGGTGTCATCTGCAAATTTGATCAGGATGCCCTTGAGTCCATCATCCAAGTCGTTGATAAAGATGTTGAATAAGACCGGGCCCAAGACAGAACCCTGTGGCACCCCACTAGTCACTCTTCTCCAGGATGAAGAGGAACCATTGATGAGCACCCTTTGGGTTCGGTCAGTCAGCCAGTTACAAATCCACTGAGTGGTAGCATAGTCAAGACCGCATTTTACCAGCTTCTTTACAAGAATATCATGGGGCACCTTGTCAAATGCCTTGCTGAAATCAAGGTAGGCTACATCCACTGCGTTCCCTTCATCTACCAGGCTTGTAATTCTGTCAAAAAACGAGATCAGGTTAGTCTGACATGACTTATTTTTCAGAAATCCATGCTGACTATTGGTGATCACAGCATTCCTTTCTAGGTGCTCACAGACTGTTTGCTTAATGATCTGCTCCAGAATCTTCCCTGGTATTGATGTCAGACTGACTGGGCGGTAATTATTTGGGTCCTCTCTTTTCCCCCTTTTGAAAATAGGGACAACATTTGCCCTACCCCAGTCTGCCGGGACTTCGCCTGTTCTCCAGGAATTCTCAAAGATGACTGCCAGTGGTTCTGAAATCACATCTGCCAGTTCTTTTAATACTCTTGGATGCAGTTCATCTGGCCCTGGAGACTTGAATACATCTAAACTAGCCAAGTATTCTTGTACTATCTCCTTAGTTATTCTGGGCTGTGTTTCCTTTGCTGAATCATTTGCTCCAAATTCTTCAGGTCGGGCATTGTTTTCTTTATCGGAGAAGACTGAGGCAAAGAAGGCATTGAGGAGTTCAGCCCTTTCTGTGTCCCCTGTTTGCATTTCACCATCTTCTCCTCTGAGTGACCCCACTGTTTCTTTGTTCTTCCTTTTGCTACGAACATACCCATAAAAGCCTTTTTTGTTGCTTTTAACCTCTCTAGCAAGCCTGAGTTCATTCTGTGCTTTAGCTTTTCTGACTTTGTGTCTACACGTGCTGGTTATTTGTTTGAATTCCTCTTTGGTGGTTCCCCCCCTTTTCCATTTTTTGTACACATCCTTTTTTAATCTTAACTCAGTTAAAAGTTCTTTAGATAGCCACCCTGGCTTCTTTAGGCACCTTCCATGTTTCCGTCTCATTGGTATTGCCTGACGTTGTGCTTTTTCTATCTCCCTCTTAACACACTCCCAGCCATCATGAACTCCCTTTCCTTTTAGTATTACTGTCCATGGGATCTCACCCAGCACTTCCCTAAGTTTTATGAAGTCGTCTTTCTTAAAGTCAAGAAATTGAGTCCTAGTATGCTTGGCTGCTCCTTTCCGCTGTATATTAAACTTCAGAAGAGCATGATCACTCGCACCTAATGATCCTTCCACTTCTACCCCACTAACCAGGTCATCAACATTGGTTAGGACCAGATCTAAAATGGCTGTCCCTCTTGTTGCTTCTCCCACTTTTTGGACAATGAAGTTGTCTGCAAGGCCAGTGAGGAATCTGTTTGACCTTATGCTCTTGGCTGAGTTTGACATCCAACAAATATCCGGGTAATTGAAGTCCCCCATTACTACTATCTCCCTTCCTTTTGCATGCTTGGCCATCTGTTCCAGGAAGGCATCATCTATGTCTTCCATTTGGCTTGGGGATCTATAGTAAACTCCCACAATGAGGTCTCTGTTATTCTTCTCTCCCTTAATTTTGACCCAAATGCTCTCACTTTGGCTTTGAGGTTCTAAATCTTGGATCTCTTCACAGGTATACACATCCCTGACATATAACGCCACTCCTCCTCCTTTCTTGTCTGGTCTGTTTCTCTGAAATAGATTGTATCCCCCCATTATTACATTCCAATCGTGGGACTTATCCCACCAGGTTTCAGTGATGCCTATTATGTCATATTTAGTTTGCTGTACCAAGAGCTCAAGCTCATCTTGTTTATTTCCCATGCTTTGCGCATTAGTGTACAGACATTGAAGTCCATTAATCATTCCCCCGTGTCTCTTATTTAAGGATTTTTTCCTCCCACCACTAGGTCTGCGTGCTGTTTGCTCCATTTGGTCTATGACATTTGGATGATCATCTTCATCAATTGATAGACTCCTACCTTCAGGAGCACTGTCTCCCTCTCCCACATTAGTCAGTTTAAAGCCCTCCTGATGAGGTTTCTGAGATTTTTGGCAAAAACATTTCTCCCAACTGTTGTGAGGTGCAGCCCATCACTTGCCAGAAGTCCATCTTCAAGAAACTGCAGTCCGTGATCTAAGAATCCAAACCGTTCCTGTTTACACCATTTGCGAAGCCAGCTGTTCACTTCCACTATTTTTCCCTCTCTCCCTGGGCCACGTCGTTCAACTGGGAGGACAGATGAGATGACAATTTGTGCATTTAGTTGCTTCAATTTCCTGCCGAGAGCCTCGTAGTCTCTTTTGATCTTCTGGAGGCTATAGCTTGCAGTGTCATTGGTTCCCACATGAACCAAGAGGAAGGGGTATTTGTCAGTGGGTTTTATGATTCCTTGCAGTCGTTCAGTTACATCTTGGATCTTAGCCCTGGGGAGACAGCACACCTCCCGAGACATCTTGTCAGGCCCACAGATCACTCCTTCTGTTCTCCTCAGTAGGGAATCCCCTATCTATTAAAAAACAACAGCTCTAATGTGAGTTTGTGTTAAGGAGGAGAAAGTGTGTAATAGCAGGAAAACCCAATCTGTTTAAAGCATCCTGGATTATTGTTTATAGAAGGTTTAATCAACCTTGTCTTAGTTTCCAAGTTTAAGCTGCAAAGGATGGTACTCTGCTGATCTCACTTACGTAAGCAAGGAAGGATAATAACTAAACAATATGTCCCCTCATAGGGCCTACTGCCTCCTCCAGTGATGATGCTTGTCATGTACTTTGCCACTGCATAGCTGTCTTTTTTTCTTATTAAAGGAATATGTGTACCCATCTTTTGAGGGGGCAGCTCGCTCAGGACTGTTAATGGGAAAAGAAGGTTTTAGCTCTTTGTCTCTGCAACAATTCCATTCACAATGTACACATACACAGTTAGACTGTACACAACTAAGCAGTTCAGCCATCCTTAGCTAGGGAAGGGCTATCCCTTGCCCCTTTCCTGAGGTGGTGATTTGACTGCGAGAATGGCACTTTCCCAGTGGCTTATCTAGTTAACAATAATATATATTCCCCCCTCCCTTGAGCAGTTAGGCATTAGTCAGGCATCAGGGTGCCTGGCTTTCTTGTGGTTTATTACATAGAGGAAGCTGATAGTGATAGAAAGAAAGCAGAAGTATCCGGTTGCCGATTACTTTGGAAACCGTTACAGAAGAAGATTTGAGGCCACCATGGATGACGGCTATGAGAATGAAGAGTATCAGAATGACATTGTTTCAGAGAAACTGTCCCATGCTTCGGAAATGTCCTCGAAACATGGAGGAACAGGTAAACATTGACATTGGCTTCCTTTCCCCTAATTTCAGTTCTGTGGCTTCCTCATTTCTCCTGAGCTGATCATGTGCTCAAAGGAACAGACTCTACATTCCCAAAGCATAAGCTTTAGCAACACCATAGCCTCAAAATATTTGTGTAGGTCCCCTGACAGTTCCCAGCATGTACAATTGTCAAGTTGAGTAATGTAAGAGTGGCTACTGCTTCCTTCCTTCTGGGCTCTGCCTCACCTTTAGGTGGGCTCGCCAAGTAGCTCTGTCCAAGGCTGCATGGAGGAACAGATCTTGATACCAAGGTGCTAGCCAGCTCAAGAACAGCCTCTACAAAATTAAAGGGAGGGAGATCTAGTAACATCTCTCAAGAAAAATGGGTCTGTGTTTGGAAGAATGCCTCTATAGGTGCATTAACTAAAAATAAAAACTCAATAAAATATGTGAGGTGCGACGGAGGGAGAGCGACCATTGTATATGACAATAACAACCAGGGCTATGACTACATTGTAGACGAGGATATGCTGATGAGAAAACTACCAGAGAAAGAACTGGAAATAGAGCAAGGTGAGAAATATAGATTATAATTATATAGATTATATTAAGATGACCTGCCTCTTACATGTTAAAAAAAAATGTAAACATGTCTAATGGAGTGTGCAATACTGAAAACAACAGTTTTTAAGTTGACTTATGCTCCTCAGAAATGTGGTGAGTATTAAATTATTGATAAAGGCAATTCCCTCCCTCCTTGTTCTTGTGTTCCTAAACAGGAGAGGGCAGATTTCAGCCCTAAGACATACCAATTGAAGACAGGAGTAAAACCTGTGTTGGGGACAGACATATACTTAGACCACTTCCAGACTATTTTGCAGGTGGGAATTCAATTGAATTCCAGATGATCTGGAAACAGGATGAGTACATGCTCAGCCCAGGTATTTGTTTTCAAGGTGGTATAACTGAGCGCATATTCCTATCCCACAAAAATCCACTCTCTGTCCTCCTCAGTTACCTGCCTAATTTGAAGGTTGTGTCTTCGTGTGTGTGTGTGTGTTTGCTTTTGTTAAACAATTGGGAATCAGAAGCCCTTTGCCAATCTAATGCAAATAACAAACAGAGCCAACAGTAGACCCCAGTCTACCTTCTACCCATCCCTCAAGATCAAAATGTTAATGACAGAAAAACATAGAATATGGGCTGCCCTTTCAAGGAGCATCACATATGTTGCCCTTGGAAATTATGGCCCAGGAGCATTAGAGTTGCATGACCACCGTTCATATTCGAATGTGCACAATGCAGATCTGGAAATGGTAGGATCTGCACTATTGTCTGTCTCAGGGTTTGACGGCATGGCACGCACAGTGTCTTCTACAGGGCTTGTGAAATTTCTCAGTGAATATCCCCTCAAAAATCCACGATTCATAAGATACTGTTTGCACTGGCTTGGCCTCTCCTACACTGAACACACTCCCTTAAAACATGCCCACATTTCATTGGGTGATAGGATGGACACCCTCTCTCCCTTCTATTCTGAGCCGAAGTGCAAATAACTTTTCTCTGTGAGCAAGGATGGTGGTGGCTGGTGTAGGTGCCTTTCTTCCATTGATGGGCCTGCACCATTTTTGTGTTTCTTTCTCTTTTTCTGTTCTTTTTTTAAGACATGGAACCATTTTGTATACTGCCCCACCCTAAGGTGGCCATTTTGTGTTGTTCCTGTCAGGAAAAAGCAGCAATGCAAAAGCCAGCTGCAGGTGGCTGGAATGCAAAACAGGATGTTGATGTCTGGAACTGTACTGTTGGAAAAAGGGGCAGTCTATTCTCTGTACTGAGCACCGGATGTTAGCTCAGAGTGTCATCTGACCTGTACTGGAAGTACAGGGGTGGAGTTGTGACTCTACTGCTGGAGTCTGGAGAGTGCAGTAACGTTTCTCTGTACTGCAGAAATGACAGGAATAAAAGACATGTAAATAGACTCCTGTCTGTCTCTTTCCCCCTCCCTGGGGGAATGCAGGGAGAGGGAGGGTGGTGTGTTCTTCTCACGTCTGAGGAGGATCGCCGATTTATGGCCTTGCCTGGATCCTGCCGGGAGACGCAGACAGAAGGTCAACAAGTATCTCAGCCGATTGCCCGGGGGAGGCCAGTTACCTCTGACTGCGTGCTGAGATACTAACAGTTCCACCTTCCTTACCCACGGCACATTCTCAAAATTCCAAATGTGTCCACTGGCCCCCAGAAGCTGGCAAACTCTGGTCTATATGGAATATAGTAGTGGGTATCAGTAAGCTTGCATGCCCCCAGTCTGTAGAGGGCAGGGATGACACTAACAGACAGTCAGGGGAAATCCACTTTGTGGTTTCCCATTAACCACCTAAGCTCCACTCCTTCCTCCTGCACAAGGCAGCCATGAAACCTCCTCTCACAATGTAAACTTAGAATTCAAAGCCATCCTTCTGACAATGAATAACTGTAGGTACAGAACCTTTTGTTCTTTACCAAGGGGACATATTTTATTTTAACTTTTAAAGCAATGCTGTTGATATGTGAATGAGATAGATGTTGGTTTGTGGGTTAGCTTCAGCTTCCAAGCCTTTCTTTTTTAAAAAACACACACACACCTCTGTTAAATACATTTGCACAATAAGCCAACCAACATTATTTTAGAAACTGATCATATGGGAATGATTGGAAAGGAACTGCATGTGTTCCTACTGATAATCCTATTGATAATCTCCCAGATACTGTACAGATGCCTTTCCCTTGCCTAGTAGCCTGACAATTGAAACAAGCTGTTCCTGCAGTAACTTTTGTGAATGTCTTCTCATTTTTTTCTAGCTCTGTTTGCATCCAGTTTTGGCAAATGGGACCGCCACAGGATAACCTTTTTCGTAATCTACCTTCTGACAATCTTTTCCCTGATAATGGCAAATGCTGCCTTTGTGATTGCATTTCTCAGATGTAAGTCCAGGTTTGAAGCTAATTGCTAGCTTGAGTCTGCATCCTCCATAGCAGGCCATGGGCAATGACTGCTCCAGGGCTGGATCCGCTGGGTTTATGTTTGTGGGTTCACTGACTAAGTCTTACAGCAGTTGCAGAAAAGAACGTGACATGGTCTGGCCTTCCTTTCAATATTAAAACTCCTGTCCCTTAGGGTTTCATAGATTTTCAGACCTCTGCAGACTTGTGGCAAGGCGTGACTTAGCTGCTGAAATTGTACCCAGGCATTCACTGTACTGTATAGGAGCCCTAATGCTGAAGGCCTGTGGTTGGTTACAGTGATCTCTTAAACTTGATGGTGCCTTTCCAAGAGGACTGAGCTCTGCTCACCAGTTCTGTTCTTGAAGAAGAGCCATGGAGGAAACTAGCTCCCATCCTGCTATGTCAAAAACTGGCAAGGACCGGCAAGCACACGCGCATATGTTGAGCCTGTATTCCGATGCTTTCGAGTTGGAAAAAGTTCAGAAAAGGGCAACCAAAATGATCAAGAGGATGGAGTGACTCCCCTCTGCGGAAAGGCTGCAGCGCTTGGGACTTTTTAGCTTAGAGAAAAGGCAAGCGAGTGGTCACATGATAGACATTCATAGTATTATGCATGGCATGGACGAAGTGTGTAGAGAAAAATTGTTCTCCCTTTCTTATAACCCTAGAACTCCCGGATATCCAATGAAGTGGAATCGTGGAGGTTTCAGGACAGAGAGAAGAAAAAAGTACTTCATGTAGCACATAGTTTAACCATGGCATTCGCGCCCAGTGGAGGCAATGGTGGCCCCCAACTTGCATGGCTTTAAAAGAGGATTGGACAAATTCATGGAGGACAAAGCTATCAATGGCTGCTTAGCGTGATGGCTCTTATCTGCCTCTACAGTTGCTCAAAACCGCAGGACAGCAGGGAGGCTACTCTTCTGCTCCAATCCTGTTTGTGGGTTTTCTAAAGGCATCTGGTTGGCCACTGTGAGAATAGAGTACTGGACTAGATGGGCCATTGGTCCAGCAGGCTCTTCTTATGTTCTATTGTTATGTAATGCTCATGCTACAGTATGAATCAATTAGCATCAGTCAGAATGCTAAAGAGTTTTTTTGCCAGTCCAGTAATAGTCTAGAGCCACACTACCAATGGGGAAGACGCTGGTGGAGGCATTGTGTACTACAATATGGATAAACAGAAAAGACCTACAGGCCACATGTGTGCATTTGCTAAGTGTCCGTCTGTAGTGGTATATGGTGCCAGTCACAAAAACATCCTGTAAACAAAGAGGCATTCATTCTTTGCTGCATTATTTCACAAATCTGTGTATTGCAGGCTTTCCAATATGTGCATTCAAATGGCATGAATTCCAGGACAAATGCTACTACTACTCCAGAAAACAAGTCTTTTGGGAAAAGGCCAGGAGCACCTGCCAAGACCTGAGTGCAGATCTGGTGATTATAGATAGTGAAAAGGAACAGGTGAGTTTTCCCTGTGATGGACATCTTGCACAAGAAGCTCCTCTTCTGCTACCAGGAATGTTATGATTGCAACCTACCTTGAATCTTCCCAATCAGAACAATAAGGAGGGCAGCACACAAAAACACCTGCTAGGTGTAACCTCATGGAAAGGTGTAGTTAAAGATCAGCTTGGGGAACCCCAAATAACAGCTATTCCAATTAATTTTACTTTCTTCTCAAATGAAATTGTCTCTTTTATATTGCTAAAAAAGTTGGGTGCGACCCCCGAGTGGTAACAAGATTCCAGGGAGTTCCTGGCACCCACTCAGGGTCTGTGTTCCTTTGGAGAATTGAGAAATGGCAGAGACTTTAAGAAATATAGTTTATTCACCTACTTACACCTTCAGTCTGCATGTTGGGAGTCCCAATCTTATAACATGGTGATCTCAAGCAGGACTTGTTTCCCAGAGCCAGTGCAACACAGGAGTCAAAGACATCTCTCCCAGCCAGTCTTCAGCCAGCCTGCCCAAGATGGAACTCACTCTTTTTTCTTCCCCTTCTCCTTCCCAGCTCACCTTGCTCTGAAGACTCTCCTTTCCTGACACCTTAAGCACACACCCCATCACCATGGCAACCTCTGTGTGCCCAAGCCCAAGAATCCGTTTTGAGCCATCAACAACTTTTGTCATGTTTAATGCCCAGGTGAAGAGCTGCCTTGGAAAGGAAGCTTAGCCTGTTTTCCCCCACTGGCTTGCAATCTTCCCTTCAGTACTCTAAATAATCAAATTCGTACCATTTATTAATTTCTAGGGTTTAGAAGAGGTCCCCCTCCACAAATCTATAACAATTTGTTTTTCATTATGATCGAACAAAAGTTTATTGCAGTAAAGAAAGTTCAATAAGAAAGCAGTGTCACACCCCTAAGACACTCTTCACATGGGCCAAACTTGTACTTTGGTTCTTTTATACCAAATGTAAACAAACGAAACAAAAATGCCTCCTATTGAGGTGTCTTTGGTCCTCCTGGCAGAGGCTCTTTGAGGTCTCTCAAGCTGAGGTCTCTCCCAGATGTGCTTCTGGAGATTCTGCAGTACAAGCAAGCTGCTCCTTGCATACTTCCTAATGACCACTCCCCACATTAAATGGGGGTGCCTTTTGCATGGTTGTGCACAGCCCCCTGGATCCCAGTGTGACTCCTGGTAGTTCGGGCTGGCTTCATCCTCCCCAGGCTGGATACCTGGAGGTCTCCGCCTACCTCAGCCAATTGCCCAGTGCCGCCTGGGGAGGCATTGCCAGGGGATTGGCCAGGTAAGGGGAGGGACCGTCCTGCCCACACAACAGAAGGTGAATATTACCTGCGAAGTGGCAAAAATCTAAAGCAGGACCTCCAAAATTGTACTGCTTGTTTCCACCTGCCCCCCAAAGGCCTTTGTTTCTTGTATATTCCAGTGGCAAAAGAAAAATGATCACAAAACCAACCAGTAAATGGTAGCACAACAGTACATTTAAAGCTGTCGGCTTAAATCCACAGTCATAAAAAGACATAACGTAAAAGGCAACCCTGGGAGCACTGGAGGGAATGAGGTCTTTAGTAATGTTTCTACCTGTAACTGCTTTTAGATGTTTTCAATTGTAATTGTTTTTAGAATGCTTTGTTTGCCTGTTTAGTTTTTGAAATGTTGTTGTGTTTGCCACCCTGGGCTGCTTCAGGAGGAAGGCGGGATGTGGATTCAATAAATATATAAAAGAAGTAAATAAAGATGTTCTTCTAATGTCAGCTTTCTATGTTCTAAATTGTTGCAAGAAGATTCAGTTTTTTCCATGTATTGGACAAGGTTTTTTGACTCTAAAATCATGTCAAAAAAATGGGGTTGTCCAATACATGGATAGTGGCATGTTGGGCGGGGGGGGGGGGGAGAAGTGGCACATTGCTGGCTGGAGTGTGGCTTCCCCTGATGCTGGAGCGAGTGGGGAGCAATCTTGGGGGGGGGGGTGTTTCCTGCCCACAGCTGTGTTGGGGGGGGGGAGAAGCTGTGCACCGCCAGCCAGCTCTTTGGCAGGAGAGCAACTTCCCCTGATGCCACTGCGTGCGGGAAATGATCTAGGCAGTGATGCCTGCCCGCAGCTGTGTGGGGTGAGAGGCTCAACAACTTTGGGCCATCTCCCCTCATTTTCTTAAAACTGAGTCCCCCCCAAATGGGGGTGGGAAGTATTATACATGGGGGCGTCTTATAGATGGAAAAATACGGTAACCGTTTTGCAAGAGTTAAAATTCCCTGTCCCAAAGTTGGGGCTTGGAGACAAGAAATCTCTGGCTGTGTGAGCACATTCCTGTTTGCTTTGTATTCAGTTTGGGAAGCAGTGAGCACGTGACGTTAGAAAAAATTCATATCTATCTTGTTGTTTCTTATGAAGCACCACGTGTCAATGTATCTACCCCCCCCCCCATCCAAACCATCTTCAATTTCAGCTGCGAAAAAGAACAACCTAGCTACGTTTTAAGTTGTCCATGTGAGGCCTGAAAGAACAAGAAAAACAAGCAGGCAGAAGCTTGCCCACCCCTCAGCATGCTAAGTGTGTGCTCTACTTCTTAGCTATGTGAACATATGATTTACTCATATTTGTGCATATGATTTACTCACATTTGTACAAATAAACGTGGGGTGCGGTCCCCAGTCCCACTGCTGGAAACACTGAGGAGCGGGTGAGGAGAAAATCCATCAGTTCTCTATCTTTTTCTAGGATTTCCTCGTTTATAACATGAAAAAGAAGACCTCACAGTGGATTGGCTTAAGATACATGACAACAGAAATGGCGTGGAAGTGGGTGGATGGCACAAATGCCTCTTACACGTGAGCGCCGCTTTTCAGTCGATTTATCTCAGATCTCTCATGATGTTTCAAAAGCACAGCTGGCTAACCACGTTAAATGGGCAGTTTTGAGCTGAAAACTGCCATGTGCATTACTGCTTCTATCTGTGTTGGGGTAGCAGCACATCCGGGTTTTTAGTAAGTGGCCAAAAGAAAGCATTCTGTCAGAATTCACATCACTCCCTCTGTTTCTCGCCTCCCCCTCCAACCCCCGGGACCGTGTCACACGATGCCTTGTTATGGAATTCAGTAGCTCATCACAAGACTTCAGAAAGTGAGGACTCATCCTCCTTGATCCCTAAAAGCTCAGCTCCCCTGGTCTCCCAGCCACATGCTACAACATTGTTGGGGTGTGGAGGTGAGCTTGGACTCCAACTTCGGTAATGTCACTGGTTATAGTAGTGGCAGCAAAGTTTGCAAGGGATTGCTTGTGTTGTGTCCCGAGCCGAGTGAGACCAGCTGGCTTGCCTTAGTTTGCGGCAGAAATTATATTAAAAAGCTGCTGCCTGGATTGTGCTGTTACACTGGGTAAGGAAGCAGCCTCTTTCCTATCTCAGCAAACATTTCTGGTAAATTATTATTAGTATTATTAATGAGTTTGTATTGAACTGCATTAACTCTTCATTGAACGGTTTGTTTTCTACTTGACTGATATGCCACTATGTTTTTTAGCTCTGGTTCTATGGATGGAAATACGGTCTCGTCTACTTCGTTGTTCAGCTTTGTTATTGGGAGAGCAGCATGCAAATACTAAATCAAAATCAGCACCTGAAAGAAAAGCATCAGAAATGGCACCGAAGGGGCAAAGGGCATTTCTCGGTGGGTGGGGAAGGAGATGAGCATGTGAAGAGTAACCCACGTGACTAGAAAGAAGGAGGCGAGTGAGAACTGACAGTTTGGCAAGTTCCTCACCAGGCAAATGTTTGCTTTTCTTTTTATTTTTCAGACGATGGGGGCCTTCTGAACCGACTAGCAAAGCTGGCCGTAATCCAAAAGACTGTGTTGTCATGAAGAAAGGAGAGAACCATAAGTGGCGTAATGCCTTGTGCAACTCCACCAATCTGTTTATTTGTGAAAAGAGCATGCAGCTTGCCTGTGTCTGGCAGGCTTTTCATAGTTCTCACTGAACAATCTTCTGTTTGGTATTGGTGTACATCCTCAATCAGTTACAGAATGCTATGAACAAATGCTCTAGATCAGTTTATTGCTCTGGATCTGGTGTGTGTGTGTGTGTGTGTGTGTGCGCGCGCGCGCCCACTCATGAGGATCCTTCCAGAAGGGTACTCCAAAACACACAGCCATCTATTATTGCAGCAACAACAGGCCACACAACAGAGACACAAACATGGAGCCCACAAAGCCGTGCCCTCCTCCATTCTACACAGGTGTGACTTTGCCCCAAAGGAAAAATGAATCACATCAGAAAGGGCCATACTCTGAAACCAGCAGACTTCCAGGACACCCCAACACTGACCTCAAGGTAGCTATTCATGAACCAGAGTAGGAAAACTTCATCATGAACTTGCTGAATGAACACTTATCAGGAAATTCAAGTGTACTTCATCTGGTCTGCATTAAGATCATGGGGTTTGAATCCTCTGCAGATGTTCATTAGCCAATAAATAGCAGGATGTTGTCCTCAGCGCTTCTTTATGACTTGTTATTGTAAATATTTTCCAATAATTTCAGCTCTTTTGAGAATACATTGCTTTTGTTTTCTTCTTATATGACAATTTATAACTTAAGAACAAAGTGTCTGCAATAGAGAACAATGGACAGACTCAGACCACATGGCCATCATAGAAACTTTTATAAAATTTGCATATGATGATTTATATGGATAGATTCCTCTGGGAAATTTAAGATGGTGTGTGAGTGTGAGTACTTCAATTTGCAAGGCCTCTATAAGCCAAGAAGAGGATTAGGCAGGGCACCGAGGGTCAAATATGAAAGACCCAGGACTCATACCCTTTGGGCTATCCTCTAATATGAAGACATTTGCTACACAACCTAGCGATACACTGAAACAACCACAAATACAATTTGGTTTAAATGGAATTTGTTTGCATTTATTGTATTCATATCTTTTGGGAAAGTACCTTTTTAGTGATTACCTTCCTTACCGCAACCTTGATTTCCTTGTTTCTCAAAGTAAAGATAATGGGACTGAGAAACGGAGTAATTATGGTGTAAGGTATAGACAATAGCGTGTCATCCTCTGATGTGTCAGCTGAGCTCGATTTGAAATAAATGATGGAGGCAAATGTATATTGCACGCTTACCACAATGATGTGGGCGGCACAAGTGGAGAAAGCTTTCTGGCGGCCCTCCGTGGAGGGAATGCGCAGGATGGTGGAGAAAATTAAGATGTAGGTCAACATGATGAACAGAAGGCTGCCAGCCAAACCCAGCATGCCAATAGTAGAGATAGACACTTCAGTTGTATTGTCGGCAGTGCAGGCTAACCTAACCACTGCCCTCATGTGACAAAAGAAGTGCCGGATGGCATTGGGGCCACAAAAGGGCAACCTAAGGATCTGAACAGCCTCACTTAGAGATATGAGGAATCCCACAATCCAGGAAATGACTATGAACCAAAGAATTACCTGCATATTCATAAGGACAGGATAGCGCAATGGGTGGCATATTGCTAGGTACCGATCATAGCCCATACATGTAAGAATGAGACAGTTTGTTGCACCCAGTCCAAGGAAAAGAAACATTTGTGCAGCACACCCTGCAAAAGAGATTGTTCTGACTTTTGCTAGCAAATCAACCAGCATTTTGGGGACAATGACTAAACTGTAACAGGTTTCAGAGCAAGACAAAGCAAAAAGGAAGATGTACATGGGAATATGGAGGCTCCGATCAGAATAAACAACGGACATTATCAGCAGATTTCCTATCAGAGTTAGGATGTACATGAGCAGGAACAGGATGAAGAATGCAATCTGTAGCTCTGGAGGCACAGAGAACCCAAGTAGGATAAATTCTGTCACTTGTGTGTGATTCTTCTTCATTGTGTTGTACCAGCACCTTAGAAAGAAGAAGATCACAGTTACCAAACACAAGGCTCAGTCTTATGGACAATGAGCAGCATGGATCTTTCACATTGTTACTAGTTATTAAAAGATCACTATGAGCGTACCGGGATGCGGGTGGCACTGTGGGTTAAACCACAGAGCCTAGGACTTGCCGATCAGAAGGTCAGTGGTTCAAATCCCTGCAATGGGGTGAGCTCCCGTTGCACAGTCCCTGCTCCTGCCAACCTAGCAGTTCGAAAGCACGTCAAAGTGCAAGTAGATAAATAGGTACCCCTCTGGCGGGAAGGTAAACGGTGTTTCCGTGCGCTGCTCTGGTTCACCAGAAATGGCTTATTCATGCTGGCCACATGACCCAGAAGCTGTACACCGGCTCCCTTGGCCAATAAAGCGAGATGAGCGCCGCAACCCCAGAGTCAGTCACGACTGGACCTAATGGTCAGGGGTCCCTTTGCCTTTACCTATGAGTGCACCTAGATTGCGTCAGAATCCCTTCTTAACCATCTGATATATTATAGTTTAATAATTACAAAGTTTAATAAACCAATTATAACCTCTTTGCCTTTTTTACCAGCAAAATATGTACCACAGGGCTCAACCTTCAAAAGTTTTGACTTCATCCATTTTACAATTGGTTCATCTGTCTTATGATTGTCTACACCTGTCAACTGCCCTGAGACCTCCAGATATAGGGCGGTATATAAATTCAATTAATAATAATAATAATAATAAAAACAATAACCGACTGGCTCAAAGAAAAGGATTCAAAGACAGATCTACCTAGCATCTTGTCTGACTCCAAGGATTTAAATGATGCTTCTTTCTGCAAGCTTAATTTCTTTGCCAGGATCAAAGCATTTTTAGTTTTCTCTGCCTATTTGCACAAAACTGGCTCTCCATAAAAATGCATGGAAAAACTAGCTGCAATTGCAGATGGTATTTAACTAAGTTCTATTCAGAGCACCTAACTTAGGTTGTTTCTTAATTTCAATGGGTAATACTTACTTGAATATCACTCAAAGTGGGCAGAGGCTTACTTAGTTGAATACCACCCAACCTGGACAGAGGGTTGGTAAAATCTAACTGCAGTAGTCTAAGGTTTGTTGAGGAGAGTGACACTGCCCCTTTCCTCTCCTGCACCATACCTCTATTAAGTTCATCGCCTGAGGCATTCTTCTCCATTCCCAGATCACTTCCACTAACTGCAGTGGTTGAAATTTATATACTTTCCAACTGCACACCGCTGTGTGGATCAAGAAGGCAAAAAATGATATATATTTTTAAGGACATTGCCATATACCTGAGCTGGTCAACAGCTAGTTTCCCAGGTAATTCAGCACCATTAGAGGTCATGCAATAATGCTTTGGCACTCCAGAATGTGAGAGAAGATCAGTAGTGATGGAAACAAGTGAAAAGTTCAAGGATGCTTGGTTGCCATCTCTGTTGTTCTCATTGAGGAACCCTACAGAATGTTGGAGTTCCCTGAAACATTGTTTGAAAACTAAGCCAATGGCTTAAATGAGTTCTCAAACAAAGCACACTTTCTGATTGTCAGAATGATCCCAATAACAGGAGGCTTACCTTCCATTTCTGATCTGGAGCTGCAAAAAGAAAAAGAGAAGGAGGAAACTACAACTGGTCTCAGGGAAAAAAGAGAGTAAACTCAAGTAAGGACCAAAACGTCTTGCCACAATTTCCACTGAAATCTGTGGTCCTGTTGCAAAGGAATGGGTGGAGAGCATGTCATCCCCTAACTATGCAATAAGTTTAACATTGCATTCCAAAAAGTAAAAGAGAAAGGTAGCTTAACCCTGTTTGCAGGTTGTGGGGATTCAGTGTCAAGATCCCAGAGACATTCGTGGAGCGAGGCCTGTGGGGAAATTACACTAATTTGGCTCAGGAGATGTTTAATAAAGGAAAGCATATCAGATATTTCATCATTTGTTATTTACTCCAGAAAAACAAAATTAAGTTCAAGTTTCAGAAACTCAACGGGCCAATGTTTTTTAGTTTAAAAAAATACTAATTAGTCATATTTCTAATTAGTCATATTTCTTTATCTACACGCACAGCTATTTCTTACATGCATAGCTGAGATATGAAAAAGCACTCTATGTTTTTGGATCCTGTCTGTCCATTGAGCCATGCTTGGTTCACTTCTTGAATCCTTCTTAAGGACTAACCTTTCAAGAATAAAAATGGTCCAGAACTGCTGCTGACTCAAGCCCACTTTGCGAAATGCACCAAAAGAGTCTTGGGCTGTTTTTGCTGCAAGAGACTAATATGGCTACACTCTTTAAATATCTATAAAATTTAGTTGAGATTCTTTTGTAGACCACATAAACGGTTGTCTGAGGTGTTGTTTTTACAGAATCATAGAATTGTACAGTTGGAAGAGACCTTGAGGGTCATCCAAATTCCTGCAGTGCAAAAGTCTCGACTAGAACATCTATGACAGATGGCCATCCAACCTCTGCTTAAAAACCTCCAAGGAATATTTTCATTCCACTTCCAAAGGAGTCCATTCCATTGTTGAACAGCTCTTATGTTCAGAACATCCTTCTTGGTGTTTAGTCAGAATCTCCTTTCTTGTAACTTGAATCCCTTGGGTTGGGTCCTACCCTCCGGAGCAGGAGAAAACAGAAGAAGAAGAAGAAGAAGAAGAAGAAGAAGAAGAAGAAGAAGAAGAAGAAGAAGAAGAAGAAGAGTAGTAGTTTGGATTTGATATCCCGCCTTTCACTCCCTTTAAGGAGACTCAAAGTGGGTAACATTCTCCTTTCCCTTCCTCCCCCACAACAAATGCTCTGTGAGGTGAGTGGGGCTGAGAGACTTCAGAGAAGTGTGACTGGCCCAAGGTCACCCAGCAGCTGCATGTGGAGGAGCGAAGACCCGAACCCGGTTCACCAGATTACGAGACTACCGCTCTTAACCACTACACCACACTGGCTCACTTCAAGCTTGCTTCATCTTCTATATGACAGCTCTTTAGATACTTTTGTTTTTAAACTAAAAATAATAACAATTTTTATTTAATTTTAACAATTCAGCCCCTTAACAATGTAGAACATTTATATACCCTTAATCTGGAAAATAAAAAAAGAAACTTTTCTGATTGAGAAAGCATAATATTATACCTATTAAGCACCAAATGTTGACAAAAAAGAAAAGAAAAAACATAGAAAATCTATAAATAGAAAATAAGACAACATTTATTGATGATAAGAGGTCAGCTTTATTTGAGTGGCAGTCATTTAGTAAAAAACTTAGAGATTCAAGTGAGTCTGGGGCAGGGATGATTATTAATGAACTAAGTGTTTCCTTTATTAGATAATGGAGAAAAGGATGTGCTTGTGTGAATGTGAATGTGGGGGGAAAGGGGGTAGAAATGGAATCCCAAGGCCTGTAGGATCACTCTAGCCATATAGAGCTATACACTGCTTTTTGAGGGATTATTATCTAGAAGACTTGCAAACGTAATAATAAAACTAAGCCAAACCATCGTGAAGCTATCCTTTTGTTTCCGTTCCCTCAGCAACTGTAATTTATTGCTTAGTTTTTTCAGTAGGGTGACGTCCCATTTTTGAGGTGGCAAGGGCCCCATCAATGTTGATGGGCATAGCCATTCAAATGGTGTGTGTGTTGTGAATGATTATGTGGGGTGGGGCTTACCTGAGCCCCCCAATATTTTGTTCGTGTTGGCACCCTGATGTAGTGATTAACAAGTTATTGATTGATGTTATAAAGCACTGACTTCTGCTGAATCATATTACTACCCTTGTCTAGCCCTCAATAATGTATCTTTCACTGTTCAGGAAAAAACCTCCCTCTACTAGCAAAAGAACAGAGTTCAGTATACTATAGTAGAAAGTTACATTGATGGCAGCTAGCCCAAGGAATCAGGATAAATCATGTTGTTGCATTCTTCTCTTTTGAGGCACTTTTTTAAATCAGTGTTTGTGACCTTTCCAAGCCCTTTCCCACACGCTCCATGCGTTTGATGGTCCTGTGAATTAGGAGGCCAGCACAATAGTAAACCCGATGTCAGCAACCTTTTGGGGCAAATGGAAATGCTACACACAAAATGGCTCCCGTGTGGAGTGGCATCACACAAAATGGCCGTCACATCCAAAAGAGCAGGAGCTCACTATTTACTCTGCATCCAGTGTGCTCCTGCTACTGGTTTGGGAAGCAGTGAGCACATGATGGTAGAAAAAATTCATATCTATCCTGTTGTTTCTTATGAAGCACCATGTGTCAATGTATCCACCCCCCCATCCAAACCATCTTCAGTTTCAATTGTGAAAAAGAACAACTTAGCTATGTTTTAAGTTGTCAATGTGAGGCCTGAAAGGACAAGAAAAACAGGAAGGCAGAAGTTCGTCCACCCCTCAGCATGCTAAGTGTGTGCTCTACTTCTTAGCTATGTGAACATGTGCATATGATTTACTCACATTTGTACAGAGACATGTGGGGTGCAGTCCTCAGGTCCACTGCTGGGAACACTGAGGAGCGGGTGAGGAGAAAATCCATCAATTCTCTATCTTTTTCTAGAATTTCCTTGTTTATAATATGAAAAAGAAGACCTCACAGTGGATTGGCTTAAGATACATGACAACAGAAATGGCATGGAAGTGGGTGGATGGCACAAATGCCTCTTACACGTGAGTGTTGCTTTTCAGTCGATTTATCTCAGATCTCTCATGATGTTTCAAAAGCACAGCTGGCTAACCACGTTAAATGGGCAGTTTTGAGCTGAAAACTGCCATGTGCATTACTGTTTCTATCTGTGTTGGGGTAGCAGCACATCTGGGTTTTTAGTAAGTGGCCAAAAGAAAGCATTCTGTCAGAATTCACATCACTCCCTCTGTTTCTCGCCTCCCCCTCCAACCCCCGGGACCGTGTCACACGATGCCTTGTTATGGAATTCAGTAGCTCATCACAAGACTTCAGAAAGAGAGGACTCATCCTCCTTGACCCCATTACTTTGATTAAAGGCCAGAATCTGAGAGTTCCTGTGGTCTTGCAGTAAGGCCCTCTCCTAACATGGGTCCCATCTGCACTATACATTTAAGATAGCATCATGGCACTTTTAACTGTCATGGCTTCCCTCTAAAGGCTCATGAGCATTGCAGGTTGTTAAGGGTGCTGAGAGCTACACAGAGCTCCAATTCTTAGAATGGTTTAACATTCTGTCCCTCTTTCCCAGGGAACCATAACTTTGAGAGGGTAGTGAGGATCCTCTTAACAACCCTCACAACTGCTGCTGTCCCCCACAGAGGCGCCAACATGTGCCAAATATTGAGGGAGCTGGGTGAAAATGCAGGCTGGGTGACATTTCAGGAGGAGCAAGGGGGTGGAGCTGAATGCAATGGCTGGCAGCTTCTCCTCTCTTTCCCTCAACAGCCTTCCAGGGCGGCAGCAGCAGGAGCTAGTCACTCAAGCTGCACTCGGCTCCATGCTCGGCCACCTCTACCCCCTGATTGTAGGGAACATGGGGGTGTGTGACCCCCCAAACATTTTTTGAGAGGCCAAAAATGCTTAGCGCCCCTGGTCTCCCAGCCACATGCTACAACATTGTTGGGGTGGGGAGGTGGGCTTGGACTCCAACCTCGGTAATTTCACTGGTCATAGTAGTGGCAGCAAAGTTTGCAAGGGATTGCTTGTGTTGTGTCCAGAGCTCAGTGAGACCAGCTGGCTTGCCTTAGTTTGCGGCAGAAATTATAAAAGAAGCTGCTGTCTAGGGTTGTGCTGTTGCACTGGATAAGGAAAAAGCCCCCTTCCTATCTCAGCAGGTATTTCTGGTTGGTTGGTTGGTTGGTTGGTTATTTATTTATTTAGAGTTTGTATTGAACTGCATTAACTGTTCATTGAACGGTTTGTTTTTTTCCTTGACTATGTTCTTTAGCACTGGCTCTATGGATGGAAATATGGTCTCGTCTACTTCGCTGTTCAGCTTTGTTGTTGGGAGAGCAGCATGCAAATACTAAATCAAAAGCAGCACCTGAAAGAAAAGCATCAGAAATGGCACTGCAGGGGCAAAGGGCTTTTCTCGGTGGGTGGAGAAGGAGGTGAGCATGTGAAGAGTATTGGTGTACATCCTCAATCAGTTACAGAATGCTATGAACAAATGCTCTAGATCAGTTTATTGCTCTGGATCTGGTGTGTGTGTGTGTGTGTGTGTGTGTGTGTGTGTGTGTGTGTGTGTGCGCGCGCGCGCGCGCACGCGCCCACTCATGAGAATCCTTCCAGAAGGGTACTCCAAAACACACAGCCATCTATTATTGCAGCAACAACAGGCCACACAACAGAGACACAAACATGGAGCCCACAAAGCCGTGCCCTCCTCCATTCTACACAGGTGTGACTTTGCCCCAAAGGAAAAATGAATCACATCAGAAAGGGCCATACTCTGAAACCAGCAGACTTCCAGGACACCCCAACACAGACCTCAAGGTAGCTATTCATGAACCAGAGGAGGAAAACTTCATCATGAACTTGCTGAATGAACACTTATCAGGAAATTCAAGTGTACTTCATCTGGTCTGCATTAAGATCATGGGGTTTGAATCCTCTGCAGATGTTCATTAGCCAATAAATAGCAGGATGTTGTCCTCAGCGCTTCTTTGTGACTTGTTATTGTAAATATTTTCCAATAATTTCAGCTCTTTTGAGAATACATTGTTTTTGTTTTCTTCTTATATGACAATTTATGACTTAAGAACAAAGTGTCTGCGATAGAGAACAATGGACAGACTCAGACCACATGGCCATCATAGAAACTTTTATAAAATTTGCATATGATGATTTATATGGATAGATTCCTCTGGGAAATTTAAGATGGTGTGTGAGTGTGAGTACTTCAATTTGCAAGGCCACCAGCCACCCAATAAGCGAAGAAGAGGATTAGGCAGGGCACCCAGGGTCAAATATGAAAGACCCAGGACTCATACCGTTTGGGCTATCCTCTAACATGAAGACATTTGAACACAACCTAGCAATACACTGAAACAACCACAAATACAATTTGGTTTAAATGGAATTTGTTTGCATTTATTGTATTCATATCTTTTGGGAAAGTACCTTTTTAGTGATTACCTTCCTTAACGCAACCTTGATTTCCTTGTTTCTCAAAGTAAAGATAATGGGACTGAGAAACGGAGTAATTATGGTGTAAGGTATAGACAATAGCGTGTCATCCTCTGATGTGTCAGCTGAGCTCGATTTGAAATAAATGATGGAGGCAAATGTATAGTGCACACTTACCACAATGACGTGGGCGGCACAGGTGGAGAAAGCTTTCTGGCGGCTCTCCGTGGAGGGGATGCGCAGGATGGTGGAGAGAATTAAGATGTAAGTCAACATGATGAACAGAAGGCTGCTGGCCAGAACCAGCATGGTGATTGTAGAGATTGCCACTTCAGTCGTATTGTCGACAGTGCAGGCTAACCTAACCACTGCCCTCATGTGACAAAAGAAGTGCCGGATGGCATTGGGGCCACAAAAAGGCAACCTAAGGATCTGAGCAGCCTCACTTAGAGATATGAGGAATCCCAAAATCCAGGAAATGGCTATGAGCCAGACAATTACCCGTGTGTTCATAAGAAGAGGATAGCGCAAGGGGTGGCATATTGCTAGGTACCGATCATAGCCCATACATTGAAGAATGAGACAGTTTGCTGAACCCACTCCAAGGAAAAGAAACATTTGTGCACCACACGCTGCAAAAGAGATTGTTCTGACTTTTGCTAACAAATCAACCAGCATTTTGGGGACAATGACTAAACTGTAACAGGTTTCAGAGCAAGACAAAGCAAAGATGAAGATGTACATGGGAACATGGAGGCTCCGATCAGAATAAACAACGGACATTATCAGCAGATTTCCTATCACGGTTAGGAGGTACATGAGCAGGAACAGGATGAAAAACGCAATCTGTACCTCTGGAGGTACAGAGAACCCAAGCAGGATAAATTCTGTCACTTGTGTGTGATTCTTCTTCATTGTGTTGCACCAGCACCTTGGAAAGAAGATCACAGTTACCAAACACAAGGCTCAGTCTTATGGACAATGAGCAGCATAGATCTTTCACATTGTTAAATTAAATAATAATAACAATAACAACAACAATAATAATAATAAAGCAACCGACTGGCTCAAAGAAAAGGACTCAAAGACAGATCTACCTAGCATCTTGTCTGACTCCAAGGATTTAAATGATGCTTCTTTCTGCAGGCTTAATTTCTTTGCCAGGATCAAAGCATTTTTAGTTTTCTCTTCCTATTTGCACAAAACTGGCTCTCCGTAAAAAATACATGGAAAAACTAGCTGCAATTGCGCTTTGGATTTTATTGTGAAGCAATTAGTTTAGTGGCTAAGTGGTCAACTGCATTTTTGATTCAAGGAGCACCTATCATTTACGGGTCCACACTTTTACTATATAAAGGATGGTATTTAACTAAGTTTTATTCAGAGCACCTAACTTAGGTTATGTTTATTAATTTCAGTGGGTCTACTCTGAGTAATACTTACTTGACTATCACTCAAAGTGGGCAGAAGTGAGCGGTGGTGAGATCTAACTGCAGTAGTCTAAGGTGTGCTGGGGAGAGTGACACTGCCCCTTACCTCTCCTGCACCATACCTCTATTAAGTTCATCGCCTGAGGCATTCTTCTCCATTCCCAGATCACTTCCACTAACTGCAGTGGTTGAAATTTATATACTTTCCAACTGTGTGGATCAAGAAGGCAAAAAATGATATATATTTTTAAGGACATTGCCATATACCTGAGCTGGTCAACAGCTAGTTTCCCAGGTAATTCAGCACCATTAGAGGTCATGCAATAATGCTTTGGCACTCCAGAATGTGAGAGAAGATCAGTAGTGATGGAAACAAGTGAAAAGTTCAAGGATGCTTGGTTGCCATCTCTGTTGTTCTCATTGAGGAACCCTACAGAATGTTGGAGTTCCCTGAAACATTGTTTGAAAACTAAGCCAATGGCTTAAATGAGTTCTCAAACAAAGCACACTTTCTGATTGTCAGAATGATCCCAATAACAGGCGGCTTACCTTCCGTTTCTGATCTGGAGCTGCAAAAAGAAAACGAGAAGGAGGAAACTACAACTGGCCTCAGGGGAAAAAATGGAGTAAACTCAAGTAAGGACCAAAATGTCTTGCCACAATTTCCACTGAAATCTGTGGTCCTGTTGCAAAGGAATGGGTGGAGAGCATGTCATCCCCTAACCATGCAAAATGTTTAACATGCCATTCCAAAAAGAGAGAGAGAAAGAAAGAGGGGGAATTTAACCTTGTTCATAGGTTGTGGGGATTCAGCGTCAAGATCCCAGAGATACTCAGGGAGCGAGGCCTGTAGGGAAATTACACTAATTTGGCTCAGGAGATGTTTACGAAAGGAAAGCTTATCAGATATTTCATCATTTGTTATTTACTCCAGAAAAACAAGATTAAATTCAAGTTTCAGAAACTCAAAGTGCCAATGTTTTTGAGTTTCAAAAACCACACAATTCTGATCAATGTATGTGTCCTTTCCAAACCCTTTCCTGCACACCCCACGCTTTTGATGGTCCTGTGAATTAGGAGGCCAACACAATGATAAATCAAATGTCAGCGACCTTTGGGGGCAAATGGAAATGCAGTGGTTGCTACACACAAAATGGCTCCCATGCGGAGTGGCATCACACAAATTGGCTGCCCCATCCAGAAGAGCAGAAAGAGACAGGGCTGCAAAATGGTGCAGGCATACATCAACCACCTTACCGGTGGGGGAGAAAGACACCTTCATCAGCCACTGCTGCACTCGCTCCCATAGAAAGCCCGTGAACCTCTTTTCTTTTCACAATAGTTAGGACGGTAAGTGCCCATCATGGCATCCAATGAAACATGGAAACATTTAAGAGGGCATGCACATCGTACGAGAGGCTGAAAACAGTAACCGAGCAAGAAGACCAAATAGTCTCTAAGGCATTGTAGATTTGAGTGGATATTTAATGAAACCTTTTGTGAGTGCCATAGGATGTACTGGTGGCCACTTTCAGGCCTAGGATTAGGTTACTTTTGTAGGGATAATGGAGAACTATTCTAGGTTTCACGCCTTCTCTAACTTCCATGAACTGCCTCATGCCTCAGGTACTCACAGGAGATTTGTCTAGCTAGTAGTTACTGAAAGTGGTGGAAGAGAATAGGAAGCACTCAAGAGTTCTTACCCAGAAGCTGATCCTTAGACAGAACCTTGCATCATGCAACAGCTGCACCAAAGGGTGAGCACCAGATACTCAGGTGAGTACCACAAGCACTCAATTAGCAAACATAGTATATCCGATAATAATTACTGGATGGAATGAGCACCTTTAAATGGCAGGGGAATTACCCATTAGATAACAATGGGTCTCAAAATGAACCATTAACAGTGGGATCAGGCATTAAACAGGGATGTGTTATCACCCCAACTCTATTATCTTAATCAACATTGTTGAAGGGAAACTCCCCACCAGAGTAGAAATCATATATTGAACAGATGGAAAGCTCTTTAATCTGAGTAGGCTGAAAGCAAAGCGTAAGGTTACCATACCTTCTGTCATGGAGCTTCAGTATGCTGATGACAAAGTAGTGTGTGCACACTCAGAGGATGACCTCCAAACTGTATTTTTCGCTCTATAACACGCACCCGACCATAACACACACGTAGTTTTTAGAGGAGGAAAACAAAACAAAAAAAAAAATATTCTAAACGAAACAGTGGATGTATGATTTTTGTGGTTCATGCTGTGGCCACAGACATGTGATCTGACAGTGAGTTTGGAGTAGCCCAATGCAAAAATCCAATCTTTGTAACCACGTTTTAAGTGGGGAGGGAAGGAAAAGCACTCAAGGGACAAGGAGCATGCGGGGGGGGGGAGAAGGATGCTGCTAATAATGCAGAAGAGGGGTATAAGGGGAGAAGGCTCCTCTCCTCTCCCACTTTGCTCCTTTAAAGCAAGCAGGCTCTGCTTTTCTCCCTCCTCCCCGCTCATCCCTGGCTTAGCGAGCTGAAAAACTTTGCTGCTATGTAGCGAGCTGAGTGGGGAGGAGAGAGGGACAGAGAGCCTGCTTGCTTTAAAGGAACCAACCGGACAGGAGCTGCTTACACTTGTGTAAGCGGCTCCTCTCCTCTCCCGCTTTGCTCCTTTAAAGAAGCAGGCTATCTGTCCCTCTCTCCTCCCCACTCAGCGGCTCTTCTCCCACTTTGCTGTTTCAAAGCGAGCCACGGAGGAGGGAAGGAAGGGGAACCATGGCTCCTCTGCTCACGACTGCAGCAGATCCCTCCCGCCACCCGTAGGCATTCCCTCCATAACACGTACAGACATTTCCCCTTACTTTCTAGGAGGAAAAAAGTGAGTGTTATGGTGCAAAAAATACGGTATCCTAAATATATTCACAGAATCTTATGGAATGCTTGGCCTATTGCTCTATATCCAAAAAACCAAAGTGCTGCACCAACAAGCACAAAACAACCCCTCTGCAGCACCACAAATCCAACTTAATGGTGTAATGTTGGAAAATGTCAATCACTTTTCCTTCCTGGGCAGTTATCTTTCCACAAGGAAATCCAGCATCGCCTGAACTCTGTGAGCGCAGCTTTCTCCCAATTGAAGTGCATAGTGTTTGCGGACCATGACATTCACAGGGAAACCAAATTGCTTGTTTACAAAGCTATGATACTACCAACTTTACTGTACGCTTGTGAAACATGGACCACTTATAAACATCATCTTCAAATTGTAAATGATTCCATCAATGGTGTCTCCAAAACATTTTACACATTACTTGGGAAGACAGGCGAACTAATGCCAGTGTACTGGAAGAAGCAAAGATCACCAGTGTCAAAGCAATGATTCTTCAACATCAACTTTGTTGGACGGGTCATGTTGTTTGGATGCCTACTCTATTCCCAACTTAAGAATGGAAAGCGAAATACTGGTGGACGATAAAAGAGGTTTAAAGACGCTCTCAAGGCAAAAAAAAAAGGTGTGTAAGCACTGATAACTGGGAAACACTGGTCTGTGAATGTGCCAATTAGGAACAACCTTTACCAAAGGTGTCATGGACTCTGAAGAAGCACAATCTCTGGATGAAAGGGAGAAACAAGCTAAGAGGAAGGCATGTTTGGGAAACCCTCACCGTGATCAACTCCTGCCTGGAAACCTATGTCCCCACTGTGGAAGGACATGTGGATGCAGAATTGGCCTCCGAAGTCACTTATGGACTCACTGTTAAGACCATGTTCATGGAAGACATCTTATTCAGCTATGAGTGATCACCAAAGGAGAAGACGACCCATTAGAAATGTCTCCAGAAACTTAACTTCCTAGGTCATCAGCAGATGTTGATTTGGCACTCAGTTAATAGCATTATTATGCACTCAAACTTCCCTAACTGAATTTATGAACTTTTCCCCATGATTTGGGAGAGAACCATGTGGATGATTGCTCTGTCCAATGGTTACATGGTTAACAAGTCAAGGATTGGCTTTCAGAACATTAGCCCTGTTGTGAATGTAGCCACAGATCAATCACAGAAACTCCACAGCCATGATACGTAGTGGGAAAGGACTATATGCCAGGATACAGCCCCAAATGTCATCACGTGAAATTGCAGTGCAAAACTCCTGCAATTTTCTGAGTAAATGGGGTTGCAATGAATTTTTTCAAGAGACAACATGGAAATGAACACTAAACTTGCATTAAGTTCCACTAAATTTCCTGAAGTGGCTTTTATGTTCTGTCACGTAAAATGCAAAAATTAATAGGTAATGAAGTGTTGTGAAACAGAATGAAGTACCATGGCCTGATTGCAAACTAATACATAGTCATCTGCTCCAACATGTAGTTAATGGAGGACAATTCTACCAACAGTTGCAAGCCATGACAGCTACCGGTAAATGGAAACTAAATGTTGAGAGATAGTTTATCTATTATAGATGCTGGAGACGGATAAAATAGGCTTCAGTTCAAAACAGGATGCTAGACTAGATGGCCTGATACTGTCAGGCACGCCCAAACGTCTGAAAAATACATACACATTAACTGTAGAAGGACAAGCCATGTGTTTTAAATGACTACATTTTACTAGTGCTTTTTTCTAAAAAAAATGTTTAGGGGTACTCTCATTTTCCTGCTCATATTGAAATACTGCTCTTAATGAGGTCAAACTTAGATTCACAATATGTTTAGGGGTAATTAGTATTATTAGTATTAGTATTACTACTAGTATTACTAGTAGTAGTAATACTAATACCGGAATTGGGACTTAGGAGACATGGGAATGTAAGCACATTTGCAGGTCTTAAATCAGTCTTTTAATTGTGTTACCGGAAAAATCCGAGGGCTCCCTTGGACAAAAAGTAAAGACACCAACCAGAGTAAATTGGAGCAAATCAGCAGCCTGTAGGCTTGGCCTTTATTGAACTGTTGCAACAGGGTGCTCCCCTCACTTGCAGGAGAGAGTAAAGACACAGAAAAATGGTGTGTAAGGCCTTATAAAAACTTTTGAAATTCCCATCCTGTAGGTCAAGCCCACCCCCAGAAACATCATGCCTACATCACAGAAAGGAGAGGTTGAGGGAGGGGTGGTGGTGGTAACTTGAGTGTCCTGTCACCTGGCTGGTTCCCTTCTCCCCCTCCCCATGAGTCATTTTCAGAAGACAAAAGGTAGTTTTAGTTTCCTGCCCCCTGAGGGGGAATCCAATCACTGTTCTTTTGTTATAGTCCATGTTGAATCCACTCGTGTATGCAGTCCATTGTGTTGTTGATGGTCTTCTGTCTGAGACCATCAGGGTTGGCATAGCAACTGGGCAGGGCTCCTGTGGATGTGCTGGTATGCTCAAGGGATTATGGTGGCCTGTATCAAACCTTCCCCATTTTGTAGTCTTTCCTTCATGGAGTAAAATAAAAGTGGAACAGTGCACATCCGATGTATGGTTGATTTTCTATGAATTTATAACAGAAGCGTAGTGTATGTAGTGTGTGAGTGTGTGTGAAGTTTGTAGAAACTGAATGATTGGGGGGGGGGGTTCCTGCTACAGTTGCTTGCTTAAAATGTTTTTAATACAGATGTTTTACACAACAGCAGATTTGTATTGAATGAATATGGACAGGAACTGAAAGCTACAATATGTAAACATAAATTCAGAGTGAAGGGAAATGGAGCTGATTCTTCCCTCCGCTAGCTGCCTCCAGAGGAGCCGACAACATTATTTAAGCTACCTGAAACTGGACGGAATCTTTTCCATTTCAAAGCTCAAGGAGGGGGGAAGCCTTTTTGAACCTTCTCCGAGGTTTTTAATATTTGCAAAATGCTTAGGTGACATCATGGCTTATTCAGAAAGCCACCCTCTGCTGAAAGCGGCGAGCATAGGATAGGAGGGAGGGAGGGAGGAGAGCAGGCAAGAAGATTTCCTAGACTGGCTTTTCTTTACCAGTGACAGATCCAACGGGGGTCTTTTGCAGGAATCTGCATTCATCACAGAAGGATGTCTGTTTTGCCTATTGTGGAATATGCTGATAGGATTTGGCTCTCGCACCCTTCCTGGGTATTCCTTTAATGATAATAAAATGTAAAGAAATACCTGTGCACAGGCCCAGTTTGACCAGGCATAACCATTAAATTGGACAGCCGTGTTTAGGGGAGGTATACTTCGGAATACAGATCTTGGAGACAGATAGCAGGGAGAGCCTTGCTGGTGGCATCAAACTGGTCACTGCTGGCTCCAAAAACCAGGGCAGAGGCATGGAGAGGGAGATGCTGAGGGAAACCCATGTGCTTCGTTCCTCCCCATGACACCACGTACATTCAGCCAGGCTTATTTCCTGACTGGCTTTTGACTCACAGTCTAGAGGACCAGAAAGACATTGTTCTAACCCTGAAAGTTCTTGCAACCTTTAAAAAAACACTCCTATGAATCAATACTGCTTGTACACGCACACAAATTAGCCAAGTTTCAATGAGGTAAGAATGGGGACTGCAGGGCACAGGCAATGTGCCTGCTCTTTTCACAAATGAAGCCCAAGCGTCTTAGGCACTCGGTGTTCTTCCATTTTAATTCATACTTGGGGTCCAAAATCACACAGCATCGGGAACTGATTGGTTCTGTCCTTCCATCCCAGTTTCTGAAAATGAGAAACACAAATTTGTCTGAATTGCATGCTATCAGGGGAATCCAGTATATGGGGCAGGATCATGAACTTGGGAGCAGGGGTGGTAAGCAGATGCTGGCCTCAACTTTTTTGTGTGGGATAACTAGTCTCATATAACCAACATGCTTAAGTCTAATTAATGCATGAATGGGTTAATGCCACAGACAGAGAGAAAGCTGCCCTGTCAGGCTTAGCTAGGTCATTCTCCCTCACTTTGGTAAGGAGGGAATCAAGCCCATTGCTGTTCCCCTCCAGTTTATCTGAGAAACTCAGTGTGTAAAGAGGTCTGAGCTGATTGATCCTACAAGCCATTCTTGTGTTCCTATACCAATAATTTAGAAACTTTCTCCACTGAAACAAAGCCCAGGTTTACAACCTGTGTTTTCTGACTGCTGTATGGAAAAGTACATGAATCTGACCTTTGGAGAGTTTGGGAAGATCTGCTACCATATTCTAAGAGGAGAGGTACTTAGAGGAGGAAAATGGTTCAGCTTTAGCTGTCAAGTTTGGAGGGGGGAGACGTTGCTAGTGCACTATAAGCACTAGGGAGCAGATCTAACTGTAGCTAATGCACATAGTAAACAGGGGTGGACAAGGAGTCATTGCAAATCAGTGCTATGATATGGTAGAGAATTTTCAACTCAATAATGATACTCACGTGTAGGAATGATTTTTGAAGTCTTGCCACATCCACTTTCTTTCAGCCTCTATGTAAGTCAGTCCAATCCAAGTGTTCTCGCTTATCGGCAGTTCATCTTTCAGAAAGTCCTCATAGAAAATGAAAATAACATGAATTTGCAGTTCTCTAGCCATATAATATTTGCAAAATTGCACATATTAGGCAAGTGTTCACAGAAATGAATATATTAGTGAAAGTAACACACTCAATGATATTTTATTTATTCCTTAGATAGAATTACCTGTTCATTTTCACTGTCAATCACTATTAGATCTGCACCTAGGGCTTGGCAGAAACTTCTAGCTGTATTCTGTTGCATTTTTTCTGTGGAATAGTAGTAGCATTTCTCCTGAAACTTATACCAGTCATCTGCACACTTTGGAAAGCCTGCAATATATGGAAATGTTGATTAATGCTACCCAGCATGAATATATCTTAGATGTTTTGCTGGTCAAAGGATGTTATTGTGCCTGGAGTCATACACTACCATAATTGCCAATAAACACACATTTCAAAACCAGTCCCTTTGCCTTATCCAGATGGTGTGTGTGTGAAATATCATCACCTAAGGGCGAACCATAAAAATCTGGGTTCAGTTAACGGAGAAAGATGTGATCTGTGATTTGACTTTGGCTGTGTGTGCTGGGGAGATATGTGAAAAAAACATGTAATTCCAAGAGGATCTCTTTTACCAGTTTGTGTGTGTGTGTGTGTGTGTGTGTGTGTGTGTGAGAGAGAGAGAGAGAGAGAGAGAGAAACTTCTCATCTCTCTTGCTCCAGCATTCCATCCCCTCCTCTCTGTGTGTCCCTCTTGATCTCTGTCTTTGTTCTCACCCTGCCTCCTCACAGGGACTCCATTTTCCTCCCCCTAGTCTCTCAAACTGCTCCTCCTTTCCCAGATGGAAATGAGATTAACTCCAACCGGCTCCTTCAGATGGAAGATGAATGAGACCTTGCTAAGAGATCAGGAGATTGTCAAGAAGGCCCAAAAGACTTTGAGTGATTACTTTGAAATAAACTTGAATACTACAGTGGAAAAAAGAGTAATCTGGGATGCAAGTAAAGCGGTTATGAGGGGGTTTCTGATACAACAGCATACGATAAAGAAAAGAGCGCAGAATGAGAAAAAGGACAAGATTTTGGAGAAAATAAAGGAAGGCGAGAAAAAGTTAAGATCGAAACCAAAGTCACAGGAGATTCTGAGAGAAATTAAACTTTATCAAGCACAATATTCTAAACTGATAAATCAGGAAGTTGAGTGGAAAATTAAGCAAATGAAACAAAGGACTTTTGAATCGGCAAATAAATGTGGGAAACTGCTAGCATGGCAGTTGAAAAAGAGACAAAAACTGAACACGGTCACCAACCTAGAGATTGAAGGGAGAAATATTCAGAACCCTGTGGAGATCAGAAAATGCTTCCAGAGATACTTTAAACAACTCTATACTCAAGGGCCGCAAAAAGAGACTGAGATAGACCAATTTTTAAGAAACAACGGATTACCAAAATTATCTCAAGAAAATAGGACAATATTGAACTATAAAATAACACAACAAGAGATTGAAGGTGCCATCCAGAATATGCTATTGGGCAAATCTCCAGGGCCGGATGGGCTTACCTCCAAATATTATAAGACTTTGAAAGATCATCTGATGCAACCATTGAAGGAGGTTTGCAATGAGATTATGGAGGGGAAGAAGGCACCGGAATCATGGAAAGAAGCTTTCATCACATTGATACCCAAATCAGAAACTGAAAAGAAACAACTTAAGAACTACCGTCCCATCTCTCTTTTAAATGTGGATTACAAAATTTTTGCAGATATTTTAGCAAATAGACTAAAAAGAGTGTTAAATGAAGTGATTCATAAAGATCAGGCAGGCTTTCTCCCTAGTAGGCATTTGTCTGATAATACAAGGAACATTATTGACATTTTGGAACTTTTGCAAACGAACACTAATACAAAAGCAGTATTGATCTTTATTGATGCGGAGAAGGCCTTTGACAATATCTCATGGAATTTTATGAAGAAAAACCTTAAAGGGATGGGAGTGGGACGGGGGTTTGAAAATGGTATAGACGCAATTTATTCAGAACAAAAGGCAAAATTGATAGTTAATAATGTGGTGACAGAAGAGTTTAAGATTGAGAAAGGAACACGACAAGGTTGCCCTATTTCCCCATTGCTATTTATTTCGGTCCTGGAGGTGCTCTTGAACATGATCAGAGGGGACCGGTTGGTTGAAGGAATCCAGGTCGGAGCCAAACAGTATAAACTTAAAGCTTTCGCAGATGACCTGGTCTTGACATTACAGGAGCCAGAATCTAGTACGAAAAGGGTGTTAGAACTGATTCAAGAATTTGGTCGGGTGGCGGGATTTAAACTAAATAAGCAGAAAACTAAGCTTTTGGAAAAAAAACTTGACAACTTTGGAAAAAGAAAGGTTTCAGAAAGAGACAGATTTAAATGTGGTTAAAAAGGTGAAATATCTAGGGGTTAATATGACGGCTAAAAATCTGAACCTATTTAAAGATAACTATGAAAAATGTTGGTTAGAAATCAAAAAAGATTTAGAAATTTGGTCAAAATTGAAGCTTTCCTTGTTGGGTCAAATTGCTGCTATAAAGATGAATGTATTGCCAGACCTCTTTATTCACTGGATCCAGCAAATGTTAGAATTTAATCAAGTCAGGCTAACTGCCTGGGTGAGGGGCCATTCAGATAACAAAAGAAAGGTGATGGGCCATTAAGAGAATAAAGGAAAGAGGGTTCTGTGTCCAATGGCAAATGGGAGGGCTCCTCCTTCAGCTCTCAGATAGATAGAAGGGCAAAGCCTGAGTTTGAGGGCAGAGTTTGCTGCGATGTGAACTAGAAGCTGGAGAAAAAGCTGCAGGCTGGAAAGGCAGAGAGTGGGCCATAGTTGATTTCTGCTTCAATCCAAGGCTGCAACTATGGGAGAAGCAAGAACTTTTGGGGGTGTTGATACTGTGAACCCCTCCATCATAGGCTTAGGTTGCATATATGGGTAAATATATCATAAAGACACCACAGTCTCTGCTGTGCCTCATTTCCAGAAGGAAACATCTGAAACCCCTGGAATCCAGGCACTTCTCGGAGATTGGAGTGGTGTGCAACAATACATATAAACTGAAAGAGGAATACATACAGCTGAATACATAGAGCTGAAAGAGGAAATGGGACAGAGTGTCGCTCTCTCTACTTCCTCCTTCAGCACTATGTACTTCTGGGGGTGGGGTGGGGCAGGTGGAACTACACAGAAGTAATATCCAGAAGATTTTACCTTCTTCAGATCTGAACTTACATCTAAGACATGCCATTATGAGAGTAGCTGTTGTTATGATCAAGGAGCAGAGCAACAGAACTGAGAAGATCATGAAGGGTTTCCTGCCAAAGGGTCCCCACTTGCCGTCCTCAGATGTAAACAGTGCTGCAAATAAAGAAGAATAAACCTGGAAGCTCAAGGAGGACCACAGGATTTCAGGAGCAGGACTATTGAGAATAAAGAAGGCTTCCCTCAGAGAATCATGGCCTCTTTGATTTGTTAAGGGTTCTCTTCAGAGAGCTACAATTCCCAGGATTCACAGGGAAGAGGGATTGGCTAGTCTCCCTTCCATCCAGGTTCCCTCTTCCCCCCTGCCAAAATACAGCAAGTGTTCCATGCCTACTGAGCATGCTCATTCTGGGTTTCAAAATATTTTTTGTCCTTCTGGAAAACCTTGAGGTTTCCCCAAAGCTTCTGATACCTCCCTCTTGTGTGTGGACGGTGCCATTTTAGCTACATGAGGCTCCTCTGAATTTTGGAAACGGAAGGAATGAGAACAACAACAATGTTCATGTGGTCCTCCAATACATCAGAGCCCAAAGCGCGACAGGGAAGTAGATGAACAGTGTAACTGGTGTCTGAATTGGGCAACAAAGGCTTTGTAAAGTCTAATGAGGAAGGGGGATATTATTTGTGCTCCTCTTCAGACTGCAGTACAATAGAGAGACTAAAAACATTTATTTGTGCCATTTGTGGAAGTATGTTAACTCTTTTCACCTGGTTCTCTTTCCTCTCCCTTCTCTGGTAGCCTTCTCAGCCGAACGCCAGAAAACCCGATGTACTCATATTCCTGTGCAGCATTCTCATATCCCTGCTGGTCCAAAACCACTGATTCTAGAGACAGAAAAGGTGTTGTTTTTTTAAAGAGATTACCTACTTGGCTCTCCGTTGTGACTTTCCAGATTTCATGGTCTTGCTACCCACTGGAAGTGGGCATGTCCAGCTTTGTCACTCATTGTGGAATAATATATCATTCAAAGAGCCAAAACTGGGGCAAAAGAAGCTTATTAGCAAATGTAAATATTAAGAATGCTTGTCCTGATAGCAAGTAAGAGGCTAACATGTTAATGTGACCATGCTGCAACTGCTGCAGCAACTGTGACTGTTTATTGCAATCTTACTAAACAGCCTCCCAAAACTGGATAACTGTGGCAGCATGATCTAGTCCTAATGAGTATAGAGTATAGAGGAGAATTACTAAAGTATAGAGGAGTAATGAGTATAGAGGAGAATTACAGTTAGGAATGATAACCTTGTTAGATCACTCACATAGGGAATTGTGTGTTTTATATGTGATGTGGACACAACAGCAGCAGAACTAGAACAGCCTTTTGAGAATTTCCCGTTCTCCTCCCTTCCTGCTTCCTTCCACTGCCACCCTGACTTACCTGCACTTCCAGGTTCTGACTCTGAGGAAACTTCAGCATTCTGAGAAAATTTGTCTGAAAGAATGTCATTCTGGTAATCTTCATTCCAATAGTCTTCATTCTGATAGCCGTCATCCATGATGGGTTTGATTCTTCTCCTCGAATGCCTCTCAGAGCAGCTAAGCTCAGTAACCGGATGCTTGTGCTTGCTGTCTATCACTATCAGTTTCCTTTCTGTCTAACAAACCACAGAAATGTCAGGCGCTTGCCCCACTCCTAATGCTCAGGAAGGGGAGTGCAACTGTCATGGCTGAATGTAGCAAAGCAGGATGGGATGGTCCTAGCTAATTATGGCTGAACTGTGAAAGAGACTGAAGCTGATTCGTTACAAAAGGTTCAGACAACTATGAGTGGGCTCTTAACGAAAGAGCAAGTGATCAGGCTTCATGTTATTTGAGAAAAGAAAGGGACCGCAAAACAAAGGTTCAAATTATCATAAGAAATGTCTGGAGGTGTCTGAAAGAAGGTTGATCACCCAGGTATCTGCCAAAATTTTCATTTGCCCTAACACTAGCAAGACGCACACTCCATCTGTGCACAGCATTTTTCCGGAAAAGTAATTTCATCTGTATTCTTTTCCTTGCTGTTGTTATTTTTAAGTATTTGTTTTTTATCTTATTGATTTACATTGAGAAATTATCCACAGTGTCCCACAGGGCTCCATTTTGTCACTCATTTGTTCAACAATGGGCTGGGTGTGTGTGTGTGTGTGCGGGGGTGGGGTGGGTGGTCCTATAAACTGAAATCAAATCCAGACAAGACAGAGGTCCATTTTATTTATCAGATCTCTCTTCTGCTAGGTGTCAGGGTGGTTTGCAAAATTAATACATGCAGTTATAAAACAATTGCAACCACGAAACAGGAAACAGGAAAAAACAGCTTCATATATAAAACAATGAAAAACAATTGCATACATACAAGTAGTTTAAATAGTTTTAATACAGATGAAAACTTGGATAAAGCTTGTTGGAAGAGGAAGATAAATGTGTGTGCCAAGTTGTTGAGTCTAGGAAGTGAGCTTCCTTGTGTATTGGGATGGGCACTCCTCTAGAAAAGGTAAGTTTGTGATTTTGGGGTGCTCTCTGGGACAGTGGTATGCAACAGAGCCTTCTCTGTGGTGACCTCTTGACTATTGGAATCCCTACCTTTTAGATGTGTGCATGGCACCATCTGCTTATATTTAAATGGCATACTAAGATGTGATGTTGGAAATAGATTCTTCCTCTCTCCTCGCAGAGATAGGCCGATTGCTACAAAGCACATTAAAACTCAGTTAGATTCTGCATCTGCCTTCATCCACCTTTAAACCAATGGTCCCCACAAAAATACGTAGGCTAGAATAAATCACAGACACCTTGTTTTGTAAATAAATAAAGATTTTACTTACAAAGTTTCAGTAGTTACAGTAAACAAGTCTCTGTCCATCAGAAGTAAAAATAAAGAAGAAAAATGGTTCCAAACAATTTAAAAGGAAAAGAATGTGGATTCATTACAAAAGGATCATGCGGTCTTTGTGTTAACAAAGACATGCAGGCTGTGTAAATCTCCTAGCTAGGAAAATTTACTTGCATGTATATTTTGTTGAGCTGGGAGCCATGCATAGCTACCAGCTTTTTCCAAGAAAGGGAGTATATAGGTACAACTGAGGTATGTAGAGAACTGGTCTTAACTGACCAACTAACTATGGGCTTTGGGTTGTGTATGCAGAAACCTGTTCAGTTGATGGAGCACAATTAAAGCTGTTTGAAATTATCACAAAGAAAAGCTACATGCAAGAACTAAACACATTAGGGTTAAAAACTACCATGTGCATTAGGTAATACAAGACAGACATGTTGAATTGTGGTGTATTGTCAAACCAAAGAAATGACAGCTGATATTCTGACCAAGCCACTACCAAGAGACAGTTCTGAAAACCTTCAAGTCAAGATGGGACTCTGAGTGGGTCGTTAATTGTGCATGCAATTGCTACATTTGCTTGAGAGGCAGTTTGTGGGATAACCAGCCTCAAAGAAACAGCATGCCTGAGTCTAATTAGTATTTGAATTGGTTTCTAGGATTCTAACAAGACACACCTTTTAACCCAAGCTTTGGGGAATACTTGGTTGGTTGTCTCACCTTGCAGTTGTTGATTTTTAATACAATGGAAACAATTCATGAAATACTGTTATGAATAGAGCACGTGTTTTCACAGCAGTGACACATCTGTTTGACTGTGTATGTCCTTGCTACAAGTTGCTTTTGCTTCTGTATTTGCTTTGTACAATTATCTTTTTTTAAAAATTGTTTCTATGGAATAAAAATAAAGCAAATCATTTCAGTGGGGTGAAAGTGGAGACCGCAGAACGCAGGTCACCTCCTTGTCCCTCTCACAGACAGATAGATGGAGCTTATCACAGGGAATGTTGTTCCACTTGCCCTTTGAGGCTTCATCTAAAGTAAGAACACAATGGGTCTTATAATTATATTTGTCGGTAAGTTGAACGTTATCTGGCGTCTCCCAGTTTCTGAAAAAGATAAAACAGTGTGAGTCACATACCAGCAGGGTGATGAGAGGGGACAGAGCTTGAAGTTGGGAAAGAAACAGCTGCTGGCATTGAATTTTCTGCACATTCTGAGCAGCAGGATCAACTGCAGGTGACTGCAATCCTAGGAACACTTTGCCTGGGAGGAAATCTCCCTTAAACACAGTGGTAGAGGTAAAGGGACCCCTGACCATTAGGTCCAGTCGTGACCGACTCTGGGGTTGCAGCGCTCATCTCACTTTATTGGCCGAGGGAGCCAGCGTACAGCTTCCGGGTCATGTGGCCAGCATGACTAAGCCGCTTCTGGCGAACCAGAGCAGCGCACGGAAACGCTGTTTACCTTCCCGCCGGAGCGGTACCTATTTATCTACTTGCACTTTTGATGTGCTTTCGAACTGCTAGGTTGGCAGGAGCAGGGACCGAGCAATGGGAGCTCACCCCGTAGCGGGGATTCGAACCGCCAACCTTCTGATTGGCAAGTCCTAGGCTCTGTGGTTTAACCCACAGCACCACCCGCGTCCAAACACAGTGGTACTGACTTCTAAATAAAGATGCCTAAGATTGTGGTGCATGTGAAGAAGAGAATATCACATTGACCAAAGAGGATGGTGCTGCTTTCACACAGTCCCAGATCAAACATCAAACATACTTGTCATTTATATTGAAGTACTATTTACTTCAATGGCTCTGGTGGCAGCAGGATCTATATTCTTCCTTCTCCATCCAAGTTTCCTGCTATGCCCTTCATGCTTTTATCTACCACCTAATAAATACAAATAGCTGCTGTTTAGATTAAAGACCAGGGGTGAGGAATAGGATATAACTAGGGGGTTGAATCCTTATCTCCTCCACCCACAGGCCAAGTGTGACAGGTGGGTAGGGCTGGATGCCTGTCAATCACCGGGCATCACAATGACATCATATGACCCATTGTTGGACACTAAAACCCTGACAATCAGCTGATCAAAGCACCACATACAGCACAGGGATACTGGCCCAGTCCCATTTTTATCGCTCCACACCTGATGGAAGAAGGAGAATAAACATGGGTGGCTTTTAGCCAAGCTGGCACTCCATGTAACATCCACCTCCATACAGACCATTTATACACTGGTCACATCAACACCCTACATTTAATTCTTTGCCATGGGTGCTGACAGCTGTTAGGAGATACTTAATACACCACAACTCCCAGGATTCTCTGGGTGAATCCATGACTGATAAAGTATAAGAGTGCTTTAAAGGTTTGGTTTGGTGTGAATATGTTGTTTCCTGTCCGTATTATGGGAAACACACTTCCAAATTTTTACTGCTGAAATTCTTAAAGCTTTCTGAGCCTCAGTCTCAATGTGTAAAGATAAAGGATGATGCATTGAGGAATTCTACTCACTGAAAGGTCAACTCTGTACCATCCACCCATTGCCACCCTGCTACACCCTCTGCATAATGCAAGCCAATCCACAGATTCTTCGTGGAATCCATTTTATAAATTAGAAAGTCCTAGACAAAATGAAAACAGAATCAAATTACTCCTTACCTACTGCCCAATATTTTTGCCAAGCACTTTTGCATGTTCTTTTCAGTAATATATTCATTTACATACACTGTTTATCCTAGTATATAGTTTTGTACACATTACAAGGATTGCATTGCAAAATTCAGAGAAATGCAAATCTTAAAGGATGTCAGCACTTTGGTTCACATATTGTTTCGGGAAGTGTGAATTTGGTTCACATATTGTTTCGGAAAGTGTGAACTCAATCCAGTTTCTCTCCTGTCTATACTTAAGTCTCAACTTCAGATCAGGGCATAGGACTGGCTTTTATGGGAAAGCAGTTCTCTGCCATCTGTTGTTTGCCTGCTTGCAGTAATTTCTACCTAGGAAGGAGAGGGTGTCCTATGCAACAGTCTCTGAATCTCCACATCTTAGATGAGAGAGTCAGGACAGGAGAGACTCACCTGTTCCATTTTGTTGTCAATTATCATCAGATCTGCACCCAGCCATCGGCAGAAGCTTCTGACCTCACCCCAATTTCCTGTTTTTATGGGAAAGTAATAGCATTTCTCCTGAAATGCTACCCATTCATCTGGACACACTGAAAAGCCTGCAAGATAAGGAGCCTTAAACAATATATCCCACAGCAAGTGCATCCAAAATGTTCCACTGGTCATTCATCCGATATTTCTATGACTGGTGTCACATACTACATGAACATTCAGCAAATGATACAATATCTAGGAGTTTTTAATCATATGATAGTTAATCACATGATAGTGTGACAGCAGAGACATGGGGACCGGCTCCCTTTTGGAAATCCAAAAGGGGTATTTAGGTTTACCATTCAACCCACATACCCCACTGACCTTAAGATGGTGTGCCGCTTTCCTCACAACTTTCACCATAATGAGGAAGAAGTCAAGAAAGACATCAGTGCAAGTATTTCAGCTTACCAAGTAGAAAAATCTCCCCTCTCCTCCCCCTGCACACTGTTCTGGGGTTCTTACAACCCTCCAGATAGGATTTCTGATTTTCTCATATATTATGAAGTGAGTTGCAGTAAGTATCAGCTAATCAGCAATGATTTTAAACTGATGCATTTCAATAGTGTGATTCAGCTGCAAAAAAAAGGGGGGGAGGCTAAGGCAATCTTCAGCGTCATTAACAGGCCTATAGTTTCCAAGGCATGCGAATTCATAATCCCACTTTATTCTGCACTAGTCAGACCTCATCTGGGTAACCATGTCCAAGAAGGTTATAGAGACAATAAAATGGGTTCAGTGAGGACCACTGGCTAATGAAGATACAGTGGTACCTCGGGTTAAGAACTTAATTCATTCTGGAGGTCCATTCTTAACCTGAAACTCTTCTTAACCTGAGGTATCGCTTTAGCTAATGGGGCCTCCCGCTGCCGCCACGCCACCGGAGCACGATTTCTGTTCTCATCCTGAAGCAAAGTTCTTAACCTGAGGTACTATTTCTGGGTTAGCGGAGTCTGTAACCTGAAGCGTCTGTAACACAAGGTATTTCTGTATTTAGGGATGTGGAAAATAAATAAATAAATGAAGAAAGGAAGGTGTAAACTAAGAACTGGGTATATTCATCCTGGTTTGATTTGGTTAATTGGGGGGATTGGTGGGGAAAATGTGGCACTCTTCCAATACCTGAAGGGCTGTCACACAGAAGCTCATTTTCTGCTGCCTCAGCAAGCGGGACCAGATCTAGTGAGCTGAAGTTACAGGAGGAAAGGTTTTGGCTGAACAACAGGAAAACATTCTGCATGGTAAGAGTAGTTTGGCAGTGGAACCAGCTTCCAAGGGCGGTGGTGGGCTCTCCCCCATTGTAGGTCTTCAGTTAGAGGCTGGAGAGTCATCTGCTATGGATGTTCTAACTCTGGATGTCCTGAGTTGAGTAGATGGAGGTGGCCTGAGGCCTTCATTCACTCTATGATTCTATGGGAGGTGGCCTGAGGCCTTCAATCACTCTATGATTCTATGTTTATTTTGTCCTCAGATTTCTGTAGCTGAATGCAGGTTGTCAATGTATACTTTTAAGAAAGGAATCGTGTGTGTGTGTGTGTGTGTGTGTGTGTGTGTGTGTGTGTGTTGGAGTTTTTAGACATTTAAAACGTAACATGGCTGTATGCAATTGGCATTTCTTAAATAAAATGAATTGAGAGGTGTTAGATATTTAAAAGATGGGTGCATGCGTGCCATGCTTTAAACGTGCATCATGCTTTAAGCTTCACAGAAGTAATAACCAAAAAAAGTTTAGCCTTCTCCAGATATGGACTTACATCTAACAGATGTCATCATGAAAGCAGCTTTCACCATGATAAGGGAGCAGAGCAGCAGAAGTGAGAAGATGCTGACGGGTTTCCTGACGAAAGGTCCCCACTTGTCATCCTCAAATGTATACAGTGCTGCAAATAAAGAAGAGTAAGCCACCTAGAAGCTGTAGGAGCGTCAGAAAATTTCAGGAACTAGAAATCTTGCAGGCAAGCAAGAGGCATTAGCACAGTTCAAGGACAAATTCCAGCCAGGAAAAGCAATCAAGGATGCTAAAAAGCAGGGACTGTGGCCTGGGGAGGAAGCATGACTCCGTGAGTGTCCTGAGGGCCGGGCCACATTTGACCCCCAGGCTTTAGGTTCACCACCCATTTTAAGGGATTACAGTTTGAATTGAAAAAGTCTGATTCTGTCAGGCTGCTGCCAGCAACTCCCATGGCCGGTTTGCCCAAGAACATATAAAGAAGGCAAGGAATGTTCTTGCCATCCGCTTTTTATTCAGTATTTACAGAGAGAGGCTTTAGAACCCAGCCTCTTGGATAATGGCGTTGTCCCAAGTGAATCTCCACACACACACCCCATCTCTCCCACTTCCTTATTCGTCATCCTCATCACCTCTACAGGTGCTGACAAGTGCCTTTGAGCTCTGGCTCTCCTACTTTCAAGGCTCGACGGGTTCTGTGTGTGTGTTTGGAATGCTTTCTAAAGACACTGAGTCCATCTGCTGTCACCCTCTTGGTATTTCCTCCTCCTCCTCCTCTCCCATTATTTCTCAACTTTCCCCCTCATCTGCCTCTGAGCTATGACCTCCCTCAAATCCCTGTTGTAATTCTAAACAGTCCTCCTCTTCTCTGGAAGAGTCAGGCTAGGGAGGCAGTCTCCACCATTCCTCCTCTGCCCAGTCCCTGACAGTTTCATATATTGCACAAGCATATTCCCAGAGTTTTCCAAGCACATTAGAAAAGTTTGTAATATCATTTGTCAAGTTCATTGAACCTTTCACCTGCTTCTGCTTTCCCTCTGTTGTCTGGTAGCCTTCTCATCTGTATGCCAGAAAACCCGATGTACTCATATTCTGGCTCAGCATTCTCATATCCCTGGTCCAAAATCATTGAGTCTACAGAGAGGAAAGAGCACTTTTAAGAGACTGTCTGCTTTGTGACTTTCTGGATGAAAGGGTCTTGCTGCACCCTGAATGGGTGCACATCCAGCCCTCTCTTTCTACAGTGCACATGTAAGAAACTGTAACACAAACCAATGAGAATATAGCCCTTTTGGTGGCTTCTGTGGGTTAAACCACAGAGCCTAGGACTTGCTGATCAGAAGGTTGGCGGTTCAAATCCCCGCAATGGGGTGAGCTCCCGTTGCTCGGTCCCTGCTCCTGCCAACCTAGCAGTTCGTAAGCACGTCAAAGTGCAAGTAGATAAACAGGTGCCGCTCCGGCGGGAAGGTAAACAGCGTTTCCGTGCACTGCTCTGGTTCGCCAGAAGCGGCTTAGTCATGCTGGCCACATGATGCAAGAAAAAGATTTTTGGTACCTATAATGACAGGGTTCCCTGGCCAGAACCCCCTTGATATGATGTTATATCTCCTTGCAGACACAGATAAGTATGTGACCTAGCGGGTAGCACTTTTTGCAACTGCTGCTAGGAAAATTAGAGCAAATTATATAGCCAAGATAGCCATTAACTGTAAAGGAGATGAATATATTTGATCCCATCTATCTACCTCAGGCTATGCTCTATCTTTGTCACCAAACTGAGTATAAATTGCACACTGTATTAATTGATACTGTTTTTAACATTAGTGACCATGTGATGATTTTAGCTTATGAATTTTATTGTTTAATGTGTTTACTTGTACATTGGGGTACTTTTATAGCTTTGTTTAGAGTATGTAATGTTTTAATAATACAAATGTTTTAAGTCTTTTTTTACCAATTCAGTATAATTTATTTTAATTGTCAAATAATTCTGTGTACATTGCAGCAGCCTTTGGCTATGTGCAATAAAACTGACTGAGACTGAGACTGGACCTAATGGTCAGGGGTCCCTTTACCTTTACCTTTTCCCCTACATTTATAACATTTATGTATTGCATTTTATTAAGAGCGTATTAGTATAGGCAATACTAGGGCTACCTTCTGGAGCCTCCTGGTTTGAGTGAAATGTCTTTGGGGGATAGTGAGACATAAGCCTTGGAGAACGTGAATCAACTAGTAATATGGTTGCTTTAATCAAGTTTCTTTCCCCACCCCCATCACTAGTCCTGACCAATGTTTCAGGTCAGCCTCTTCACTTTGGCAAATATTTCTCCCCAAATTCAGTTTAATGTATTGATTTACTTTTTGGAGGTACCAAGAGATTCCAGATATACTAAGCTGCTCCTTTTCCAGTCAATTTGATGGCTGCTGACTAGTAGTCTCCCTATAGACATTGCTTCTAACTTTTGCCCACTGTGGGACAGGGGTCCCACCATCCAGCCCTCACTCTTGAAAATTGAGCCCTTTGGAACACATATCTAAAAATAGAGGAAAAAAGTTTCGATATATAAGAGCTGACACTTTTTAGCAGATATACATTTTAAGAAAGTTTATACAGCAAGCCAAACGTTAGCAAAAAGCAGCTGACATTAACTAAACTGTAGTGAAAAATGTGACTGTTTCTTACAATGTTTCCACAATAACCTCCAAGTTCTGCAGCAAGAAATTTTATTGCTCTTGGAGAACTGTGGCTACATGGCATAGTGCACAGAGTTGCAAATTTCACTTCGGAATAAGACACCTTCCCTAGGTAAGGGCACCTACTTTATTTTGCTTCTGTTGTGTGAACATAACACCTTATTACAGAACCGGAGCAACCCTTTGAGAATTTCTTCTCATTCTCCCCGTTACCTGCTTTTGTAGGTTCAAACTCCGAGTGCACTTCCTCAGTGTGGGATATTTTCTCTGACACATTGTCATTGTAGTATTCTTCATTCTGATAGCCGTCATCCATGGTAGGTTAAGGCTGCTCCAAGTCAGAGTTCTTGGGGCAGATGCTACACAGCCACTTGTGCTTCCTTTCTGTCACTATCTGCTTCTATCTAGCAAGCCACAAATGAGTCAGGCCCCTAAATGCCCACCCCTAGCACCACCTCGCTGCTTGGGGTAGGGGAAAGTCTTCTTGTTTACTTGGTAAAAGCCAAGGGAAAGCACAATTTGTTGTTCTGTTTTTCCCCCCTTGTGCACCTCCCTTGCAACGATGCTGTGGACACTTTAAAGCATTGCAGTTCTGCAACTACGTAGCACTTAAAATGTAACATGCCTTACTTTGGTTCAGAATGTGTCCCTGCTGTCACAGTCACTTCTCTGCTGGGAGAAAAGTTGTGTAGTCTCCTAAAGCTATATGGATGTGCTTTGCACTTAAGTTCCTGTTTCCACAAGCCAAACACCTCCTCAGAAGTGGCTCTTATTAGATGGAAGCAGTTTACAATTTAGTTGTTACAATCACCATCAAGTCATTTGTATCATGAGTTGCACCTCCTACCTACTCAGCATCTGATTACAGGAAAAGCTCAATTTGTTCCAAGATAAGTTTCCAGCTTTTGGTGGTGAATAAAAGCCATCCTATGCACCCTTATCAGTAGATCAAAAGACCATGAGCAAAAACTCTGTTAACACTGGTAGAAGTCTGCAATCCTATGTAGGCTTTAGTAAGAATGCATAAAAGTGGTTATTCGTTACGTTCCATGACTTGTAATCTTATTTAGTAATTTTTTAATGAACTGCATGGGGAGAGGAAGGAATTAGTACTACTGTACATTTGAGAGTGATCAAGCAGCATATACAAGAATCCACTCTTGGAATTGTAAGTACAGAATAATAGAATCATTGAATCAACTGTAACTTCTCCCACTTTTAAGAAGCATCAATTTGACGGTTTTTATCCAAAATGAGTTATGATGCAAGATACCACTTCTGGAGGCTCAGGCAGCCTCAGTGGCTAGAGGTGCCTTTTACCAACTGTGGCTGGTTCAACAGCTGCAACCATTCCTAGACTGGGAAAGTGTGGCCACATTTCCTCAAGGCAATGGACTATGTGGGGCTTCCCTAGTCACTTGATCCAGAAACTGCAGTTAGTGCAAAAATGCTACAGCACAGTTGCTGCCAGGGGTGAGACTTTGTCAGCATACAACAGCTGTACTCAGGGATCTGCCCTGGTTGCTGATTTGCCACCAGGCCAGGTTCAATGTGTTACTATTAGTATATAAAGTCTTTAATAACTTGGGCCTAGTTTACCTGCAAGATCACCTTACCCCATATATGTCCACTTGACCACTTCGAACTGAGGAACTGCCACTGTTACAGGTGCCACATAATACCCATCCTGCATTTGTAAAACTGTTATTTTAGTGTGGCAGCACCTATACCTTGGAACTCCCTTCCTATTGATATCAGACAGGCACTTTCACAGCGCTCTTTTCAGCACCTGCTAAAACATTGTTTAGTGAAATCTACCCAAATATCTAGAATGCTGTTGTGCTTTTTGGTTTATTGCTGGTTTTAGTTTTCTGAATGTTTTAAATTGTTGTTTTAATTGTTATTACCAATAAATTTTATTGTTTTATTCTTTTTGTAGACAACTTTGAAGTTTTTTCCACTATCCAAGAATAAATTTTATGACAAAAAACTAATAAATTCACTTACATCTTTATAATAATAATAATAAAAATAAGCCCAACAATTCAATGCTATTTGGAAGAATGTGAACACTATTACAGTCACACAAAATGGACTGTGCACAGAACAGGAACAACACACTAAATGAAATTGAGAGAGAGACAGACAAAAACATCCTTAATGGAATTACTTTATGGAATTTATTAACCAGGTAAACAATTCTTCAAAACCATTAGCATCTTCATTGTATGGAATGATTTGAAACTGACTGGTTCAGATGAGATTTCTGCAATAAAATATCTTTCAACAGTATATTCTTGGTATTTTAGTTAATTTATTTTACCATTTTTTTAAAAAGGAAAAGAGAGAGAAATCTTAGTTTGGGGGTGACATCACTTTCCTCGCTTCTCAGGGCAAACAGGAAACACTGTGAAGGACCAGTTATGCTGAGGGAAAGCCCTGTAAGAACAGCTCTTGGAATAACTATCAAAGGAGTCTTTACAACTCTTAGATATTTTCTTCAGGTGTGGAGACAAGTATTCAAAGAAGAAACATGGGCAGTGAACAGTGTATTTTACAGAAGCAGGTAAAGCTCTCACCGGTTCTGGTGTGTTTTACCCCTGCCCTTGAGCTTTTTACTTAAAGTGCTTCATTTGAAAGTCTGAGCCACTCTTAAGCAAACTGGTAATGTAATTTGTGGGTTTCACTTGATTTGCTAAGGCAGCTGCAGCTCATTCCTAGAGGCAAGACAGCAAGCAGACTGCAAAGTTAAATTATAACTGATAGGCACTAGGTAAGAAGCAGCAACAGAATGAGTAGAGACAATTTAGCTCATTCCAAAGCTGGCAGCCTAGCAATAACCTTTCATCCGTGCTTTTCTAGTGGTAATGTCAGAGGGGTAACAACAAAACAAATACAACAGCATGAGAGGAATCTTTACATCAAATTACATAGCTCATATGCAAACCAAGACTGTGTTATCTCTTGGCTAGGAACGTGAACTGCATTCCCTCTTCAAGCCTTCACCAAGAGTCAAGCAACAAAATTAAGGGTAGATTTCTGGAAGCAGAAGTGGTCCTGTGTAATCAGTACAAATGCTGTAGAAACATTTACCATCAGTATATGGGACACAGTCACTTGTTCCGATGCCACTTGGTTCTCCCTTACCATGCACAAAGCATGGTCAGGGTAGTTATTTTAGGATACTGTCAAAGTGTGTGTATATATGCATATGCATATACATGCACACAGACACACAGACACAAACAATCCAGATTAAATCAAATGAAGCAGTCAGCGGCCATCCAGGGCTTTGTCACGTGCTATTACTGACTCATCAAATTTGATCATGAGGGTGGTTCCCTTGTGCCAGTGGGCTGTCACCTTGGCAGGGAAGCCGCTGCAAGTGAGCATAGCCTCCACAATGCCAGCTGTGAAGGAAGCACAGTTGAGTGTGCTGTTCTCCTTGGGAACAGAAATGTAAGTATTGATAAGAGGCTCCTTCTCAATGATGTAGTAAGTCTTGTCATCGTCATTGGCTTGCTCCAGCTTGTCAGCCTCCTTCCCAAAGAGCGCCTTCCATACGGTAACCTTGATGAACAGGAGAATGTTGATGACCTTGGTTTCTCTCTTACCATTTTTCTCCCGCATCACCAACACATCCAGGATACGAGCACCCACCTGCTGACCTAGCTCAGAAAGTTTGTTCTGAAGCTCAGAAACAGAGTAGACCCTGTTCTGACAGTACTGCACAATCTCAGAAAACAATAATGAAAAGGCACTGAGGCTAACATCAGTCTTGGGTCGGGTGAGTGACCGTTCAAGGATAGCAGACTTTCCACGGGTAAAACGTGCGTCCATGATGCTATTAAGAAAGAAAATTAAAAGAGTAATAAGCACCTTTCTAGAATTCACACAACTGCATTTCAAATGGGGCACTACTTTATATAGCAACTTCTAAATGATATTTATTTTGCACGGGAGGACAGACATATAAGCTAGTACAAGGAAGTGGATAGGATGCTGAATCTGGGTATTGCCAGTCTAAGTTTAAATCCCTACTAGGTGACTTTGGGCTAGCCATCACCTCCCAGCCTAACACAATTCATAGATTTTTGTGAAGGTAAAATGTGATAATTCCTATAAACGTATAACATTCAGATGCTTGGGAAAAGCATTCAGTAAAACCACAATATAACAAGATATGCATATCTGAGAAAAGAGACAACCAAAATAATGATGCTTGATCACCTTCTCTACAAAAAAGGGCCGAGTAGTTCATAGCTAGTAGTTCGTAGTTAAGCCTAGCAGCCCCTGAAATGGTGACAGTGACTTACAAAGATAACAAACTTGAAACTCCAGGATCCTTTAGTCTATGCCACAAATGGAAACTTATTATTGCAAGCCTCTTTTTATCCTATGTGAATTGAAGTTCTGTGAAAGGATTACCAATTTAGGACTCCTGCTAATTGCAGTTCCCGGGGCTTGGGAAAAGACATGTCCGATAAGCCATATATCAAACCTGTTTACATTTATAGGCCAGATACGAGACACAACCCCACTTTGCACCACGAAAAAGCTGCACCTAGGACGCCACCAGACCTTTAGAGGGGACCTTTCCCCTCCCACTGTTCCTGCAAACCAGGAGGAATCACGGAGATTAAGAGGGGAAGGCAATAACAATAATGCTTCCTCTGCCTCCCCGCCAACTTTTACTGAGCCCAAATGCTCTTCATACCTCTTACCTACTGTGTGAAATTATCACTCTTTCGCAGCGATGTTCACCTTCCGCCTGTACGGCAATCTTTACGGCCGCTGCAAAAGGGGAGGGGAGAAACGAATGCGTTTAACGGAAGTGGCGAAGACTCGGAAGCGTCACCATGGCAACGAAACGGGGGCCTAGGCGGTCTTGCGACCATCGTTCCGTGAGAATGAGCTAAAACGGAGCGTTTCCTCGGAGCGCGAGTTGAACCTAAGGGAGTATTATAAGGCTGGTAATAACAACCTGCGTGTCTTTACCAAACTGCGGAAGAAAACAGGGCTTGGTAGAAGTTCAGCGGCAGAGGTTGTGGCTTGGAAGGTTGAGCGATCACCGTGGAAACCTGTCATGTACTCTATGGTTATCACACGATGAACGCCCGGCTGGATTTCCGGTCTCGTCTCTATGGCAAAAGGCAGTTATACGCATGCGCCCCTCGTTTCCCTGTTTAAAGGGAAGAGTACTGGTGAGGTTGTGGTTAAGGCAGCTTTTCTCGCTGGTTAGAAAAAATGTAGAGAGGCATGGTGTGTGCTTTGTGCCCCTCTAGTGGCCAGCTGGCATTGTAGTGATTTCAGCGCGGGGTGCGGGAATAACAAAAATATAGAGAGAGTAGAGAGTCTTGTGGCATTTTAAAGAGAAACAAACGTATTCTGGCATAAGCATTCGTTCTTACTATGCCGTAGCACATTGGTTACAGTCTTTAAGGTGACTCAAAACTCTTAGGTTTTGCTGCATCAAACACACAGCTGACCTCTCTGGAAATGGTTGCAGTGGTTTTTAAGTGATTGAAACACGCAGTTACTTTGCATTCAGTAAGTGGAAGGAGCATCCATACTTTCTTTTAGGGTTGGCCATGTCTGAAACTTACAAAGTCTGAGGTAGGTGTTGAGTTTGTTGGCATCTGAGCCAGTCCCCCCTCCCAATTGTAGGCAGCTTTTCTGTCCATCTAACTCCCAAAAGCTGTTTTTGGTTGGAAGCGCACCGTAGCTGCAACATTCCAAGATGTATTTCAAATTCAGATTCATCAGTGGACTGAAGTATATTGGGAAACACTTCATGTACCTGGAGAAGGATAGAGCATTGTTTCATTTGTGAAGGTATTCCCACCTCTGCTCCTCAAGAAAGAGAAAATCTTCACTAATTATTAGCAGAATATTAGACTGGGGCATCAAGAAGAATGGATCAAATTAAGTTTTTTCTTTATTTTTAAAGATTCTGTGCTTCGTGATCATCATCTTTCTCTGGTGTCTGGTATTTATACACTATTCAAGGTGTTGGCTCTAACATATAAAGCTCTAAATGGCCTAGGTCCTACATACTTCTTGAGGCTTCGTCATATGATTATTCCTGCCCAGTAGTTAAGGGTCATCAGATGGTCCTGCTGTGAAGCCAAGTTACTCCTCACAAGAGGGTTACAGTGTAGGGCTTTCATAGCAGCATATTCTGTGTGGCAGCTGAAGTGCTGAATTGGTGCCTGAAATCAGTAATAGCCTGCTTTGGATGAGGACCAATAATCTGAAGCACAATTCTGACAAGATGGAGGTTTTGAGGATTCCTGTTTAATTTTCTCAGGGAGAAGGTGCTTAGCCTGTTCTGGATGGGACAGTACTCTTCGTACAGGACCAGCTTTGCCATTTTTGGATGCTCTTATATTCAACTTTAATCAAGCCTCCCAAACCCCTGGATCCAGCAAGGGTTTTTTTTTTTTTAATAGAAATTTTATTGCATTTTTTCCAGATAAAAATAACCAGTCAGATATACAAAGAAACAAGAACAGCAAGAAAAAAAAGAAAAAAAAGTCATTTCAGAACTTATTTCAGTCATCTATCGGACTTCCCCACATCTCCCACAATGCATTCTTAACAATAAAGTTATCAGCAAATTGTAACCTTGTTTCATGTGTTTCCTTTATACTTTCAAATCCTTGTATTTTAAGTTTAAATTACTTATTATCCAATTACCTTATAACCAAATATAATATCGTTTTAGACATTTAAACGTTTGATCTTTTCATCAGTATTACCTAATTTCAATATTCTCAACTCTCATTGCTGGAGCTAACCTTTCCTAATCATGCGAGTTTTTATAGTTCATATAACTTATAAAATTTTTGCAAATAGTCCTTAAATTTTTTCCAGTCCTCCTCCATTGCTTCTTCTCCCAAATCTCGGATTCTGGCAGTCATCTCGGCCAATTCCATATAGTCCATCAATTGCGTCTGCCACTCTTCCAGTGTGGGTAAATCTTGAGTCTTCCAATGTTTTGCGATAAGGATTCTTGCTGCTGTAGTTGCATACATAAAAAACGTTCTATCCTTCTTTAACACCTTTTGGCCGACAATGCCCAAGAGAAAGGCCTCTGGTTTCTTAGGAAAGGTGTACTTAAACACATTTTTTAACTCATTGTAAATCATTTCCCAGAAGGCCTTCACTTTTGGACAGGTCCACCATAGGTGAAAGAATGTCCCTTCAGCCTCCTTACATTTCCAACATTTATTATCAGACAAATGGTATATCTTAGCAAGCTTGACTGGGGTCATGTACCACCTGTATATCATTTTCATAATGTTTTCCTTCAAGGCATTACATGCCGTAAATTTCATACCGGTGGTCCATAACCTTTCCCAGTCTTCAAACATGATGTTGTACCCAATGTCTTGAGCCCATTTTATCATGGCTGATTTAACTGTTTCATCCTGAGTATTCCATTTAAGCAGCAAGTTATACATTCTTGATAATAACTTAGTCTTTGGTTCTAACAGTTCTGTCTCTAGTTTCGATTTTTCCACCTGGAATCCTGTTTTTTTGTCCAACTTAAAAACCTCATGAATTTGGGCATAATGAAACCAATCCTGCACCTTATTCTTTAGTTTTTCATAGCTCTGCAATTTCCAATTATCTCCAATTTTTTCTACTATTTCCCAATATTTCGGCCAACCAGCCTCCATATTGGGTTTTTTCCGAGCCTTGGCCTCCACTGGTGATAACCACCTCGGGGTCTTGCTTTCTAATAAGTCTTTGTATTTTGTCCAGACCATAAATATTGCTTTTCTGACAATATGATTTTTGAACATTTTGTGTGTTTTTACCTTGTCGTACCACAGATAAGCATGCCATCCTAACGAGTTATTAAAACCCTCCAGATCTAGGACATCAGTGTTCTCTAACAAGAACCAATCTTTCATCCAGCAGAAGGCTGCAGCTTCGTAATATAACCTTAAGTCTGGCAGGGCAAACCCCCCTCTTTCTTTTGCATCAGTTAGTATTTTAAACTTTATTCGGGGCTTTTTGCCCTGCCAGACAAACTTTGAAATGTCCTTCTGCCACTTTCCAAAACATTCCACTCTGTCCACGATCTGTAAGGTTTGAAACAAGAACAACATCTTTGGCAATACATTCATCTTTATAGCTGCAATTCGGCCCAACAAGGAAAGTTTCAATCTTGACCAAATTTCTAGGTCTTTTTTAACTTCTGACCAACACTTTTCATAGTTATCTTTAAATAAGTTCAGATTTTTGGAAGACAAGTTGACCCCCAGGTATTTCACTCTTTTAACCACATTTAATTCTGTTTCCTTCTGAAACCCATCTGTTTCTGAAAGTGTCAAGTTCTTTCCCAAAACCTTGGTTTTTTGTTTATTCAACTTAAATCCTGCCACCCGACCAAACTCCTGAATCAATTCTAAAACTCTTTTTGTACTAGATTCTGGCTCCTGTAATGTTAAAACCAAGTCATCTGCAAAGGCTTTCAGTTTGTATTGTTTTGCTCCGACCCGTATTCCTTGTACCTGCCGGTCCTTCCTAATCATGTTCAGGAGTACCTCCAGGACCGAGATAAATAATAGGGGGGATAGGGGGCACCCCTGTCGTGTTCCTTTTTCGATTTGAAACTCCTCTGTCACCACATTGTTCACTATCAACTTAGCTTTTTGTTCTGAGTAAATTGCTTCTATACCATTTTCAAACCCCCGTCCCACTCCCATCCCTTCCAAGTTTTTCTTCATAAACTTCCAAGAAATATTATCAAAGGCCTTCTCTGCATCAATAAAAATTAGCACTGCTTTAGTGTTAATATTTGTTTGCAAGAATTCCAGAATATCAATAATGTTCCTGGTATTGTCAAACAAATGCCTGCCTGGGAGAAAGCCCGCTTGGTCCTTATGAATTACTTCATTTAGTACCTTTTTAAGTCTACTTGCCAAAATGTCTGCAAATATTTTGTAATCCACATTTAGGAGAGAGATGGGACGGTAGTTCTTAAGCTGGGTCTTTTCAGTTTCCACTTTGGGTATCAATGTGATGAAAGCTTCTTTCCACGTTTCCGGTGCCCTTCCTCCCCCCATAATCTGATTGCAAACCTCCATTAATGGTTGTATCAAATAGTCCTTTAACGTCCTATAGTACTTGGAGGTAAGTCCATCTGGGCCTGGAGATTTACCCAACTGCATGTTCTGAATGGCATCCTCAATTTCCTGTTGTGTTATTTTGTAGTTCAAGATTGATTCCTTCTCCTGCGATAGTTCTGGTAAACCATTAGTTTTTAAAAATTGGTCCATCTCAGACACTTCCTCAGGCCCTTGTGTGTACAGTTTTTTAAAATATTTCTGGAAACACTTTCTAATTTCAACTGGTTTCTGGATATTCTTCCCTTCAACCTCTAGATTGGTGACATAGTTTAATTTTTGTCTTCTTTTCAACTGCCATGCTAGCAGTTTCCCACATTTATTCGCTGATTCAAAGGATATTTGTTTCATTTGTTTAATCTTCCATTCCACTTCTTGATTTATCAATTTCGTGTATTGTGACTGATGGAATTTGATTTCTCTCAGAATCTCTTTTGATTTTGGTTTTGATCTCAATTTTTTCTCTCCGTCTCTTATCTTCTCTAATATCTTATCCTTTTTTCCATTCCAGAGTTTTTTCTTAATCGTGTTCTGTTGTATCAGAAACCCTCTCATTACGGCTTTGCTTGCGTCCCAGATTATTCTTTTTTCTACTGAGGTGTTCATGTTAATTTCAAAATAGTCCTTTAAAGCTTTTTGGGCCTTCTTTACAATCTCTTGATCTCTTAGCAGGTTGTCATTCATTTTCCATCTGAAGGAACCGGGTGAAGTAAATCTCATTTCCATTTTCAGAGCGTTATGGTCGGAGCAGGTCTTTGGGCAGATTTCCACTTTTATAGTCTTAGGTGCCAGCCCTCTAGTTGTCCAGATTTGGTCGATTCTTGTCCATGACTGGTGGGCCTCAGAATAGAAAGTTCCATCTTTACCCAGTGGGTTCCTTGTCCTCCAAATGTCAATCAAGTCCATATTGTCTGTCAGTTCAAAAAAGGTTTTAGGTAGTCTGCCATCCTTGGTTAGATTTTGATTTTGTGACTTATTCATAAAAGTAGAAACCACCCCATTCATATCTCCCATCAAAATGATGTTAGAATAGTCCAGATAATCCAGCAGTGTCTCATGCAGCTTCTTGTAGAATTCCGATTTCCCCTCATTTGGTGTATAAATTCCTACTATCAGAACTTTTTCTCCTTGTGTTTGTATTTCAATTGCCAGGGTTCTTCCTTGTTCGTCTTTAAACAAAAATTTCGGTGACAAGTTCTCCTTTGCATAGATCACCACACCTCTCTTCTTAACTCTGTCCGATGAGATAAATTCTTGGCCAAGTCTTTTGTTAATTAACACTTTCCTGTGGAGTCTAGTCACATGTGTTTCCTGCAAGCAAATTATGTCCAGGTGTTCTTTTTTCAAAATATGGAAAATCCTTTTCCTTTTCTCCGGGGAATTTGCGCCATTAATGTTCCAACTATACAGCTGCAGAGACATCCTGAATCAATCTGTTGTTTCTATTATGGGGTGTCCTTCTTTTCTTCCGAGCCCGAGGGTGTAGGTATTGGTGCTATTCCAGGAAGTGGCGGTGGCCAAGGAACTACTGCTCCCTTCTGTAGGTCTTCTCCGTGGTCGTGCAGGAACTTCTGGTTGTCTTCTATTGTTTTAATTTTAACTTTCTTTCCTTTGTAATTAAAAGATAAACCTTGAGGAAACTCCCACCTGTAGGGAATTGCGTTACCTCTCCATAGTTTTGCTAAGTCCGTGTATACAGTCCTGAGGTCCAAAAGTTGTTTTGGGATATCTCTGTAAATTTCCGCTCTTTTGTCCTGGATGTCAAGTGATTTCTTAAAGTGGAGGTCTAATATTTTGTCTCTCTCCTGTTTAGTCCTCAAAATAATCAGGCAGTCTCTAGGTCTGTCCTTCTTTGCTGCTCTTCCCAGTCTGAACGCAGTTGTTATTTTAAAATCTTTATCTTCTTCTATACCCCAGAACTTAGAGAATTCTGCTGTCAAGTAGCCAATCAGATCTTCTTTCTCAAGCTCTGGAATAAAGCGTAATCTTAAATTATTTTCCCGATTTCTCAGTTCCACCATAGACAGGTAGGCCTGCTGGTCACTTATGTGCTTGTATAGTGGCCTTACTTCTCCTTTTAATTCGTCCACTTTCTGATTTACTTGGTCTGCTTTTAAATTTGCAGCCTCAGCCAATTTCCGATTCTCAGATGTAGCTTCTTTTAAGTTCCCAATTGCTTGGGAATGTTGTGCCACTTGTTCAGATAGTTTTGTAATGGAGGATGTAGCTAAGTCAATTTTTGCTGTTTGATCATCTACCTTCTTATTTAAAATTGCAAATTGTTGTAGCATTTCATTTAGAAGAGTGTCAGATCCTCCAGCAGCCATATCCTCTGTTGTTGGCTGTTCAGCTTCCAATACAGCTGAAACAGCTTCCTTTAACACAGCTGGGACTGATGATCTGCGTGGCTGAGAAGTCAAAGTTGTTTGCACAAGTTGGCCTTTCCCTGCTTTTGCTTTTGCAGATCTTGTTTTCGGAGGGCCACTCATTCCACACCTGTCTATGAGTCAAGGTCAAATTGTCTGTAATCCCATGGGAAAAAAAGTTCCTCAGTGTAAATAACAAAACAGCAAAGAGTCAAAACAAAGTTAGTTCCCAGGAGTTTGTAAATCCCAAGTTCCACTAGAGGGAGTATTGTTAAAGTTCAGGAAAGAAAGAGAAAAGTTTAGCCGCCATTGAAATCCCTGCAGCTAAATAATCTAACAATAGTCCTTAAGTCTTTTTCCACTTACAGAACCCTTCCCAGATTGCCACAAAGTCTCATCCAAAGGGTGCAGGTTACAGTTGTTTAATTGTATCTTCCAGAAGCGCCCCAGTGTAACAATTTCAGGTATATATTGTATCCGCAAAGTCAGCTCTTTTCCCTTCTGTCAGCCCGAGGTTTGGTTCTTAGGTTTTTAAAGTCCACAGAAGGAGGAGAATTCCCAGTTTTTAAATCAAGACAGTAATGAGAAAAAACAGAAAACTTGCCTTTCCTTTCAATTGCCAATTCCACCAACGCACAATACTTCCAAATTTGTAATCCCTTTCAGCTGCTTCCAGCTTGTCAATTTCTTTGCCTTTGATCTTTAAGCATTGCCGGAAGACGGACTTCCTTTTTTTCGTCTCCCGCTTTCAGCCAAATTCAAAAATTTTATAATCCAAATTAGAGTAGTTCTTACTCACGAGTAGATGATTTAAGATCCAATTTTTAAGGAAGAAAGGTCAGCGCTCATCAGCAGCAGCCGCGCGGCTTCGCTCCCGCAGAAAGAGCGATGAACTCACAGCACCGCTTCCCCTCCGTGCTTCCGGAGCCCCTTACGGGGTCCCTTCTTCGTTTTGGGGGTCGCTCCAGGTGCCCGCCGAGTCCCACGGCCACGGGCTCACTCTGCCCGTGGTTTTTCTTAGTGGATCGTCGCTGTGCCGTAGCGAACGATCCTTTTCTGCGGAGCCCCTCTTCAGAGACTGAAGAGGACCGCCATTGCTTGTTTCGCGCCGCCTCCGGAAGTCCAAAATTTAGTCCTCAAATAGAGGACATATCAGATATTAAACTGATAAGAACAGATACTACACTTGATCTTAGCCAAAAGGCCGAGAAGCGATCCAGCAAGGGTTAAAGCCAGACAGGCCATTAAGAAAACAAAGGGAAGATGATGAGCCATTAAGAAAGCAATGGAGAGGGGGTTCTGTCCCAGATGGTAAATGGATGGGACCCTCCTCTATTGCTGAGAAAATTAGAAGAACAAAAGTCAGAGTTAAGAGTGGGCTATGATGTGACCTGGGGGGGGGGGATGTTGCAGGTTGCAAAAGGCAGCAAACTAGAAGATCAGAGCACAATGGTTGATTTCTGTTTGAATGAAGGCTGTGGCTATGGGAGAAACAAAACCACCTTGGGGTGTTCATGCTGTGACCCCTTCCATCATAGGCTCAGGTTGTATATATGTGTAAATAAACCCTATATGATGAAGACATCACTGTCTCTGTTGTGCCTCATTTCCAAAACGAAACATGGACCTGGTGCCTGGAACTCTTGGAATCTCACACTGCTTGGAGATTTTGGTGGTGAGCAACGGTATATTAAATAAATAATGTTTAATTCTCTCACTCTATTACTACTACTACTTTTATTTTAATAACTTGCATTCCAGTCCATCAAAGATCGACCCAAGATGGCTCATAAAATTTAACAACAACTAAAACATTAAAACCACAGAATATAACATTTGGTGTCTTTGAGTTTACATCCTGGTGTCTCTTGTTCCAACAGGGCCAGAACTTTGTAATAAGGTTTGTCACAGAGTTCCATGTTACTTAGAAAGGAAGCAGAATTGTCTGTACAAGGTCAGGGAGGCTATTTTGTCTTAATTGCTTGGAAACTTGTAAGTGGTATATAAATTGATGACTGGTGATAATTCATGTCCCATAGCCTTTTTCTTCCTTTCCTCTTCTTTGCCCCTTAGTGACTCAGCTTGCTTCGAAACTGATCTGCTTTGTGCTATGACTAGCCCAAGATGGCTCACCATTATTGTATTTCATTTATTAATAATCACATTCTAAACCACTGCCTCAAGGCGATTTACATATAAGGTAATGAAAAACAAGTTAAAAGCAGTTAAGGCTGCTCGCCCTCCCTTCCCAGCATTACACACTAAGCAGGGTTAAGGAACTGAGGGGGCTGGTAGAAGAGTCATGATGTGTAGACCTTTTATGGCTTGTGGTCTCTGAGCTAAAGGAAGCTTCTGAGAATTTTGCAAGACATAAATATTTAGGTCCACTTGTTGTACAAGTCAGTGACGCCTGCCTTTGGGGAAGTAGCCACATCTCACTTTTGAGGGAACAGCAAACAGTGCTAAGTGCTCAAACAGTTCTGGAGCGCTGGAGCTGCACTACACCACGAGAAAAGAACAAATGGCACGTCGGAGGCCAGGTAGGAACTGGATAGCAAAAAAAGAAACTTGAAGGGTTTGTGTGTGTGCATGTAGGCCTGTCTTCTCTACCTTGACCAGCGTTTGCTTTGATGGATTGGTCTACTTACTCTACTGAAAGAAGTGACGTTTGAAAAGGGAGACCAATACCAATTTAGAGGGTAATTATTAGGCCAACTATGTGGGCAGAACAGAGGCTTCATCAGGTTCAGCAAAAGCACAGTGTGAATGGGATGGAGCAGTATGTGCTTGCTCTGCGAAATCAAGTAAAGAAGCAGCCTGACTCTATCCGTGAGGATACTGGTCTCACCAGCATTCCTGGTTGACCTGCTCCCAACATTATGTGTTTCTGGTAGAGAAGCAGTGACTCATCCTGGCTTATTGACTTAATATTTGCCTCCAGTGTTTCTTGACTTCTAGCCCACTGTCTTTACTAAACAAAGAGCCCTTGTGATATAGCGGTTAAAGTGTTGAACTAGGACCTGGAAGACTAGGGTTCAAATCCCAAAGAAGCCAGAAAGTTTACTGAGTGACCTTGGGCCAGTCGCCATTTCTTAGCCTGACCTACTGCATAGGATGTTTGTGAGAATAAAATGGGGGTGGGGAGAAGTGTGTCTGCCTCCTTAAGCTCATTGGAGGGAAGGTAGGATATAAATGTGATGATGTTACAAAGGACCACACTGCTTTTGAACACACCTCTGCAACCTGGCATGCATTCTCTTCCATGACCCACCCACCCACTCCTGGCTGCCTCTTTGAGATTATGATTTGGGCATTCTCTCTTGAGTTTCATTCTACTCTCTTTGTCTCTGACTCTGGATGGAAAGGGATGTTTATTTATCTTTTACTGTATGGTCTCAGGGTGGTGTACAGTGTATTAAAACTCACCAATACATATTTCTAAAACATATTTAGTCTAAAGTAATAACCAGTATCAAAGGTTACCTATATCTCTACCTGGATTTTATTTATATTATGGGTTGTATCCAGCTTCTCATTCCACATGAGGACTTCAGTTTCATTCTCTTCCCCTTGCTTGGCCCCCAGTTCCCACACTCAGCCTTGGAAAACAAATTTGGGTCAGTGCAGGAGGCACGTGAGAAGAGGAGAAGGAGGAGAAGTGCCATTGCACTTACGGAAGTGGTTCTGCATGCACAGTGATTTGGCTGGCTGCAACCGTAGCATTCTTTGATAAGGCATGCCAGACAGGAAGAGATGTAATACGGAAGCGCTAGCACTGCTGTGAGAGCAGCTTAAAAATGGAATTTACCGTATTTTTTGCACCATAACACTCACTTTTTTCCTCCTAAAAAATAAGGGGAAATGTCTGTGCGTGTTATGGAGGGAATGCCTACGGGTGGCATGCCTACGGATTTTCCTCCTCTAAAAACTACGTGCGTGTTATGGTCTGGTGCGTGTTATAGAGCGAAAAATACAGTATATATATTTAAGGTAGATGTGTGCTTGTATCAAACCTGTCCATTTTACCCAGCCTTCCAAAACAAAAACCATAGTAACACATAAGGCAGTGGCCAACTAGATTACATGATTAGTTTGTTACCCTAGAATCAATGGGATGTATGGAGCACCATCTCCCCAGTTTGTTCCCTGCCCTCCCTTGCAACATATGCTTAATGAGATCATGGTGATATGGGCAGGAAAGCCATGTGAAGTATACTGCGTCTGGCTGGGACTCAACTTTGCAAAGGTTCTACTCATAGAAGGCAAGAGATAGAAAGCAGTTCCTATAAAGAGGCAACAGAATGGCCAAATAATAAAAAGAAATTTTGGCTCAGCTTACAACCAGAGGCATACATTTCCTGTTCACCTTTTCTTTCTCCTTTCTATAAGCTATGCATACTTGCCAGATGTATTTTCAGGGAGCTTAGGAATTTTATAGGCAGACACTGTAGTTTTTAACTGATGTGTTTCTTTCCTGCTCATATGCTAGTATTACAATATGTATTTTATTTGTTTTACTATCAGGTGTTTTTTGTCACTATCCCCCGCCCTGAGATCATGTGAAGAAGGGTTTCCTCTTGTGGATTCTAACCTCACATACATAGGATCACAGGTTTGGAAGGGATCCATGAGTATCGTTCAGACTGACTCCCCTGAAACCTATAACAATATAAAATAATGCCCTATTTGCTTTGATGGTTATAACTACAGTGGTACCTCGGGTTACAGACGCTTCAGGTTACAGATGCTTCAGGTTACAGACTCCGCTAACCCAGAAGTAGTACTTGGGTTAAGAACTTTGCTTCAGGATGAGAACAGAAATTGTGCGGTGGTGGCGCGGCAGCAGCAGGAGACCCCATTAGCTAAAGTGGTGCTTCAGGTTAAGAACAGTTTCAGGTTAAGAATGGACCTCCAGAATGAATTAAGTTCTTAACCCGAGGTACCACTGTACAAGAAGCCTGTGTTTAGTGTTTTGGCTGGTGAACTCAAAGGCACACTAGCTAATTGTCAGTCTGCAGGAAGAACCTTGCTCTACCGTGTATTTCTCTCCTCCAATGCACCCTTTTTCTGTCACACATCTTTTCCCTTGTCCATCCCTTTCCATAGCATTTTCTGTCTCACTCCTGCACACATGCTGTGAGTGGGGCAGTGGGTGGCTTACAACTTGCAATGGATGAATCTGTCAATTTCTGTTTCTCAGTTTCTAATTTCTTGAATCTTAAATTCACTTCTCCGCTCTTCTGCATCAGTTTAAGGTTTGTTTGTTTTTTAACAAAAAATTAACATCATGAACATTCATTTGTATCATAATTCGTTTTGGAGAAAGATCGTAAATTTGATGCTTCTTAAAAGTGGGAGAAGTTACGGTTACATTCATTTGCATTCTAGTGTGAATTTCTCCTAATGGACACATTCATGCATGCAATTTTGCCAAATATACACATGCAAACAGCACTCCTTGAGAACATAACACAGGAAGAGCCCTTGGCCAAAGGCCCATCTAGTCAAGCATCATCTTCCCCACTGTGGCCAACCTAATAATAATAATAATAATAATAATAATAATAATAATAATAATAATATATGCCTTCCATCCAGAGGCATAGTTGGGGGGGGGGGGCTAGCCAGATTGTTTTGCCCCAGGTGAAGCCTCCAGAGGGGTGCCATTAAGGCTCCTAGCCTGTATGTGTGTGTACACATATGTGTGTTTGGTGCATGTGCCAAACTGGGTCTTTGACCCTGGTGAAATAAAGCCTGGGTTCGCCCCTGTGCCCATCTGCCTGGATTGCCCAGCCACTCTAGGCAACTCCCAACAGAAAACATTAAAACCACAATACGACATCACACACTTAAACCTTTGGCCCCCAGCCGTGGTGGAGCTTCAAGCTCGGGGGGGGGGGGAGCGAGAGCAGGCAGGGGCGCGGCTGGCGCGCATCCCAGGGGGCGTGGTACACCACCCGCAGGGGTGTGGCATGTGCCCTGGGGCCTTGGCACACCGCCTGCAGGGGCATGGCACCCAGCGCTGGATGAGGGGGCAGCCGCGATGGCACCCCAGCCGGATTGTACCACCAGGATCTTGCGCTCCCCCCCGCACCCCTGTTCCTTCACCAGTGGCCCCCAGACTAAGGAAGGTTCCCCAACCCTCCTGAACACCCTCATACATCTGCGAAGCCCAGTAGCAGAACATGAATGCAGAAGCAGCCTCCCACTGTGCTCCTGAGCAGCTGGTATTCAGAGGCATGCTGCCTGTGGTACTGGAGTTAATATACAGCCACCATAACTAGTAACCATTAATAACCTTATCTTTCATTAATTTCCCTAATCCTCCTTTAAAGCAAACCAAGCCCTTCATATATCTTATGGTATTGAATTCAAGGGGAATAATTCAATGTTGGACAAAGCCAATAGTTTCAACATTTGGGCTTTCCAGGAGGAATGATCTTCATTCTTCTTCTCGCACGCACTGTTCGGGGGGTGTGTGTTTCTCCTGGCACCCCTCAGTGACCCAGTTTTGAGGCATGTGGATGGGAGCAGGGCGGGGAAAGCACCATTTAACAAGTAGAAGTTCTTGCATTGCTTCCACGGATGGGACTCTTTGTTGAATCCTGTTCCATGGTTTTAACTACCTTATTTTTTGCTCTATAAGACTCACTTTTTCCCTCCTAAAAAGTAAGGAGAAATGTGTGTGCGACTTATGGAGGGAATGGAGGCTGCGCAGCTATCCCAGAAGCCAGAACAGCAAGAGGGATCGCTGCTTTCGCTGCACAGCGATCCCTCTTGCTGTTCTGGCTTCTGGGATTCAGAATTTTTTTCTTCTTGTTTTCCTCCTCCAAAAACTATGGTCTTATGGTCTGGTGAGTCTTATAGAGCGAAAAATACGGTATATGCTGTGTGAAGAAGTACTTCCTTTTATATCTTCTAATGTTTAGCTTCATTGGATAGCCCCAGGCTCTAGCATTAAAAAATACTAAGATACTCTCTTCACTTTCTTCACACCATGAAGCACATGTCTTTATACACGTCTATCACTTTCCACATCTTCTAAACTGAAAAACCCAAAATGATGTAACTTTTCTTCATAGGGAAGTTGTTCCACCCTCTCCGTTGGTTGGGCTTTTCTGAAACCTTTTCAGTCCCCAATATCCTTTTTGATGTGTTGTGACCAGAACTGTACTGTATATCGTATTCCTAGTGCAGTCACATCATAGATTTGTATAAGGGCTTTATGATGTTGACAGTTAATCCGTTTCCTAATGAGCCCAACACAGAATTTACTATTTTCATAACTGCTGCATGTTGGGGTTCAACATTTTCATTTAACCATCCACCAAGGCCTCAAAATTCCTGGTCAGTCACCCCCACTTCAGACTAGATTAGTATAAGTGAAGTTATAATTTTTTGCTCCAATGCGCAAAAGTTAGTTGTTTTTGCTTTAAGAAATAAAAACAAGATAATTACTAATTCCCACTGAAGTGTTCTGTGTCAACTTTGCACACCTGTATCAGTGAGCAACCTAGCACAGAGATGTGGATTTAACGTTGTTGGTTAGCCATGTAGTAAACAGTTGCATTATATGAGAAGATGAGGGCTGGGGAAAGAAGCGGAATAATTTTTTTTAACTTATTACCTACTCTACCCCAGCTCATAGAACATTCTCCAAAGGATCAAACAAGTGGGATAGTGACTGTTCTCATAGTAATCATTCTCATACCTATTAGAATACCTCAAGCAAAGCAATCCAATGGTGGCCACACATGAAGGAAGCCATGCATCTCTCACTGGAACTATGCTACATTTCTGTGGTGATGCATACAATCATAGGATGTGGTGGTTTTTTTGGAGGGGGGTTAACCTGTGTTTGTGTTGAAACATCACTGAAAAGTTGAGTGGTCCCATTGGCTCTTACAAAATTTGCTCCATACAGCTGGGGCTACAAAGCTATCTGAATGGGGCCTTTTACCAGATTTGGATCTGGCCTCTGTGATACTGATCTCATAGACACTAAGGGGATCCATTTCCCATGTGCTTCATTTATTTTAGGCATTTGTACCCTGCTCTTGAGAAGCTTTCTAGAGAGGCTTACATAAAATCAAAACAAAACACTCCCTGCTTGTAGGCTTGCGGTCTTAAAAACACAGACACACAAGGGGAAAGCGACAAGGAGAGAAGAGAAAAAGCAAAACTCAGGCACCAATTTCTAGGCAGTTGTTCCTATATTGACTATTATTTTGTTCCATGTGGCTTTGTACATGGACTTACCCATATGGAGAAGAAATACTTGCTAGGTGGCACACAGCCACTTCTGCAGTTGTGGCAGTAGTTTTTCCAGCCACTCACAGCTATAACTCTCACTATCCTGGTTTGCTACCTGGACCTAAGCCATGGTTTGGCTTAGCATGATGTCTAAACTTGGATTGCTGGGTTCCCTCACTTCAGTCAAGCTACAGGCTGTAGTCAAGGTTTGTTTTCTGCTTATCACTCATAGGTTTGTCTCAGTGGCAGATTTAGGTTTGATGAGGCCCTAAGTTACTGAAGATAATGGGGCCCTTTATATGTCCAGCTGTCCTTTGTCAACCACAAATTGTCACTGTTTTTGTGTTGAATATATGCTACATGGTAATTTATGGACCTAATAGGTCCATACACAACACAAACACTGTTGCTGTATGTAGGTTTTATTTTATTTGTTTTTTTATCTTATATTTTGGAAACGTACATCCAGTTTTTTTCCTTTAAATTTTTTTGGGGCCCCCAAGAGAGTGGAGCCCTAAGCTATAGCTTGTTTAGCTTATACATAAATCCGGCACTGGTTTATCTGGGGGAGACAAGCAACATGCCCAAGTTTGCATGTAACACCAAACCAAACCATGGGTAAGCTCTGAGTAATGGAGCAGCTGCTGGACTGGAGGAGGAGTGAAATAGCTGCAGTTTTTGCTGTGAATACCAGCATGCTGTCTTGATCACGTACAGCCATAAGAACTGGGTCACTGTGTACTTTCTAAGCCACATTACATATTTTTCTACATGGCCATTTTGCATAAACCAGTGGTGTCCAAACGTTTTTCAAAGAGGGCCAGATTTGATGAAGTGAAGGGCCATGGCTGCCAACCAAAGGGCCAACCAAAGTTGTTGACCTTTTTTTAGGATTGAAGTTGTAGTTGTTGAGCTTCTTTTAGGTTGGAGGTTGGAGTTGTTGAGTTTCTTTTAGGACTGGAGGTTTTTTTAGGATTTTAAACCAGGAAATAAACTGCCACAGGGACCGGATTAGGCCCCCGAAACAGACTTTGGACATGCCTGGCATAAACAGAATACAGTAAATGATGATTATCAAAGGGTGTGTGGATTTTAATACCACCCCTTAGCTACTGTTTCTTTCTCTAGATTCCATAGAAAGTTTGACCCCATCTGAAAGGGATTATGAGAATGTTGTACCTCCCCATTTGCTGAGATGGCAACAACCAACCCCACAGCAAACACAGAAAGCAGATACAGGTAAGTGATTCTTAACAGCACAATAATGTCCATGGCCTCAATCTGGTTTGGGGATTGGGAAGAAGCCAATGCATGTGCTGTGGAAATGCCTGTGAGGTCTCACCCTATCACCCCATCCAAAGGGCCTACTAGAACCTGTTTAAATAATTGCTCACCTAGATCATTTCCAGGTAAATAAATAAACTATCCTATTGGGGGAGTTAAAGCCATATATTGGGGGAGTCAAAGCTATTCGTGTAGTTAAAGCCATGGTTTTCCCAGTACTGATGTATGGAAGTGAGAGCTGGACCATAAAGAAGGCTGATTGCCGAAGAATTGATGCTTTTGAATTATGGTGCTGGAGGAGACTCTTGAGAGTCCCATGGACTGCAAGAAGATCAAACGTATCCATTCTTAAGGAAATCAGCCCTGAGTGCTCACTGGAAGGACAGACCGTGAAGCTGAGGCTCCAATACTTTGGCCACCTCATGAGAAGAGAAGACTCCCTGGAAAAGACCCTGATGTTGGGAAAGATGGAGGCACAAGAAGAAGGGGACGACAGAGGACGAGATGGTTGGACAGTGTTCTCGAAGCTACAAACATGAGTCTGACCAAACTGCGGGAGGCAGTGGAAGACAGGAGTGCCTGGCATGCTCTGGTCCATGGGGTCACAAAGAGTCAAACACGACTAAACGACTAAACCACAAATTAGGGGAGTAGGTTGACGCAGATCATGAGCTGAGTGACCACACCTTTTGACATCTTTCCAAGGCCTTCATTATTTTTAACCAATAGGATGTTTCGTTAAATGACTCACTGATGCTGATAGGTCAGCTTCGTGCAGAAAGGTAGAATGGATGTGTCCTTGAGCGATACACCTCCCTTAAACTAAGGCTGTGTGCACACTGTACCTTTATAGCACATTCAAAACATCATTTTCATATAAGCAGCTTTTTTTTTCCTAGACAGAATGGTGCCAGAACGTACCTCCCTCAGATGACCCACCCCAGAAGCCCTCCTTCTCCTGCTTTGATCAAACACCATCTATTACAGATCATGTATCAGGATGCCTGGTGCTTATCTGCCTGCTGTACACACTAGGCTCATCTGTCCTTTCAGAAGGATTGAGCCTAGAAGACAAGGAAATTGGTGGTCTGAGGCACCACTTAACAGGCCCATGGAGAGTTTGTCTGAGGCACAGGGCAGGCTTCTTGATAGAATAAAACTATAAACAAAAAAGCAGCCAGTCCCTGCCCACCCCACCTTCAGCTGACTTAGGCCTCCGAGGCCCAGGGCCAGTATACCCACCTGTGTCCCTCCCTCTGCCGGGGCCTGTCAATATACATTAGGGGGGCTCACCCCAAGTATCACCCTCCACCACCCCACCTCATCTTTGAACTACAGATCCCACCATCTCCCATCCACAGCAGGTGTAGTGGGGGGAGGAAGTGGGCTGCACTTAAGCATGTCATCTCATATACACATGCCTTTTACATATGTACAGGTCACATCTGGCCCCTTACTCTGTGATACCAGCTATTTCTCTGTGTGTGCTATAATAGTCACTCTTATTGGTTATCTGCAGGTGTGCCCACACCCACCAGATTTACTGATCATACGGACTGCTGTTGTCAGAGAGCGTCTATCATCACCCTCTACATCTTGGTGTTTGTTTCCCTGTTAATAGCGTCAGCTGCCTTTGTGCTGGCCTTTCTGAAATGTAAGTTCAAAAGAGGACCCAGAAGGGCACATCATCCTATGCCGCTGGTCATTTTAGTCCAAACATTCTCAAACTTTATACTGTGAGAGGAACTGTTAATGTGCCACAGGAAACAGACTAAAAAAAATAGGATTCCTGCTAGCCTAAAGTACCCACTCCCAGAGGAGGAAGCCCACTGTGCTTCCACATTATGTACAGTTCTTGCCTTCTTTCATTCAGCCCCACCAGAAGGGGGCGAGTCATGTTACCACACCTCTCTGCATTGTCTGATCAGTCACTGCTAATGCAGCAGGCCCAGAGCCACTCAGATGGAAATGCAGCAGTCGGGCTTCTTGCGTGGGTAAAGGAAGTTCTCACTCTTAGCATGCTCATGTATGAACCCTTCTTGGGTGTGAGAATGAAATGTACCTTCAGCTTCTCTCCAGAAAAAAGTGCACTTATCAGAAGTTCATGAGGCATTGTACTAATTGATGTTAGGGCAAAAGGTGTGTTGTGAGGAGGAGTGGAGAAAATGTGGCACCCTCTTGGTTCGGCACCCAGTGTGGACAAACCGGTTGAGTACCCTTAAATCCGCCTCTGTCTGTGGCCTTCCTGATGCTGTTGGCCTCCAACCTTTGTCAGCCCCAGCCAGCATGGCAAGTGGTTAGGGTGATGGAAGTTGTACTCTACTAGCATCTAGAGGGCCACAGGTTCACCATCTCTGATACACAGAATCAAAGCCTTTTGCTGTGGGCAGCTGATGTGGTCACTTCCTGATGTGATTTTCATGGGACTATTGTGTATGTGAGAAGTTGTCAAGTACCAGTTGATTAAATATTCAAATACAGATTTGGCTCTTTTAGAGGATAGCTAGCTGCCTTGGGTTTCTGAGGATAGTTCAGCTATGTTGCTGTAGCACCGGCATGTACACTGGAAGAACAGTAGCCAAGTTGTTAGAGGGAAGATGGTGTTAGGAGCTCTACAGCCCAAAGGAATAGAGGAAAGACAGGGCTGAATTATAGGTTAAATCCACAGCCTGTTGTGACGATCCATGGGCAATGGATCAAAACCTTATGTACTCTCTGCTGGGCTGGGTAGAATACATTTGTAATATATAAATGTGCAAATATCCACAGCATTAAGCACTGAACAGTATAGAATGGGGAGCCCAGTTTTGGATGGATGTGTATGACTAGCAAGCTATGCTAAGATCTGGAGCTTTCATGATTAGTACATAGAATCGTTTCAGTACCATGGTTTCTTATCCCAGAGCTCTGTGTGTTTCAGTTATTCCTCAGTGTCCAGGGGACTTTCAGAAGTATCAAACAAAGTGCCTTTACATCTCCACTCTTAAACATACCTGGGCAAAGGCACGGAGGGACTGCAGTAGGCGAAGTGCGCCCCTGGCAACGGCTGAAGTGGTGAGCATTGGTGAATTTCCTGGAACTAACCTTGCATAGAGAATTAATTAGATTTCAGTGATGCAGGACACACACACACACACACACACACACACACACACACACACACACTGTTCTTCCCATTCTTGATCCTCATAGTTTTCTGTGAAGGTCCATCTGCTACTCAGTTTCTTTACTTAACTCTATTCCTAGGTACAGTAGTGGCATACAATTGCAGCCTTTTATGTACCATGTGTGACCTTTCCCCTTCCCAGAATTTTACTCAGATTCTCGCTTCACAACTTTCTCCTGCCATTTGTTTCCTGAACACTGCCAAATGTGCTGAAGGCACCTCACTGGCCACTGTGGGATGTTGAACCCAACAAAGAAGAAATATGTCCCAACCCACCCACCCACAACAAATGAGATCTAAATATCAAAATTATACAAAATAGAATAGTATGAACTAGTTATATAAAGCAACTTTATATCACAAATAAGAACAAATTCAAGCTGAGTGCTAATCCACACTTCTGCTTGGAGTATGACTTCCCTTGATCTGGACAGTATAGTTCTGTTGATGTAGCCTAGAATAGCATTAGCCGTTTTTTGTTGTTGTTGCTGCTGCTGCTGGCTCATGTTAAGCTGTTGTCTACTAAGACCTATGGATACTTTTCATATGTACTACAGTGGTACATTGGGTTACAAATGCTTTGGGTTACAAACACTTTGGGTTACAAACTCTGCTAACCTGGAAGTAGTACCTTGGGTTGAGAACTTTACCCCAGGATGAGAACAGAAATCACGCACCGGTGGCACAGCAGCAGCGGGAGGCCCCATTAGCGAAAGTGCGCCTCAGGTTAAGAATGGTTTCGGGTTAAGAACGGACCTCCAGAACGAATTAACTTTATAACCCAAGGTACTACTGTACTGGCAAGCCAGGTGTCCCCCATCTTATATTTGTGCAGCTGATTCTTCCTGTCTAAGTGTAGAACTTTACATTTGAGCCTATTGAATTTAATTATGTTAGTCTGGGCCCATCTTGAATCCTGATTCTGCCTTCTGTGGCCTTGGCTCCCCTTCCCAGTTTGGTGTCACCTGCAAATTGGATGAGCATCCCCTTAATTCCTTCATCTAAGTTGTTTATAAAGACGTTGAAGAACCATGGGCCCGGCACAGAACCCCATGGCAACCCACCTGTCCCTTTTTTCCAGGATGACGAGGAACCATTAGTGAGCACTCAGTCAGTCAATCTCATTTAGTTTGTTAAATTAGAGGTGCAGTTGCTATAGTCCAGAGCTATCTCAGAGGTCCTAATTTGGAGGGTAACTTGCAGTTCCTTTTTAGTGCTGCTTATACTCTTCTGGAGTGAGGGGGAGGGCAAAGAGCAGACTCTGATCTGACCTTTCCTGCTTTCCGAACACAGTTCAGAAACTTCAGCAAGTGCAAAATTCAGCAGCTAGGTTGCTCACCAGAGCGAGATGGTTTGAGCATATTACTCCGATCCTGGTCTGACTGCACTGGCTACCAGTTAGTTTCCGGGCCCAATTCAAAGTGCTGGTTTTGACCTATAAAGCCTTAAACGACTCAGGACCACAGCACCTCAAGGACCGTCTCTTCCCATATGAAACTACCTGGACCCTGAGATCATCTTCTGAGGCCCTTCTTCATGTGCCTCCACCTTGAGAGGTCAGGAGGGTGGCAACATGAGAACGGGCCTTCTCTACAGTGGCTCCCCATCTGTGGAATGCTCTCCCCAGGGACGTTCGCCTGGCACCTTCATTATATACCTTTAGGTGCCAGGCAAAAATGTTTCTTTTTAACCATGCCTTTGGTTGATCTGATTGACATCCTATGCGCTTTTAAAATGTGGCTCTCTTATGGGGGGATGTGTTATTGGGTTGTTGTTTTTATTGTGGTTATATATATATTGTGGTTTTTATGTTTATCTTTTCTGTGAACCACCCTGGAACCTCCGGGTATAGGGTGGTATATAAATTCAATAAAATCATCATCATTATCATCATCATCATCTCTCCTTAGATCAAGGAGGTTAATCTGAACCTTGGAAATAATTCTGAATACTGGGTTGACAACCCTGAAGGAGAACAGAATAAAGTGACTGGCAGGTAAGTAAGCTTCATTTACTGCTGTTGGCCTCCTCTCCAAATTCCTATCTGCTCACAAGAATTTTATGACCACATGAAGCTGCAAATGTGTGCTGCACTTTTCAAAAGAGAACATTATGAAATCAGCTGACAAGGGTCACATCATGGGCTGTAGGTATCCATTAAGCTCCAGAAGAGAGAGAGAGACAGAACGAAGACCAGTGTGGGCTAGGTAGAGCAATTACCGTATTTTTCGCCCTATAGGACGCACTTTTCCCCCTCCAAAAATGAAGGGGAAATGTGTGTGCATCCTATGGGGCGAATGCAGGCTTTCGCTGAAGCCTGGAGAGCAAGAGGGGTCGGTGCGCACCGACCCCTCTCGCTCTCCAGGCTTCAGGAGAGCCCCACCGCCAGCCCCGCAAACTCGGGAGACAGCGGGAGAGGCACAGCGCGCCTTTCCCGCTGTCCCCCGACTTGGTTAGAAGGCTGGCGGAGGGCTTCCCCCTCCTCCAGTCCCACAAGCTCCCAGAGCCATGCCAAAGCTGCACGCAGCTTCGGCATCGCTCTGGGTCCTGTTCTGGGGGCCCCGCGCCTGGGGGAGGAGGAAATAAATTTTTCCCCTTTATTTCACCCCCCAAAATCTAGGTGCGTCCTATGGGCCAGTGCGTCCTATAGGGCGAAAAATACGGTATATGAATGCCAATGTATACAACCTTTAGTTTGTGTGATGAATTCACCACATGTTTATTTTCCCCAGAGATCCTGGGAATGCTGCATCATGTACAACACAAGATTCCATCTCAGGGCCCATCCTGCTTCTTGTCCTGTGCCTAGAAAACATGGCTCTGAGTGATTTTCTGCTGGTCCCATGCTTTCTAGGCATAAATCTAGTGGTTTTGCCTTTGCCCCACCACTTTCCCCCAGAAAACCTGCTCTTTAGCTCTAATTCAGAGCAAGCAGAAGTATGGATGAGCCTTCAGTATATCTCAGTTTTCTTGAGAAACCCTACTAGTGTGGGTTAAGCCCTGGATATGGCAAGTTGTAATTTTGACTAACCAAAGCACTCAGAAAGCTGGTCCATCATATCAGAATTCTCCAGAGGAGTCTATATATCGAGAAATTATCACATTAAAAATACATGAGAACCAAGCCTTTAGGTGGGCACCAAATGTTATTCGAGAGATGACAAACCTACCAGTGCTTCCCTAAGTAAATTGTCACACTAGGTACTGTAATTGTTTCCGCCTCCTGATGTTTCTGTAGGAACTTACAGCACAGACCTGTAAAGGTTAAGGGGTTCAGTGTCAATCGAAACCCCCAAACTGATAGGCTGTCACCACTCCTGTTAACAGTCCACCCCCAACTCAGACCTGGGAGATGCCAGACTCCTGCAAGATTCCAGGAAATAAGAACTAAAACGCTACTCTCTGCTGTGTGTAGCCTCCAGCAGAACAAAACACTTACATGTTAGCCCAGTGTGACCAAAGAGATCTAAGGCACCGGTTTAGATCAAGGCAAGTTTCCAAACAACCACATAAAAGTATAGCATATATTGAAGATTTCTAAAATAGCAGAATGAGAACCCTGTTAACCAATTAGAATGAGAGATTTTACAGTTGGTAGGAAGTGCTGATCAGTTAGGAAGGGGATTGGCCAACCAAAGGAAGCCAGTTCTCCTTGATATCACATCATTGAGGCTTATCATATCCACCAAGGGAAATTTTATCATTAGCATTTGCCAACAATCCAGTGAGGTGTGACAAGGTGTGTGAATGGAGCCAACCTCCTTCTGATGTTTCATGTCAGATGGAGAGCAGTGGTGGTCCATCTTCTGTGCGTGTGATGCTTTCGACATGAGTAGTTCTCTCCTAGGCAATGGAGTACAGGGTTTCTAGATGTAGATGTAGATTCTCCTAAAGTGATTGAGAGGGGGAGAGACTGGATTTTTTTGTTACCTGTGCAGTGAATCAGCATATTCAACACCTAATAAATCCTTCATCTGGACCTTCCTTTAAGGTCACTTCCACCCTATTTTCACTGGAATTGACCTCCTTTGTTCACTGATTTTTTATGTGTAAATTTCATTTGTAATGACAGCCCATGTGAGCTCCTCTGCTGTCTTCCCAATTTATTCAGACCTGATAAGGGCCTCTTTTTGTTGTAAAATACAATTGCAGCACCAGTCTGTCTAGTGTGGACTGGCAAAGTACTATGGAGAGTACTTTTGAGTTATTGTACCTTTTTAATTAGTCACATCCTCCTAATTAGTTGATTCCTTTTCAGTCACTATGGCCATGACTTTCATGAATTGTCCTTCATAAGTCATTTCCTGTTCCCTGCAAATTACAGGAGTGGAGGAGTTTATTGTCGTTAATTGGTTGTATTTATGTTAGACACTTTGAGTGTTTCATTTTGGAATTGGAGAGCTCAGATGGAAATGCTCCAATAAAATGAATTAGTAATATATAGTGGAACATTGCCCAATGAAAACAGCGTTATCTAAAGTGTCATGTAGGTCCACCGTTTTAATTCTGCTTCCAACTGATTGCAGAAAGGCAACGAATGCCTCACCAGTGCTAAAGAGTCCTGATCAGTTGAAAGCAATCTACGTGTCCTTGTGTGTTCCTTAACTGACACTTGTAGAATTGGGTCATTCTTTCCCAGTAAAAATGAAGCATGTTATTCTTTCTTTATAGAACTCGGAAGACAGAAAATGAAAATTGTACATTTGTCTCCTGGAAAAACAATACGATTGCTCCTTCACAAACTTCTTGCACCCATCCTTTGTATTACATTTGTGAAAAATATCAAGCATAAGAAAGAATATATTTCCATGTTACTTTGTAAGCTTTATATTGTCATTTGTGAAAAATTACGGCATGTAACTGTAATGTGCTCGTCTATGTATGTGCTCTGTTCATAGTTTCAATGTACGGCGGACTTTGCACTTCTATGGCCGGTTGCACAGGAATATGTCTCACATGGCTGTTATAGTGCTATGGAAGTATATCTCCAGAGCAGAAACAAAACAGCCAATTTTGAGGTGGGCAAACAGCTGAGAATGGTCTTTTTTTAATTTGGTATAGCACTAAAGAGCAGGTGTGTCTGCTTGCGGCGACCAGCTCTTGGTCTTCTTGTGTGTGTTTGTGCAGAGACTTTGCATCTTGTCTTCCACCACATCACTGTTGGGGGCAGAAATGGATCATGCTCTGAAAACTGAAAAAAGAAAGAAAAGGAAGTAAACAGGAAATGGGAAGGGCGAGAGAGAGCATTAAATATGGCTTTAAATAGCACAAGCATGTTACGAGAACAAGGGAACAGCAAACTGAAAAACAGTTCCAAAAGTGGATTTCAGCCAGAAAAAAAGGATGTTAGAAATGTGCCTCAGTAATGAGAGGGAAATCAGAGAAAATTGCCTCGCTGCTCATCTGGCAATGTGAACTAATATTGAAAATACAAAAGAAGAAAGAGGAAAAAGAGGGAAAATGTTCAGTGCTGGCTTTGATTCAGTCTTTCTAAAGTTCAGGATATGACTGGATGATTATGCAAACGTGTAAAAATAAGGGAAGGCAAAGAATGAAAATGAAAATACAGAAGAAGAAGCTCAAATTATACTTACCTGATTTCAAGGAATTGAGCTGAGCCTAAAGTAATACACTGTTGTGTATGGAACTTGCTTGAGAAATGCTGAGTTAAAGATAGACAAATCTCACAGTTTTGGTTTCTCCTCATTTCAACTTTTTCCAATCTTAATTCACCCTTATTTCTGCATCAGTTTGTAAATATTTTTAAAGTTCATGAAAAATTATTTGCATTTTCCTGTGCTTTTCTCCTTGTATGTTTTGGATGCAGTTGTGCCCAGCGTATGCATTTTTGCCAGCATATTCCCTAATATGCTATTATCACTAACGCATATTTTTAATGTCTGCATTCTTTTACATACTGTTGTTATTGTTGTTAGAGAACTGCATCACAAAAGTGCAAATTTCAAAGGGTAGCTGTGTCTTGTGGTTGTGTACTGGGTCTAGAAGTCTGGATTGGGTAGATTTACTTCAGTATGCAAAGTTTGATCTTCGCCCTTCAAACTAGGTCAAATTACAAATGCAAACACTTCTTGACTGGCATAAACTGAGAAGTATTTCAAATGAATAAGGTAGTAGCAATAACGATTGGATTCTGAGTACACTGGTACCTTGGTTCTCGAACCCAATCTGTTCTGGAAGTCCGTTCGCAAACCAAGGCATGGCTTCTGATTGGCTGATTGGCCCTGGAAACAATGCTGACAGCCGAAATGGACGTTTGGCTTCCAAAAAACGTTCGCAAACCGCAACACTTACTTCCAGGTTTGCGGCGTTTGGGAGCTGATATGTTTGGGATCCAAGCCGTTTGAGAACCAAGGTACCACTGTATTTCACAATTCACTGAATATCATCTTTGCAGATGTTATTTGGAATCAAATTTTGTAGATCTGTGGGTAAACCACACACAAACACACAGCAGTCCCTGTGAGTGAGCACATTTATGTGTCCCGAAAGAGAGAGGGTCAGACAGCTGAGACTTTGTAGATGGAGTTCAGCTGTGGTGATGGAAGCTGCCAAAGTTTCTCTGGGGATCTGCCTGCTGATGGAGTGTCTATTTGCTTCCAAAAGGCTCTGCTTATATATCACTTCTAGCTGCAGGCAGGTGTTGCATACCAACAAAACTGTAGCCGAAACAAGGCCACTGGGGAACAAGCTGGAGGTATCAGCATACTCATGGAAACCCTAAGTTTTCAAAGTAGGGGGGAAAACCTAAGAAAGTGGAACACCACCACCTTTCATAAAAAAAACCACACCAATGAAGACTGGGCATGCCCACTGGCCATATGAAGAAGGGAATGGAGTATGATGGGAAGGGGCATGGATCTGTGGGTCACCGAACAGGAGCATTTTGCACAGCAGAACTTTTTCTCAAATGTTCAAGGAATGGTAAGTCTTCAATGCTACCTCATCCAGAGGGAATTAAACCCTGTAGGACTGTCCTTGATGTCTTGCCACTTAGGGAAGTGGTGCCATGCACTCATGACAATTTTTTTGAGGTACTTGGAAAAAACCGTTCAGTGTGGGTGGTAAATGTTTCTAAGGAAATCAGTTCATGTTGCATAATTGCCTACCAAGTTTTAAGGAAGTGAGAAGAGAGGTGGTTAAAAGTTACAACAGATACCCTAGTTGGATCCATTGTCCTTCTTTGTTCTCCTTCAGTAGAGTTTCTCCTGTTCTTCCAGCTAGCTAACCATCCCAAATCTGTTTGCCAAAGCCCACGACCTCCCCTCTGCTTGTCTCAGGTGGCATTGCTCTGGACTGCTTAGCTCCCTGAAGAATGGATTATTCTCAGTAGTTTCATGAACAGGAACACCACCAGTTGAATTGCTGTCTTAACAAAATGTCCCTTGCCTTCACTTGTTCTAAAATAATAGGACTAAAGGTAGGGGCTGAGTTCAGCAAAGGTGCTTTCTATTTCCAGCCCGTTTTAGTCACTCACACCCTACGCTCAAGCACCATTTGGCATACTGGAGTCCTTGACCTAATTTCCCTGTCATCAGAAGGGATAGGCATTGTTTCTGAACCTCATCCACCTTTTGTTGCCTTGGAAACCATGAGAGCTAGCAGTCATATTTGCTAATGGAAGGTCATCTGCCTTCTGAGTTGGACTGGTAGACAGTTTTACTAAAGGCATACTGTGAAAGTCCGCCATTTTAAGGTTCTGTATCGGGTAGAAGAAGAGACTTCAGGAGAAGGGCCAAGATTAACACCAACGTTAAGTCTAATCCTAGCCTATATTCAATATTAAATTGGGGTGGGGAGACCCCATTGACCATAAAACATTAGCTGAAGATTCAACTATTCATGCCTACTTCTAATAGACCCATGGCCTTTAAAAAGATGTGATTGAGTCTGGCTCTGGAGCAGTTCTAAGCTTAAATGTTCCTTAATACCAATTTCATTCTATATCTTTTAAGTTTATGAGGCTGCTGTGAGACAGCCTCTATTTAAAGGGCCTATGAAGGGAGAGCAGAAGAGCAGAAGGGGCCATGACTTTGTCCATCGATGGTTATTACCAGTGCTTTTTTTCAAGAAAATAGGTGCTATTTTCAAGAAAATAGGTTCTCACCATGAAGTTGTTACAGTAAGTTGCTGCTCGACAACCCTGAACAGATGCTGGTTTGACAACAGCTTCGTTCACCGCAGGCAGAGGAGTGAAAAACTAGGGCAAGCTGTCTCCCTAGCTAATTTTTGGGTCATAGAATCATAGAATCATAGAGTTGGAATAGACCACAAGGGCCATCGAGTCCAACCCCCTGCCAAGCAGGAAACACCATCAGAGCACTCCTGACATATGGTTGTCAAGCCTCTGCTTAAAGACCTCCAAAGAAGGAGACTCCACCACACTCCTTGGCAGCAAATTCCACTGTCGAACAGCTCTTACTGTCAGGAAGTTCTTCCTAATGTTTAGGTGGAATCTTCTTTCTTGTAGTTTGGATCCATTGCTCCGTGTCCGCTTCTCTGGAGCAGCAGAAAACAACCTTTCTCCTTCCTCTATATGACATCCTTTTATATATTTGAACATGGCTATCATATCACCCCTTAACCTCCTCTTCTCCAGGCTAAACATGCCCAGCTCCCTTAGCCGTTCCTCATAAGGCATCGTTTCCAGGCCTTTGGCCATTTTGGTTGCCCTCCTCTGGACACATTCCAATTTGTCAGTGTCCTTCTTGAACTGTGGTGCCCAGAACTGGACACAGTACTCCAGGTGAAGTCTGACCAGAGCAGAATACAGTGGCACTATTACTTCCCTTGATCTAGATGCTATACTCCTATTGATGCAGCCCAGAATTGCATTGGCTTTTTTAGCTGCCGCGTCACACTGTTGGCTCATGTCAAGTTTGTGGTCAACCAAGACTCCTAGATCCTTTTCACATGTACTGCTCTCAAGCCAGGTGTCACCCATCTTGTATTTGTCCCTCTCATTTTTTTGCCCAAGTGCAATACTTTACATTTCTCCCTGTTAAAATTCATCTTGTTTGTTTTTGCCCAGTTCTCTAATCTGTCAAGGTCGTTTTGAAGTGTGATCCTGTCCTCTGGGGTGTTAGCCACCCCTCCCAGTTTGGTGTCATCTGCAAATTTGATCAGGATGCCTTTGAGTCCATCATCCAAGTCATTGATAAAGATGTTGAATAAGACCGGGCCCAAGACAGAACCCTGTGGCACCCCACTAGTCACTCTTCTCCAGGATGAAGAGGAACCATTGATGAGCACCCTTTGTGTTCAGTCAGTCAGCCAATTACAAATCCACTGAGTGGTAGCATAGTCAAGACCGCATTTTACCAGCTTCTTTACAAGAATATCATGGGGCACCAGAACCAGGGTCATCCCTGGTTCTGGTGCAGGTCAAATAAATGTGCCCCTGCCAGTGCCAGAGCCAGTGTGGTGTAGTGGTTAAGAGTGGTGGACTTGTAATCTGGTGAACCGGGTTCGTGTCTCCGCTCATCCACATGCAGCTGCTGGGTGACCTTGAGCTAGTCACACTTCTCTGAAATTTCTCAGCCTCACTCAACTCACAGAGTGTTTGTTGTGGGGGAGGAAGGGAAGTACGTAAAGGCAAGAAGCAGGCAGGGGAGAGCTGTCCCTCAATGGCACCCAACTGAGAGGTGCCGGAACTGTGTTCCAGCACACTCTGGCTGAAAAAATGCACTGGTTTTTACCTAGGCAGCAGACTGAGCAGGCACTTAGGTAACCTGGGTGAGAGGCATTGTCTTTCTTCCTTCCTTCCTTCCTTCCTTCCTTCCTTCCTTCCTTCCTTCCTTCCTTCTTTTTAATTGGATTAGTCCAACACAAAAAGGAGAGAAGCAAGATAAAGAAAAACAGTATACAACAAAAGGTGAGTAAGCACAAACCTTTCAGTTGTGTACAGAGATTGTGCAAAGCAATGGGTCAGTACATCTGGCTGTTAACCAGAGGTTTGGTGGGTAGGATTGCTGCATTACAGGGGGCTGGACAAGATGACCCTCAGGGTGCCTTCCAAATCTACAATTCTATAATTCACAATGTAGGGATTCTTGTCATTTGGAAACATTTAATTTAGGCTTGAAAGACAAATACCCAGAAGAACTAGCAGGTGAGCAATAGGTTCTATTGCTATAAGAGAGAGAGACAGAGAGAGAGTGAGTGAGTCAGGGAAGACCTTCATCTTGGTACTGGGCATTAGCATCACATTCTCCCATACCCTTCTGGAGAGGCAAGCCATTGCCATGACTGCATTGCCAATACACAAGTCCAGCTTAGTGTCAATGGAGAGGTTGCTGGTTATGGTGGAACCCACGTAGACAAAATTGTCTGTTAGTATAATGCCCAATCAAATGATGTCAAGAGTCATTAATGTTTCCATTTACAGGCAAGCAAAAATCATAAAAATCGACCAAAGAGCTGCAAAATTCTCTGGTTTTTTGTTGTTGTCGTCGTCCCCCCCCCCCCCGACTCTTAGATGGTGCCTGAGTTTTTCCAAGCCTGCAATGTGCAGAGCTTCCCTAAGCCAATTATTCACTGTGATGTTTGAGGGATTCTTATACCCCTGGGGCACTATGAGCTGAGCAGCCATTAACAGATAGATAATAAAGAGTTTCAGCACGACAGAGAAGTTACTGCCTTTGAATATAGGTAGGAGGCACAAAGCCAGGTCTGCCTGTACCACATTACCAATAGTAGTGCTAGTTTCTGCTATTACATTGGACCAGAAAGTGCGAACTGATGGGCAGGGGCACCAAAGGTGCCAATATGTCCCTATGGCTCCACAATTACACCAACATAACTTGTTACCTGGTTTCTAAAAATGATCCTCATCCATGCAGGCATGAGAAAACAACTGTGAATTATTTTCATTGAATTTTCTGTAATGGTGGTTGAAACTGAAGACAATTGTTTTGAGGGCCAGATCTTACTCCACCTTAAACATATTAATTTCCTCTCCCAGGTCTTGTCCCCCAATGGAGTTCACACTGGAGAGCCAGTGTGGTGTAGTGGTTAAGAGCGGTAGACTCATAATCTGGTGAACCGGGTTCACGTCTCCGTTCCTCCACATGCAGCTGCTGGGTGACCTTGGGCTAGTCACACTTCTCTGAAGTCTCTCAGCCCCACTCACCTCACAGAGTGTTTGTTGTGGGGGAGGAAGGGAAAGGAGAATGTTTGCCGCTTTGAGACTCCTTCGGGTAGTGATAAAGCGGGATATCAAATCCAAACTCCTCCTCCTCCTCTTCTTCTTCTTCTTCTTCTTCTTCTTCTTCTTCTTCTTCTTACCACACAATGAAGGATATAAAAAGTTTAAGGTTTTGCATGACTTTCAGGGACTGTCCCCTTTATTTGAGTGGCTGGCAGTGTTAAAATGTGTTCAAAATGCATTTAAAATGGAGATGAAATCTGGATAATATGCACTGTATTTCTGTTTAAACTGTAGTCATTATTTCCAAATTTGCATCTCTACACATCCTCTTCTACATGCAAATTTAGAAATAATGACTATAATTTAAACAGAAATACAATATACCTTCACCATAGTTAGGAAGTCTACAAAACTGGGCTCTCATTATTATTCTTTTCCAGTTAATGCACTTCCTTGATGATATGAAAGTGGCCTCCGTAGTTATTGCCTGTATAATTCTATTCTTTTTACTGTACTATTCTGCTTTTACATTTCGGTTCCGTTATTCCTCTTTTAATGTGTTTAAAGAAGAAGAAGAAGAAGTGTTGTATAAACTGCCTTGAAAATGAAGGTTCAGACATAGGCTCTAAATATTTTATAAACATGCAAATAAACCACTTACTGGCTATAGGAAATCAGGTACCTGCACCTTTAGTTGTTTTGGAATACCTTCTCTGTGGGTTGCAAAGATGTTAGGCACATTAGCCAAGCAAAGTGAGGAGCTTTGCAAGCTACAGAGAATATGCTCCAGGACAACCACAGGCACATGTTTCCAATCTCCTGTTCATGTAATCCCTATGGTTCCTTGTCTCTGACTGGGCTACTGACATAACCCCACTTCTACGCATGTTTTCTTATAAGTCAGTCCTACTGAATCTAATGCACACTCTAAGTAAGTGTGCATAGGATCTTATACTTAACCACTGTGATAACTAACAGTAACAGCTAGTGCCCATTAGAACTGGCAGGACAGAAGGCAGAGAGAGTAATAGTAGGTGGAGCCAGGGCCAATGACCAGTGTAGCGAACCAGTTCTAGTTCTTCCCTCTTCCTCCTCCTTCCTGCTGATTTATACAAGGGGAAACAGGAAGTTGATGAACAGAAACAGATGCACATATATGCACTCACGAAACCCCACATGGATTCTTGCTAGTCTGCAAAAAACATTTCCTTCTCCATAGAACCTGCAGCACAGTAAGGAGGTCGACTAGGGTTGTCATATTTCAAAAAGTAAAAACCAGGACCACCCAAAACGGTTGAGCTTCTTTAAAGGAAGACCCTCATGGCAGCCCTAAGGCTGACTACTTACATCTTAACAAAGTGTTAACAATGGCTACATAAAAGCAGTTTTTCTTTGGGCACCAATGTGCTTAGTTTGGACCTTTTTAAAATGTGCATTCCAGATTAATTGGGTATTAACAGCACAATCCCAGGCATTTTTACTGAGAAGCCTCACTGAGTTCCCATCATAGCTGTCAACTGTCCCTTATTTGGCGGGAAACTCCCGTATCCCAGTGCCGTGTCCCACTGCTGTCCCTTATTGATGATGTCCCTTAAATTTCCCGGGTTTCAAAGGAAGCAGCTCCTCTCCCTCCCTCCCTGCCAGCCAGGGAGGAGGGAGGCTCCAACTGTGTTGCCTGGCTGCCCGGTCCGCCCCCCTCTGGCCTCCTCTCACCAGCCTCGGCCCCCGGGAGCCCCTTCCCGCTGGGACTGGCGGGTGCCTCGGGCCCTTCCGCCACCATCCTCCTCGCGGCCGCCAAACTGAGCGTCTCTGCCTGGGGCCTCCCCTCTGCCCCCCGCCGCTCCCACTAGGCCGTACTGTGGCTGCGCCACCGAAGGACCCAGATGAGATGGGCAGCCTGGCGCGGCCTATGTATTGCTGAGGAGCCTTGAGAGGAGAGTGAGGGCAACTATAGAGAAAGCAGTTCAGAGAGAGGAGGTGGAGGCGGAGGCGCGGGCAGGTGCTCCAAGGGCTAACCATAGAAAGGGAAAGCGGAGGAAGGACCGCAAGTGCTTAGTGGTAGACTAGCATAGATGGTCTGATCTGTGGGTTTACTTCGGGCACTATTTCCCCCCCCCCTTCCTCCAGCCCCGCCTGATGGAACTGAGAGCTGCAGATGGAGCACGAGAGAAAAGATACAGAACTGCAGCAGCATCTTCGTAGCTTGGACTTCGTTTTGCGCGAGAAGTGGCTGCTGCTTGTAGTTATTTAATTGCAGTGTTTCATCAGCTGGTGTCTTGAGCAGCAACCTCTGGAAATGAAGGGCTAAAAACCAGCACTGCTCTCCAAAATTATCTGGTCCCTATTAACTTTGTATTTCAGCTGGTTGACTAAAATCCATTTTTTTGGCTGCTGATCCCTTATTTTCGAGGCTGCTGGTCCCTTATTTTCAAATCTGTAAGTTGACAGCTATGGAAGTTCCCATATAAGCAACAGGACTGCAGACTGAAACATCAACCAGTAGGTGGCCCTTGAGAACACAGAACAATGTGCAGAATGAACCCACCAGGAGGAGCAATAGCTGTTGATAATGTAATTTTCCAGAACTTCGGGTGAAATTATTGTGGCTACTGCTCACTTCAACCTGCCTACGCAACACCTTCTAATGAGAATGACGAGAAGGAACATTTTGTGCTTTTTGACCTCTGTATTATCCCATCTTCATGGCAGGAGAAAGATGAAACATCTTAAAAGGAGGTTGCTACTATCTAATGTCTGTCTGCAGTGGTATGGACAATGGAACCTATGCTGCTGGGCCTGTGGCAGTGTGGTGTAGTGGTTACAGTGCCGGATGAGTAGAACCTGGGAAACACAGGTTGTAAATGTATTTAAGCCTCGGAGGAAATGCAGTTTGAAAAAGCTTTATTCTGACATTTGAAGGTCCAGAATAAATCCAAGATGGAGTGCCAAACACAAAACCATGTTTTGAAGAAGGCAGAGTACACTCATGTTATCCACTCCACAAACACAAAAAGAGAGGCTTGCTTCTGCTAATCTTGTGGCATAGCACTTCAGTTCAGATTCCTGCATCATTTAAGTTAAAACTAAAATCCACAATCAGACCTTCCCCCAAGGCATTATTATCGTGTATCAATGAACTAAGTGTTCTGGTTATTGTATTGAAATAACCACAAATTGCTCTCTGTGAGACACTTGATGGCTTACAGGTCATCTTGCTCTACGTCTTTGTCCTTCTCGGCATCCTTTGGCAGTGCAGACCAGGCAGAATCGTTCATGACAGAAGCCAGGTCAGGCGAAAGGGTTAAGTTCCCTCCATGACAAATTTCACTTCCGCATTGCGGCAGCCTGAGTGCACGCCATTGTCCCCAACCCGCTGCCGGAACAGGAAGGGGAAAGCCTTCTTGAAGGATTTGCGGAAGCTGTCTCCCATGAAAGCATAGACAATGGGGTTGAGAGACGAGTTGGCATATGACATGCAATTGGCCCACGTCTTGATCTTGTAGGTCTCATAGTTGGCCTGGAAGTGGCGGTAGAAGCCCTGGAAGAGCAAGTAAAGCTGGATAGGACCCCAGCAAATGGTGAACAGCAGCACAATCACCACCACCATCTTGGAAATCTTGGCCCTCATGGCAGCTGAGCGCTCAGACATGTGTTGCACCTGTTGGGACTGAACAGAAAAGGCACAGGTGGTCCACCCAGTGTTAGAGAATAGGAAGAGCCCTGGTGGATCACACCAAAAGCCCATCTAAACCCAGCGTCCTGTTCTCAGATGCCTATTGGGAGCCTGAAAACAGGACATGCGGGTAACAGCACTCTGCCCACACAGCATTAGGAGAGAGGGAGATCCACTTTCTCCATGCCATGCATGATTTTATAAATTTCTATCATGCCCCCCCCCGATCATTTTTTTAAACTGAAAAGCCCCCAATGTTGTAATCTTTCCTCATAAGGGAGCTGCTCCAACCCCTTGATCATTTTAGTTGCCCTTTTTGGAAACTTGCTACACGATAAGAGAATAGGGGAGGAATTTGACGTCCTGCTCTTCTACTGGTTCCATCAGTGAAAGCCTTTCGGCTTAGCAGGTGGAATGACCCCCCTCTCTCCTCCCCACACGCCTTGTTCCAAGGGTTCTCCCGACCCCCCTAATCACCACCCACCAAACAGGAGGCCTGGAGGGGAGGCGGGAAAGACCCATTATGCAAGTGGAATAATAATAATAATAATAATAATAATAATAATAATAATAATAATAATATTTATACCCCACCCATCTGGCTGGGTTTTCCCAGCCACTCTGGGAGGACTTGAACAAAATATTTAAAATACAATGAAAATTAAAAATATAATAAAAATCAGTCCTTGTGCAGGATTTATGTTGACAGGCAGGGCCAGATTAAGACCTTTAGAGGCCCTAAGCACTTAAAAGATTTTGGTGCCCCCATAGATATCTAATTCAAAATATAAACATGTGAGCCTTGGTGGACCAAGTGGCAGTTTACCAGATTTTAATTTTGTTATATATTTTGTTGTATATCATTAATCTCTATTATTATTATTATTATTATTATTATTATTATTATTATTATTATTATTTCTTTTTATTCTTGCACAGATATATATGTAATTTTTTCATTTATTGTGGAGGCCATTTTTTTCCCAGCTGCACCATATGGCCCATGGTAAATTCAGCAATGGAAATTTTTTGTCGTCCTCCCCCTTCCCTTGATGCCCTAAGCACATGTGTCTTTTGCGTAATGGTTAATCCAGCCCCATTGACAGGGCTTGTTAGTTGACTCCTCCCCTAGGTGTTTAGTACTTTGTCTGTCTTTCAGCAATTTGGTATAGATTTCATAGGTCTCCTTTAGAATAGCGAAATTGAAAATTTGCCTGTGACGTGTATAGGGTGACAGTTGTGAAAGCCCAACAAGAAACAGGGTGGCCATTCAATTTCTGTCCACCGACTTACCTGGTAATCATGGTCCATGGGTTCCACCACAGGGCGTCCAAGGCGCTTGATCATAATAGAGTAGCAAAGGCAGATAGTGAGGAGGGGCAACAGATAGACAGCCAAGAAAGTGTATAGAATGAAGATTTGCTCCTGGCTCTTGCTGGTGAATGCCTCAATACAGTAGGTGCGTAAGCCATACCAGTAGCCGACCTCAGTGCGATGGTACACAGCCATGGGCAATGAGAGAATGAAGGAACCTAGGGGGTCAAAGACACAGATGTCAAGCTCCTATGCAGCGATGCTCCATCTTGTAACCTGCAGAGATCAAAGCAAAACCTACAGAGATCAAAATAACATCAACGAGCAACAATAAACAAACCAGGCCTTATTCGGATACCATGTGATTAAGGCAGATCTTGTTCTTCAGTAAATAGGAGTGGGCCTGTGAAGAAAAGGTGAGAGCAGGATTTTGACAGCAACTGAAGTGAACGTTAGAGCCAGTGAAGACACTGGAACCACCTGCTTATAGCCTGCTTATTTCTTAATGTACTGCAGGGTGTTAATTAACTTCCCAATGTCATTGTGTTTCTGTTACCAGTACTGATTTATGAATGGTTACTGCACTCATCTTACACACATGTGTGCTTTAAAGAAATTATGACAATCTGTATTTTTTGCACCCCATTACTCTCTCACCTCACTGTGTATGATTATTCTCTATAAAAGGTAAAAAAAGAGATACGGTAAAGGACCCCTGGACGGTTAAGTATACCCACATGTAAAAATACCTGCTAACAGAGGGTTGCATGTGATGCATCTGATGAAGTGGACTATAGCCCATGAAATTAGCTATTTTGGTCAATAAAGAAGTTGGTATTAGCATGTAAGCAAGTACCAACTTCTTCTTTATTGACCAAAGTAAATGCGTACACCAAAGAGTCAATAAAGAAGCTGGTACTTGCTTAGATGCTGAGTGACAAGCCTGATGCCAGGAATACCAAACTGGATGGGTTAGGATTTAAGTTTACCTGGCTCCTCCGTATCAAGCAAGCGCCAGCCCCTTTCTTCCCCATAAATTTGTGTTCATAGACTTTGCTGCCCTCACTCACCAATCCAGATCGCAAAGCTGACTGCCATGGCTACCTGGGGGGTCCGATAACGGAGTGATTTCAGTGGGTACAGTGTGGCATAGCAGCGGTCCATACTCATCGCCATTAGAGTGATGCACGTAGCCTGCACAGTCACCTGGTGAAAAAAGAAACAACTGGTAAGGGAGACCATATGAGACTCCAGCACACCTCCACCCCCTTCATGGGAAAGGCACTGTTCCCAAACAGCTGCACACATATGTATGATATACAGTGCACAGAGACTCGCTGTGCTGGTCCCGAGAGTTAACCGTGCAGTGAGGTCCGAGTCCAGCCTGAATTCAAGGGTGCGGTATGGAGGCTGTCCGTCAAAGCTGAAGCTGGGTCCAAGGCAGGGAGTCGGGTGAGGTCAGGAACTCTGGCAGAAGAGCAGGACAGGGTGCAGGCAGGAACAGGCTACCAACAATGTTGCTCCTGCAACCTGGGACTGGGGCTGACTGGCTTTTATCTGCCCCGAGGCATAGGGCGGCCCCGGTCCACAGGTGACTCGCCTCTCCTGGCCTGGAGGCAAGCACTCCTCCTGCGGGAATTTAGTTCCCTCTGCCTCTCTGCCCTGAGCTTCTGCAGCTCAGGAGAGGCTGGAGGGTTACCGGACCCAGAGGCAACCTCAGCTTCCCCTGACGGGGCTGAGAATGGAGCACCTGCAGGCAATGGGTCCTCCATCACCTCAGGGGCCAGAGCAGACTCAGCTGGTGCCTGCACCTGAGGATCCAGCACAGGTGAGGACCCTTCAGGCTCAAGCCCCAGCCCCAGCTCAGCTGGTTCTGGAGGCGGGGACTCCTGTGCAGGCTGGGATTCCTCAGGTTCAGCCTCCGAGTCCGAATCCCAGGCCATCACACTTGCCCTCACTGCAACACACGTAATATCGTAAATCCACTAAAATATCACACATAGATTCTTCCACCATTCAAGCTCACCTGCTGCAAATAGTTGACGAATTTGCACATGAAGTCCCCAAACACCCAGCTGGGGAGGGGATAGAGTGTGGCGGTGAAGGGAACGCAGCACACTAAGAAAATTATGTCAGTGGTAGCCAGGTTTGCTGCAAAAGATACAGAGTCAACATCAGCATGGGACTTAGGTATAATAGGCTCAATAAAGACAGTGGCGTAGCGTGGGTTGTCAGCACCCGGGGCAAGGCAAGTAATTTGCGCCCCCTAACCCGTGGATTTTAGCACTCAAGTCTCTTCCACTGGAGGTGCGAGTGCGAGCGCCCCCCCCAGATGTTGCGCCCGGTGCGGCCGCCCCCCCTGCACCCCCCACGCTACACCACTAAATAAAGATCACACACGCATGTGCTTGAATCGGTATTGGTTGCAGTGGGAAGTTCCTGTTACTGCCTCCCTCCATCTTACTGCCTTTGTTATTAATAAAAATCCAATCAAATGGGTAACATATAAACAATAAAAAGTTTCTTAGTAACATCATCACCATCACATACAGGAGCAATTTATAAAAGGTTTCTGTTTCCTGAGGCATGTAATGGCTTAAAGATACTGCTCCTGGAAACCTTAAAATGGTATGGAAGATGGAGCAAGCTAGTTTTCTACTGCTCTTGAGGGTAGGACTTGAGGCAATGGCTTCAAGTTACAAGAAAGGAGATTCCGACTAAACATTCGGAAAAACTATCTGGCAGTAAAAGCTGTTAGGCAGTGGAAGAGCCTCCCACAAGAGGTGGTGGACTCTCCTTCCTTGGAGGTTTTTAAGCAGAGGTTGGGTGGCCATCTGCCATGGATGCTTTAGCCGAGATTCCTGCATTGCAGAGGGTTAGACTAGATGACCAATGGGTTCCTTCCAGCTCTATGAAAGTTTCTATCATTTGCTGTGGAGGCATGTGATTGTTTTGAAATGTTTTTACAATTCACAATTCCTTTGCTTTGTGGCTTACTGCTCCAGGCTCTTTTAGGAAGAATTGTGGCACTTAAAAATGAAACAAACAAACAAACAAACAAATAATATTCTGCGTCATGTTGCTCACTGGATGCTCACTGCATCCAGAATTTTGGAATAGTGACATTTCTGATGGAGCCCCTTGAACGCTCCAGAATAAAGGAACATTGAGACAAGGGCTGTTGTTGCTAGTTAGTCCTGTGGTATCTTTGCACAGTTCCTGTATAAAACTGCTTCCAGAACTGCAAGTGCAGGTGGTGATGGTGTTTTATTTCAATAACACTTTAAAATTAAGCAATTGCACCAATGTATCCCTACACATACCAGGATATTTGAGGATATTTGGTGAGCCAACATGACAGTGATGTGGGATTGAGGATTGGGGTGATCATTCTGTGATATTTTGGCAGCAGCAGACAGAGCTGTACTGCAATTTTTAAATAAAAGTTTTAATAAAATTAACTAATTTAAAAAAATACCGGGATATTTAATGCACAAAAAATAGGGCTGAGGACTTCCAGGTGACCTGTTTATTGAGCATTCACACTGATTTGTTTGCAGAGAGATTAGACAATGCTGGCTCCTGGGCAATTAGGTGACCTTGCATCAAAGCAAGTGTTATCCCATAACTTTCCCATCACTTTCCTTATTGCAAATAAATCCAGTCTTTTGGGGAAGCAGATTTGTCGCAAAAGACCACTCAATCAACTAGAACTGTGCAACCTGAAATTGCTAGTACTGTATGTGTCTGAATCCCACCTGAAAAAGTGATAGTGTGAAAGTGCCCTGAGAGCAGGTTGCAGCTAGTTAGATGCAGCTTTTGGTAAAAGAATGTTAGAAAATAGTTGCATTCATGAAAATGGAGAATGGGTCCAGGGTATACCGGTAATAGGGTAAATCTAGGTAGGGAGGAGGACCAATAACAGACCACAGTAATGACGGAGAATGGGACTGGAAAATAGCTCAGAAGAGGAATAGTATACAACTTCTGTCTAGAGCAGTCACAAAACTATTTTTGATGAGATACAAGCCTTCACACTAATAATGGAAAGCCTAACAATGATTGTGAGATGGAAAACAAACTAAACTAGACCATGCAAAATACTGACAGTCTTCACACACTAAGGAAAAGCAGAGGGCAGGGTGGTGGATCGTGGTAATCAGACAAAGAAACACTTTCTGTGCTAAGGACTGCAAGTGGGGATTTCTCATCTAGACTCACCAACTATGCTTTGGATGCAGACGCTGACCAGCTTCACACATTATATTGGCTGAATCCCTTGGCTAGCTCAAGGAAATTGAAAATGTGAAACCATGGGGAGCTTCCCTTTATACTGTCCTTGTTGAACAGCTGTAGTATGGCTCATCAGGCAGCAAATTTGCATCTCTGTTTAGCTTTTTGAAATATTTTGAAGATGTTTTATCACTTCTCATCTGCTGCCTTAGGGAGGAAGGGTAGGATATAAATGTATAAACAAACTACTTAAATTAAACTAAAGCTCCAACCAGTGAGTTGTAGATGTTTCTCGGGCAGTTTAAACATTTAAGGAAACTGAGCACAAAAGGGAGGGAAACCTCTTGCTCCCACAATCATAATGTGCATGTTGTACAGTGGTACCTCGGGTTAATTCATTCTGGAGGTCCATTCTTAACCTGAAACTGTTCTTGACCTGAGGTACCACTTTAGCTAATGGAGCCTCCTGCTACCGCTGCGCCACCGCTGCACAATTTCTGTTCTCATCCTGAAGCAAAGTTCTTAACCCGAGGTACTATTTCTGGGTTAGCAGAGTCTGTAACCTGAAGCGTCTGTAACCTGAAGCGTCTGCAACCTGAGGTACCACTGTACTGTGTTCCTGTTGCTGTTGTGTACTGAATTTGCATCTAGCACTGAGATACCTGTGTGTTCTGCCCCCTCCCCTGGCATCTGTTTAATGGGTAAAATGCTTGCCTTTTAAAAGAACAAGCTTATATATCTGGATGGTGAATCTCCAGCCCTCAAACTTAATTAAGCCTGTTACTGGTCCCATGAAGCTGTTTCCCTCAGACTATGCCTGCCTGCTCCAAACCTAGAATTGTAGGTGGAGGAAGGTAAGGACACGGTTCAAAAGAAAAATTCAGGCGCTTAAAGTGAGCTCCCGAGGGTTCCTTTGCATGTTTTCTCAGAACAGAGTCCCACTATATTCAACGCTGAACTCAGTGGGACTTACTTCAAAGTAGACACTATAACTGTGGCACGCAATCTAAATATGTTGATAGTACATGGAGAGCTATGAAATTGTGAGAGTTGTTATATCAGGGCACCAAATTTGTATAGTAAATAATGGAAAAAACACATTAAGTAATATACCAATTTGCAGTATTTTCTTTTGGTAAATCAACATACATCTTGAAGATAAGTTACATCCGCGATTATTTTAAAGTTAGAGCAAGTGCACTGAAGATACCTGATGAGCATAGAGGAGAGTAAGATTCTCTTCCCCTGATTGTAGATAATCACTGGAAGACATCAGAACAAGTTAGATACCAGGAACTGTGCAAGCAGGAGGCTACAGGTCACTATGGACCATAAATGTATTCTTAGAAGCTCTTAGATACAGTACTACACTTGGGCTGCACAACTGCACATAAGGCAATCTGAAACTGTCACAATTGCAGCCACCAAACGGACAATTCCAAGCAGTTACTACAATGTTGATTGAGACCAATGTCCACTTCCTTTAATTCTATTGTACTAAAGGTTGGGAGGAGGGAAGAGAAAGGAGATCATTCTCGAGTGCAACCTAACCGTGCCATTTATTTCACATGGGTCTGGGTGGCAGCGAAAACCTGCAGGAGAATTGAGGATCAGGTCTGTGTTAGTCCTGCTGCTGCAGCCTTCCTCCCAGAGCTCCTTTTGTGCAGTCCTGCATCTCAGCCCTTTGCATCCTTCTCCTCTCTGGCAGTATTATGAACTCTCTCTCGGGGAGCTTGAGTTGCCTTCTTTGGCTGCCCCGTATTTTACAATGTCCCAACTCAAGACTGTTAATCTGCGACTAATGTGTTTTTTCTGAGATTTTCAAACTGATAATGTATATTTCAAAGCCAGAAATAAACTATTTTAAAAGAAGCTCTTAGAATTATAAGGTTGGAAGGGACCCTAAGGATCATCCAGTCCACCCCCCTGCAATGCAGGGATATGCAGTTGCCCCGTATGGGGATTGAAATTGAACCTGCAACCTTGGCATTGTCAGCAAATTGGGATGGATGGGTATTTTAGCCATCTGTCTGCGGAATCAGTAAAATGCAATCAAGACTGAATTGTCTTAGCAGTGGGAGGCTGACCAATAATAGGTAATACTTTATTTACCACACCTAGTGGAGAAGGCATGTCTGGCAAATTCACTATGAGATTAGTTTTCAACAGCCTTTCCTGTCCTGTTTATGTTATGGAAGAACTGGCGGTAACATTGGGAAAGGGCTGTGCATACTGGGGATATGAAATATTCCATTAGCAATCCTGGTTAGGACGGATGGGCACTCTCTGGCATAACAGAAGCCTAAAGTCATGTCTGGTCACTGTGACATGTGGCAGGTTGAAGAAGATCAGAGAGGAGAGTTGGAAGAAGTTTTACACTCCTTCTTTTCCACCCAAGACACCGGTCAGCAGTCAAGGTGGTCGTGGGGCAAGCCTAGAGCACAGGAAAACAAGCAGGCAGGGTTCACTCACCAATGTAGAAGTTGGTGGCTGTGCGCATCTGGCGGTGCTTGCTGATGACATAGATGACCAGTGAGTTCCCCACCAGACCAAGCAGCATGATGAGGGCGTAGAAGACAGGCACAAGCCAGGCATCGGTCAGAAACGGGGGTGAGGTGTCCTCTTCTCCACTGCTGTTGAAGATCCACAGCTGCATCCCAACTGGGAGGGCACCATCTGTGCTGGGCCCAACACTGCTAAGCTCCATCAACCAGGGCGTGGTGGGTTCTGCTGTCCCGCTGGACCAGGCCTCGGAAGGCAAAAGCTCAGCCTCCATTCCTGGAGCGAAGGGGAGGACCCACAACAACCCTACCTAGGCAGCCTTCCTTCCTAAGCAATGTGGGTGGGAAGTCTTACTAATTTATCTGAAAGGTGAGAGAGAGACAGAGAGATGATGTAGCAGGGACTAAAGCAACTACTGATGTCCCAAGGGTGATCAATTTCTTCTTAGCCACAGGAGAGGGGGGGTGACTTGCAAAGTCCTGGCAGGAATAGCGTTGGCTGCCAAATGTAGGGAAAGGAGACATCCCCCGTTAAACTTCAAAGCTTCAGCAGGTCTTTGGGTGGAAGGAAAAAAACAATTAAGAAGCTTCCTAAGGTTTCTCATACCTTTCAGGCTCAGGGGCAGTAGCAAGTGATGCAGCAACTATTAGCGGTGGGGTTGGCAAAAGAGCATCTTTTGCGCTGGTGGGTTCTCTCTGAGTTGATCCCATTATCCCTGCAATCCTTCTCCTGTGCCAGAACAGAGACCTCCGCACACCCCTTCACCCTCATCTGCACCACAGCGTGCTGGCAGCTCTCTCTCCTTCTCTCCTTCTGCCCTTTCCACTACGCTGGGGGGTCCTGAGCTCCTTCCTGTACCAACTCCTTCTTTACCACCCGCCTCCTTTGGCGCAGCATCCTTCCCGGGACTTACCCTGACCGACGCTGGGCTCTGCACCCAAGGAGAGGCACCGCAAGCAAGCTGAACTTGCCGATGAGGGGAGGAAGAGGCGGCTCTGATTGGCTCCCAGGGGTGCAGTCCACAAGTGCGCGGGGGAGGCTTGAAGATGCCCAGTCCGGGACGAAGGGAGCGGCAGGCACGTGCACAGCAGAAAGGATCCACGCGTTGCGTGCAAGTGTTTGGCAGAAATGAAGAAGACCATACTCTGTATCACACGGCGGCTCGGCTGCAACCCCTCCCGCAGAGCGGGAAAGCAGAGGCGAAAAGAGAGCGAGGAGATCGAACGTGGACTCTTAGAAATGTGAGTCTGGCGGACGGGAGGACTCCAGAGGTCTCCCTGAAAGTTACTCGGTGAGAACACAGAGGCCACTATTTTCCTGAGATGACTTTGGGTGTTTTCCGTGGTCCTCTCTGATTTAAATCGAGGAAGGAATCACAAGCCTTACTTCTTTCTGCAGAGGTACTGAACTGAACCAACAACTTGCAACGGGTTGACCCTGAGGATCCCCTCCAACTCCACAATTTTATGAATCCATGACACAAAAAACTTTCCCGGTTTTCCTGCATATTTGGATTATTTGACAGTGTGAATGGGACTGTGAGTTATTGGGTGGGTGGGTGGGTGAGTGAGTGGGGGGCTGGTTTTCCTTTTCAGCATTTCTGAAAACTTTCAGTTAGGGTTAAGCACACTATCCTGCACAATTAAAAAATGAACAAAATCTTTATTTTATTTGCAAAAAAACCCCCATAAGTACCTAAAGTTCAAGAAAACCCATTTAAAAAAATAAATCCTTGCTGAGTTCCCTGCTCCCTTTTAAATAAATGGCTTGCATTTCAGAAGGACTCAGGTTCGAATCTGGGTATCTCCAAGTGAAAGCACTTCAGCAGTAGGTGAAGGGGGAAAAACTTCTTCTGCAGATCCTAGATTTCTGCTGACCAGTCTTCCCTAGCTTGTGGCCCTTCCAATGTTGTGAGACTCAAAGTCCCATCAGTTCCAGACAGCATGGCCAGCGGACAGGGATTATGGGAGTTGCAGTCCAAAATGTCTAGAGGACACCAGGTTGGGGATGGTAGGTGTAGCTAGACAGTACTGAGCTACATGGACAAATGTTGGCTCCTTGCCTAGTAATTGTTTGAAATGGTAGCCTGTGAGTAGGAATCTCTCATTTGCTTAAACAACCAAAACATCTATAGACCAACCTTCAACACATGCTGTGCTCCGCCCCCCCCCTTATAGTGAATGGGGTTATATAATGAGGGGGATTCTAGGTCCCCTCCTGCCCCAATCACAACAAGCCTCTGAGGGTAAATCAAGCTTGGAAAAGATTGGCACCTTCATGGCCTGACACAGATTGAACCTATGCCTCCACTGTTTGTTTCCAACACTTGATCCGAAGGGATTCTCAAGCTTCTGATACCTAGAATCATAGAATCATAGAATCATAGAGTTGGAAGAGACCACAAGGGCCATCGAGTCCAACCCCCTGCCAAGCAGGAAACACCATCAGAGCACTCCTGACATATGGTTGTCAAGCCTCTGCTTAAAGACCTCCAAAGAAGGAGACTCCACCACACTCCTTGGCAGCAAATTCCACTGTCGAACAGCTCTTACTGTCAGGAAGTTCTTCCTAATGTTTAGGAAGACCTAAACATTACTCTTACTCTTACAGCTCTTACTGTCAGGAAGTTCTTCAAACCTGAAGCAAGGTTTGGAGAAGAGCCCTTCCCATGGTACACAGGGAGAGGGTCATCTTCTGTTTTATAATTAGGGCATGAATTTATTATAGGAACCACCTCTGTTTGGGGAACAAGGCAGACCTAAGCAACCAACCTCAGCCAGGTCCTTCAAAGATCATACCCTTTTACATGCATTGGCTCTTACTTTTGCCACTCCACTTATTTTGATAGTCTCATCCCCTCCAAATGAGTATTTGTCCTTCACCCCTGAGGCATCTGCTTTCCAGCCTCTTAACTAATACTGTATAAGAGCATTGTTTTTCTTTCCCCCGCCCCGTCCCTCCACCCCCAATATCTCCAGTTTCTACAAATGAAGAATGAATGAATGAATGAATGACCACCTAGAATAGCAACCATTCTCAGGAAGAAGCTTATCTTCTCTCTTGAATGCTTCTGAAAGGTATGAGTGGCTTCCTGATATAGAAATGTCCAAGTGCTTCTTTATTTGCTTTTCATCCTAAGCCAATTTTACCGAGAGATGACTGTCTCATCTCTTTTTTGGGGGGGGGGCTGCTCAATATTCTCTTCTTCTTCATTTGCTAATAAGGCACAGCATTCTCTCCATCCATTCCCTTCTATGATTTCTTTGGAAGAGCTTTTCATAGGCCTCTTAGTTCCAGTGCCATGGTGACACATGCTGGCATAAAGACCTCAATAAGCAAAGAGGCACTAAGGATGGGAAAGCACACAATGAGGCAGAGCCATATTGGTAATGAAGTATAAGGGCAGACGACAAGGTGCTTGAATGAGGAAGGGGAGAGAGTGGGGAAATAACAAAATGGGAGGAAGCCAAGTGCACAGTCCTGTTCTACCCTTGGACCACATTCAGCTCCTCTTTGCCGTGCACTTACTGCATCTCCAGTGCTGGGTTTTTAATCCATATTCACACAGCATGATCCAAAATGCATATGTATCCTGTACTGCCTCATTTCTCAAACCAGCTTCACGCTGATTGGATTCCTTAAGCTGTTACTAATTTGTTTGTGTAAACAAGCAAAAATGAACCTCATACTAATTAAGCTGTACTGATGTGAACAGCTGGTGGGGAGCGGAAGAGCAGTAAAGCACCTCAGGGGATAAACAACTGTGCTGCACTGTAAGGTGGCAATGTGAACACACCCTTGGTCTCTGCCTCTCTCCAAAGCTTGCTTATGATGGAGCTTCTCTCTGCCTTCCTCAAGTTAATTTAGAACCAAAGTGTCTAAGCAAATACCTGATGAGACTACCACAGCTACTCCTTTTCTTAGTGGCTCATAAGCACTCATGGTGAGAATTCAATTGGCCCATCAAAAGAGCTTGCTTTTGATTGAACTTCTCTTCCTCAGTTCCCCTCAGATTAATTTAGAACCAAGGTGTCAAAGCAAATACCTGCCAAGGACTACTGTGGCTACCACAGCTATACTTCCAAGAAGCTCAAAGTTGCATACACAGTGGCGTAGCGTGGGTTGTCAGCACCCGGGGCAAGGCAAGTAATTTGCGCCCCCTAACCCGTGGATTTGCGCCCCCTAACCCTAACCCCCAGATGTTGCGCCCGGTGCGGCCGGCCCCCCCTGCACCCCCTACGCTACGCCACTGTGCATACATGAACCATTATTATTTTTAATCTCAAAGCAACCTTGTGAGCTGGATTGTACTGAAAAACAGCAGCTCCCTCAAAAGGTTTGTGGCTGAGTGTCATGAGGACTTGAGCCTGGATCTCCCCGGACCTAGTCTGACCCCTCTAGAGGCTGCACCACACTGGATTGCCAATGCCTCATGGATTGCTCAATCTCTGGGTCTGTCTGATATCACCTTCCCTCAATCTAGATCATTGTAAATGATGGCTCAGTCCCCAGACCTGCATGCCAATGTACCTGCTGTGAGATCAGATTCCTGGATATTCTTGAACTTTCCTGCACCTGGGATTAGAGAGCATGTTTCTTGCAGGCTGGCTTGAATATAGACACCTCTGGTCTGGTCTATGGATAGACCAGAATGAGATAGTACAGTCTTCCTGGACTGACCTGGGGAGCCTGTGGTCCTCCAGATGTGCTTAGGCTACAATTGATAAATGTGAGTTGAGTTGCAAGGTGGGCATGAGTGATCACAGTCACTTCAACCAGCTGAATGCTATGAGTATGCATTCAACTCATATTCAGAACACACCAATATGACTTGGCCCTATCTCTGATCCAGAAGTGTCGTACAGAGCTCCCTCACAGACCTTTTTGTAAAGTTGTATGCATCATGATGTAAAGCCAGCAGGATAATTCTCAAGAACATAGACTGTCCCCCAAAGAGAACAGCAGACATCTGAGTCAGAACTAAACAGCAATAAACACATTACCAAGCTGGCAAATTGGATGATTAGAAAATCAGCAGCCAAACACCAGGTGGGTTAGCAAGACCTGGCATGACCGTCTCTCTGGAGAGGCTTCACTGAATTCATCTAAAGATAAACTCACAAGGAGCCTTTGCAACCCACAAAAGGCAAAATATTGTGTCCTCTCTGCATCACTGGAGTGACTGAAAACCACTCTGCCAGATAAATGTTTTTGTTTGTTTGTTGTAAATCTCTTGCCAGCTTAGAGATCTATCTCTGACTATGCTATATTTTTCTGCAAGAGCCCAGAACCATGAATTCCTGCCATAAAAATATATTCTCTGGAGGGCAGTGGTGGTGGGGAATCCTTCAGACTCTGATACTGAAGAGAGGGCATTTCCACAGAGGTTGGTTGAGGCAGCCCTCAGAATCACATGCTGTTTGGCCTGCACAGTCAGTGGTGCCATCAGGACAGAAGTTCGGGGCCTCACTCAGCAGATTGGGAAGGAAAGCCCCCAAATTAGGCAAGACCGACTTACACATTTTGAAGTACATGAAGTAATACACATTGCCATCTATAGAAGGGCCCTCATATAAGACTGTGAAGTCCGAGATTGCCTAACTTCACCACAGCTTATTTTTTTAAAAAAAATTATTTAAAGGGAGGAAGGGCTTCCAGAGATTGTAAAGAACAACAAACAAGCGTAGAGCTTGTTTTTGAAAAAGAGCTGTTTCCTTTTCTTGGGGTTATCCCGACATTCTTGGTATAAGTTTAAGTCAAAAAACAGCTTTCAAAAGATAGTAAGTTGCTTTCTAACAATGAGGCATAGTGTGGTGGTTCAATCTGTCATACTCATTCTGAAAACTCACATTAGGTATAGATGTGATCATGTCTCCTTCGATGAAGGTGCCATGGTCTGATCACTACGCTCTGAAAGCCAGGATTGACTTTCCACCCCCACCCTGCTTAGGTGGCAAGCCGATTTGGGCTCACCCGCAGAGGCTGATGGACCCTGATAGATTCCGCCAAGCCTTGTGGGACCTTGCTCCCCCTGGCGACTCATTGACTGAGCTTGTTGTTGTTGTTTTTTATATGATATTTATTGAAAATTTTTGAATTACAGAGAAAAAACAAAGCAGAAAAGAAAAAACAAAAAACAAAGAAAAAACCAAACCACATCAAACAATACAAATTCAAAAAACAAAAATACACCGCAAACAGACAAAAATAAATCCACCATTCTCAAATCCTCAACTCTCATTACCTTCTTTCTTTGACCTCCTCCTCCTCCTTTTTTTTTTTGTATCCTGGTTAATAATTATCACAGCAAATCCTTTCCATATTTCATAGTATTCTGTCATTACATTACCTTAATCTATTTTCATCTTATCTTATAGAAAACCTTAAAAACTTAAACCTTAAATCTTATTTTTACCGACTTCTCACAACCATAATATTCTTACCTAATTCTTTAAACATTTTTGCTAGAGCCAAGTAATTTCGTTCCAACATTTTTCTAACATTCATCAATTTTATAAAACAATCCTGGTAATAAAAAGAGAAATAAAAACAATCCAATCTTCATCCAGCGTCCCTTCCTCCTGGTCACGGGTTTTGTCAGTCCTTTTTATCCCATCGATCTAGCGCATTAACCTGGTAACCTTATATCCGAGGCCCTTAAATCTCTTCCATGTCCCTTCCACAGCTCTTCTTCATATTCTCCTTTCACTCATGGGAACTCCAGCTTGGTGATGTTTTTGACCCTTTTCAACAAATCAGCCCCTTTTCCATAGTCCAGACTCAGACTCAAATCAGCCCCTTTTCCATAGTCCAGACTGTGGTATTTAAGACGATATTTCAGAATCCCTCCAAAATTGAGAGCCCCCACAGCTCCTAGCATCTCACGGCCCATTGCCAGACTCGGAAAGTCCAAACATCCCTGCATAGGGGGGTCTATCCAACCCCCCATTTCCAAACCAATCCAAACTTTATCTTTCCAAATCTGGCTTTTTCCAAGTTCATTTGTCAAGTCCAAAAACTCTTGTTCCTGCAAGGCCGCAGCTCCCTCCATCTCTGGCGCCCAAGATTCAGCAACATCCTCTTCTCTCATCTGCTCTGCTCTGTCACCTGATCTAATTCCTGGGTGGGCTCCACATAGTTTCCCACTGCCTGTTCAAAAATTCTGGCCGCATTAGTCATCAAATCCATCTTCTCACTTAACTGTTCCAGTAGGGCACTTGTTTTACAGAGAGCACACAACAGAGCCTCCAAATACATTGTCCTCCAAGGTCACAAGTCCATTCCCACGATTGTAATCTGAAACAGCTGCAAGCTCCCTGGAATTAGTTACAGTTTCACAGTCTCCCTCTAGGGGGAGAACCTCTATTTGTTCTTGCAACAAAGTATCCTTTTTGAGATATTTTGTCAATATTTGTTCCTTTAAAGTGCGAAAGGAAACAATGGAATCACTATGTTTCTCTTCCTTTACTATCTGTCAAAAACGTTTGTCTCTGGTCAATGAGCTTCAAACGTCAGTCCTGACACCCCGCTCCAGGATCAGGACGGTGGAAAGTTATTTTACTTTAAACTCACTTCTGCAGGTTTATTTTTTATTATTATTAATAATATTTTATTAAGTTTTATCAAAAAAATTATTCAGAAAAAAGTACAAAACAGAAAAATACAGAATCACAAAATACAAAAATACAAACATTAAACACAAAAAGGGAAAGAAAAAAGAAAAGAAAGAAACACATAAAAACAAAACTCCCTCTTTTTTAATTTCTCATCTTTAGTTAACTTATTTTCCTGACTTCCTCACGCCTCCCTTTTTTGTATCCCTTTTTTAAAATTGGTTCAGCAAATTCATATCCAATCACTTCTGCAGGTTTAAACAGTCCAAAAAAGATCCCCCTTCTTCTCCTGCTGCTGAAGGGGGGTTCAACAATTTTAAATGATGAAAGCTAATCCTTTAGAAGCGATTTTTTGAGCTCTAGTTTACGTTGTCTTTGCTTTATTCTGTCTACAAAGAAACGGAAGGCTGACTTCCTTTTTAGACCTTCCCGTTTCAGTACCAAATTAAAGGAAACTTTTAAGTCCAACTCCTTTCTGCTCGCAAGTCCTTATTTAAAGTGCGATTGTTCAAAGTTTAAGTACTCACAGGTGCTTATTTTTAGAAGCCAAATTGTCCCAGGAAAAAGGCAGCGCTCTCCGGCAACGGCTGTGCGGCTTCGCTCCACGGAAATAGCAGTTGACTCACAGCACCGCGTCACTTCCCCCTCTTCACTTCGGAGCCCGTTAGTGGGTTCCTTTGTGGGTTGGGGGGGCGCTAAGGGTGCCCGCCGAGTCCCATGGTCACAGGTTTCATCCGCCTGTGATTTTTAGCAGGGTCCCCACTTCGCCGTAGCGGAAAAGACCCGTTTCACGCAGAGCTAGTCCCTCCAGTTCAGAGGGAGTCCGCCATTGCCGATGGCGCCACCCCGGAAGTCCATTGACTGAGCTTGTTGAGGGCTGGAATACCCAGCTCCTGGCTGCCATCGATGAGATCGCACCTAAGCGCCCTCTGCGACCCCGCAGAAACCGGGCTCCCTGGTTTACCGAGGAGCTTCGGAAAATGAAGCGGGACCTCAGACGGCTAGAGTGAGTACGGCGGGGTGCCCGTGATGGAGCTTCAAGAACATCTTATAGGGCTTTTATGAAAACCTACGAGATGGCGGTGAAGGCTGCTAAGAAGTCTTATTTCTCGGCCTCCATTGCATCCGCTAGCTCTCGCCCAGCGCAATTATTTAGTATGATCAGGTCTTTAACGTCCCTTGAGGGACAGCCAAATTTAAATAACAATTTGACACACAGCTGTGAGGCATTTGCGAGCTTTTTTGCGGAGAAGGTCTTGTTGCTCCGCCATGACCTCCCTGCCAATTTGGATACAATAAAGGAACTGGAGGCCCCTCGACTGTCCTCGGGTCCAGTATTGGACCACTTTGACTGGATATCCCCAGCCGATGTGGACAGACTCCTCCGAGCTGGAAAGCCCACCACCTGTCCTCTTGACCCGTGCCCGTCTTGGCTGATTAGAGCGTGTCCAGACGAGGTGCGGGCCCTCCTGGGGGATATCATCAATTTGTCCCTTGGCACGGGGACATTCCCAGGGGAACTGAAGGAGGCAGTGGTGCGCCCGCTCTTAAAGAAAACATCATTAGATCCTTTAGATCTATCCAATTACCGCCCAGTTTTGAATCTTCCGTTCCTGGGTAAGGTGATTGAGAGAGCGGTTGCTGAACAGCTTGGTGGGTTTCTGGATGAAACATCGGCTCTGGATCCATTCCAGTCCAGCTTCCGCGCTGGTCATGGGACCGAGACGGCTCTGGTTGCCCTAAAAGATGATCTTCGTAGACAGCTGGATCGAGGCGGGTCGGGGTTGCTGATTCTTTTAGATCTGTCAGCAGCTTTCGACATGGTCGATCACGAACTTCTGGACCACCGCCTTGCCGACGTGGGGATCCAGGGCACAGTCCTTCAATGGCTGCGCTCGTTTCTCTCTGGTCGGGGACAGAGGGTGGCGCTTGGGGGGGAATTGTCATCGCGCCACTCCTTGGTGTGTGGAGTACCTTAGGGTGCGATACTCTCCCCGATGCTTTTCAACATCTTTATGCGCCCCCTCGCCCAGCTTGTTCGGAGTTTTGGGCTGGGTTGCCATCAGTATGCCGATGACACCCAACTCTATCTGTTGATGGATGGCCATCCTGACTCGGCCCCAGACACACTCACCAGATGTTTGGAAGCTGTGGCTGGATGGTTACGTGGGAGCCGGTTGAAGCTAAATCCTTCGAAGACAGAGGTCCTGTGGCTGGGACGGGACGATATGGGATTGGGGGGGCAACTCCCATCTCTTGCGGGGGCGCAGTTAGTGCCAGCACCGTCCGTTAAGAGTTTGGGTGTAATCTTCGACACCTCCCTTTCCATGGAGGCGCAGATTGCAGCTATAACAAAGGCGGCATTTTTCCATCTCAGCCAAGCTAAGCAGTTGGCTCCTTACCTCTCTCGCCCTGACCTAGCCACTGTGATCCACACGACGGTCACCTCCAGACTGGATTATTGTAACTCGCTCTATGTGGGGCTGCCCTTGAGACTGACCCAGAAACTCCAGCGGGTGCAGAATGCTGCAGCGAGACTCCTTATGGGGTCTTTGCTGCGAGATCACATTCGCCCGGTGCTATACCAGCTGCACTGGCTCCCGGTGGAGTACAGGATCAGGTTTAAGGTGCTGATTTTAACCTTTAAAGCCCTATATGGCTTAGGAGCCTCGTACCTATGGGACCGCCTCTCCTGGTATGCCCCACAGAGAAACTTACGGTCTTCAAATAAAAACATCTTGAAGGTCCCAGGCCACAGAGAAGTTAGGCTGGCCTCAACTAGAGCCAGGGCTTTTTCGGCTGTGGCTCCGATCTGGTGGAACGCTCTGTCACAAGAGACTAGGGCCCTGCGGGACTTGACATCTTTCCGCAGGGCCTGCAAGACAGAGCTGTTCCACCAGCCTTTGGCCAGGGCACAGCCTGACTCCTTCCCTCGGCAATCTTCGTGGAGCTCTGGCCCAATGGTTGCCATTGGCTTGAATTAATTAATTTTATAATGAATGATTTTAGAGTGTTGTTTATGCTGTACTTTTGTACTGTTTTATTGTTGTTAGCCGCCCTGAGCCCGGCTTCGGCTGGGGAGGGCGGGATATAAATAAAATTTATTATTATTATTTATTATTGTTATGTGGGAGAATAAAGGTACTTTGTAGTGATGTCATTGACTGGGTTTCTTTTTTTTCTTTTTTGTGGGTGTATTCTGCAACATGTCATTGACACAGTAATAATGCATTAGTGGTAGACTTATATTGGACCATACATACATCATCAGTCCACTTTATTAGCTGTTCTGGATTTCCAATTCTGAAATTAGAGCCAGTGTGGTGTAGTGGTTAGGGTGTTGGACCTGGAAGACCAGGGTTCAAATCCCCACTAAGCCATGAAGCTTGCTGGGTGACCTTCGGCTACTCACAATCTGTCAGCCTAACCGACCTCACTGGATTGTTCTGAGGATCAAATGGAGAGGAAGGAGAGCCACATATGCCACCTTGATCTCCTTGGAGGAATATGCATGTTGTATATAAATGCAATAATAAATGAATAAATAGGCACTCTTGCACAGCAAACGTGAGGTAAAATTAAACTGAAACACTGGTAGTATTAAAAGGTACAGAATTTCAGTAGGAAGTTACAGAACACACATTTGTTGGAAATGAAGCAGTATGTCCACCCTGAAACTTTTGCAGGTACGAACAATATTGAAAGCGGGATTGTGTATAACTGCCCTGATACCGCCATGAACACAAATCATCACAAATGCACACTTAAAAGGGCGGCTGGAGGTGCCATAGATTACTCCTATGTCTAATTCTTGTCCCATCTTGACTCTAACTGCTTCTGCTTCATGTAAAATGGACCATCCATAAAATATGTCACACTTACTAAAGCCTTTTATTTAACACCCCCTTTACGCCTCTTTGAATTGTTTTAACAAAATTCTTCATTTGTGTCAGCTTTGCTGTTTCCTCCTAGCTCTTCAATATATGGCATAGCTTATGGATGATGCCGTAAAATGGTGCATATCCTACAACACCACAGGAGATATTGCTAACTTCCTTGCCTTAATCACCCTAGACACTGTCCCCTGAGGCATCTTGGCACTTTCCTTGCTTCAGCCCCATAGCAAGACAGAAAATCAGTGCCTTAGAAATACCGTATTTTTTGCTCTATAAGACTCACTTTTTCCCTCCTAAAAAGTAAGGGGAAATGTGTGTGCATCTTATGGAGCGAATGCAGGCTGCGCAGCTATCACAGAAGCCAGAAGAGCAAGAGGGATTGCTGCTTTCACTGTGCAGTGATCCCTCTTGCTGTTCTGGCTTCTGAGATTCAGAATATTTTTTTTCTTGTTTTCCTCCTCCAAAAAGTCTTGTGGTCTGGTGCGTCTTATAGAGCGAAAAATACGGTAATTCCTGCGTTTTCTGCCTAGGCGTGGAGATAGTGGAATCCTTTTGGCATTCTCTGTGCCTGTGAGGCGGCTTTTATAAATAAGGCTGTTTAATTTCAACCTAATAAGAGGTAAGAGTTGAGAAGAGATAACTCATCCTAATTCAAGGAAGCCGAGAGACACAATTACCAAGTCTTATTGTGTAATAAGATAGACTGATGTCCCTGCTCTCGGCTTACGTTGCTGCACACGTCAGCCAGTGAATGGAAAGAGACTGTTGAGTACTTGGGAAATAATGAATCTCCTGGGACCATTTTGTTCACAGAGAGACGTGATCTCACACCCCAGGCATCCTAGGGCCCTACTGGACAAAAGCAGGGCCTTATTTACAGGCAAAGAGCAGCTCTTGCTGATCTCCTAATGCATCCTGGGGATGAAGGAATAGGACAAAAAGAGAGAAGGTCATTGGCTTAGGACTAAAAACTGGTGCTAGATGGATGAATAAGCCGACTCCTTAAATGGGCAGAACCCTAAATTCCAGGGTTAAAATCTAATGACATGAGCACTGTTTGCAGTCAGCACCTTGATGCATTCCCAAATAATTATTGTGAAACAATGTCATTGCAGGCATGTCTAGTCACCATCTGGACGCTGAGACTGCTGCATCCATATCTTCCCACCACACCTATCTTAAGTTGAGCTATTCTCTTGTTTGGGCGCAGCTGGTTTTTAGTATCAGAGAATTAAGATGATCTGAAGGAAAACTGTCTTGTACCAAGATCTCCCAGATGGATGTGCATGGGTGATGACTTAAGCTGACTCGTGGAAGTTTTATTAACTTACATCTGCATATTAGTTAAAGGGCAGAGTTGCCAGTTCAGCCTTCAGCTTTAGAGTTTTGATATACCGGAACATGGTCCACCCTCATAGGTCGTGCTTCTGGGCTTTGTGTAAGAGTTGTGAATCTATTTGCCCATAACAGACATACTTTTTGTCATTGTAACCACAATGACCAAGGAAGCTAATGAGCAAACTTAGTCAAGGAATGTTGATGCAATGTGTCTGAATGTCCACCTCTGGATTTAGAGCAAGGGTCTTAAAAGCAGAATAGGGAAATTAACTTCTTCCAAGGAGTTGTGGTTTTCTCCTTTCTGACAGTCCTAAAGCCTTAGACATGAATTTTAAATAAATGAATATTTATCTTTGCTGTAAAAAGAATAAATTCAAATCTAAAGTGAAACTGAGACTGCGGTCCTTATTGTAGATATTAATATTGCACAGCTTGAAGCAATAGGTTGAATAAAAACTGACTCCTCAGCATAAAAACTGTCCAGACCCAAAATACGGTTTCAAAGCTTTAACAACAGAACTTGTTCCAAAACAGAAACAAAGAATGAGATATCCAAATAGTTTCATAAAATCATATGCTTATCCAAGCACAGGTTCAGCTTCTTACAAATATGAAATAACTCCAAACAGACCTGAAATCATAACCTTAATTATAGCCTTGAGCTTTTTTCAGGAGAGGCACATTTGGCCGACTTTGTCTTTAGTGGCTTGAGAACAAAAGCTCCCTCATAATACTGTAGTGATTTGCAATTGCATACCTTACTCATGTGATCTAAGGTTAAACACCACATGACAGCTAGCAGAGATACATCCTAAGTTAATTATCAATCCACTGGATGCTCAGAGAGCTCTTTAGTTTAGCTCAATGAAATTTTCCATGCCACTTTAGTAATACACATACAGAGCATATAAATATATTTTTGTCCATTTCAATGTACAATTAAACAATTACACTTAACAGTCCTATGCCCTGGTTCCAAGGTGTAAGCACAATTGAATTCAATAGGGCTTACTTTTAGGAACATAGGATAGCTGCTTTATATTGAGTCAAAACATTGGTCCATATACACTAACAGGAAATCTCCAGGGTTTCAGACAGGGACATTCCCAGTCCTTCCAGGAGATGGCAGGAACCGACTCTGGGAGCTTCTGCATGCAAAGGAGATGTTCTACCACTGAGCTATGGCTTTCCCCCTTTTATCTCTTTTGAGTAGATGCACAAGGCAACAGATACTTGATACTAATAATCCAAATCTTGAAGATGAAGAAAAACATGAAAAAAAATATTTTTGAGCTAGCAATATCTGCTATCAAGGTTATGGAAGGCACACTACATTGACTTATCAAAATCAGAAGTAGAAACGGGAAAACGAGCATGCAGTTTTTCAAAACATATACACATTTGATCTTCCTTCTTGAATTCCACTAATATACATTTGGTTTAGGCTTCATCTTTCAGTTTGTGTTGCTGTTTGAAAGCTAATTTAGTTGTTATTTGTTGCTTATTAAGATTCTGTGTTGTAATGAGAGAATATGATAAGCATGGCAAGTGTGAAGATGAATAATTCAAAGTGGATTGCTTTGTACATGTTCGCATGCAAATGTAAAACTTGACTGGCATAAAAAAAAGGTTTCAGAAATAAAAAGGATATGGAGTCATCAGCTCTTAGAGTACGTAAGAGTTGTGCTGTTGTAAAACTTGTTGACCCAGTTGCTTTGCAACTGCAGGGGGAAAATTACTCAATTCAGAGGACAATTACTCTCAGGTGCTGAGGTTCCCCAGTAGCTGCTACAGCCTGGAATGTGAAGCAGGGGCAATGGGAAGGGAGCAAAGCTCACTACTAATGGAGAGTCATTTTCATGCAATTGCAGCTCTTAGTCTGGCAAGTGTCGGGAAGGTGCCATGGACTGCAATTGCTCAGAATGGTAATTCATTTCTCCAAAGGTACCTATATGAAAAACATGTCAGATTAACACTGCCAAACTGCAAGAGAAAGGCAGGCTGTTTTCCCTTACAGCCTGTGTAACATTTTCGTCCATCTCTGAGAGCCATTTTATATAGTATTCAATATGCATCTGCTTCATGGTATTCCTTCATATATCCTCTCTCTCTCTCTTTTTTTAAAATGATATTTATTACTTTTCCAATAATTTCAACACAACACTACAAACAAAACAAAACAAAAAAAGAAAAAGAACAATACAAATACAAATACAAACAAAGCAAAAACAACAAAAACAGTTTAAAAACACCTCAAACATTTTCAATATCTTATCTTTCATTCACTTATTTCCAACGACCTCCTCACACCTCCCTTTTTGTATTCCACTTCTATTAATTGTTTCAGCAATTCCTTTCCATCTTCCTCTGTTTTCTATCCTATAATTATCTTAACACATTCTAACCTTATTTTTTCCTTTAATATTCTATTAATCTATTTATACTTAATTCCTTATAACATTTCTACTAAAGCCATATAACTTCATTCCAACATTCTTCTAACATTCATTAATTTTACAATACTTCCATAAATAGTCTTTAAACTTTTTCCAGTCTTCTTCCACCGACTCTTCTCCCTGGTCTCAGATCTTGCCGGTCATTTCCGCCAATTCCATATATTCCATCAACTTCACCTGCCATTATCCAATACTTCAGTGTTTTCAAAAAGCAGCCATTCTCTCAGCCAGCAAAAAGCAGATGGTTCACAACAAAGTTTAGGGGTCTGGCAGGGCAAGTCCGCCTCCTTCTTTGGCATCCGTCAATATCTTAAATTTTACTCGAGGCTTCCTGCCCTGCCAAACAAATCTGGAAACATCCCTCTGCCACCTCCTGAAACAATCCATCCCATCCAAAACTTGCAATGTTTGAAACAAAAGCAACATCCCCGGCAACACAGCAACCCTCATCCCCACCACAACAACTCGGCCCAACAATAACAACTTCAGATTTGTCCATATTTCCAAATCCCCCTTCTCTTCAATCCAACGTCCTTCACAGTTATCCTTAAATAAATTTGCATTTTTGGCGGTCATACTAACCCCCAAATACCTCTCTTTCTCAACCGATGTTAGTCCTGTCTCCTCCTGAAACTCTGTCAAGCTTTCCTTTCCCAATTCAGGTAGGGCTCTGGTCCTCAAATTCGTCTGTTTTTCTTTAAGTTCAATCATAACAAATGTCAGCTTATGTTCATCAAGTTGCCTTTGTATGGATGGGACTCTCTCTCTCTCCAATTGTATTGCTTTACATTCAGCAGCAAGGGCTTTCTCCCTGGCTTCATGCGCAGTTTGCCGTATCAAAGTAGATTCCTGTATCAATTTCTGGATGGTTTCTGTATTGGTATTCACCTTTTGTCCCAGATTATTTATACTTTCTGCAATTGAGTCGATTTTAATATTTGCAGCATCCACTTTCGCATTTATCATGTCTGTTTTCTTGTGAAGCTGTTCCAGCGAATCATTTATTTTCACTAATGCGACCACTAAGGCCTCTTCTGTCGACATTCCGTCTGTTTTTTTCCTTTCCATTTGCCATAACACTTAAGAGATTCCGTGGAAGAAGCAGACGATTTGAAGCACCGCGCCGCTCACCCCACGTCGCTCCGGATCCCCGAAACCGGGTTTCCCCATGAGTAGGGGAGGCGCAAAAGGTGCCCGCCGAATCCCACACTCACAGGCTTCTCCCGCCTGTGATTTTTACGGGTCTCCGCCTTCGCCGTGGCGGTACAGACCCAAATTCCCATGGGGCAAATTCCTCCCGATCAGAGGAATTCCGCCATTACCGGATGCACCAACCCGGAAGTCTCCTTCATATATCCTCTCAAGGGTTTTGTTTTGTTTGTTTTTTAAAAACCAATAATGCAGCATTTTGGAAATTGATTTGGGAACTCACCCACCTCGTTCTTAATTTTTTCCCCAAAAGTGATTGTCAAAGTTGGAAGGAGGGTTCAATTAAGTGTGTGCCACAAGACATGGCTTCTGGTTCATGCAAATGATTGGAAAGCTGCTTTTTCTGTTCCCCTGTTCCATGGAATGTCATTGTTGTTGGGATGCAATAGGTGCCCACTGGAAACAACGGAAGACACCTCTTTCCCAGCTGGATGTATAGCTGTCTTTTATCTCTGTAACATTTGCAATAAATATCAATGTGAGGAAAGGCTTCTGTAGCGTCTCGTTCCAGGTTGCAGCCCGGGATGGATATATTTTAGAATGATCATAGCTCCTTTACCACAGAAAAGTAGCACATCAGGAAAAAAGATTTAGCAAAGCCCTATCCTTGAGGCACTGGAGTATTTCAAGCAGGGAGCCTTTCAGTTTGGAAATCAACGTAAATGTAACACACACCTTTCCCCAGGTACAGTGAAGTAGCACAGTCCAGAATTCTACCCCATTAGTCTGTCACCCAAGTCTTCTTCATACATTACAATAAGTGGGATTGTGGCTGCTGACCTCTCTTTGTCTTCCTATGCATGTCCAGCATAATTTCTAGGAAAAACCCACCATCATGGGGTAACCAACATGGTACCCTTCAGATGCTGTGAGCCATGGCCAATACTTGGGAGAGATGGAAGTTGTAGTCCATCTGGAGGCACCATGTTGGCTACGCCTGACATACACCATAAAACATATGGGACTCAGCTATACAGCTGCAAATGAAACATTTTAAGTGTGTTGTAAAGTGCATTATGCAAATGTGATATTAGATGGTGATGGTGAGCTATGGCAAATTCGATAAAGGGGCATGATAGGAAGAACAAGGAAAGTGGGCACCACCCTTCCCCCCCCTCCTTACGCACATTCATCATAATGTGTGAAGAAGGCTCTAAGTATTGTGTAGAAATGGGTGGCGGCATACCGTCTTTGTCAGGACAGAACATGTTCCCAATTTATTTCTGAAGTGATCAGTCTGATAATCTGAAGAACTCGCTTCCACATATCTGGGCTGACAGAAGCATAAATCAGCTCTTGTGTTCCCAGTCTCAAGATGAGCAGCAGTTCATTATAATTCTGGACAGGATATGGATGCATTTTTCTTTTTCTTTAGGAATTAGAAAAAGCCGTTGGGATATGAGAATCAATACCAGGCCACCCTTTAAACCCTCCATAGGCAGTACATCCCAGATTTGTTACAGCAGGGGTAGGCAACCTAAGGCCCGCGGGCCGGATGCGACCCAGTCGCCTTCTCAATCTGGCCTGCGGACAGTCTGGGAATCAGCGTGTTTTTACATGAGTAGAATGTGTCCTTTTATTTCAAATGCATCCCTGGCTTATTTGTGGGGCCTGCCTGTTGTCTTTACATGAATAGAATGTGTGCTTTTATTTGAAATGCATCTCTGGGTTATTTGTGGGGCATAGGAATTCGTTCATTTCCCCCTAAAAAATATAGTCCGGCCCACCACATGGTCTGAGGGATGGTGGACCGGCCCACGGCTGAAAAAGGTTGCTGACCCCTGTGTTACAGGATGACATCTATCCCATCTCAACATACAATATGTGTGTATAAAGATCTGCCTCATTACTACTGTGAGGCTTGACATGTGTGTCCCAAGTTGTGCTGCAGTTGGAGACCTTTGGATAGGGAACAAATATTTTGCCAGTGGCAGTAGGCAGGGCCCAGCGAGGTGGGTCTGGACTGCACTGGCCTCCCAATGCTCAAGTTGCTGTTGGTTACCAATGGGGGGATGGCGAGGTGCTGGAGAAGTAGGCATGGTGCACATGCAGCAGCGGGAGAAACCTGATTGGTTCCATCACGGCTGTGGCCACACTGCCCCACCCTCTCCCTCCCAGTAACTGGCAGCAACCCAAGCACTGGGAAACCCAGGAAGCACTGCAGCCCAACCCCAACCTGCCAAGTACCTCCTACATTTTCTCTCAGTAGAGGGTGAAGCCGTTTGGAGTAACAGCATTGACCTCTGCCTGAATCCTTGGGCAGCCACTGCCAAGTAGCGTAGACAGTTCTGAGCTCAGTGTATTGTTTGGTCTAACTCAGTTTCTCATCTCCAGACAGCTGCCACTCCAGATACTTACAAGGAAAAGATTCAGCAGAACTCTTAATAGGCGTGTAAGGACAAAAGAAGTAATTATAATTTAACAGTTTTCATGTTATTCTATTTTATTAAAGCAACTAGGAAAAAAATATTATGATGGGAAGATCTCACACAGGTGAAGGGAAGCAGTGGGGAGGAGGGGAGGGTTAGGTTGAATTTGGGAAATAAAATAATATATGGGACAGCAAAGGATATAATAGATTCTTATAGAATAGTAATATATTGTAACCAGAATAGAAGTTCAAAAGGGGAAGTAAATGTATTTTTAGTATTTTCATTATTGTAATAGTTATTATTTCTTATCGGTAGAAGGCAATGCTAATTTAGGCTTCTTCGTTTTGCTGTCTGTATAATTTTCTTAAGTCAAAAAAACACACGAGACTATTCAGAAAATTATAGATGCAGGTTTATTGAGCATAGAAGCTGCAGCCAACAGGCAGCCAAGGAGCCATCAGCTGACAATGCCCACTTTGCAGCACTGGGCAGAAGTCCAGTCAATGTTGGCACACTGGCAGTGGCAGACAGTATCATCACGAATATCCCAGGAACCACAAGCCATTCCACAGGCACATCCAGTGGCCTTGTGACCTGAGAGTGGAAAATAAAAGTTAGAGAGTAAGGCAGCAGAGCGTTGAATCGCCATGGGATGGAGGGAGCATACAACTCCCTTGTTACAATAGCTCCACTGGTCTGTTGCCGAGCCCAATTCACAGGAGAGGGCCTTCTCGATGGCTGCTCCCAAACTTTGGAAATCCCTCCCTAGAGAAGTTAGACTGGGTCCCTCCTTGTTGTCCTCCACCAGCGAGTAAAGATGCAAGTGCATGCTGTGCTAATGATCCAGCCATTGGAAGTTGCGCCATTGTTGGGTTACACTGGTCACGAGAAATGTTGCATGTACAACACATTTCACCACATTTTCATAATGCTAAGAACCTTAACAAAGAAAATAAAGTTAAAACATATCCATTTTTATTTTCATTTGTTATGGGGGGGATGTGCTTTTGTGACTAATGTAACACTCAACCATTGTAAGTTTGTCATAAGCTCATCTGATTTTGTTCCTAACGTAACATAGTATTGTCCTGTCTTTTCACCAAATGAGAAAGCTAAACTATCAATACAATAATCAATACAATACAATTAACCTATTATCTATTTTCTTGAAGAGGTCTTTAACTGAACTTTAGGGGAAGAAAACAGAGAAAATCCGAGCCATCTTGCACGTCATGCTTCTTGTTGCTTTACTCAGATGTAAAGTGCCCTTTTGAAAAACTGTTTGCCAGATCATGAAGCTTTTGAAGATTATCTTTAAAATGATATAGAACACCTTAACTATATATGAAAATGAAAAATGAGTTGACATTTTCATGGAGTTACCTCGCTCTTTGAGATTTAAGGTGTGTATGCTGTGTGATTTGCTGCCTGCTTATATTGTAGCTTTGCTGTTTGAAAGTGGCATCCATATACCCTGTCATTTTCATTTCATGTAATAAACCAAGCGTTGTTTATTCCTTTGGCGTATGAGCCTCTTGGGGCATAAGGTTGAGGCTAAAAACACATTCATAATGGATGAGTCTTTTAAATCCAGTAAAAGATCCTAAAGTTCTTGGGAATGTGCATAGGAATACAGGTGAGTGCTGGGTTCAGATGCACAACTTGTAAAGGTAAACATAAAGGACCCCTGGACAGTTAAGTCCATTCAAAGGCGACTATAGGGTTGTGGTGCTCTTCTCGCTTTTCAGGCCGAGGGAGCCGGTGTTCGTCCACAGACAGCTTTCTGGGTCATGTGGCCAGCATGACTAAACCGCTTCTGGCGCAATGGAACACCATGATGGAAACCAGAGCGCATGGAAACACCATTTACCTTCCTGCCACAGTGGTACCTATTTATCTACTTGCACTGGCTTGCTTTCAAACTGCTAGGTTGGCAGGAGTTGGGACAGAGCAACAGGAGCTCACCCCGTTGTGGGGATTAGAAATGCTGACCTTTGGATTGGCAAGTCCAAGAGGCCCAGTTGTTTAGACCACAGCGCCACCCGCTTCCTTGTAGTACCCTCTGCTTGCCCCCTGTTCCCATTAGACCTTTGCTGCCACCAGGCAGAAGCCATGTAAGCACTGCCACCTCACCCCACCCTGTGTCAACAAGTTACTGCCCTTCTAATGTCTTTCTTCCTTCCCATATATAGTACAGTGCTACCCCGCAAGACGAATGCCTTGCAAGACGGAAAACCCGCAAGACGAAAGGGTTTTCTGTTTTGGAGGCGCTTCGCAAGACGAATTTCCCTATGGGCTTGCATCGCAAGACGAAAGCCCATAGGGAAATGCTGGCGGTCGGGAGCAAAGACTTTCGCCCACAGCCGGCCTTCAGAAGAGGACCTCTTCTGAAGGCCAGCGAAGGGCAAAAGTCTTTGCTCCCCCCCCCGCCTGCCTTCCCCCCGCGTCCCTGGCGATTTTAAAATGCTGGTGGGCGGGAGCGAAGCGTTCGCTGCCGACCCCAAGCATTTTAAAATCTCCCTGTGTCCCGGGGAGATTTTAAAATGCTGGGGATCGGCAGCGAACGCTTCGCTCCTGACCCCCAGCATTTTAAAATCTCCCCCTGTCCCGGGGAGATTTTAAAATGCTGGGGGTCGGCAGCGAACGCTCCCGACCCCCAGCATTTTAAAATCTCCCCGGGAAGCGCTCCCGCTGCCCCTGGACCTCTTTTGAAGCAAGCGGCTGCGGGGAGATCGCTTCTCTCCGCAGCCGCTTGCTTCAAAAGAGGTCCGGGGGCAGCGGGAGCGCTTCCCGCTGCCCCCGGACCTCTTTTGAAGCAAGGGGCGGTGGGGAGAAGTGATCTCCCCGTGCTGCGAAGCCGGGCGGGGGGGGTGGGAACACCTGCCCCAGCCACCCCGCTTCGGAACGCTGCTCCGAAGCGGGGTGGGGGGGCGGAGCACCTGCCCCAGCCGCCGGGCTTCGTAGCGCTGCTGCGAAGCCGGGCGGGGGGGGTGGGAACACCTGCCCCAGCCACCCCGCTTCGGAACGCTGCTCCGAAGCGGGGGGGGGCGGGAGCACCTGCCCCAGCCGCCGGGCTTCGTAGCGCTGCTGCGAAGCCGGGCGGGGGGTGGGAACACCTGCCCCAGCCACCCCGCTTCGGAACGCTGCTCCGAAGCGGGGTGGGGGGGGGCGGGAGCACCTGCCCCAGCCGCCGGGCTTCGTAGCGCTGCTGCGAAGCCGGGCGGGGGGTGGGAACACCTTCTGAACGCTCCCGACCCCCAGCATTTTAAAATCTCCCCGGGAAGCGCTCCCGCTGCCCCCGGACCTCTTTTGAAGCAAGCGGCTGCGGGGAGATCGCTTCTCTCCGCAGCCGCTTGCTTCAAAAGAGGTCCGGGGGCAGCGGGAGCGCTTCCCGCTGCCCCCGGACCTCTTTTGAAGCAAGGGGCGGTGGGGAGAAGCGATCTCCCCGTGCTGCGAAGCCGGGTGGGGGGGTGGGAACACCTGCCCCAGCCACCCCGCTTCGGAACGCTGCTCCGCTGTCCGGGGTGATTTTAAAATCCTCCGCTGTCCGGGGCGATTTTAAAATGCCGCCCGCCAGCATTTTAAGATTGCCCGGACAGCGGAGAAGTCCTCCGCTGTCCCAGGGTTTTTTAAAATGCTGGGGGTGAGAAGAAAAGCCCTTGTCCCCCCCCCCCCCAGCCTTCAGATGAGGTCCGGGGACAGACTGTCCCCGGACCTGGTCTGAAGGCGGTTTCCCTAGGAACGCATTAATTGATTTTCAATGCATTCCTATGGGAAACCGTGCATCGCAAGACGAAAAAACTGCAAGACGAAGAGACTTGCGGAACGAATTAATTTCGTCTTGCGAGGCACCACTGTATGTACTTTGGTACTGAAAAAGTAGAATTGTGTGATTCCACAATGCAAGCGTGATGCAGCAGGCACAAACAGAAGAGAGTCAAAGCCTCTTGGGAGTCTTGATGTCCTGAGCACAAGAGGACAAACAGCTGGTAGTTTAATTCTCTATTGAGAAAATAAAAAACTACAGCCCAGCCCTCTCCACATCCTCCAACTCTGGCTAGTGCCTCGTGGAAGGCACAAAACCATATAAATAGCTCCCCCTTTCCCCTGGATGAAGCTCTGGCGCCACTACCTCTTCCAGCCACTACAGGGAGCCCTGCTAGTCCTTGACATTTGAGTGGCAGCATCGACCATACTGACTCCGCAATCTGCCGTGCAAAGGCAGGTGGATGCTCAGTGGTTACAGCACCTGCATTTTAAGCAGAAGGTCCCAGGTTCGATCTCAAGCACCTGCAGGAATTAGATGGACAAGACTCCCTGCTTGAAACCCTGGAGAGCCACTGCCAGCCAACGTAGACGAACTTGATGGACTCTTGGTAATTCTGTGTAAAGGCAGCAGCTTCATCTGTTCCCAGTTTCTCATCTCTGGGCAGCTGCCACTCCAGATACATTCAAAGAAAATACTTGAGCATGAGAAAATTAAACATGCATGTTTATTGAGCATAGAAGCTGGAGTCAACAGGGAGCTGGGGAGATATCAGCCAACAATGGCCACTTTGCAGCAGCGGGCAGCAGTCCAGTCAATTCTGGCACACTGGCAGTGGCAGGCAGTATCAGCACGGATATCCCAGGAACCACAAGCCATTCCACAGGCACATCCAGTGGCCAGGTACCCTGGGAGTGGAAGAGAGAAGTTAGAGAAACAGGCAGGGGAGCACTTTAATCCACCTGATCAGACACCATCACAGTTGAGGTGCAAGTGCTCAGTGTGGGATTTGCAGTCAAATATAACTATCAAGCTTCAGGGGTTAAGACCACAAAATTGCATTCCCAGACTCAGGTCACACCCGCGAACCTCCGGTGAAAAAGAAAGTGAAACTTCCTTTGTTTACTCTCTTCCACAATGTGAAGCCAACCAGGCAACATATCTAGGCACTTTTTTTGTATTTTGTAACCTAAGAATTTTCTGCCTGTGCCTTTCCAACTGCTGCATGAAATAGTTCATGAATAAGACCTTTGGAGTTTGTAAGTAAAACATGTAAGTGGACTAAACAGGAAATTAGAAGGTCTATATTCCTAACACTTCAATGTTGCTGCACATTTTGTGTCTTTTAAACTCTGCTAGGGCTCTCTTACTGGAGCGTGTTTAGCCCTGCACTTTGGATCTAGGGATCATTTATTAATTACCTCACATCTTTTATTAATTAACCCACATGGGTGATCTATATTTATCTCCCACCCAACATATGGCACTGCAGTGCTAATAATCCAGCTAAGCAACCCAACCAGCTTCCCCCAGCTATGAGCTTATATTTTATACTCATGTCTACAGAGTTCCATGGAAATGAGTTCTCTTCTTGCTCCCTTGGCCTCAGTCTTTCTGCTCTAGATTTTCTCCCAGTCTGTTCTCTCTCAGCAAGATGTCTCACCTGAAGGGCAGAAAGCATCAGCACCAGGTGCAGATGTGCTTGTGCAAGTCAGCTGAGCCTTCGCGAGGATTGAGGACACTGCAAGAAGAGACAGGAGGATCAGAGTTACACAGAATCAAATAGAAAACTTGGTTAATTGTGCAATTTAGACAGTGACAGGAAACAGAGGCTTCATTCTGAGGCTATGTACACACCATACATTTAATGCATATTTGCCCATAAGAGAATCCTTGGGTTTGTTAAGAGTGCTGGGAACTGTAGCTCTGTGAGATGTAAACTATAAGTCCCAGGATTCTCTGGGATGGGGAATGTGATTTAAATGTATGGTATGGGTATATAGCACAAAACGGAAATCTCACTCAAGCTTCTGTGAGTTATGCCTCTCCAGGCCACAAAAATCTCATTTTGCTGTGGAATTATCTCTGACAAAGAGCCGACATTCTCCCTCTTTTTAAGTTCAGAACAGAGCTTCTCTCAGAGTGCTGGTAGTTGCATAGGTGCTTTTCTCTCTGTCTGTGTGCCTCTGCAGTTCATGGGTGGTAAACTGGTTTACCTAGGAGAGTCACTGGAAAGTTGGATGGAGGTGGATCCTTGCTTTTGCTCCCCTAGCTAAAGCTGCACTTCTAACACCATTAACTTGGGAGTTGGTCCCATTGGATTTACTTCTAAATAGAGAATTTACTTCCTAGTGGTTAGGATTGCACTGTAAGGTGCTGAGTTTCCCAATTCAAAATGGTATTGTTCTTTAAAAAACAAAGCTGCAACCTTAACTCCATTCACCTTGGGAGTAAACACAACTGAATTCAATATAACTAACTTCTGAGTAGACATGTTTAGTCTTAACTGTAAGCTGCCCAATTAAAAATGGTGGTGTTCTAGTTCCTTCACAGAGCTACCATGTCTAGAGTGGTTTAACAATCAATCCCTCTTCCCAGCAACAGTTTGGTGATCAAACAGCCCACAGTTCCCATATCTTGGATGCAGACCTAGAAGAAACTGGGAATCATAGAATGACAATAGGGCCCAGAGTTTCTAGCATCATAAAGGGCATTCAGATCCAAATACCTTTGGAATCGACTGCTGCCTGGACCTTCTCATTAATCAGACTCTCGATAATACATGTCTGAGCACTTGCGTACTTTGCAGGAATCAATGCAGCAAAGAACAGGAATATGGCGAATGTCATCATGCTGTTGCAGAACATCCTGCAGAGATTAAAAAGTGCAGCCGCCTTGTCAGGAATCGCAGAATCCAGAGGGCAAGGATTACAAGTAGAAATAGAATCATAAGAAGACACAGGAGCAATATATTTGTTTGGACCAACTGAAGATCCCAGTTTGAGGCCATGAGGCCTTTTTTCATATTACAAAGGCCACAAGGGCAGAAGCCTCACTGTAGCCAATCACATACAGGAAATATGAGACCTCCAGGATTCTTGGTGCTTCCAAAGATTGGAAGGTAGGGGCACTGCTTGTCTTGTCTTTATTAGGACTTCCTGTGCCTGTCCTCTGTGCTCGGTGGGCTGCAATATGGTGGGCTCTGTCAGCAAACTGTCTGATGACTGAAAGGTAGGTTTCCTTTAAAAAAAAGCTCAACATCTAGAGTCATTGCATCATAGAATTATAGAGTTGGAAGGGACTACCACAACAATCATCTATTTAGTTAAACCCCCTGCAATGCTGGAATCTTTTGTTCAGTGTTGTATATAGCTAGTGTGAGATGAGGTAGAAACCCACCTTCCCACCTTAAGATACCAGTTGGCAGTTTGGAGTGCTCTGTAATGTGCTCTTGATGCAAAAATGGCAAGGGTGCCGTACTTTTCTTCAGCTGCCTGGTACAACTTCCTGGAGAAGACAGGCGTAGTCACACTGTAATTCATGCACTAATAGCCTCCAGACTGCACCTATTGAAGCAGTGAGATTGCTCCTAAATGGAGTCTGAAAACTTCCATTGGTTTGTATTGCTGCTGCTGGGTTGTTGTCTGTGGTTAGGTGGATAGAGGCTATTATGAAGAGGTGGTTTAACTTTCAAGTTTCACAGAACCCTCCTCAAGCACTCTCTGTCTCTGACTCTGTCTCTGGGAGATATATATATATGGGGAAAGCAGAGGGGAAAGTGGGTGGGTGGGAAGATGGAAAGATGTTGCTGGTAGAGAACAAGGGAGGAATTCATGGTGAGCTCCAGCACTTCTTTTTCTAGAAAAAGAGCACTGTGGATCATCATCACCATCATGAGAATACTACTACTACTACTACTACTACTACTACTACTACTACTGCTACTACTACTAATAATAATAATAATTCTATGCCACCCATCTTACAGGGTTGCCCCACCTACTCTGGGTGGCTGCCAACAGAAAATTAAAAACACAATAAACATCAAACATTAAAAACTTCCCTCAGTTCTGAGTAAAAATGCTTAGTATCGCCAGGTAGGGCTATTCAGTCTTTACCCAGTTACCTGGGAGTAAGCTCCATTTAAAACAGTGGGACTTACATCTGAGTAGACAATGTAAGGCTTCATTTACAATAAAGGAATAAACACTCCCTTTGTTTCCCAAGAAATGGCTGGCTGGCAGCTTCATCTGGTGCAGGTATTTTATTTTCCGTATAAATAGGATTCTGTTTTTGCTCCTACACACACACACCACATTTCATTGTTCTCCAAAACATGGAGGGGAGGAAAAAGAAAAACCAGGACATTCTGTGATCAAATCAGAAATTGGGAACGCTTCTATAATTCTGGGACTGTCTCTGGAAAATCGGGACACTTGGAAGGTATGCAATTGGAATCTGCAGCAGAGTCAAAAGATATTTCATTCAGTGCTCTCAAAATGTAACCTCTACTGAGGATTCAATAGGAAATTCATTGATTGGGTCCACAAGAGATAAGCTATTAATCAATCAGTCATTTATGTGCAAGAGTTAACAATATATATTATAAAGCATTAATGTTTGACAAGCTTCTGTTGAGAGCCTTACTTAGACTATGTACTCAGAAAATACAAAATCCCACCTACCATACATAATACCTAGTCAGATACCCTTACCTTGTCAGAAAGCGCATACCTTCAAAAACATGAATTTCTTTCAAGAAGTTTCATTCACTGAGCAAACTGCTCCCCTTTAAATACAGCTGAGCTGCAAAATCTCTAATCCAATTGGTTTACCTTTTCAAAACATTTTACACCCCCTCGCCCCCAGGTGCTGTCCAGAACACCACCTTGCACAATGTTCTCACAACGTTTCCTTGTTTAGCTCACAAAGCAAAGGTCAAAGAGACAGAGCATGCTTTTTGTCCAAAACTCTTGGTTGTGAAACTACCGCAATAAAGGAATATGGCAACTAGCCATGGAATTAGGACATTCCAGGGGTTTCCCCCTGGACCTACCACTCTTGCGATCCAGCATAAAAATAGAGCCTTGCTACTCAATCTGCAAACAACAGGAGCACTGTTCTTCTATGCAAAACAGCAAAGGTGGTACAAACAGCTTCCAGGAAACCAGCTTTTGAAGAAAGTTCTTAGTGTTTACAAAGGTGTTTTACAGGAAGGTAGAGGCTGAACATGGGACACACGGAGGTATTTGAAAGGGTGGGAAGTGCATTGTGGTCACCTATGTATTTATATGTTCAACTTTTGGAGATTTTGCTCAACAGCTTTGCTGGATTTTCACTTTTTGAAATATGGCAACCCTAAACGAACCGAACAAAACTCAGCCCAGCTACAATAGCGAAAAACCAGTCAAATTGTCATGATTCTGCCAAGAGTACAATCAAATCAAATCAGTGACATTGAGAGGTATTGAGGACCGCTCCAGACCGGTGCAGATTTTTGTGGGTGTATTCTGCAACATGTCATAGACACACAAATAGTGAATTAGTGGTGGATTTATACTGCTTATTCTGCAATGCTTCCCCAATGTCATTCTTACAAAAGCTGAAGCTGCCAGAGACAAAAGACCATCTTGGCTGTCCCTTAATACAGACCCAGGTCACTGAGCCTGAACTTCCACCGCCACCAGGAACCACCATTGGCAGAATTGGCAGCAACAGCAGCTGATATTTTCTATGCTTATGATATTATTTTATTATCTGGCTAATTATGCTGTTTTAAATATACATTTTATATTTGACTTCCTTTAGTAAAGTTTTCTTTTGAAATGCTTAAGATTTTGTTTTAGCTGACTTTGCTGTGTTAAATGTGCATCCTTTCAGATAATAAGTCGTACCTTGGAAGCTGAATGGAATCCGTTCCGGAAGTCCGTTTGACTTCCAAAACGTTCAGAAACCAAGGCGCAGCTTCTGATTGGCTGCAGGAAGCTGGGGAAACTCAGCCAGATGGGCAGGGTATAAACATATCAACAACAACAACAACAACAACAACAACAACAACAACAATTTATTATTTGTACCCCACCCATCTGGCTGGGTTTCCCCAGCTTCCTGCAGCCAATCAGAAGCCGCGCCTTGGTTTCTGAATGTTTTGGAAGTCAAATGGACTATTATTTTTTTTTCCCCTTTAAGACTCGTGAACTTGTCACACCAGGAAGTAGAAGAAGATGGATTTCTGACATCTCTCAACAGCTGCCACTCCAGATACATTAAAAAAAAAGACTAATCCAAAAGAATGTTCATAAAATCATAGAAGCGAGTTTATTGAGCATAGAAGCTGGAGGAGTCAACAGGGAGCTGGGGAGATATCAGCCAACAATGGCCACTTTGCAGCACCGAGCAGAAGTCCAGTCAATGTTGGCACACTGGCAGTGACAGGCAGCATCACCACGTATATCCCAGGAACCACAACCCATTCCACAGGCACATCCAGTGGCCAGGTACCCTGGGAGCAGAAAAGAGAAGTTAGAGAAACAGGCAGCGGAGCACTTTTATCCCCATGATGCGGAGGATATCCACCTGATCAGACACCATCACAGCTGAGATGCAAGGCCTTGGTGCTGCTGTGCTAATGCCACAGTTTTAGACACCCAACCAATTTCCCTCAGCCATGACCTTGGATTTTATACGCATGACCAAACAAAGCAAGCAGAGATCCATAGGGATGTATTTAGCTGCTACCCACAGAGTAAGTCATTTTCCCGTCCTCCATGTCCCTGCTCCTAATACCCTCCCAGTCTCTGCTCTTCTCCGAAAATATGTCTTACCTGAAGGACAGTAGGCATTAGCACCATGAGAAAATGCGGTTGTGCAAATCAGCCGTCTCTTTGCCAGAATTGAGTGCACTGTAAATAAAGACAGGAGGATTAGGGTTCTACTGCATGCCATCATTGCTCAAATAGAAAAGCTTTCTTTGTTCTTGCTGCTATTTAGATAGCTACAAGCAACATACTATTCATTCTGAGGCTGTATACACCCCATACATTTGAAGTATATTCCCTGCCCTCCAAGAGAAAGCTTGTATGCTTGACCCCATAGCTAAAAAATCAGCCTGCTCCCTCAAACATGCAAGATTGATTTCCATATTGCATTTGTCACATGAATCTCTCTGAATTGCTTGTGCATGCTACAGTATATATCAGTAGCTCCTGAAGATGCAAAATATTTCACACAATCGAGAACTGTTCAGTTCACAGCTCTTAAGGAATTCTCAGGGCAAGAGAAAAGTTATGACAGGCATCTCCTAGTCTGAAAACTTATTTTCAACCCTCTTGGTTCTTGGTTGCTCCTTGTTAACAAAATTACTAATCATTTTTGTGTCTGTCTACACAAAGATTGGGAGCAGAAATGAGTGTCTCCCCAGATTTCTCCATCTGAGCCACAAGAAAACAAGGCTAAACATTAGCGTTGCCACTTTCTCTTCCCTTGATTTAAAGCAAATTAAAATTAAATTATGTGCCACTTCAGCTGTAAAGCAAACAATTAACATTTCTGTTTCCCCTACATCACCATTGTGTGTTTTACAACTGCAAGAAAAACAACAATTTGCCAACCAATTTTCAAAATTAGTACAATGTGTTCAGTTTTGCATTTTAAACTCACTTAAATCAGAGCATCAACTGTTATTTCTGTATTGGACTCTTAACTATGCATTACAGAAAATGCCAGCTATCCTAACATAAATTCTTTTCTTTTTTTAAATACTTTTTTATTGGAATATTTACAACATAACATAAACTCCCCACCCCAATACACAATCCACCCTCATTAAATGTGAACATAACATACAGTGAGCATAACAATACAAACAATGAAATAAAAGACTTCCTTTATCCTGTATCTGGCCTTCTTATTTATTTCTTATAAACTGTTTCTTTTATGAATAATTATTAAGATTTTTCTAATTATAACTTAAATATCCACAAAGTCTCCTGCTGACATTAATCGAAACAAGTCCAGGTATGTATTTTAGGGCACTGTTTTGTGAAGTATTCTCTGCATTTTCCCCATGCTTTTTGAAACTCTTGTCTAGTGTGATCTCTAATTAGAGATCACAATTAGAGCTAACATAAATTCTTTAATGCAGCAGAATAACAAAAAACAACAACAACTCTGAATTGCAGCATCTCCAGACACTTTCCAATGAGAAATCAGATCTATGAATCAAACAAGATCCCCAGTTGAAGCTAACTTTACCAAACTGGAGTGAATTTAATCTAGGAAAAATTGAAGGATTATTCTGCTATGGGTAATGGGTTTATGGTTCATGCCCCTTTTTACCTTACAGTGAGTAAAACTTCGGTGATACAATAATCTCCAAATGAAGCATTCAACATTATTATTAGAAGCAGACAATTTGGAAGAACCTGGGAATCTTAGAATGACAATAGGGAACAGATTTTCAAGCATCATAAAGAGGCCTTGGATCCAAATACCTTTGGAATCAATTGCTGCCTGGATCTTCCCATTAATCAGAGTATCGATAACACATGACTGAGGACTTGCATATTTTGCAGGAATCACCACAGCAAAGATCAGGAATATGGTGAATTTCATCATGCTGGTGAAGAATTTCCTGTACAGATTTAAAAAAATAAAATCCAGCTATTGCATACTTTGCCATGTCACAAATGGTAAAATTTGGAGGAAAAGCATGAGGAAGTAGAATCATAGAGTTGGAAGGGACCCTGATGATCATCTAGTCCAGCCCCCTGCAATACAAGAATATGCAGTCATCCCATACGGGGATCGAACCTGCAACCTTGGGATTATCAGCATCATAATCTAACCAGAAAGTAAGAGTTGAGTCATAAGAAGACATAAAGGTAAAGGGACTCCTGACTGTTAGGTCCAGTCGCGGACAACTCTGGGTTTGCGGCGCTCATCTTGCTTTACTGGCCGAGGGGGCTGGCGTACAGCTTCCGGGTCATGTGGCCAGCATGACTAAGCCGCTTCTGGCGAAACCAGAGCAGCGCATAGAAACGCCGTTTACCTTCCTGCCGGAGTGGTAGCTATTTATCTACTTGCACTTCGTGCTTTCGAACTGCTAGGTTGGCAGGAGCAGGGACCGAGCAACAGGAGCTCCATCGCGGGGATTCGAACCGCCAACCTTCTGATTGGCAAACCCTAGGCTCTGTGGTTTAACCCACAGCGCCACCCGCGTAGGAACAATGTATTTATTGGAACCAACTGAAGATACCAGTAGGGGGTCATGAGGCCTATTACTTTTTATATTACAGATGCCACATGGGTACTGCATTGTTCCCCATAAAGGAAATGTAAGGCCCCCTGGATTCTTGGTGCCACTGCAGAGAGAATTCCCACTGTTCCCTTTTTCACTTCTGCTTCCAGTCAAGGGAGGGTGGGAGGTACTGCTGTCTGGTTTAGGACTTCCTGTGCCTGTTCTCTGTCCTTGGTAGGCTGCAATACTCACCCTGACATTTTCCAGTGCTGGTGCTAAGCTCGCTGAGGCTGAGCACTGTCAGAGAATCTGTTTGGGGATTTCCTTTAGGTGCGTTTCTTTTCATGCAGGACACACAGTGTCAGCAAACCTGCACCAATGACACGGTCACTAGAAGACATCTAAGATTATAAGTCATCATCACTATTTCCATTTATGCCATGAGTCTCTCCGAGTCACTTGAGCAAGATTGAGCTTCTTTTTGAAATGTTGCACTGGGGAGAGGTGGAGAATTGCACAAATCTGACCCATGGCTGAAAACCTGAACTACCTGGTGGCTGTAAGCAACTGAACGGAACTTCATCCAGATAAGACAGAAGTACTGTTGGTCATGGATGGGTATATAGCTAATGTGGTACTGAAAGTTACTAAGAGACGTCTATTGTCCTCACAGAGCCACAATGACTAGGGTTGCCTGCAAAGACGGGTTGATTCTTACACCACTCTAGGAACTGTGGTCCTGGGAGAAATAGGGATATCCTAAAAACTCTCAGCACCCTTAACTACAACTCCCAGAATTGTTTGGAGGAAGCAATAGCTGTTTAAAGGGATATCATCGTACTTTAAATATATGGTATAAATGTGGCCTGAACCTCCCAGCCAATACTACAGATAGCATATGCTGATACATCTGGGGCAAACTACATGTTACATGTCAACGTGTGAAAGACAGGATCAAGGTTTTCATTTTCTATATACAGAAAAATATAGGGCTTTCAGCACACAACCTCCATGCCGAAGGGCATATGAAACTTTCCCCCTCACTGGCTGTTTTAACTCTCATTTCTATCCCAGTGGAATTCCAGAAGTGTATTTCCCAGGATAAATGGGCATCTGGGATCAGGAAGGGAGAAAGGAAGATGGAGGGCTTTTTGCGTGTTATGTGTAGTTTGTCCTTCAGAAAAGTAAAAACACCTTGGAGAAGGAGGGAATCAATTAACTTGCAGAAGGTGGTGATCAATCCCATGGTATAGCTTAATTATTATCTATAATCACCACCAGGTTGGTTTTTTTTTTTTTTTTTAAAAAGTTAATTGAAACTAAGGTCCTTGAAGTGCAATTAAGATGACATTCCTAACCCAACCCAATTTGAATCTGCAGCAGAGTCAAAAGAAACCGCTATAAATACCAATGCAGATACTTCCCTCAGCCTTCTCAAAACATTGTCTCTACTGAGGGTTTAATTGGTAATTAATTAATTAATTAATTAATTAAGTCTATTAGAGGTAAGCTGTTAATCAGATCAATCATTTATGAGTGAGAATTATCAATATATATCTTAAGACATTAATGTACAGGATCAATCTGTTGATAGCCTTACTTGGAATATGAATCCTGGAAGATATAAAAGCCTGCCTACTGTTATTTTTCACCATTACTTTGTCAAAAGCCACGTACCTTCAAAAGCACAATTTTCTTTCCAGAAGTTTCATTCACCAACCAAACTACCCCCGCTTTAAGTACAGTTTTGCGAACACGCCCACCTGACTGGTTTCACCTTTCAAAACATTTTACTCCTCTGCCCCAAAGGTGCACATATACAACCTGTCCACAATAGGGACACCCCCTAGAACACCCCGCTGTACAATGTTATCACAATATTTCCTGGTTAGTGTTAGGGGTTGGGGCATCCTTATTGCTGAAAGCTTTTAGTGATATAAATCTACTTCAAACATTTTTTTATGCAAAACAGCAAAAACTGTGCAAACAGCTTCCACTTCTCAGCTGTCCATTTACAGTGGTGTTTTACAATAGGGTGGAGGCTGAACACCAGACACATTGAAGTGTACCTGTAGATATTTGAAAAGGGTGGCATGTGCACTATGGTGTATTTATTTATCATAAATATCCTGGAGACATACAAAGGAAAACAGTAAAACTGTTTTTATAGTCAATGAAATCAACCCATCAATAGATCAAATCCAACCCTAAGATAGACACAAATTAAATATCTGAACAACCATTCCAACAAATCTAAGCCCAGCTACAAAGATAAAAACCAGTCAGATGGTCGTGTTTCTGGAAAGAGTAATAAAATCAGTGACATTTAGATATATTGGGGGTCCCTACAGACTGGTGGGAGTCTTTTTACAGGCGTCTTTTGTGGCACGTCATTGACAAAATATTATTGTCTTAGTGGTGGATTTATACTGGATTGTCCATGCTTCGTTCCACTTTATTAGTTGTGCAAAGCTTCCCAGTGTTATTGCATTATTGCCGCCTCGAGAGGCAACTGCACAGCACAAGCAGGGCTGACGGCTCCCCAGCTGCATCCTGGGACCTGAGCCATGTACAGAAGGGAGTTCTGGCTAGGATGGAGTGTCCACCTCTGATTGCACACCCTTCCTTTTAAAACTTTACTGCTACCAGGTGAAAGGATTTAATTTCCTACAAGGCTACTGTTATGTACTGAGTTGAATAGGATCCAAAATGCAGCAGTCTGATTGGTCCTAGAACAATAGGATTCAGAATGAAGCAGTCTGATTGGTCCTAGAACAATGCAGCAGTATGATTGGTCTGCAGGAGCCACCCAATCCAGCTCTAGATGGAAGTGAATCCACAACCTGATTGGCCTACAGGAGAATTCCGGAATTAGCCAATCACGTGCAGCCCATTGTGTAAATAGTGTATATAAAGCAGATACTTTGGGGAAACTTTCATTCCTCCTCACCACTATGAGCTGAATAAAGAGCATGAAATCCACTCTCGACTCTGAGTATATTTCACTGGCCTAAAACCACCCCTGGGTCTCCCCCAAGGAGCTCCAAGGTGGTGGGGAACTGGACTTTTAGATGTGGGTGCTGAATCAATGGAGACCCCCAAATTTTAAGATTAAAGGTTTAAAGTTTACTAAAAAGATTTTTTTAAAATAATTGTTTTGAAGAAGGTTAAACATAGGAATGGTCGACAGCATACACAACTTTCCTCCCATGGCAGCAAAAGGTACAGTCAAATAAACACAGTTCACTTTCCACCTCTCTAGTTGCAAACAGATATGTAGCTTAGTAGAGCATGAGACTCTAAATTTCAGGGTCATAGGGACGAGCCTGAAGTTGGGCAAGTGGAATGCAAAGTCAGGGATCATAGCTCTCTGAGAGTTAAGTTCTCACCTTCAGGATTCTGTGCCAGCAAGGTAAGTGTCTCTCACCTGTTCCTTTGGTCTGTGGTCCAGCAAAGCGCAGGGTTGATCTTTGAGATCCCTGAGGAGCAAAGAGGAGGTCCTGTTGGAGCTGTGAGCTGACTAACCATTGAAAAGTAAAGTTTCATGCTAACTAATAGGGCTTCCTGAGAGAGTGAATAATGTAATGCCTAAGTTTTTTAAACTATTGTCATTCCTGGTAGCTTACCATTGTGTTTACTGAAATAGATTTGAAGTATTGGGGGGGCATGCTTAATTATGGGAAGGCCACATCTTTCTCTCTGTAGTTCCTGAATAATAAGTGTACTTCAAAAAAGATTTCATTGTCTATGTGGCGTCTGGTTCCTGCTTACAGGAGGGTGATAATTAATGTTTGCTGGTGAACACAAAGATTAGATACAATGATATTTTTGCAACTCTTAGGAGCAGGATGTTTATACTAAGGTCTAGTGACTTTCTGTCTGATCTACTGTAATGCGTTTTTCTTGCGGCTGCCATTGAAGATGGTCCAGAGGTTGCACTTATGTACAATGTGTCTACTGAATTGGTAAGTGAGGCAGCCTGTGGAATCATGTGTCACCAGTCCTGAAAGCACTGGATTGGCTGCTAGTGAGATAACAAACCCAATTCAAGATGTTCCCACCAGCACATAAAGCCTGAAATGGCTTGGGACCCAAATACCTAAAATTGTGCCTTCTGAACATCAAGCACCTCCAGACTCTATGATCTGAGTTGGCACTAACTCGTGACACATAACAGGGCCTTTGCAATCAATGGTTGTTCCCCATTTGTGGAATGACATATGCCTCCATCATTCTTTCAGGAGTTCACATTTCATGTCTGCAGAATACTGTTCCTTGCGACCCTCAGATCATTAAGCAAAATAATGTTTTTAGAATGTTTTTAACTGAACTGCTTTTAGATTTTTTAAAACTGCTTTTAGAATATTTTAGCTATTTTAGAATACTTTTTAAAAATGTGGATGTGTGTGCCACCTTGGGCTGTTTGTGGAGTAAAGGCAAGATATAAATTCAACAAATAAATGTAAGCTGTAAAAGGCACTCTTTGCTGTTGAGGATACCTGTGGTTTGAAAATGATGGATCAAGAGCACCCCCTAGCTACAAAAGCACAGGATGCTGGAGCCCTCCGGCCTCCTTCCCAAAGCTGAGTGGGCTTTAGGAAGGTGGCGGGCAGGTTCTTGGACCTCATCAGAACATTGTGCCTCCCTAAGCTGGGCAGAAGCTTCCTGGGATTTGGGAAGGAGGCATCAGTTTTCCTATAATTTGATATTGCTGGATAGTTTTGATGAACTGCAAAAACATTTTTAGTTTGCTTTCTCTTGCCACCCTGGAACTTTTCTTTATTAGTGTCACTTTGTTTTGTACGATTCCTTGCAAATGAAGGAAAACAACTTTTCTGCTTGTATATGTTGATAATATAATTTTGGTTACTGAGGACAAACAGGATTGTACAAAAATAAGATTGGGTGCAGGCCTGGCCAGAACATAGGCATCCTGATTGTGACAAAGGTGACCTGTGTGCTTGCTTGCTTGCTTGCTTAACAGCTGTTGGGAACTTCAAGGTCCCTGCTCTCCCTTCTTATGGTCTTTGTATTGGACCTGGAGACTCCAACAGAGAGCATTCCATGTCAAGAAGGTGGGCAAGTGGGCACCCTATCAAATGACAGGGCAGGAGTTACACACAGCAGGGCCTTTTCACTAGTGGCGCCCATTGTATGCCTCACTCTTCCAATACCTGCTCTCTTTTGGCCTGTATTTTGGAGCTTTATCATTTAGGAAGACTTTGGAAGAACTGGTTGACGAGTCTTATGAGTTGCTGACGTATGAGTGGATTTTATTTGCTGCTAATCTGTGCTTCTGGTGCACCAGGGTTTACACCAACGTAATAGAGTTGGCCAGAATGCTAGAAGGGATACAATTTACGAGCTTTCTCTATTAACTGCACAGCAGGGGATGTTCAGTCAACAGTGCAAAGGCTGAGCTGAAGCATTCCCTGCTGGTTACCTGCTTTCAGCAATAGGGGTCGCTGTTTGGTAGTACCCGATTGGTTAGCTGTCAGATTCTAGAGCTCCCTATTGGTGGCTCTTAGGTAATTCACAAAATACAGAGTCCATTCATAAAACACAGTGTTCACTCATAAAGCAGTAACATAAATATACATTGCTACATATTGGGTGTATATTTCAGCAGTTGAACGTACAAGTTTATGGCCATGCCTGTAGTGTAGTGCTTATGCGACTGTGAATAAAAGGTGGCTGGGCTCATTGTCTTGGGGTTTTGGGGGGAAGAGTTTACAAAACTGATTTCCAATAAGTGCCCTCCCTTTATTTCCATAACAAGTCCTTGAGTCTGTACTCTGAATGGTGACACCAGGGACCTAGAAGGTGCATGGCTTGTCAGTCCAACCCCTGCACAGTCTCATCAGGGCTGACCTTAAGGCAATTGGAGCAATTGGGCCAAATTGGGGCCCCATGGGCCACTCCCAAGGGGGCCCCTGCACCAGGGCAATCTAGATGGATTTTATTTATATCTATAAGATTTTGCAGATGAACTGGGGCCCTACAAAAAATTAGACCCCACTAGCTAGCCCTAAGTCTAATAGTTGCTGGGCCTGAGTTGCCCTGCCCTTGCACGAAGTCTTGAGTTTACAATTTTGGGAGAGGGGAGACTGCGGCACTGGGGAGCAGGCAGGCTGGCGAGGCCCCCTAGATTTAGAGGCCTGAGTTGTCCTGCCCTCACATAAAGTATTGGGTTTGCAATTTTGGGAGAGGGGAGACTGGCACTGGGGAGTGGGCAGGCTGGTGAGGCCCCCTAGATTTAGAGGCCCTAGGCTTCAGCCTACTTAACCTATACATAAATCCGGCACTGGATTTGGCACAGTGAAGAGTATTCTCAGCCCTCTTGCTATTTCAACAGCTACATTCAAAGTAAGCTGCCTTTCTATTAAGGGTTTCCCTTGAAGTCTGGAAGGTTTCCAGAACAATTGGTCTTTAATCATTTCTTCATATATGTTGCCAAAAACACAAGTAGCACTCAATGCACATAATGCAGTTGCATATTGATCTAGTCTCCTGGTAACTGAACCCTCAAAGGGAATATGTACTGTTCAGCAATCACATTTATAGGGGAATTAAAGTGCTCATCCCGAAGTACTTCATACGGATTTGCATCCTGTGCCACAGCAGGAAGGGAGGATAGATTAATACTGTACAGTGGTACCTTAGGTTAAGTACTTAATTCGTTCCGGAGGTCCGTTCCTAACCTGAAACTGTTCTTAACCTGAAGCACCACTTTAGCTAATGGGGCCTCCTGCTGCTGCCGCGCCGCCGGAGCATGATTTCTGTTCTCATCCTGAAGCAAAGTTCTTAACCTGAGGTACTATTTCTGGGTTAGCGGAGTCTGTAACCTGAAGCGTCTGTTACCTGAAGCGTATGTAACCCGGGGTACCACTGTATAGACCTTCTGGGGCCAAGCAGTGAAGTAAAGTCTTCAGTTTAGCATTTATCTCAATGGTAAGGAGATAACAGTAATTGCAAAAGTGGGCCTTGCACTGTTTTCAGGAACGTGGAGGTTCCCAAGGGTGGGCAGGAAGAAAAGTGGTGAATGTGATTTGGTTGATGGAGTGGCAGGAGAAGCTGCAGCAAAATCAAGGAAATGCAAAGGCTCAAGAACTGAAATACGGAAGCAGCAGCTGCTGCTGCTACAAAGAGCAGGAGATCCCTCTTGAGGCCTTGCACTGTCATGAACTGGTGCAGAAAACGACTGAAGGGCTTAGAAGTTTAAGCAGAATATGCAGGCGGGAAGCTTAATAATAATAATAATAATATTTTTTATTATTTTATTATTTATACCCCACCCATCTGGCTGGGCTTCCCCAGCCACTCTGGGTGGCTCCCAGCAGAACACTAAAAACAGAATAAAACTTCAAACATTAAAAACTTCCCTAAACAGGGCTGTCTTCAGATGTCTGGAGCTTGTTTCCTGTGGGTGATAGGGAGTGATCTGGGCCAATAATGTCAAAATAAAACCTGCCTTTGCTTCATTTCAGGACCTGTGAAACCACCAGATGAACTGATTCTTTTTCCTCACGCTTTTCCTGACCCATAGCAAGGGGGGCATATCATCAGATTTGTATTGATTTAGGAGGGGCAGTTCCCCCTCCGTTCTGCTTTGCTATGCCCATGACGGGGCTTACCCGGACGCCCAATATTTTATTTATAGTATTGACACCCCTGGACACGTGTCCGCCGCGATGCACCCCGCCCTGCCACGCGTCCTGTCTGGCGCCGCCCCGCAGGCCGCTGCGCGAAGTGCATCTGTCTGTGGAGCCATCCTGTTCCGGCATCGGGTTTGTAGCCCGATCCCGTGCACGGAGTTGGGCGGCACTTCACCTGCAAGGGGCCGGCCGTCCTGTCAGAGCAGGAAGACAAAGACAATCAGCCTTACCCCCCAGGACAGGGCTGGCCGTCTGAACCAGCCTGCGTGGTGCGCAGGTGCGCTCGGGCAGTCCCTCCGCGCGGAAGCGGAGCACCCCGCCCTGCACGCCCGAGGTGCGCCTCTCGCAGGCCGGCTCACAAAAGGGGCGAGTCCCGAGGTCGGCTCCGCCCGCCTGCAGACGCGGAAGTGTTGGCCTCTGGGACAGCAGGAGCCGAAGTGGGACGCGGGAGTCATGGCGCCGGCGGGACTGAAGGCGATAGTGGGCGAGAGTGAGTGGGGACAGGCGGCGGGAGGAGGGCGCTCGCCCGACAGGGGGCACGACACGCGTGCCCCACACCATGTGTGTATCCAGATATATTTGCGTGCGCGCGCCTGAGAGAGAGCGCGCAGTTCTTGGCTTTCACGGGGTGGGTGGGGAGGATGAAAGGGTGTCGTTTCCTCCCTGTCACACAGCCTTTCACGCAATCGCGGAGAGCGATTTTGCCCCGTCAAGATGGGGGACGCCGCTGGCCCCCCTCTTTCCCTCACCCCCCCCCATATTTCATATTGTGTCTTCCGGGGGAGGGTCCTCACACGAGATCTCTGCGCTTTTTGGCGTAGTCACAGGTGCCTCGGTGATAGCAGCACTCCCTGGCGAGGGCAGGCCACCGACTCTCTTCTTCTAGAACGTGAGAATTGGGCTTTAAAACTCCGGTTGGTGTTTCCTAGGCAGTGCCGTCTGAAGTATTCGTATTCTTCCCTTGTGCACCATCAGTACACTAAAACATGAGACTCATTAATCTCAGGGGGTCAAGGATTCGAGCCCCACGTTGGCCAAAAATATTCCTGCATTGCAGGGGGTTGGACTAGATGACCCTGGGAGATCCCTTCCAACTCTGATTCTATCCATTTATTCTGAATTAAGTGATCAGGCATTGCTAATGTAATCTTCTAACTGTGGTCACTGAACCCTCCTCTCTAAGAGATTCCTCCTTATCTTTTAAAGAGTTTCAGCACTAAACTGTTCTTAGGATGCACCCCCACCTCCGCCACCCTTAGTACACAAGTTAAACATTATGTCTTATCATTTAAAAGCATTTCTTTCTGTCTGGTTTTTAGTGCCTATTCGGAATATGTAATCGTGCTCCATCTTCATGATGATGATCTTTTAAATATCTGAAAACTGCCAAAATGTGTCCTCTCTGCTCAGTTTATCTTTTTTCCTGTGCTAAATATACTTGGGTTTTTTTGCCCTGGTATCCTTTGTTTTGCTTTCTCTTCACAGTTGTTTGCTAAATCTTTCACAATTTGGCAGCATCCTTCCCTGAATTGTAGCAACTTAAGAGTGGCACAGTTTACTCCAGTCTGCTTGAAGTTATCAGTTTACTCTGTTTACAGTGAGATGCTTGATGGTATAACAGAAACTGGGACAGGTTGTAAGAACAACAACATCATAGATCGTACCCAAAGTTTCTGTCAACAGTAGGGATTGGCCAAGGTGCTTGTTACTCCTCATTTGTATGATAATTCCTTACAATTAAAAGTAGTTTGAACAGTCAAGGGTGGTTTTACTCTTAGGTTACAGTCCTACTATGCACAATTATCCTTGAGCTTATTCCTGAGTAAACATCCTAAGAGTGGGCTATAAGTTTCTTGATTTCTTGTTTGGCAGCAGGTTAAGACCAGATTTAATCAAGGCAGATGATACAGAACCAGTTAGCTTGTAATGCTAATTTTATGTAAATGTGCTGAAATAAGGTAAAGTAAACTATTGTCTCTATTAGTCAACTGTTGTGTGAGAGAAGATGAATGATTGTTCTAATAATTCTTGTAGTTTCTTTTGATGCTTGTTACACAAAGTGGCTGCATTTTATGGATGTTACCCTCTGGGTACTAATCCCTACCTGCTTGCAGTGGCGAGGGGCAAAGGTGTGGAGAGGGTTGGAAAAGAGAGAGGGTGAATCAGTTCCTGCATTGGTCAGTGAGAATTATGAGATCTTAACATTCTGCACTTCTGATGGCCTGTATTGTTGTTTTTAAAGGAGTGCATGCAGGTGTTCGAAACACTTGTTTATAAGCTCTGAAAACACAGGTGGTTCAGTGGGAGGAATGAGGGGAGTGATAGCAGAGACAAATTATTTGAATTCTGGACCCATCCCATCATCCCATTCTGCCTACTGGGGTGGACAGGAAACAGGATCAAACTAAATAAATCCAAAGATAATGGTGTGGAGCCAAAATATTACTATTTTATTTTTTCCAGTAATTTATATACTGCTTCTTAAGCATTGTCCAATGAGGTTTTCTTAGTGGGGTACAGCAAGAGAGAGAATCAGGTAGAATTCCATTGTAGTGCTGCAAGCAACTAAATGCATAAAACTAATGACTTTATGCAAGAAAGCTTGTGCCTGCGAGCACCCCAAGATGGTGTTTAATTAAAGCATTGTATTAGTAATTGGCTAATCTTGAAACTGTTGCACACTCTAATACTTACAGGTGCTTTGACTGTCATCACTGGGTTATTCCATGCATGATGCAGCAAATGAGTGTTACTTCATAGAAATGTGACATGGAAAAGATAATCTGTGGGATGTTACTACTGTTTTAGAACCCCTGCCCTTCAAATTCTAGTTACAGGTAGGTAGCCGTGTTGGTCTGCCTTAGTCGAAACAAACAAACAAACAAACCAAATTCCTTCCAGTAGCACCTTAGAGACCAACTAAGTTTGTTATTGGTATGATCTTTCGTGTGCATGCACACTTCTTCAAATTCTGACAGCTTCCCCTGCTCCCTGTATGTAGCAACTAGGCCACTGAATTCCCAATGGATGAATGGAGACTGACTGAATTAAAACCCTCCCTTAAGGAAACATCAGGAGATTTCCTAATTCACCTACAAGTAGTAGTATGAAGCAATCTTAATTAGAAGTGTGTCTTACAAAATCCTATTGTTAGTGATAGTGCCATGAAAGATACATAACTGGTGTTGCTATTAACAACTAGGGACCTGAGGTTAAGAAAGAGAATTTTGCTGGAAGCCACAAAATGAGTCCTTAGGAGAGGTGGGGCTTTAACTGAACCTTCCCAGAGCAAATTCCAGTGCTTCAAGTGCAATGTGAGCAAGACATGTATTTAGGTTTGTTTTCATTCCTACTGGATATGTGAACAGACCTAATACATTCATTCTGCGGAGAGAGAGATGATGATGGTGGTGGTTTATGAGCATTATGAGACTCTGACCTTTTCTTCCTGTTTGAATTTACTGACAACGGTTTCATTCTAACACTTATTAAATCTACTAAAGTCTAGCAACTACCAGAATCACAGTGCTCTGCGCACTTGACATAAAAAACTGCCGAGAGCCAAACCTTGTAGATTTGCATAGTATAGCCTTCATTCTTCATGGCTTACGTACAGTGATAACTACTGGAAGAAAAGGAACGTTTCAAATTATTAAGGCTGTCAATCAGTTGAAGAACTTTTGTTTGTATCATAGACATGACTTTTAAAATTACTTAATGTCACTGCATGTTTAGAAATGCATATCTTCCCTTTGCACTTTTTTGCTGTAGAAAGTGATGTGCATTTAATAAAACATACTTGTTGTTTGAAGTGTGAATTGGTTCTGAGTAAAGGGGAAGCCTTCACTGCTAAGAACAGTCGTTATCTAGACTGCTTACGCTTGCTCTTAAAGATAATAATTTTGTAAGTCTTGTTTCTTCCTTTGCTGAAATGTCAAGCCAATAACTGAGAATTTGCAGGTGGGCTCTTATTTTGAGACACTACTTCCATTTGCAAAAGAATAACAGGTATGTGATACGGAGTCCTCAGAATAGTTATCATCTGCTTGCTTCCGGTGAGAGTTTGGTGCAATAACCACTAAATCAAGTTTCAGTCTCTCTCAAAGGATTTGATGATGGCTTTTAGTCTCCAGTAGCTAAAGAACGAGAACTGTTGTTCTTCCACTCCATACAACCACAGTATAAGTAGCTGAGTACAGTGGTGCCTCGCAAGACGAAAAGAATCTGTTCTGTGATTCTCTTCGTCTAGCGGTTTTTTCGTCTTGCAAAGCAAGCCCATTGAAGGATTAGCAGATTAGCGCTATTAGCAGCTTTTAGCGGCTTTTAGCGGCTTATCTGCTGATCGGATCAGCTGATAAGTGGCTTAGCAGCTTAGAAAAAGGGGGGGAGGAAAAAAAACCAGCAGGAACTCGCAAGACATTGTCGTCTTGCGAAGCAAGCCCATAGGAAATTCGTTTTGCGAAGAACCTCCAAAACGGAAAACTCTTTCGTCTAGCAAGTTTTCCGTCTTGCGAGGCATTCGTCTTGCGGGGCACCACTGTAGTAACAGAATATGGAGCTTGAGCTGCTGAGTTCAACAGCATAACCGCGTGGCATTGTTTAACTCTGTTAGTTTGAGCAGATCTTCCGTAGATTTTGATTAATTTTTTTAAGTTTGCAGTATTACAAATTCCAAAAGAGTGGCTGATTCTAGAACTTCTCCATCAAACATAGACTTAACATCTGGAAGAGGAGTGAGATCACACCTAATAAGCTGGTATTAGCTCAGTTGGTAGAGCATGAGACTCTTAATCCCAGGGTTGTGGGTTCAAGCCCCACTTTGGGCAAAAAAATCCTTCATTGCAGGGGGTTGGACTAAATGACCCATGTGGTCCCTTCCAACTTCACAATTATCTGATAAATGATTCTGTGACCTTTGTGTGTTCTACTGTGAAGGTCTGAAAGGCCATTCTGTGCATCTAGAGCATTGATTCCAAAACTTTTTTGGGCCACTGCCTCCTTGGTTCCATAAACTGATTCCCAGTTCCCCCTACCCTACCATATTAAAAGCATTATTCAGAATAGCAGTTTCCACAACACACTAAGGAAGGTAATAACACAATAAAATTCAAAAAGTAACAATTAATTGCATATTTATTAAAAATCCAGTTTGAGCTATTTAGTTTAATTAATTTAGCAGAATTCATGAATTTCCTTTTCAAAGTCTGATAGTCATTTAACAAGAGTCTTAAGAGGTACCACATATAGTAACTACTTCACTGTTCAGTAACTCATCAGTGCAATGGATGGGCTTGATGAAGTGATACCAGTTTCCAAATGTCTGGTTTAAAGTCACTTAACAGGAGTCTTAAATCACTGTGCTTAGGAATCTGGAGTTGATTCCTTTGCTTGGTGACAGGTTTTATGGCCACACTAAACCATGTTCCACCAAATATGATGTTGCAAATCCAACAGTGAGTTTCTTAACTACTGTTCATAGTGCAGAATCCTTCAGTAACCAAAACTCTTTGTACAATTTCTTAAACTTTGACTTCAGCTCAGAGTCATTTTGTAGCTTGGTTAGTTCTTCCTCCATTACCCCAACTTCCTCAGTATCTGAAAATGGATTTATCACCCAATCTGGAATTACCACCAAAAGAACATCCCCAAATCACTCAAACATATATGCAGTATATCCAGGCGGTAAAATAACCTTGCAGATCATCATTTCTTATCCCACCTTTCTCTTCTAGCTCAGATATATATGGAAATTGGTGTCACTCGAGACAGCCTATATTGTGCTTGAATAGAGTTAATAAGAAATATTGACTCCCCATTTGTATCTGTTTCTCTTTGCCTTGCAAATAACAACTCTGGAGCCAAACTTTCATCTTTTATAAAGCGCACATAAGCGAGAAGCAAAGATTCATTGCCTGGCGGAATTGACTCATCCAGCAGTAATGTGAATTCTGTTGTCCTCAGTAAGCTGCACAATGTCTCTTCAACATTCTCAGCCATTTCATCTAGGTGTCTTTGCACTGAATTGTTGCTGAGAAGAATAATCTTAATTATATGGTGTGGTGACTTATGCAAAACAGCACTCGGAACCTCACTAACTGCTGGTAGGAGGAGTTCTTCACCAGTAGCATTTGGCTTTCCGGACTTAGCAATCAACAATGAAACAATCAACAGTACAATGTGAGGAAGGTGTTTTGCTCTAGTCCGTAATCCCACTGCCCCTCAGGGAGTGGTGCCTACACACTTTGGGAACCATCAGTCCAAAATGTGCTCTTCATGTGACTGGAAACCCTGGGGCAATCCATTTCAGTTTGTTTAATCTGCTGCAGCATTCTAGAAATTAACCAGATTGTCACGGTATGAGGTTCTTATAGGTAGAAGCAGTCCACTGTCTCCAAATTTATGGACAGTGTTAGAATCTCAGCTATATAAACTAATCACCAAATGGCACCTTAAACTTAGGTTGTGGTCGCCAAACTAGAATGTCTAGGTGCCTTTTTTCCAATGGGATTTAAAAATTTATTTTATTCATATTATTTCTGTACCACTTTATATTTTAAAGGAAAAAAATCTCAAAGTGGTTTAAAACATCAAATAAAACAATCCAGAATAAAACAAATTCAAGCTTCAAGGGAAATTCTTCAGATCATTCCCTAAGTGACATTTTGCTTTCCCCATATTTATTTACCTTCTTAATTTATATAGCTGCCCCATAGCAAAAGTACTCAAGGAAGCCAGTGTGGTGTAGTGGTTCAAGTGTCAGGCTAGAACTTGAGAGACCAGAGTTCAAAGTCCCGCTCAGTCATGAAGCTCACCAGGTGACATTGGGCCAGTCACAGCCTCTTAACCTATCTCACAGGGTCATTGCAAGGATTAACTGAGGAGGGGAGTGAACCATGTACTCCTTGGGGGGGAAAGGTGGGATATAAAGGCAATAAATAAGTTCTTCTGCTAACCTGCTTAGGAAAGCTGGAGAGGCCAGCCAGTTGGAGATGTCAGTCGCCAGCCTGGCATCTAGAAATCTCTACATGGTCACAATTGAACCTGCACCAGTTGCAAAACACGCCTGGTGCCTGGCTAATTTCTAACACTGTTCATGAAATGAGGCAGTGGGCTTGAGTTGGAAGTACAGTGATGTACACAGGCCTCTTCTTCAATCCTCAACCTGTATGTTGACTCCAACCATAGTAAACCTGTTCATGTTGATGACTCCAACCATAGTAAACCTGTTCATATTAAAGCCTCTGTGGCATTTTTTCTGCCCTTCTCATTGTGTTGCAGTCTACTTTAAAGGGACATTAAGGTCACCTGTGTGTGTTTTCTCCCCTTTGCCTGCCCAGAACAACTCCACTCTAGCTTAACTCTGCATGAGTGTTCTGTTCAAATCCTTCAGAAGCAGGACAGTATAGAGGGAGCTACAAGAAGAATTGAGCAGCAAAAATAAATCAGGTCCTGGTGACCACAGCAGGAAAGGGTCTGACTCACTTAAGAGGCTCTTATTTTAATTTGTGATGCAGCCATTTAATAGATTCAAATAGGTCACCTAATGTACTGATGGCTTCAGCCCTATTTCTAGCCATTTCCCGCTGTGATTCTCAGAAATGTGGTTTGTTTTGTTCCCACTTCACCATTTTATTTATCTGTCCTCTTTTAAAGAAAATTGGTTAAAACAGCATGCGCGCGCGCACACACACACACACACACACACATATATGGGAATTAGGCTGCTCCTCATCTCTGCTCCTGCCCAATCTGATTCCTACTCAACCCCCATGTTTCCACTACTCCCAGGTAGCTGGGACTAGTAGTGGGCATGAAGTCATGCCTGCAGTCTCCCTAGAGTTGCATGCATCTCACTGTAACAAGCCACTGTATTATCTGCATGCTGAACAGAATCGCTGGCACCTGCAGGCAGTTCTTGTCTACAGGCAACCATCTAAGGTTTTTTTTTTTTTTTTTTTTTTAAAAAGAGATTTGAAAATAGTAACTGCAGAAGGAGCACTAGCTAAAAAGCAGTATTAGTGTTGGTGGGACTTGTCTGAACAGGGAATGGGAACCTGTGAACTTCCCAACTTCCATCCGTCTCTGCATGTATGACCAATGGTCACAAATTATGGCAGTTACAGTCCAGCAATATCCAGTTCCTCATCTCTGAGGTAGAAAAACAAATAGCAGTAGCTGGTTGATTCCATGTGTAAAAGCACTTAACAGGATAACTTGATTCTTCAGCTATGGTCGTTTTAGTTCTTGAAATTCCAGTGATGTATGAAGATTGTTGTTAGGGTAATACCTCGTTATCTAGTTTTGGATTTGTGTTGTCGAGCTGTTGTTTGATTCCAGACCACAAAAGCGAAGGGTGGAACATAATCGCCAATGTTTTCCAAGTTTTCCACCCAAGCCTAGGGTTTGCTTGGAATTTGTTGGTTTACCCTCCATTGTGATGGAAGATTAGGGGTTGTTACTTGCAATTATTCGTTCCAGATTCATCTAACATATAGACTTGTTCAGAGAAGGGTGGCTGTGAATTGAAAGTTTTTTAAAAAAATATTAATTTGTGACCAAAAGCTCTGGAAAGTACTGTTGCGTACATACCCTTGCCTTGCATTTTAATGGTATGACATGGGCCAAAGTGGAGATCTACTGGACAATATCACATACTGGCTTCAACATATGGTAGATCCACACCAGGCAGCCATGGACATCTTGGGTTATGAAGCAGGCTTGTTTCAACACCAGAGAAGGGAATGCATGAGATTGAGACTGATAGTAGCTTGTTCCTATGATTGATTGATTCTGTGCCGCTTTCCATTCAAGTCCATCCCACAATGGCTCATAAAAAATAAGTATCAGCAGTAGCAATAAATTTAATAATAGAACACAGAACAAAACATCTCATCTCAATGAGATGAGACCATTATAAGCTGATTCTACAAAGTCATATAATTAAGAATTAACAATAAAACAATTATAAGCATAGCTTACATTATATGCAAATGCAGGCATGGGCAGTTTATATATTTAGACTAATGTCTTTCTTCATTCAGCTGGTAACATTCAAAGTCCAGACTCTGCTAGAAGAGTCTGGACTTTGTTCCAGAGGAACAAAATAATCAGTACCAAAGAAGAGAGAGAAATGGGGCTGGGGGAGAAAAATATCCCTCAAGTGGTGCAAGGAGAACAGTTTGTTACATTTCAGATATGAAACTTGTTCAAGGGCAACCTCTTTATATATTACACACTGGTGCTTATGAACACACTTAAATGCTCTTCTAGAATGTAGATTCTTTTACCCCACAGACTAGGGTCAAACCTTTTTTTCCATCATTAATGTCTGAGTGTGTCTGGGATGAATATTGCAAGGCTGGCGAAGGGTGGCTGCAATCTAGAGCTTATAATTTTTGGGTACTCAAAAGTAATAGAACGGTAATCAGGACTGAGTATAGCCTGTTCCTTTATCAGTTGTTCCAAGAAATGCTGAAGCTTGGATAAATCATAAAAATTAAGCCAGTTTTTTCCTCCCCCCACAAAAAATGGTGTGTGTATGTGTAGTTTGTTCTTTTGCATGCATAATTTAGCACCTCATCCTTTCTGTAAGAAACATAGTGTCCCAAACGTACTGCTATTCCTCCCTAGAATATCAGTTAAGAGGTGGCAACTGTCCCAAGACCACCCTGTACATTATAAGTGGGCATTATAGGCCTGGAACTCCCCAGACCAAGATCAGTTTTCTTCTTGCCACCATTCATTGGCTCTTGGGTGCTAGATCTGGGAAGAGGTGCAGGAAGAAGAGAAGACAAGGAAAGCCGCTCCGCTGGCTGCTGTAATCGCTTATCTCCCCTTGGGCTTCTCAGATTTTTAACATGCATACATTCTTTCAAGCCTACTTTCCCAGAACTGCAAACTGGTTTTGTTTTTGTTATTCTAGCAGTTCTGCTGAATTGTACAGTACAATGCTGAAGGCTACAATGCAGCAGGAGCCACATTAACAAATGCCTTGTACACCTTTTAGTTGAAGACACACATTGTTGACAGCCTGCTAGTTTTCTGAATCCTCTCTCATGGAGTGTGAAAGCCACTATCATGTGTAAATTTACTGAGAAGGCATCATTTCATCAGGCTTTCCGTTTCTCCTGCCACAAATGGAAAGTATTCTGAACACTACTAAGAAATGAAAGAACTTTCTTTGGGTTTCTGTTGCTGCCCTACATTGGTGCCTGTGTAGAGGCTTGCTTGCTTGATAATTTATTTTTTATTTGAACTTTTTAATCACTTGTTACACTCTAGGCAGGGGGATTATGGGTTCAGAATCTTATTACTCTCTCAGTGAAATGTGCATGTAAATAGGCACTTATTTTGGATAAGTAATAGGTGCCTGTTTTAGTTGAGTCAAGAATGGAAAATTCTAGTTGAGCTGCTGAGTATCTGTACGGGGGTGGGGTGGGGTGGTCTGTTCTGCTGAGTTCCTGTGCTCAGTGTGGAAGCCAGGCCTGGTTCCCCCTTGCCCGTCTCAAAACTAGTTAAGTACAAAATGGCCTCTTTCTCAACTGAAAAAGTGTGAATGTTTAAATGCAGTTGGTTTCTTTCAGTGGTACTTGGCAAGAGAACTGTTTCAGCAAGATGGTCGCAAGTGGGTAACTGGGAATGGTTTTTTGAGCAGAACCCCCCTTAAGGACAAAAGCAAATGAGACTGAGAAATATGAGAGCTTATTAAGTGCTGGATTAACTTGCCAGCAGAGCGACAAATAATTACTCTAGTTTTCACAAGTCTTACAGGAGAGCTCCATGGGAGCAGGCCTGTCTCAGGCAGAGCTAGGCGAAAACGTGCTTTCATGATTATCAGAAGGAAGACAAGCACCAATTTAAGCCTCTCTCCTGGAAAAATCTTTGAGGTAGCTGTTTCCCATTTGATCTATTTTTATATTCCCCTTGGAGTGCACAATACAGTTCTTGAGTCATATCGATTAAGTTATAACACATTTTATCTGGATTTTTGCTTTTTTGCTGTGTTCATGTTTAAATATAGATTTGTGACCCCCACCCCTTTTAAACTTTTTTTGGGGGGGGTCTTTATTTTTATAAATGCCAAAGAGTCACAATGTTAATATGTATAAAAATTGGACTTGTCCAAAAATAGAAATAAAAGCAGGAAGTGTGATATTCTGACTAAATCCAGTGACGTCACCATGAAGGCATAGTTAGGCCATTTTGCATAGTGCCTGTACTTGATTCTGATATTGCAGAATAAATCTGAAGCTTAGTTTGCGCACCAAGTAGGCATGTGAAATGATTTTATACTGATTCACTCCCCTCAGGGCAGGCAGCTCACCAGACTTGCTGCCCATGTAGCCTGGTAATTATTACCTAACGGTGGGCAGGCTAGGAGGAGGTGGAGAGAGAAATTTTTGTACTTGTAAAACAGCTTCAAGGCCACAGACGTCCAGCCTGCTCGCTCTCCCAACTGGTGGTGAATGAAGGTTTCTTGGACTGAGATGCTTGACTGGCCTCTTTATAGTATTGGTTACTAGATGTTTATAGCAAGAGCTGTTACTGCGTGTCAAGGCTGGCACTGTTGTAAGAGGGTTATTTTTCCTGACATGAGGAAAGCAAGTGTTTGTAAGATGCAGCAAGCAGGCCAGACTGGCCTGTTCCTTTGTGATGATTCACTGTGAGACAAAATTTATTTTACTGGTCTCATACACCTTGAAGAGAAGAGAATTGGTGATCAAGGAAGTTTTCTTACATTTCTGTCTGGGGTAGTTTCTCTGTTTTTCTTAATTGGGGACGTTTATATATGCACCTTGGATATCCTGACACAGTGTCCAAGGTTTACCAGGGTGTTGCCCTTTGTCTGCAAATGTTTGTTATCTTGGGTTAAGGACTGTACTGAGTGTTTGTACTTGCAAGCTGATTTGTGGGGTCAACTTGCTCCTTTGTCGCTTGGCAACAAATGCTCTCTCTTGCTTTATAAGGTATGCTTTTTGTAGTTTTTGATTATATCAGCTACTAAAAGGCTCAGAGAAAAAGCATTCTTTCCCAAAGACATGTTTAACAGATCAGTCCCCAACCTTTCTTGAAAACACCCAAGGAAAGAGAATATGCTGCATAAGTGGCTGCACTTTGAATTTTCACTGTAGTATCAATTTGCTTCCCTTCAGCTGAAAAAAGGCTTCTTTCATATGCTCCGTGATGTTATTCACACTGCAAGGCTGTGGACAGTCTCCCCATGTCACATTCTGGAAATTCTATTCAATTGTGATTTAAAAGTAGAAGTTGGAGAAATGAGGCCTTCAGACTTTCTGAAATTTTGTCCCATTCCCATAATTGAAGCTAGATGTGATACGCAAAACCTTTCATTTCCTCCACTACCCACAGTTGTCATCCCTGTCCTCTAGTTGGGATGCAAATAGCTGTGCTATATTAATAGTTTCAGATCTTTGGCACCAAATGTTGTGGACATCTGCAATTACAAGGTGTTTCCTGGTAGATTATGCAGGGTTAGTGGGTGATCCTCTGGCAGTGCTCTCTGCCAAAGCTGTTAGTGCATTATGAACTTCTGCATCATCAGTCCACCATGCGTGTGCAATGACGCTGGTGTGATGGCACTGGTGCCTCTCATGTGCCAGGCAATCCTTACAGCACAATCCTATTCATGTGCACTTGGAACTGTTCAGTAGAGTTCAGTGGGGCTCACTTCCAGATAAAGTATTTTTCGCTCCAAAAGATGCATCTGACCATAAGACGCACCTAGTTTTTAGAGGAGAAAAACACGAAAAAAAATATTCTGAATCAAATGTTGTACTAAACTATTTAAAGCAGCAAAGTGGGCTGCTCCTGTCCGCTTTGCTGCTTTAAAGCGAGCCATGGAGGAGGGAAAGAAGGGGAGCTGCCTGCTTTGCTGCTTTAAAGTGAGCCACGGAGGAGGGACGGATGGGAGCCGTGGCTCCCCTTCCTTCCCTCCTCTGTGGCTCACTTTAAAGCAGCAAAGTGGACAGGAGCTGCTTACAAGTCCCTCCTCCGTGCAGCATTCGCTTCATAAGATGCACAGACAATTCCCCTTACTTTTTAGGAGGGAAAAAGTGTGTCTTATGGAGTGAAAAATATGATAAGTGTGTGCAGATTGTAGCCTAAGCCCCTTTTCGTATCTCTGTCTTATGCTAGCACTTTCTCAGACTAGGAGTAGACCCAGGCTGCCTCTTGCCTTTTATTTCAGTCTACATACAAGTGCTTCTTGTTTCCCAGGCATGGTTGCTTTTCAAAGATGCTATGTGAATTTTGCATTTTCAAAAGTTTGATTGGGTCTTTGTGGCTAAAAGACATAAGAGAAACAAATGTGTTTCATTTAGAGGAACTTGCTTTCTGTGTGGATTCAAGGCTTCTTTTCTACTGAGGTGGAAGGTTGGAAAACTGCCCAAACCTTCTTTCCCTGAGAAGGCCACTTTCTGTCACCACATTACAAGGTCAGGTCTCTGTGGAGAGGGATCTCTCATTGTTCACACTTGTCTTTACTTCTGAATGGCAGTCCATGATTATGTCAGTGACACCTGCTGAGCTGATTTTGAATTACTTGCACTCCCCATGAAGACAGTTGTTTGACTTCCATAGAAACCTTTACTATTATTTAACATTTTGGATCAGGACAAGAATACATCATATGGAATAGAACAGATTTGCAACGATATCCACTAGTGGAGAGTAGAAATTGCCTCTGGGAGGCTAGGTAAATCAGTTTTTGTATTACACATGCACACATCCCATAGGGCCATATGTCTCTCTTGTCTCCCTTCTAACATCCAGTCAGGGGTGGGGAATGTCTGGCTCTTTAGCTGTTATTGGACTCCAGCTCCTGTCACCCCTGACCATTTTCCACACTGGCTGGGACTGATGGGAATTGAGATCCAATAGTATCTGGAAGGCCACAATTTTCAACAGTCTGCCTGTAAAAGTCAGTGTGGTTCTTAGTTTCTGACTTGGTTCTGTTTGACGAATACACTCTGATTGGTTAGATTCCCATTGGCTTAACAACTGGCTTCTGGTGTCTGCTTCCTAGAACTTTGTTCCATGTCATTGTTGCCTGTTGAGATACTGTGTCACCTGAAAAAGCATTTGTTTTTCAACAAACAAGGAACAGATACTTATTTTGGGATGATTCTGGAACTGTCAGGCTAGTTATAAACATACTTACCAGAGAGTAAGTTCCAGTGGGTGGTATACAGTGTTAGTCCTACTTGGAACATACCCAGTTAAATGACTGGACATGGCTAACTTAGATCCTTGAATTTCAGTAGGTCTCTCCTGAGTAGAACTTAGTTTCTTCCAAATTCTATTGGTTGTATCCAACTTCCTTCTGAGTAAGCATGTTTAGGATTGCATTGTGTATGCAATAACTGACTGAGCAGATAAAAATGTAGCTCTACACTTCTAGTCCAGCAATAATCACTTTCAGATGATTATAGGTCACTCTGGAGACATTCCGTTCCAGTATAACAATTCTGGTTTTGCAATATCTGAAAATGTCCTTGGAGAAAGCAACTGTAAGTCTCAGCTTCCCTGATTTGCTATGTGGACAGTGTCCATGCCATTATTGCTATGTTGCTATCTTATGTTCTGTGAAAACTGTTTGTTGTAGCAAGTTAGCTAGTGCCTTTGGTGGGGATGGCATTATTTATTACATATTTTTCCATTGTGGAACTCAAAAGCTGTGCACATGAGGTTCTGAAGACGTCTCCCATCCAACCACTGACCAGACCCAGACCTGCTTACCTTCAGCAAGGTGGCTGCATCAGGTGCCCTCAGACCATGCCTTGGGACATGTCTAGAGCAGGTGATATCTAAAACTGATCGTACAGGAATGGGAGCATTTCCAGTATGCCTTTCATACTCCAAAAGGTCCAGTTTGACTAGTTCTCTGTTCTGTTCTGTTCTGCTTATCATGTTGCCTAATGCAGTAAGCACTTCAATGCTAGCTGCCAGGTGTTGGTATGATAGCAACCTTCCCTTCTTTCTCATAAAGCAGGTGTGGAATGGAAACTGCCAGATAGCAGAGCTGAGCTAATTGAGATTGGAGTTGAAGCTAAACTTGGTTAATAGAAGAATAGAGAAGCTCTTTAATTATAGTAGCATGATTGACATAAACAGTTTTCCATTGCTCCACGTCGTTCAAACAAGGACTTAACTGTAGCTTAGAAACAAGCTACAAATTGCATGTAGCTGTCTGTGTGACTGTTTTTCTTGATGCATCTTTGAGATGAGCCCATAGTTGGAGGTTAGGGATGAGAATTGGTCATTTTTCTACTCCAAGCCCCCTCCTACATTTGTTCCCTCTCTCCTCTTCCCAGCCATAAGGTTGCAAGTATGTGTTTACCTGTGTTTTGAACCCTGAGGAAAGGAAACGGATGAGGAGTGAATTTCAGAGGGGGAAGTGGCCAGCGGGGAAAGAGTTAAGCACCACACCCACTGCTTCCTCGTTTGGAATGCCTCCCTCCCTCCCTGCTTTACTAGAAACACTTTGTGTGCAATGGGCAGTGTGTCTCTTGCATAGAAGATAGTTTGAAAGAGGATTGCTCATGATAATTTCTCTGACATGTACAATTAGTATCACAAGGGCTTGCTGTGATTTTGGTTGTAACTTGCATTATCTGTTCAAGAATAGTAAGAGACATATGTGGCGTAGTTAAAAATAAAGGGCAAGGGTGAAGGGCGGATTAGTTTTGGGGAGTCACCTTCTTTGCTTTTCCATCCTGCATCTGATCCATGCTACCATGTACGGTCCTGAAGTCGAAAGGGCCAATCTGTTGCCAGAAAGTCCCATTTTGAGGGCACTTCTTAATATATAGGATGCCCAGGGTTGGGTATCATGGACCTCATCTTGCAAAGGGAGAGTGCTGTGTTTTGGGGGTCACGTTTGGAGCGGGGGCATACTTTGCAGACCATGGGGGAAGACAGCAGAATCTGAAGCAGGTCCTGTGAGCTCATAGCGTCAGAAAGCCCAGAAGAGTTTTAGCTTCTTGTCAGGGAAGAAGCATCAGTCATGAAACAAAATGGAATTTTTTTTTTTTACAAGCCTGAAACACACTTAAAGGATTGTATTTCTCAGCAGACATTCTAATCAGTAGCAAATACCAAAGTAGTTGATTAAATGACAATTCCTGTGGCGTATTATTAGATGCACAATATAGATGAGATGAATAAACAGTAGATAATTGTATCCAAAGTCAAATTACCTAGCCGCAAGGTCGACATAAGAAGTTGATCCTAATATGCATTTGCTTGTGTTAAATTTCGGCACTCCCCACACACCCCCTCCATTACCAGATGCTCCCCAGCCCCAACTGTTCACTGGCCTAGTCTTCTCACCCAATGCTGATAGGAATTGTCCAAAGTGATTTGCTTTTTTACACTGTCTCTCTAGTCTAGCCTCTTGGCTGCCCTGAGCCTCTTGTCTTCATAACACCAAGATTGTGATTCACAAGCACATAGTCCACTGACATGGAGCATGAAACAGACCACCCACAGTTTATCCAAATAATGAAGTCTCTCCAGCTGTGTATGCCTTCTGTGCTGTTCATTTTCAGCTCTTGCCCGCTGCCCAGCTTTGCCCCTCCTGAAGTGTTATGGCGTTGTCCTGCTCAGAACATGAAGCTCATAGCCAGCATTCTAAAACAGTCTGCCATACCCACCGCCACGCCGATTCAGCAATAAAACGCAGGGGGAAGCACTGGGACACACACACAAACACCACACTCAGACATAGACCTGTGAAGCCCAGACCTGTACAGTGGTACCTCTGGTTGCGAACGTGACCCGTGCTCGTTCACAACATGAAAAGAGCGCAACCCGCAGCGGCGCTTCTGCACATGCACGGGTTGCTATTCGCCGCTTCTGTGCATGCACGTGATGTCATTTTTCACGTCTGTGCATACGCGAGCGGTGAAACCCGGAAGTAACCCTTTCCGGTACTTCCGGGTCGCCACGGGACATAACCTGAAAGAACGTAACATGAAGCATGACTGTACCTAGAAACCCAGCACAAAAAGAAGTGTGGATGAGCCCTGACAGACTTGCTGTTATGATTCTGTTCATCTTAAAGATACAGCCTGGAGTGTGCGCGCAAAGGGGCTGCAGAATAGGAGAGATGACGAGGCACGGAAATTGGGGGGTGTCCTGTGCGCAAGGGAAAATTGAGAAATTGAGGAGAAGGAAGAGAAGGGAGTAAAAGGAGTGGAGGTGGAAAGGGGGCTTGCAAAAAAGAAAAAGAAAAAGGAAGGAGTAGGAGGCACGGGGAAAGGGTTTGAAGATGAAAGCAGGGACATGAAAGGATCTGAAAAATAGGGAAAGTTGGATTCATAATTGAGCAAAGGATGAGATGGATGCTTAGTAATTTCAATGTGTGGGAAGAGGAAAATACATGAATTTACCATGCAGGTGGGGTTGCACAAAGAAAAGAAGAGAGGAGGCATAGACATGGGGGTGAAGGTGAAAATGGGTGCAAAACAAGGCTGTGGAATAGAAAAGTGGCTTTAGAAATGTGGCTGGGAAGGGGACAAGCAAGGTTAATAGTTGCATGGGATAGGAAGGGGAAGCTCCATGGAGTTAATGTGGCAGGAATGGTAAGGAGCTGGAGAGCAGAGCAAGCAGAGGCACAGCCCCTAGTATATGCCTGGGTTGTTGTTTTTTTAAATGAATGGTTTCTGAGGCAGAACCATTTTATTTGTATTGTCTATGGTAATGTGGCCGGTGGCATATCCAGGGTCTTTCTGACTTGGTTGCCCCCTTGTGTACTTTTCGCTGCCATTTCTCAGTCAGTGCTCTAGTTTGGCAGCTGGATTCCTCCAAAGAATTTTCACTTTGTCACAGCTGGTAGTTTTATAGCCTTGTTTTCTTCCCTGCTCATTGTCACAACTCTTTTAAACAAGTATTACCAGTTACTCTTTTTAATTCAACCTGTCCAGTTACTGTGTTTGTGTTCATTTATGTGGTTTTGGGCTGGGTACGTGGAGCATTCAAAGCACCTTGAGTGTCTAATTTAAAAAGACTTAGCACTCTATTAACATGTGACACTAATTCAGAGGCATCGGTTTCAGGCGTCTTGGATTTAGTACCCCAGATTGGATTTAGTATGTCCACACACACACACACACACACACACACAGAAAGAGAGAGAGAGAGAGAGAGAGAGAGAGAGATTGTCAGAAAGAAAGGATACCATATCTCATTCCCATCCATTAATTCAATTTTGGGTTTAGATTTTGAGTGAATCATCAGGTTTATCAGCATTACAGCTCATGAGATCCGATTTAAACTGGTGTGCAGTTGCTAAGACAGGAAGCGCTTTTGGTTAATCCGGGGGGAAACTTCTGCCACTTAGAATCATAGAATTGTAGAGTTGGAAGGGACCTCAAGAGTTATCTAGTCCAACCCCCTGCAATGCAGGAATCTCAGATAAAGCATCCATTATTTTTTAAAAGTAATTTTATTAATCTAGATTTTCAGGATAGCCTGCAAAAGAGAACCATAAAACAAATATAAAACAGATCAAAAACATCAGAAACAAAAGCAATAATCGTAGTAACATTAAAAATACAAAAAGGCAGTAGATATAAAACCAGTTAAAATCCTGGACAATCTTTTTTTTTATGTCTAAAACATGACTCTCCGGGTATCCATGACAGATGGCAATCCAAATTCTGCTTTAAAACTTCCAAGGAAAGAGAGTCCACAGCCTCCTGAGGGAGACTTGTCAGTTTATAAGAGATCAGAGTAAGTTTAGAAAATGGAACTCTTTGCTCTTGTTCCCCATCCCCCCCCCCATGCCATGGATGAACTAGTGTGTTGCAAGGAGGGAGATAAGGTGTGGGATAAGGTCAGTTGAACTGGAGTACTGAAGATCATTTTACTGCAGAAGAAGCATTTTATGTTTTCTGTCATTTTGTGCAGGCTACCTCCCCACTGAGGACATCACTTCCTTATGCCTTATGACTGTAACCCGTGTTCGTCAGCAGCATTTATCACATAGATGATCCTAGAAAACTTTGACCCGTTTTTGTTTTTAGCTTGTCTGGCTCAGAGAGTTGACCCCATTTTATCTCGGTGATCATCACATGCTCTTAGGCTGGCAGTGACCCTTTACCAAAAGAGTGGGTCTGCCCCTCACTTTGTCTGACTGGCTATTGCCTAGGTCAGGGGTGGATAATGAGTGGCCTTCCAGGCAGAGTTGGGCTCCGGCTTGCATCAGCCCCGGCCAGCATAGCTAGAGTAGTCCAACAGTATCTAGATGGGACACAGTTCCCCCATCCATGGCCTACAGCAGTGAGAACAAACTTTGGCCTGTAGGTCTGCCAGTCCCCTCCATCTCTTCATTTGGCCTTGGAGACTGTGATCCACCTCCACCCACCCAGGTTTGTTTGCTCAGACATCACCAGAGCAGTGTAGGTTCCAGGCAGAGGTAATCAACCACCACACTGTGCCCGTAATGTATGAATCAGCCCTTAGTGAAAAAACTACCTATAGCTGGTGAGCAGTGCTGGAGCACAACAAAGATGTATTGACATTGCAGTTCTGGGCATTGTTGGCTCTCCACCTGCCAGTCCTCTGTAGAGAGCAGTCAGGCTCATGATTTGTTATCTTTATTGCCAGTAAACTATCTGTAGTGAGCCTTGCTTCTCTCCCACCGATGACCGCAAAGTATAACTTTTGAAGAAGTGCGAACACCTGCAGTTCTTGGTTCGGCATCAAGGCTCTTGGAAGTTTAAAAAAAAAAGTTACCAACTGAACACTTAATGAGGGAGAATGCAGAGTGTGTTCCAATTAGAGAGAAGCGCCTGTTTAATTTCCTGATGACTGATGCGCCTGACTTCTGTCCCATTCATAAAGTGGAAATGTCGTGTTAGGGGACTCATCCGATCACCTTAAAACATTTCTGACCCAGCTTTTGAATAAAATGTTTTCAAAGTACGGTGCGTGCTTAAAACAGTGATAAAGCAGCAATCAAGCAGTATTTTCTAATGGCAGCAAACTCTTCCAAAGCACCTGGTGTCTAAATGATGTTAAATATGACACAAGCTGAGCTGATAAGGGGGGAAATCACCATACTTGAAGCACCAGCACTGAAAAGGTCCAGCCCCTGGTAGATGCCGCCCCATTCCCCTGGTTCACCTGACATATCCATATGGGAGTAGGCCATTTTCTTAAATACCCTGGTCTCAGACAGCCTGAAATGAGGAAGGCAGTTGCTCTGTGGGAAGAGCATATGCTCTGCATGCAAAAGATCTCAGGTTCAGTCCACAGGTTGAGCTGAGAAAAAGACCTGTCTTGAGAGCTTTTCCCAGCTAGTATATGTAGATAGCTAGATGGAGCCATGGTCTGATACTATTCAGGGCAGACGCCTATGTTCCTACTCACTCCACATCTTTCCCCTGCACCTCCGAAACCTGGAAGCTAACTGCTCCACCAGGTTAGGGGTACAATTCTCCTACTGCCTTCAAAACTGCTGCTCAGAGGGCTCCCCCACAGGGCATGTGAATCCACTTTGTCTTGCGTGGACAGTAAAGTTAGACTCTGCTTATTGAATGTCACAGAAGATGTCTACACTGGGGCGGTCAGAGGCATTGCTTATCACTCTCCAGCCCAGGAGTCAGCCAGTTATTCTAATTGCATCTAGTAGTTGTCTCGGTGCTAATTCAGAGCTTTCCTTCACCTTTCAGAGATCTTGAACGATGTCATCCGTAGCATGAAGAAGGAAGGAGAATGGAAGGTAAAAATGGTTGCTGCAGCTCAGAGCACTGCATGTGTGGGGTGAGCTACACAAAGTCTGACTACAGGGTTCATGTTGTCTACAGATCAGTGATCTCTCAGCCTACTAATAAAAATTACCTGCATTTCTACTGGGCACTGCAAAGTTGCTTAATTCAGTCAGACCATTGCTGTCCACACTTAATCTGCAATGTAGCAAGTGTGTCGTTATTATTTGGGCCATGTGTTCACTGTGTCTTCCGTGGCAATTACCATTCCTAGAACTCCCTATAACTTTTGCTGTCATAAGAGGGTGCATTACCAGGTCAGCCATGAAATTACTGGCTGTCAACAGACCAAAGAGGTTATTGGAATAAGCTTTGCTCCACTGATTCTCCAAGGGCTTGTCGTGACTTCTGTAGAGCTGACTTCTAATTCTTTTCTGATTTCTTCCTCCAGAAAGGGAAAGTATTGGATCTCTCAGTTGCCCCTGTAGACTGCAAATATGACTGAGAGAAAGAAAGAGATCCCTTTTTGCTGTGTCTGATTATGTGTTGCAGCAGCTGAAAATCTTGTAAGGGTTAGAAAGCAGACCTGGGAGTTACCCCCTCCCCACACCACAAACATCAGACAGCTGGTTTGTGAGACTCAGTGCATCCTGAATTGATATGTTTTGTAGAGCTTTCTTTGGTACAAGTGAAAAGGTCTTTAGCACCTAGAACAGAGATGGGGAACCCATGCGTTCCATATATTATTGGACCCCAACTCCCATCATCCCCAGCCATGCTGGCTGCAATTAATGGGATCTTGATTCCAACCCCTTTTGGAGAGCTACTAGTTCCCCATCTCTACCCTAGAAAACCATCTGATGCTCCCATAATCCTGAATGTAAGAGCTGGTGGGGATTCTGCGTAAGGTTAATTCACTAAATTGTCCTCTTTGGAATGCTTTAGCCAGCAGACCTTTTTACAAGCAAAATCTATCTCCAGTAGTCCACAGTGGATACTCCCAACTCCATCCCAGAATGTGTAAGAATTGAAAGTTTTCCATGCTCATTTCTAGAAAGAAAGCAGAGTCTTAATAGCTTAGAATGGACAGGATAGGTGGGTTGATAATTCTAGAGCACAGGAAGAAATGGGATGGAGCAAGCATGAACTTGTTGATTCTGCCATGCTGCCTTTTTAGTGGTGTGATTATTATTTTGATTTTTTTTAAAATCTCTTTTCTCAGTTACAAATGGCTTCCTTGTGGACCACCAGATTTGTGTTCACTCCCATTGTTCTTCCCCTCTTTGTCCCTGCAGGTACTTGTTATGGATCATCCGAGCACCCGCATTCTCTCATCTTGTTTTAAGATGTCAGACCTTTTGGCTGAAGGAATCACAAGTGAGTACTTGAGCAAGAGCCTTGTATGTTCTGTTTTGATCCTGTTTTAATCAGAGGCTTATACTACTTTGAGAAATGCCCCTATCCTCTCTCTGGCACTGACACCTCCCTTCCATTCCAATGAATTATATGTGTATCAGTTGAAAGTAAGGTGGATCTGCAAGTTGCTGCATAGTGTAATCCCGGAACAAAATAGAAACCTGGTCCTCTAGGCACCTTCATGCTTTTAGTCAAGTCAGTGAATCTGGTGTCGTCGTTCTCCTCCTTTCTTTCTTTCTTTCTTTCTTTCTTTCTTTCTTTCTCTCTCTCTTTCCCTTCCAAAATTCAGACATCTCAAATACATTTCCTCTCTCCAGTTATTGAAGACATTAACAAGCGCAGAGAGCCCCTCCCCAGCCTGGAAGCAATCTACTTGATCAGCCCCATTGAGACGGTAGGTCCTTAATCTCCACATACTTGGGCAGACACTGAATTGGTGAGATCCTCCAGATGCCACTTGATAGAGGGGGAATCCCACAATAGTCACCCAGTTCCTTATTTCAACATGTGGCATGCTGGAGGCCCTTAGGAAGGGAGGAAGTTGGTGGGAAGAACTGTGGGCAAGTGGGGCAGGTGTCATTGGCTGCCTGCCGCTGTTTCTTGAAGCCCTATTATCCCCATAGGCCAGGAAATCTGCTCTTCCCATAAATCTCTCCAATTTAAGTATTCCTGGTATGGCTGGAGTATCCCTGTTTGTGAAACCAAGGTGAGGGAAGCTAGCGGTGGAAGCTCAAATGCAGATATAGCTGTTGCTAACAATCCATTTTCCTTCTGCAGTCTGTGCATGCTCTGATAAACGACTTCAAATCCACTCCTACCTTCACCTATAAGGCTGCCCACGTCTTCTTCACTGACAGTAAGTTCAGGGCCTGCTCCTAATCAAACAGGAAGGCAGGTCAAGGCTTGTTCTGGGAACGGAGAGAGATGAGCAGATGGTGGGATAGAGGAACACTCCATAATCCTACTGAGAGATTTGGCTTCGGTCCTGTGGCATTTCCAGTCATCGAGGGCATTCCTGGCCTACCTGCCACAAATTCCACTTGTACCTGAAGGTTTTGGACTGTGCTCCGAAGCACATACTGTTACTTGACATATTATCAACAGGGTTCAATGTGTTTTGGCCCCAGTGAGCATGTGCATTTTAGAAAACTCCAAAAGTATGTCCCTGAGCCTCCCGTGTCACATGGCTTGGAGAGTAGTTGATGCTTCTGCTTGAAGAGGAGAAGTATCTGTCCTTCTCAGTGCCCTATTTGTGAGCTTCTTGGAACTTCCCATGAGTTTTCTTGTCATCATTGGGGAGAAGTAAAGGAAGACGCTGACCAGCACTGCTCAGGGTGGTCTCCAGTTCTGGGCCCACATGTCACACTGCAACCTTTTGTTTTCCCACCTTGGTAGCCGTCAGAGTGGGGTGGGGGGCTATTACCTAAGGAAACTTGCTGTGCAGTTAGTTTGGTGAGGGGAATGGGGAAGATCAGCATAATTCCTTCCTCCTTGACTTTCAGCCTGCCCCGAGAACCTCTTCAATGAGCTCAGCAAGTCGCGAATCACCAAAGCCATCAAAACACTGAAGGAAATAAATGTTGCTTTCCTTCCCTATGAATCACAGGTGAGGAGAGGGATGAGCAGAGGGTGGACTAGAATTGCTTGCAAATGGAGGGGCAGCGGCTCTGTCATTGTAACGTTTTGCATGAGGGATGTTGCCATTGTTAAGAACACGTGGCACCACGTGCAGGAATTCTTGTGTGGGAGCTTTCTGCAGTGGCTGTACAAAATTTGAGGTGGCAGCCTTGCAGTTGAGATTTCTCGAGGTGTGTGATGTATATCCCACAGACCTCCCTCAGGAGTTTATACTTTGGCCACATCTTGGTAGCTGGGAAGGAACAATCCAGCTGGGTAAATCAGACTTACCAAACCTGGTGTGCTGCAGTTGTCCTTGGACTACAGTTCCCATCATCCCTGACTAGCCCCCATGCTAGCGGGGACTGAAGGGAATTGGATTCCAACCACATGTGGAGGGCACCAGGTTGGGGAAGGATGGAAGAAGCCATATCTGCTTAAAGTTGAGGACTGCTTGTAGCTTTGATTCCTCCGTGTGGCTGGATGCATGCTTGTGCCTGCTCCGATAATGGAAGCTTAGCTGCTAAGTAATTGCAGAAAAAGTATCAGACTGTCACTTAAGCGACCATTTCAGCTAGTAGAGACTAGCAAGAGAATTTATATTTCAATTATTCTGCCAAACTATTGAGAACAGCATCTTGCCTAATAATGCTGATGTTCTCTTCTGCTGCTTCTCATAGTTTATTCCCAGTATTGGGGTGCAGGACTAGATTTGAGTGGATGGGTGGGTTAACAGGCAACTCGTATAAACTTTTCTATATTTTTTAAACTATAGCTATTTTATTAAAAGGTTAACTGGGTTCTGCTTTTCCAAGATGGCGAACGGCACTTAGTCAGCGTGAGTGTGAGCTCCCTGATTTATCTTTTAACATTGTTTTAATGAGCATAGAAACCTTTTAACCTTTTAACTTTTAACTTTAGTTTTTAGTTTTTAGTCTTAGTTTTAAATTAGTGAGTAGGAGGACGCCTTTTTCTATCGGGGAGACAACCATTAACCTTGAAACTGGGGCGGTTGCATGAAGAGAGAAATGACTAAGCAACTATACAGCCCTGCTTGTGGGAGAGGAACTGGGAAACGTACCAGAGATTCCAGAGATATAGACGACACAGAGGAACTGAGATGCCTGCCTCTTGCTAAACAATCAAAAATTAGCGAATCTGAAGGTACAAAGGATATTTTTAATATCCCAGTTTCAAACTCTTTCACACTGCTAGCAGAGATGAATGACGAGGAAACCAGTGTGAAAGGACCTTTTGATAACCTGCCTAGTAAACCTTCAAGCAATAATAATACTGGCATCCACTCGAATGTTTGCACTAGAGCCCGTGAAAGCTGCATTGATGAGATACTATTTGAACACTCATCTACTTTAGACCTGGTTGCTAGAACAGTGGACTATATCTTTAAATACATAAAAGACATCCGAGGATCCTTGGAGAAGATTATCTCGCTTGTATCCCTAACAGGTAAAGACAGTTCCCCTGATGTACCACCTGAGATGAAGCCCTTACAAATGCCCAGAGCACCCGTTTTACCTCATACCTCCTGTATAATTCCTCAAGCTGCTGGCAATCAGAAAAGTGAGCAAGGTGAGCAAAATAAGAAGGAACAACAGTCTGCACCTCCTCACAAACTGCTCCTGCAAGCTACCAAAATCTGCCTAACGGTTTGCCCCTTTAGAGGCAAGGTAATAAACTGGCATTATAAGAGTGACATAAGGAGACACCTAGCGGAGCTTCTGAGGGTAATCCCTAGCTCTATTGACCTGAGGCATATTGATCATATTAGCAGCAGACCTCAGAGGCAGAGAGTGCTGCTCTCCTTTAAAACCAAAAAGCTCCCTGCACTTATTATGTCCTCAAGAAGCCTTCTAATTAACTATGGAATCCTTGCTACAAGAGTCTTTACCAATACCAAGATCTGCCCCCTCTTACCAAACTGCTTGTTCAAAAAGAAAGCAGATAAGTCTGAGGGTCCGCCAACTGCCACGACCCCAACTCCCCTGGCCGCAGATCTAATCAGCTGGATTGACGCCCCCCTGCCTCCACTGACAAAGGCTATACATCTGGAGAATTCTACGGAGCGTGAGTTACTTCTATCCTACTCCCAATTGCCAAAACTGGAGCGGACAGAGATAACAGACAGATTGGACGAGTTGCTACTCTGTCTCCGTAACTCAGAAGATCATGCTCATGTAAATAAGATGAATTCCTCACCAATTGTAGATCAGTCTACACAAGCCCAAGTGGTACCTGCTTTAACGACCTTTGATCTGCAACCTGGCTGTACACGGCCTCGGGATGTCAAGCCCGGGCAGGATACAGTGGAAGATTCGACAACCCTCTGGTCAAACTCGGAAGCTGTGGCAAGACTGGATGCTCTTTTGGAGGCAAACCGAAAAGGATGCCTTCCACCCGCCTTACACTGCATGTTCCCTACAGCATCCGCAGATCCAAAAGGCCCACCCCCCTCAATCTTAGAGCATACTTTAAATGTAGAGTCTATGGACCTGTCGTTAAGTGATACTCCTGTGCACCAGAATCCATCCCTGCAGCTACCAATAATTAAGCCTCAAACCATGGCTGCCGCTGCGGTAAGTGGTGCTCGGAAATTGCCTGGTAAGCAAGCTACAATTACTTCCTTCTTCCAGCCTATTGTCCCCCCTCGCCGCGTGCATTCCCAGGTGGATTCTGCCGTGCTGGTTCCGCAAGGCCCAGCATGACTCGAAGGGGTGACCAGGAGATTACTTACTTTCTTATCCTGGAATGTAGCTGGCATTAAACCTAAGCTGATGGATCCATCCTTTGTCGCCTACATAAAAGGCAGTCATATTCTTTTGCTGCAAGAGACCTGGGCTTGCGAGGGCTTCTCCCTATCAGGGTATAAGGGCTTCTACCTGAATGCACAACAGAATTTACTATCATCTGGCAGACCACAAGGTGGGTTGGCTACCCTAGTTTCTTTGGCCTTAAACCTACAGGTGGAACAAATCGACATCCAGTCGTCATCCATGCTGGGTGTAAAGCTACAAACAGCGGAGGAAGTGTTTGTGGTGATTAATGTTTATTTGCACCCAATCTATAAGAAAAACCTGGTGGACCAAAGATGGAGGGAAATTCAACAGACTCTTGAAACTCTCCTAGACAAATATCCTGAAGCCACCTTCCTAGTTGCAGGAGATTTCAATGGCCGATTGTCTCACTCTGATAAATCATTATTTGCTAAGTATAATAAATATCCCTCACTACCCATTTTAACCTCAGACCTTTTACCTAGGAATTTTAAAGACAGTGTTGCTACATATGCAGGTTTTAAATGTAGACAAACCTTGATGGCTCTTAATTTTCACCTTTTAAACGGAGCTCTCAGTTCTGATTACCCTGCCGAATTTACTTTCTGGTCAGGCTCCCGAGCCTCTACCATAGACTTTATTTGGACATCAGTAGACCTAATTCCCAAAATTTCCAACTTTAGGGTGGTAACGAGACTGGAGAGTGACCATTTTCCATTAGAACTTTCTCTGACCCTGGATGGAGAATTGGCTACCTATTCCTGTGTGCCTATTACAAATAACCAGCTCCAGATGAGGCCCACTGCCTTAAAATGGACCGACAACATGGCTCAACGGATAAATGAACTCCTTTGGTCTGACCAACTGCAAGAGACAAGGGACTCCCTTATCCAGGCAGTTGAGCCACTGCCAATATATGACAATTTAGTAGAACTGCTAAAACCTTCGTTGGCTAAGACCCCGGTAATGAATAGTAACCATTTCTCTCATAAAAAGTGGTTTGATGAGGAATGTAGGCACTTCAAGAACAACCTATATAATGAATTCTTGGCATATAGGGCATCAAATGACTCCGCACCTAGCAGTCACCTTATGAACCTCAAGAGAAGGTATAAAGCACTATTAAAGGAAAAGAAGCTTGCGGCAGAAAGAAATGATTGGAAGAACCTTCTAAAAGCTGCAGAAAATAGAAATCCCTCCTCCTTTTGGCACCAAATTTCCAGATACCTGGGTAGACCGTTGTCAAGGATAGAACCCCAAATTTCAGCTAACACCTGGGAAAGCTTCTTCTCCGTTTTATATGCAGCTCACGCAGCCAGCGGAGTAAGGTTAGATTTGGCCCCCTTGCCAGAGTGGGATCCTGTTACCTGCTCTGAAGTGGAAACACTTATAGGCCAATTTGAGGCGGGCAAGGCACCCGGAGACGATCTTATTTCCATAGATGTTATTAAAGCCAATAAGGATTGGTGGTGTCCACCCCTAGCAGCTCTTTTTACTTATATAAACAAAACAGCACAATTTCCTCCAAGCTGGAACTCTGCACTGATTGTGTTAATTCACAAGAAAGGGCCGCGCACAGACCCGGCCAATTTTAGACCAATTAGCCTGCTAAATGTTATTGGGAAGATCTATTCAAGATTTCTACTTAACAAATTAACGACCTGGATGGAAAGCAACAATATCATCGCAGAGGAGCAGGCGGGTTTCCGCCCCGGAAGATCAACAACAGACCAAATCTTAATCCTAAATCACTTGGCCACCAAGTACGCTGGCAATGGCCTAAAAGCCCTCCACGTCGCCTTTATAGACTTTAAGCAGGCCTTTGATCTAATTCCCAGGAACCAGCTATGGACAAAATTGGCAGCGACATCTATCGACCGCCGCCTTCTTTTGCTGATTATTAATTTGCATACAAATACCCTCTTGAGGATTAGGATAGATAGTAAGGGGCTAGTCTCCAATCCGGTTGCCACCACTAGGGGGGTAAGACAGGGCTGTTTGCTTGCCCCTGCTCTGTTTAACTTCTATATTAATTCGCTAGTGGTGCATATGGCAAATGCTGATTTCCATCCACCAAAACTGGCAGGACGAGCCTTAAATGTCCTACTGTATGCGGACGATGCCACCCTATTAGCTACCTCCCCCATCGGATTAAGGAGGATGCTTCGAGCTCTTCATGAATATGAGACCCAACACGAGCTCCAATTAAATTATGCCAAGACCAAAATAATGGTCTTTGCTGCTCGACCGAAACCTAATTTATGGTCAATCAATGGTATTCCTTTAGAGCAGGTCAGTTGCTTCAAATACCTGGGTCAGGTTGTAAGATCAAATAGGTCCTTCCTGGCGCACAGAGAATACATAGCCTCGAACGCATCCAAAGCAGCCCTGGTGATTAGAACCCTGTACTCCAAGAAACAGGCACAAACTGTCAATGTTGCCTTACGTCTCTTTAAAATGAAAGTCCTCCCTCTTCTGCTGGTGGGCATTGCCTTGGGCTCACGTAGGGATTTTGAAAAATTGGAATCTATCCAAACCCAATTCCTCAGGGCCATACTCAGGATCCCCCCCTCCGTGGCAGGCGCGATCATGAGATTGGAAACCGGTTGCCAAGCCTTTAGGTATGTGGCCCTGAAAGCGAAGCTATGGCTATGGCTCAAGCTCTGTTTCAGACCGGTGGGTTTGGCCCCCTTGATTCTGAGGGATAACTTTAAATCTCCATGGGAAGGGGAGATAGTGGAGGAAGTGCAGAAGTGTGGGTTGTCCTCCCTTTATATAGAGTCCATGACGTATAGCCACGCAAAGGCGGTGATCGCGCAAAGATTAAGGGATATTGCCAGACAGGAGGACATAGCCCGTGTGAAACCTGGGTTGTTTCTGGGGGAGCAGTTGTATCGGGCTGCCCCAGCTCACTACCTGGCGGATATCCACTACGTGGAATACCGCAGACTTTTTACTGCGGCTAGGCTGAATGTTCTTGACTCGGCGGTCCTGAAGGGAAGATATGGAGGAGTTCCATATGACCAGAGATTATGCCACTGTGCATTGGGCGAGGTAGAATCCACAGAGCACATTTTATTGAGCTGTCCCTTCTACAACGATTTAAGACAGTATCTTATAACTCCATACTTACCCCAGCTCAGTTCCCGACAAAGAGGAATCCAGACAGAATATCTGCTAAATAAGTCTTCTGGGAAAACAACCTTGTCAGTGGCTAAATTTCTTTTCCTGGCACTCAAGCGTCGGAAACGTATAACTGAATGCTTTGATGTGGGTTATCTGTGAGAGGTCTATTTCTGTGGCCCTACCTTACCTATGTATCTCCTATGATGTTATAGTTTATAATTATTGTGTAATGTTTTAATTCTGACTATCGGTCGAATAAAGAAATTGATTGAAAAGGTTAACTAGAAGTTAAAAGTTTACAAAGAAAGGGGAACTGAGGTTTAGCAATTACTCCTCGGCTTTCATCAAATCATCTTGCATCTGCTTATAGAGCTTAATATGCTCTCATCACCTCAAGCAAGTTGCCAGATGAGTCTGTCTTGTGGTAGATAGTCCCTGTACAAGGTGATGAATGAGAGCCCCAAAGAGCTTGAGGGAAGGATGCCAATTGGAGGCCTGTATAGGTCCAGGACCTATTACAGCACTTCAGAGGCTTCAGAGAACCAAGAACCCAGCAGCTTTTAATGACCTTAAAGTGTTGCACGTTCGGAGTTCACAAATAACCATTAGCTCTTGCCCCAGTGATGATCGTGTGATGTCCTGGATTATGAGATTATGATGAGATGGATTTTAAGATACAGGTTGCCCTGTCATGTTTGCACCTGTTGACATACAGTGTAGGAGGTGATGTTTTCAAACACAGTAATCCAGGGAGAGGCTGTTTTCAGAAAAATATTTCTTGGGAAATGGGCCCTTCTGTGATTTTTCTGGCAGATTGTTGTGAAAGACCATTGCTAGAGCACGGTGTAGGTTCCCGGTGGCTTCCTAACAGACCACTAGTGTATTATTCCCTTTCTCCCATTTTTTCTCTTTCTAGGTGTACACCCTGGACAGCCCGCAGAGCTTTCACCATCTCTTTAGCCCTTACTGCAGGGAGGATAAGAACAATCACTTAGAAAGGATGGCAGAGCAAATTGCCACGTTATGCGATACCCTCAAGGAGTATCCTTCGATTCGCTACAGGAAGTCAGTACCACTGCATACTGAGGAGTGGGAGGGAGGGGATGGGGAACTTGCGATACCAGGAGGATGTGGACAGAAGCATAACAGGCCATAATGCTTTGCAGAGAAGTTGGTGGGGGTCTTATATTAGGAGTGACAATGAGAGATAACCCAACTATTCATTACACCAGCTTTTCCTGGCATCCTGTTCTCCTGAGGTTTTGGAGTACACTCCCATCAGCACAGTACTCCAAAACATCAGAAGAGCACCAGGTTGGGGAAAGCTGCGTTATGGCGTGAGGAAGTGTCCTGCAACTTATTGTTGGAATGGTAAAGAATCCTTGGCCACCTGCTCCGGATGGGGGTTCACTGCCAGGTGCCTGTTCTACTACAGAAAGAGAGGGTGAGAACCAGGGTGCTTATCTGTTGATGAAATAACTGGCTCAAGACCTCGCCTTGTTGCCATATCCAGTGCAGGAAGCAGTGCTCCTCAATAGCCTTACCCTCTTGATGTTTTGTTGTAGCGGCTCTGAAGAATGCTGCCTGTTGGCCCATGCAGTGTTGGCAAAACTGAATGCCTTCAAAGCGGACAACCCCACTATGGGAGAGGTGAGTGATCCCAGCGTTTTTGCCACAGCCTGTGGAGCTAGAGCAAGAGGCTGAGGCAGTGGGAGGTCAGCTGCTCTGATACAATTTTAGAAAGCCCTGCAGCATTTCACTAGAAGAGCATGAGTATGATGACTTGGGGAGAGATCTGGGGAAAGTCCTTTGAAGTGCAGGAGAATGCAGAAGTGACCTTCCTCCACGCAGAGATGAAAAACAACCTGGGGCAGGGTGGCTGATGGCTGGCTTTCAGCTTTGTGGCTAATTCATGGGTGGACAATTGGATGTGAAGCCTGACCACTTGACTGCCTTCCTCTCCTCCAAGCCCTGCCCTTGATGGCTAGCATGCTCCATTTAACTGGATGCCGGGTGTCTTGCCAAACACCCACATGATGTGCTCTTTGCAAAGGCTGCCTGTGAGAGTTTAAACATGTACTAAGAACCAAAGTAGATGGGCAAAAAGTTCCCCATCATTTTATTTCCGTTTGTTATTAAAACTAAAACACAGCAGGGGGAGGCTGTGAATTTCATTGCAATAGGGGCTGTGTGTGTACAAGTGCATGGGTGTTTTAGCCCCTTCCACACGGGCCGTCTTTCTACACTGCTCTCCACAACCTTCTTTTTTTCTCATGAGTGAAAAACCACTAAGGAGGCATGTGTATGACAATCCAAAAAAATGGTCTACAGGGAAAGGGTTAAAGCACACACAGTTGCACAGGTGTATACACAAAGTGCTGCTCTGATCAGGCCTCCTGCTGCCGTATTTCATTTCAAAAAAAGGTGAACGAAGCAAAATACCTAGAGAGATGGTTCACATGTTTCCCTCCCTCATCATTTAGTTTGGCACTGAAATGTTCCATTTTATGGAACCTCACTGTTCGAAGGCTAAGATGTCCTGTGCAAGACGACTTCCAGACAGGGCATTTCCCTCTGGCTTTGAGTCCCATTTCTTTCTGGTGTTGCTGCAGTAGCTCTAGGCCAGGGTGCCCTCTAGATGATGTTGGACTACAATTCCCATCATCCCTGGTGGTTGGGCTGTGCTGGCTGAGGCTGATGGGAATTAGAGACCAGAACATCATGTTGGCTCTCTTGCAATGATATTCGAATTCCCATTTATAAAGAAAGGGGGCAGACCAGGACTGGTCTTGCTTGCTGGAAATAGTTGTTTTCCGCAAGTATGTCAGGAAATGTTATGTTAGCAGGAATTAGGACTAACTTCTTCATGTTCTGGGGATTTCAAAATTGTGTGCATAAGAGGGAAAGGGACTTTTGGCTCGCTTCCAGCTGATGTCACAGAAATCATCCATTATGTTCCCATGACATTGATGGAGCCACCACCTCCAGCCCAAAGGATGTGCTACTGCAGTGCTAGTTGCAGGGAACAATTTGCTTTGAAGCAGCTTTGCCCTCAAACAATAATTATCTCACCGGGCAGGGAACAAGAGGTACTGCCCACGATCAGCAATAGTTCTTCCGTTTTGGGAAGACTGAGGGTAGCCTTGACAGTGGCTTCTGAAGGAGGTGTGGCCACAGCAACGGTACTGCAAGTGCCTTTAACCCAGGGGGTGCCTTTCAGGTGTTATTGGACTGCCAACTCTTATCAGGTCCAGCCAGTGGGCAGCGATGTTGGGATCTACAGTCCAACAACACCTGGGGAGCACAACGTGGGCTACCCTTGCTCTGTGTTACCTTCCTTGTCTGCAGTGTTTCTTGATTCATCTGAAAAGAGCATCTATAGGACACTGCTGTGTGTTTGTGTAGCCACCTCCTGGCATAGGAATGTACTGCACAAATGTGTAAAGACACATTCCTGTGCTCATTCTGACTAGGCTTTAACATTGCTGGGAAATGAGACTTAGTGCTGGGATTTTAAAGCCTGGCTTGGGCTGCAATTTTGGATAGTTTGTTTTTAGCCCCCAAGCTGCTGTTGCCGCTGCATTCATAGAGATATTTTTTCCTGTCGTCAAGGCAGCCTAAATGCTTTGGAATGCAGTGTCTCCTTTTTTAACTTGCAAATTTGGCCTCATCCAAGCTGACTTCTAGTAGATATCTGTGAAAGGATTTATAGGCAGTCCCTGTTGTCCAAGCAAACCCTAAATAACTTTTGTAAAAGAGCACCAGAGGCAGAATTTCTACCCCAGATAACAGGTAGGTCTGTGGCTCACAGTGACGGCTTCTTTCCTTTACAGCGTGCACAGCCTGACATGTTTTGAGTCATCTCTGCACTAATGGGATTGTGCACTGCCAATTGGGAAGGGATTTGGTACATTTTAATAATTGCATTTCTGACCATGCCCTCTGCCCTGAGCTTGCTGGAGAGGTTGCACGCAACTGGTAGCTAGTGCAGCAGGCAAGTTAATGGGGGGGGTGGAGGGAGGAGGCGCGAGGCCCAGGGAACTGGAGCACACAGCCTTTCCTTCTGGGCTGCTTGGTGCTGGCCTCAAATGGCAGCTAATCTCTCTCCTCACCTTCCCTCTTCCACTCTTCTCAGGGTCCTGACAAATCTCGCTCTCAGCTTTTGATTGTAGACCGCAGCTGTGACCTTGTATCTCCGCTTCTCCATGAGCTCACCTTGCAGGCCATGGCCTATGACCTGCTCACCATTGAGAACGATACATATAGGTGAGGTCCAGTGGTGGTGGTGGTGGTGGCAAGAACGCAAAGGTAGAAATCCCTGGAGGGGGAGAATGCCTCTTTGCTCAGGTAGCAACCATGTGTGTCTTACCAAAGCCTTTTTCCCCTCTTGCCTTTCCTCAACCCTGCCAGGTATGAATCCACAGGCATCAGCGACTCACGAGAAAAAGTGGTACTGCTGGATGAGGACGATGACCTGTGGGTGGATCTGCGCCATATGCACATTGCCGACGTCTCCAAGTGAGAACTTGCTTGTGTTTGCGCTCTGCTTCCTGGTTGCTGGAAGTAACCCATCCTAGATGTGTCTGAATCAATTATTTTGATAGCTGTTGCCTCACTTCCCAGGTCCACTTGGGTTACAACTTATGTCTACAGCCAGACTGAATCAGGTGGTAATAGCAAATACAGTCTTCCTACACCGGCACTGCTGCTGACCCTGATATTAACATCCCTTCTGCTGTGGGGAGCTCTGACTTTTGCAGCCTGCATGGAGCACTGCTGTTTATTGCAGAGGCTGGGAGTCAGATCTCTGCGAGTTGTTAGGAACAAAGGTAGCTGCCTTATACTGAATCAGATCATTGGGTCCCTCTAGCTCTGTTGTCTACACTGATTGGCAGCAGCTCCCCAGGGTTTCATGTGGCGGTCTGCCCCAGTCCTGTCATGTTGGGGATTGACCTTGGGACTTTCTGCATGTGAAGCAGATGCCCTGCCCCTGAGCTATGGCCCTTCTGCTTGCCCTCTGTTTGGCTGTAGCTCTTCAGAGAGCCCATTCCAGAGCAGGCCATGAATGTGACTTTCTTCCACAGGAAAGTGACTGAGCTCCTGCGGACCTTCTGTGAGAGCAAGAGACTCACCACAGACAAGGTGAGGCTGCTAGGCTGATGCCTATGTCTTACTCTTCTAGCCGTTCTTCCCCTGGGGAGTTCAGAGAGGCTTCCTGGCAGTGTCCCATCCAGCAACTTACCAAGGCTGGAGATGCTTAGCTGAAACTCCCCACCACTTGAAGTTTCCATGTTCACTTTCATGGAGATCTCAAGTGTTGCTGGCTGGAAGCTCCAGGGTACGTGGGGTTCGGTAAGAGTTGAATGAGTTGGGATCCCCCAGCCTGCAGATTTTCTTAGTGTGGGGAAAGTTGTTTTTGGTCCATATCTCTGATGCCATCTGATCTTGGCATTGCTGGTCTCTCCATTTCCCTTTCTAGGCCAACATTAAAGACCTGTCTCAGATCCTGAAGAAGATGCCCCAGTACCAGAAAGAACTGCACAAGGTAACAGATGCAAGGCACCAGGACTGTCATTTTGCTTTGAATAGTCTATTCTCACCACCACCACCACCACCACCTTTCCACTCTCAGAGCACCTGCCTCTCATGGAAGTAACAAACAGATTAAAAAAAACCCCAGAAACCATTCAGCAGCAGTTAGCAGGAATTAAAATACCAGAAGTATTTCAGTACATTTCCAAATTGTTTTTAATTGCTTCTACCTGGCTTTGGAAGGCTAGCAGAGAGCAGGGCCAACATGGAGCAGGGCCTCCCCAGAAGACCAAAGCATGGCAGCCTCACATGGAAGGCGACAGTCCTTAAGAATACCTAAGATGCTTGCTTGAGGCTTCAGAGTTCAAAATCAGCACCTTGGGACTTACAGATATGCTGCTTGTTCTTTTAGAAGAGCGGTATTTTTATATTTATTGGTTTGTTTATTGTTCTTACTGGTCACTTTTTAAAACAAAAAGTGGACTCAAAGCGACTTACAGTATAAGGCAAACATTAAAACAAACATGAAACTAAATAGAACCTAAAAGCTAGAAGCCTTTGCTTACATAAGAGGTGCTCTGTTGCATCCCATCCAGTAAAGGAGGCCCCAGAGATTGCTGCTTGCCCATTGAGGTTTCACTGTGAGGCAAGGAGAAGGGATGGTCAAAGACTGGTTGGCTGAGGAAGTAATCATTGTCCTACCCCTCCCCCCGTTCCCCACCTCCTTCACCCTGCAGTATTCCACACATCTGCACCTGGCAGAGGACTGCATGAATTCCTTCAAGGGCACAGTGGAGAGGTTGTGTGGCGTGGAGCAGGTGAGCATGTTAAAGAGTCTGGAGCAATGTAGGAGGGGCTGGATAGCCTTACCTCCCCTCCAACTTCGCTCACTCAGAGTTCAGGCCATGGACAGACGCATAGAGCAATGGACAATCTCCCCTTGCTTTCTTGAGTAATGTTGTCCTGTGATCTTGGGAGATGGCTCCATGAGAGCAGCCAAGCAGAAGGGGATTGATGGATGTCTTCCCTGTCTCCAGGACTTAGCCACAGGTACAGACGTTGATGGAGAGAAAATAAAAAACCCTATGAAGACCATTGTGCCGATTGTCCTGGACACCAACGTGGCCGCATTGGATAAGATCCGCATCATCCTGCTCTGCATCCTCCTCCAGAACGGTACTCCCTTGTCCACTTCTTCTCCTCCCTTGCGTCGTCCGCAGAGACCTAGGGCTTTCCTCCCAAGACATGGTTTGAGTTTTGCCACTTTTGCCTTGAGAAAAACTGAGGCATGGGTTCATGGGACTATTGTTGGGGATCTTTCTCAGCATCCAGCAGCACAAGTGGGTGGGTACATATATCTTATGTACAGCTGCTTGGGGCAGGTGCTGGCGCGACCCTGAGGGCCACGTCTAGCATCCTGGAGTGCTGTTTTTCTGAGCCGCATTCTCTCTGCATAGGCATCAACGAGGAGAACCTCACCAAGCTCATCCAGCATGCCAACATACAGCAGGACAGGGACATCCTCTACAACATGCACTGCCTGGGGGCCGCCATCATGCCAGAGGTATCTCAGTCCCATTCTTTGTTGCAATCTCTGTGCAGGTGGCTTGCGGCTGGACCAGCTTCCCCCAACCTGGTGCCCTTAGAGGAGGGCTTGACAATGTGGTGCCTTCTAGATGTTGTTGGACTCCAGATTCCATCGGTGCCAGCCCATCTGGATGATGGGAGTAGTAGTCGGCAACATCTGGAAAGCACCAGTTGAAGGCTGGCCTAAGCTGTTATGGCTGGGTCAGGTTGTGCTTCTGCTGTTGCCGGTGTTCTTTGAGAGTCAAGGCAATTCTTGGTCTTTCCAGAAGTAACTTCTGGGTTTCCTGATAAGGCGGCTCTCCTGAGGGAGGGAAGCCCTTCCATCTGTCTGTCTGTCTGTCTGTCCATCTATCTCATTCTGCTTTGTTGTTTTTCTCTTTTGCCTCTTTGCCTGTCTCTTTGGCCAAACCAGCTGGAGCCTGTTTGGTAAGCAGTTGCTCATTCCTGAATCTCTTTCCACTCCCCTCCTCCAGTGCAGCTGACTTTCAACTTTAATTTATTTTGTTTCACTGATTCCTCACCTCACAGGACATTGGTGCACACATGAAACCTATAAGGAAAGTGCGACTGGAGCCTACCTACCAGCTCTCCCGGTGGATTCCTTTTCTTAAGGATGTCATGGAGGTACACAGACAAGGGTCAGGGTGGGGTGGGGAAGGTCACAAATGCTACAGGAAAGAAGAGGGTTTCTTTATGCCACCTGCCTCAGAAGTCCTGGGGGACTTCACTGCAGAGAGCATCTCCCTTTGGAGGCAGAGCAGTTGTATAAGAGAGGCCCCTTCGGAGGTGAGGCTATCAAGATGTAGAGCACAGGGCAAAAAATCAAGGCCAGCCCAGCATGGATACCCTTCAACATTTCAAACAGTTTCATGCTCCCAGTTGGGCACTACAGTGCACATCCAGGAACATGGAGTGTACCCTGGGAAAGGCAGGTATCTGTTCCTTTCTTTCCCCCTTCTGTCTCCTCAGACTGGGAGCCAATTATGCAGATGGCTTGCATATCCTGTTTGGTCCCTCTAGAGCATCAAAAGTGCTGCCCATTTTGGTGGGGTTCACTTGATTCCCCCCACAAAAGAGTAATACAAACTGAAAGCATTCTAAGGCAGGGCCTATGGTGCAGTCTCTCCATATTAGTCACCTGGACCTGTTTTGCCCTTCCTTGTGACTACCATGAGTAACACATTTACAGTGTGCTAGGTCCTTGCCGTCTCCCATTCCTTCCCCACTTCTGGTCTGAGAATGTGTCCAGCCTAACATTTTGTCTTGTTTTGGGGGCTCCTGTATGTGTTTGTCCTGTGACCAACTTTTGCTGCGGTCACTCTGAATCATGCAGGCCATGGGGTGCGGGTGGGCGTGGCTTGCATCCCTTTGCTTGGGCCAGGCTGCCCTTGGCTGACAAGGTTGCTATTACCCTGACGATTCATCTTGGTACTGCCCATTGATCCAGCTTCAATCTGATAGTTAAATCCAATCAAAGGAGCCTTTCGCCTGCTCTCACCCCAGCCAACTCCACGTAGCTCTGTGAGCTGGGCTGCACAAAACATTAAGCTCCCACTATAAAAAGTCAACAAAGGATTAATCTGAAAGTCCTCATTATGAAGCATTCCCGTGTTGTTGTATAGCCCGGGGCCATGTGCCTCTGAGCTGCTGGAGTGGTTTGGTTGTGAGTAATGCTTAGAGGGATGGGGAAAAGGATTCTGATAGTATTTCTGCCACAGAGGAGGGATTTTGGAGTAGCAAATGAGTTGGGCAAATAAGTGGTGATAGTTCAGCATGCCTTATATTATCTGCCCTGTGCCATTTTCTGTGGTGTTATGCCACATCTTCTGTAATGTTGACCAGCGTTGTGGTAACTGCCTGGTGGAAATCAACCCTTGTTGTTTTCCTCAGGGGTGCTGAATAATTCACCTTTATTCTTTGGCCTGTTAACAAGCCAACCCCCACCCCAAATAAATAGTCAAGAGTTGAACAGTGGAATGAGCCCTGCAGCTTATTATTTCCAGCAGAACGAGAAGAAAGAAAGATCTTTTCTTCTTTGTTCATGTTTTCACAGGATGTCATCGAGGACAAGCTGGACAAGAAGTTGTGGCCTTATGTGTCTTGCCCAGCCCCGGGCCCCTCTTCACAAGCTGCTGTGAGGTGAGGAAAAGTGGAAGTATTTTGTGATGCCTCCTTTCTCTATCCCACCCACTTCCCAGGTCTCCACAAACACACAGTTCCAGGGCTTGCATCTACATTCCAAAAGTTTATTTCAAGTCCCCCCCCCCTTTATATAGGAACAAAAGGCCATAAATAAATCTTAAACCAAGTGAGAAATGAACCAAGGAAAAGCCTTTTAAAAAGTGTGTGTGTGTGTTTATCTTCCTGAGGCTTATTGGTGGACAAGATCTCTTCCTTTATAAGGCACAACATGAGAATTCTACAGCTGCAGAGTATGCAGTAGGGATTATTCTTCTCCAGGCAAAGGCAAAGGGGGGTGATGGTGCCTAAATTTGTCTGGAGGGGCTGCAGGGAGGAGTAAGAGAGAGGGATAATCCTTATACACGAGTGTTTGTGCAGCAGGATTGGGTGGTGGTTGCAAGATGAAAGAGATCAAACAGGCACTATTTTGTGGTGCCAAACCTCATAGCGCTGTGATGCGTCACATCAAACCTCGTAGTTCTATGATGCCCAAGTATGATACAGGACCTAATACAACACAAAGAACAAGAGAACTGCATCTGAAACTGCTAGTGCTTCTTTTCTCCAAATAAAACTCCATGTGTGTTATGTTTCCCTGTCCTGCTGTGTTTGATTCATTTTATTTTATTTTTTGTAGAAGCCCTTTTTAAGGTTTCCTTTTCTCATTCTTAACTCTAACTCACATAGCAATATGTTGCTTGTTCCCTGGGCTGAGACTGTGCAGGAGCCATCCTTTCTGCGAGCAGCAGGCCCAGCATAGAGAGAAAAACTGTGCTTTGCTAGCTGGCATGTACTTAACTTGACAGTCTTCTTGCAGCTGGTGCCCTATACCCACATAACATCTTTTCCCCCTCAGTGCTCGCTTTGGTCATTGGCACAAGACCAAGACAGCCACCGAGTACCGGACAGGACCCCGCCTCATCCTGTTTGTACTGGGGGGAGTTACCATGTCGGAAATGCGCTGTGCCTATGAAGTCACTGATGCCACGGATGGAAAGTGGGAGGTGCTAATTGGTAAGTGTGCTGGTGAGGGGCATGTCCAGGGCACAGGTCACTCTTTAGGCTGGAAACCATTCATAGGCAAGTAAATGATTCAGGAATTTTCCTGGTGTTCCTTGCGACATATATTGGAACACACAGAGCAGAAAGCAAATTCAGACGGGTTTTCTGGAACTTGACAATGCGCTCTTCTAGCAATGGGGGCTTCGGGGTTAAAAGTAGTATACATATAAACATCATCATCATTATTATCATTATTGATGCAATGGGGAGATGTAATGCTTCTACAAATGAATTATTTCTGGCTTAAGATAAAGTTCTTCGCTAGAGAGGGGTTGCCCTGGCAGGTGTGGCTGCTTCTGGCAGCCGCTTTTTGATGCCAACCTATATATTGCTAACTTTCACTACATGGATTTGTTGAGTAACACTCGTGTGTCCTGAAGCTCTTTGGGTAAAATCTGCTCCCGACTGTATTGGCATGGACCTGGGAAGGTTGTTTGCTACATTCTTCTTCGAACCTTGGCTGGAGAAACCAGTTGTAGATTGAGATATAGAGCAGCAGCAGCAGCATTCCTGTCCAGAAGTCTGTCATGTGTGAGCTAGCAAGTAATGATGAGCTAGGTGCTGGCAGAGCGCAGCAGCTTCTTAACATGTGGGCCTGTTTGCTCAGTGTGATCTGCAGAATCATATCACACACATGTGATCTGTGATGGACTCCTCTAAGGTTGCCCTTCCAACTTTTCTTCTCTGCTACACAGGCTCATCCCACATCCTGACTCCCAAGCAGTTCCTGGAAGAAGTGCGCAATCTGACTGAGCAAGCTCCACTGAAGTCCTAAGAACATCCCACGCCCCTAAGAGACTGTCTGACAGCAGCTCTGTTTATCTGCCCAGATAAACCTTTATTCTTAAAGAGATGCCTTTTCACGCACATACCTGTCTTTGCTTCTGTCCTTTTAAGACTGGTCCCTCCTTCAGCCAGCTATCATGAACGAGCATGACATTGGAGGACCTGGTCTAGTGTCCAGGCCGAAGACAAGGGTCCAGCCACCTGTTACGTGAATCCTTTATTTAACACTGTGATGAGTTTTCTGGTTGCACTTTATTTTCTGTTCCCCTCTTCCCCACAGCCTCCGCCCAGCCTTCCCCCAAAGGAGGGGAAGTGTAAACTGTATATCTGATGGATAAGCATCTCCTACTTCTCCCTTCATCAGTGCAGTTATTTACTCCTTCAAGGGGGATTTCCAGGAAATGAGCTGCTTTGATGTCTACACACATGTCTTTGTCTAGACTCCATCTTGGTTCTCATTCTTCTTTTTCTTTTTTGGGGAGGGCAAAGGTAGATTGCTCACTGAAATAACTTATTTTTGGTTGTTGTTGGTTTGAGGAAAAGTTTGAATGGATTCAAGACCATTCACCCCCCCAATCCTATGTAACATGTAGAAGCAGTAGCTGTTCCTGGATGCCCAGTGTTGCAGGCCTACTGGTTGTGCTGATGCTTAGTATAAGACGGGGGATACTACTATTTTTAAAAGACCAGGGGAGATGAATGTATGGGAGGTGCTGTGTACTACTTGCATTGTGAGACTTGTTTAGCTCTGCTGAAGAATCCCAGTGTATATAAATAAATGTGAAAATTAAAGTTGTCTACATAATTTGTTCTGTGACTCAAGCTGTGAAACTTTGGTAGTGGCACAAAACCAAGTTAGCAGGCAGGATGGTATCCCACTTGATGGTGGATCAGCTCGCTCCTTTTTTCCCTTTAAGGAATTTTTTGTTTCTCTCTAGGAACCTTAAATCTTGTTACAGGTTTATGTGGCCCTGCTCTCTTCTGTTCACCCTACTTCCTCATGTAAGATGAGGGAGGCCCAGTTTGGACTTGACATAAAACTTTAGTGTTACATTTGCTCCTCCCTCCTGTCTCCTCTTCTAGCGCAGCCACAAGGAGAAAACTTCCACTTTTAAACTAACCAGAGTTCCCTGTTACATTTGAACTTGGGGGGGGGGGCTGGTTAGTTTAAACTCTGGTTTGTTCAAACAAGCCAGGGACATAAAATAATGATTTGATCCTGGCTTGTTTGAGCAAACCAGTGTTTAAACTAAGTGTGAGGACCCTGTGACCCTCTAGATGTTGTTTGACTTGATTCCCATCAGCCCCAACTAGCATGGCCAGTGGTCAGGGATAATGGGAGTTGTAGTCCAACAATATTTGGACCACAGATTCCTCACCCAGGGTTTAAATTAATTGAAGTTTGCCAAGTTCAGACATGTTTAGGGAAGTTTTTAATGTTTGATGTTAATCGTGGTTTTAATATTCTGTTGGGAGCCTCCCAGAATGGCTAGGGAGGTCCTGCCAGATGGGTGGGGTATAAGTAATAAATTATTATTATTATTATTATTATTATTATTATTATTATTATTATTATTATTATATGAGCTCTACTTAGTTTTTAAGAGGAAACTGATGCTTCTGATCTTATTGTAACCTTACATGAAGAGGAGACACAAGTGTGCCAGCCCAATACTTTCTTCTGCTTGTTCCTAAAGCACTAGAGTAGGGAGTTTGAGGCCCTCTTGTCTTATGACCAATAGTCAGGGATGATGGGAGTTGTACAGCAACATCTGGAGGGCAACAACTTCCCCATCCCATGTTATGGTGGCTCCTCTGAAAAGGTCCAGTGTGGTGCCAGCCAATCCATTTCATGGCATCATAGATGCAGGTGGAAAGACTCTCTGAGATGACGTTTAAACACCCAACACCAGAGGACATTTGAGGGCAGCTTCACATTTATGCACCAGTGGTGGTTTATGCGTCAAATCCAAAGTGTGAATGAAAAAAATGATTGCCTGTAACCAGATTTGCATACAGGAATTTGAAGATATATGTATTTTGCCTACATTGATGGGGTGGTTGCAGGAAGACATCTGTGTGCCACTTCTCTAGATTCAGGAATTGTATTTACCACATAAAGAGTGGAGCCATCCTGACTGAATTATAAAACATGGGAGCAAAATGTTGGCAGTTTTTTCTTTTCTTTTTTGGGGGGCCTGTTTCACATGTTTTTTTGTTATGTATACTAAAATGTTAGATATGAATGTTTCAAACATATTTATCCTGTTTGCGACAGCACCACCAAGCCAGGATTGGCTGCAATACCTCGCGGTGTGTGCACCTACTGTGTTAAAACTTGGGCTGCTGTTTCTGTCATGTGTGAATAGATATTTGTTGATGCCTGTGAGATTCCATGTTCCTCCTTGATTTTTGGGGCTGGGCTTCCTCTTCTTTTGATATACAAACTAACCAACCGTTGCTTACTGCCTGGTTTCAGCTGCCTCCCAGTTGTGTTGAGTGGGGTCGAGACCCCAATAGCCTAGTAAGGGATGTTTACATGATGTCCTGCCGTAGATCTGCCTTGGACACCCCCAGCCCAATCTGCTGTGTATGGAGCTTTTAGTCCTGATCCCTGCTTGGGAATTATCATCTGCAATTAATATCCATTTGGATAATTGCTGTACAGCAGCTGCCATGTGGGTGGGTAGTGGATTTGGGGTGATGAATTAGTACAAATGTTTGTTTAGGAATCGCTAGTGCCTCGATGGGTTTCGACCTGATCTTGAGGAGAGGGCTGCATAAGCAAATCAATGCTTAGTGACTAGAGCTCATTCTTCCAAACCCAACTAGCAACTTCCTGCTGCAGAAACAGTCTCCAGAGCATGAGCAGAGCAATCACCTTTCGTCCCTCCCTGCTGGGGCTAAAGGAATTCCTATCTCTGGAAATATGCCAGCTCTCAGTTTTGCAGGTCCAAGCATAGTTAGTCAGAAACTTTGGACTGAGCTTCTCCGTTTTTTAAGGACTTAATAGGATTTGAAGGGTGACAAGTTGCCTCCTACATCATGCTCAAAGCACCTTGCAGACTTTATCCCAGTAATTTGTGCAGGAATCTTGTTACACAGTTGCATGCTATTGTGGTGGCTTATGCAGACAGTAACAAGTGCCCTGCAGTAACACGGCAGCAAAGCCATCTTCAGCCCAGAAGTGGTTAAATAGCAATCCAACCTGATTCTGCAGGTGTTGCCTTGGTGTAGTTCCTCCCTATCTTGCTCCGTGCTTCTTTCTACAGCTTCAAGAGCCTCCCAGTGAAAATGGAGGTCTTCCCTCCATTTTCTTGTTGCATTTCTGTAGCAATCCTCAACTAGGTTGAAACCTTACATATCTCCCATGGCCCACGTAGTCTATTCCTCCTGGAGACAGGCAACAGCTAGTTGCTGCTTTACAGTTACACAACTGGTCCCTAATGCTGGTTAAAACCTTGTAAGCAACCGCTGTCCAAAGCCGTTTCAAAAGTGGCTTCAGAGTTTTTCCATTGCTTGAAATAAAACCTCATTTCCTAATTACTGGACAGGCTCCAAATAACTCCTAACCCCATCTGCTCTGTGTCAGCTAGGAGGAAAAAGCTGACGTGATAGTTACATGATATTTGTATTACCCTCTTTTGTTGTGCTAGCATAAGGTGAACACCTCTCAATCACAGCAGGCATCTGAATGAATCCAGAGCATCTGTGTCCAGTTTGCTAAAGCAGGTAAGCTGAACCCTGCCTATAGTACCAGGACTCTGGGTTTGATCTGTCTTGCCCGCTGTCATTGGTATCACTGCTCCCTTTAAAAAAGCAGCTACTGGGCCATGAAGAAAGGAGCAGTCAGGGAGCACTTGCACCACTCTGAATTAGCTCACTAGTCTGTTGTGATTGCTCACACCACAGTCCCAAGGGACTTTTGAACCAACTGTTGAGTCGACATGCTATATTCACGAAAACAATGTTTCCCCTGGCACATAGTTATTGAATGCCGGCAAGAAAAACCAAAGTACAAGCTAGCCTATGCCTGACTGCTGTATTTTGATGGTTCTAAATCCTGTGTTCGGCGGTTGAGGGAGATGTGCTGAAGGCAAATCTGTTTGCTTCATATGCATTCAGTAGAAACCAAATATTCTGTGGGGAAGAAATAGATCTAGCAACTTGGAGCCATTTTACTTGCACCTGCATTGTGGCTGTTGGGGCCCTTGCAGCTTCTCCACTAAGGGCAAGCTTGCTGTTCTCTCCCACTTAAAAAAAAATCCCAGCTGAGTTTCCCGGTGTTGGGGTTAAAGGTAAAGGGACCTCTGACCATTAGGTCCAGTCGTGACCGACTCTGGGGTTGCGGCGCTCATCTCGCTCTATAGGCCGAGGGAGCAAATGTTTGTCCACAGACAGCTTCCGGGTCATGTGGCCAGCATGATTAAGCTGCTTCTGGCAAACCAGAGCAGCGCACGGAAACGCCGTTTACCTTCCTGCTGGAGCGGTACCTATTTATCTACTTGCACTTGTGGTTGCACTCCCTCAAATGCTACTGTCACCCTAAAGCAGGTGCTCTCCTGACATTCTAAAGCTGAGTATGTTGCGCTTGAACACACACACATACACATATTTTTTGGGTGACACCGCCCTCCTTCAGTGCAAGAGGAGTTTCCAACTCAAGTTATTCTCTGCTTCAATAGGGGAATTCTTTATCTTTCATACCTTCCTTTTAAAGGCCATTGAAGACCAGTTTTTTCTCTCTATATCGATCTGTTCCTTTTCTTACCACCGTTCCCTAGAGGAGTCAGGTGCCATAGAAACTTGCTTTGGCTAAGTTGGCAAATGCACTGATGCTAGTGCTAACAAGGCTCCAGGGGCCACGAAACTCCATCCACCCTGCATCTGATAGCGCAAGGAAATGGAGATAGCAGAGGACGGTCTACAAGTAGTGGATGTGAGCATCTCAGGTAAGTGAGAAGAACAAATGGGCAGGCGATGGGTGTATGTGAAGTCATTAGAATTTCTCCATCAGGTTTAGGAAGGCAAACTAGTTCTGGTGTGCCTTTTCCCACTCATAAAGTACATCACACACCCAAAGGGAAGGAAATGGCAAAGACTATAGGTATCTGTAGGAAAATGCTTTCTCTTTTAAGGGAAGGGACTATAGCTCAGTCAGAGGTAAAGTATGTGCTTTGCATACCAAAGGTAAAAATGGCATCTCCATTTGAAAGAGGCTTCTCTGCTGGGAAGCTGCTGCCTGCCAGAATGGGTAATGCAGGCTAGATGAACAAACAGTTTCTCATCTATAAGGCAATTTCCTCAATTCCTACAGATGAATATTGTGCTGATAATGTCAAGGTTGCAGATGAGATGGTGGAAATGTGATGTCACACTTACGTATTTGCTCCATTAGCACCATTAGGTGCTTGGTGCTACTAGGTACAGTTTCTTTTCACATTACCTCTCATATTTACCTGTTCTGTATCACGTCTACAGGGGGAAAACATGTTTGCTGTCTGTTCGCAGGCTTTCCTCACCAACTTCCTCTAGCAATTACCTGTTCTTTATAATGCAAAAATTACATGCTCACACAAATATGTTTCAGTTATCTTAAAAGTGCAAAATCTTATCTGGAGTGATTATAATAATACTGTAGCTATGTTTTCTCAAACACAACATAAAAAGATTCTTGGTCAGCACTATTACTGCATTTAGCCAGTGTGGTGTAGTGGTTAAGAGCAGTAGTCTCGTAATCTGGGGAACCGGGTTCGCGTCTCTGCTCCTCCACATGCAGCTGCTGGGTGACCTTGGGCCAGTCACACTTCTCTGAAGTCTCTCAGCCCCACTCACCTCACAGAGTGTTTGTTGTGGGGGAGGAAGGGAAAGAAGATTGTTAGCCGCTTTGATAATCCTGAAGGGGAGTGAAAGGCGGGATATCAAATCCAAACTCTTCTTCTTCTTCTTCTGAGCAGATGTTAGAAAGCTATCAGTAAAGAACACATTTTTTACATTGACTTCTTCCACAATACAGCCATGAAAAATGTGTTCAGGGGTGTATCTTGACTAATATGATATACTTTTGACTAAGAGCATTTATATTTATAGACAGAAAAGAGCATTAAACTTTTTACTAAGATGATGATTATGATAAAATTTTTATACCCCGCTCATCTGGCTGGATTTTGTTCGCCACTTGAGTCTTTTGCAAAGACAAAAATGTAGAATACAGTATAAACATTTTCATAAATAAATGCAGATTGTGTGGTGTTTTGATCTGTTTTATAGACAGTTCCTGTGCATGCATCCATTTGCAACCAGGTAAGATCCTGAAGAAATATTTCATTAGCTGGTTAAGTGATCCAAGATCTAATGGATCAATTCCCTGTAGGAATTTAAATTACCGAGAGAATTTTGACATCACAGAATGTTCTGGATTGGACCTGGGGTTTAGCTACTCCCTGGGATATAACTGGCCAACCTTTTGGGACCAATGAGCACATTTGGAATATTGAGAAAATGCCATAGGTGCCAATCACAAAATAGCTGTGGCGTAATGCAAAATGGCTGCCAAATCCAAAAGAGCAGTAAAAGAAAAAGAATGGTGCAGGCATCTCCACAACTTGTACCAGCTGCCCCATCAGTTGGGGGGTGGGGGAGAGCACTGATTTGAGCTACCACTGCACTTGTTCACAGAGAGAGCTTCTTTTGATGTCTCCTCTGCTCAAAACAGATGGGACTGTGAGTACATAAACACCTTTTTTTTTTTTACACAGTGCCAGCTCAATGTTTTGAAAATATAAGATGTTACAGAGCTGTGGTATATTTAAATTTAAATTTCATTCAACATACTTTAAAAATCCCACTCTTATGCAGCCCTGGTTTACCAATGCCCTGCCCATGGGCACCAGTGCCCCCATCAAGCCCTACTGCAGTGCCTACTTCAATTCTCTTTGGTGTATGTCTCTTTGGTTAGGCCTAGAGTGGGCCTGAGCACGCCCATTTGCAATACTCAGTTTTGATTGTGTTAACGGAAAAATCCGAGGGCTCCCTTGGACAAAAACAAAGACACCAACCAGGATAACTTGGAGCAAAACAGCAGCCTGTAGGCTTGGCCTTGATTGAACTGTTGCAACAGGGTGTTCCCCTCACTTGCAAGAGAGAGGAAAGAACCAGAAAGATGGTCTGCAAGACCTTATAAAAACTTTTGAAATTCCCATCCTCCAGGTCAAGCCCACCCCCAGAAACATCATGCATACATTACAGAAAGGAGGGGTTGAGGGAGGAGTTGTGTTGGTAACCTGAGTGTCCTGTCACCTGGCTGGTTCCTCCTTTCCCCCTGCCCATGAGTCACTTCCAGGAGACAAAGGGGGGTTTGCAGTTTCCTGCCCCCAGAGGGAAGATCTGATTATTGTCCTTTGTTTCAGTCTGTGCTGAATCCACTCCCATATGCAAGTTCTTTGTGATTTTGATTGTCTTCTGTCTGGGATTATCAGGGTTGACATAGCAACTGGGCAGGGCTCCTGTGGATGTGCTGGGATGGTGAAGGGATTATGGCTGACCAGAACCAAGCCCCCCCCCCCCCCTTTGATAGTCCTTGTCATATGGAGTAAAATAAAAATGGAACAGTGCAAATCCGATGTATGGTTGATTTTCTATGAATTTATAACAGAAATGTGGCGTATGTAGTGTGTGAGTGTGAGTGTGTGTGAAGTTTGTGCAAACAGAATGATTGGGGTGGGGGTTCCTGCTACAATTGGATGCTGGGAATAGTGGGTCGTGGCTGTGATTGGATGCCTCCCCTCTTGTCTCGAAGCAACAGAGACTTCACTTGGAGAAGAGGCACCACTAGGCTTTGGTAAGCAAGCCATGGTGACCGTGGTACATAGAGGTTTGAGGGGATGATGTCAGAACTTGTGAGGCCCACCTCATGCCAGCAGCTGCAGTACTGAGCACTTGCCCAAAGTGGTGTTTTGGGCCTGGCTGAAGGGACTTAAAAAAAAAAAAACATGAAGAAGGGGGTTTAGTTCTTTGTTTACACTTGAGGTAGTGCCAGGGGGGACCCCCTTTGCTTGGCTGCCTTCACAGAAGCTGCTTCTCCTGTTCCAGAGTGAACAGTTGTTTGTTCACATTTTAGAAAGGGGGTGCTGGAGATGGCAGGGTGGATTCCCACCCACTGGCTTGCCTCCACATAGCTTGAGTGCTTGCTTGCCCCCCAATGGTCACTTTTTCTTTAAAAGGGTTGCTGGAATCTCTGGGGCATGCCTCACTTAGGACTGTTAGAAGTTGCCTTCTACCAGCTCCAGCCATTGGTATATTTGGCTCAGTATTGTCTACTTTGCTGTTTGGCTGTGGTTTTGCACTGAGGACACTTCCACCCCTTACCTGGAGATGCCAGGGAATGAACCCAAGACCTTCTGCACTCAAAGTAGATGCCTGCTATGGCACTTTCCCATTGGTTTGCCCTTCTTCCCTGTGAAAGTGATATGTTACTGGCTTCAGGATTTCTCCTTCGTTTTCACCAATTGACCAGGGTGTGTGTGTGTGTGTGTGTGTGTGTGTGTGTGTGTGTTCAATAGAATGAAGGCAGCCCTGTGCCCCCTCCACCCTGAACTTACCTGAACTCTATTCATGCAGTATAGCTTCATATGAAAACTTCTCTTTCACAAGAATGATCTTCACACAAGATATGTCCCAAAGCAGCCATCAGGCACAGAACACATCTGTCTCAATGAACTTTAAGAAAATAAAAATTACAGATAAGTTGCTCTTTAGTGCCAACTCAAATCTCTGGTGTGGAGCCATATGGATCTTTGTGATCTTTACAAGGACACCGCCCGCCCCCCAAGAAAAACCTATAGACATATAGAATTTGTAGGTGTGGACTCAGATTTGATTGTGGTTTGGAGCAGATGAGAAAATAATAAGAATTGACAAATCTGTGGCATGGGATGCGCTGGATCTCTGATTCTTACATTTCAGTCCATTGAGACAAATGTGATCTGTGATTGGACAGTGCTTGTTGAACATCAAGTATAAAAACCATGCCAAAGTACTTCAGTATCCCTAGTGTCTAGGTAATTCAGTACAAACTCACTTTTTTTGGTGGCGAAGGAGGTTTCTGGAATATGCTTGGATCTTTACATGCCCATGTTACAAACATTTATTAATTAGTCTTCTCTGCACAATTTTTTGGTTGTGTCTCTTCTCCTGCTCTTTTAGAAGTGACAAACATTTTGTGATGTGTCATGCCCGACAATAGCCACTTTGTGATATGCCACACACTGCATGGCAGCTATTTTGCAACTGCTACCCACATCCCTTTATCAAAATTACAAATGTGTCCTGAAGTTCAAAAAAGTTGGCAACCCCTGGGTGTTCACCCTCCCAGGGTGACAACAAAACAACAGCAGGAGGTATTAGAAATATATTAAACAATAAGATGAAGCAACAACAACATTCAGTAACATTAAAAACAACACCAGAAGATAAACTCATTATTAAAATGCAGTGCCATAAAATCACCAAAAAGCTCTCTGGATTTTTTTTACGGTTTTTCTCAAAGCCAGCAAAGTCCTAGAGAGGATATGTCAAACACAGGATGCTGTGAAAAGATTGTGCAAGTGTTTTCACAGATGCCACCACAGAGAAGGCCCTGTCCCTGATAACTATTCAGTTAATTTATATACAGTTATGATGTTCTGAAATAAAACATCAAGATCTATACAGCTATACTGATCTGAATTAACACTATATATTTCTAAACAAAACGTTGTCTAATTATGTTTCTCTCTCAGCATATCTCATCCCAGACCATCACTGCAACATCGTATCATCAAAGTGGGAACATGTCTGCCCAGGTAGGGATTTTTTCAAATGAGAGGTTACTGCTAAACTTGGGGTATATTTCGAGAAAATGCTTACAATTGGTCTCAGTGGCCTTTTGGGGAGCATAAAGCATAAGCCTTGATAAGCCTGGCCACCTGTGTGGCAATCACCAGAGAATCCAAATGGCTGAGAAAGCCAATGGGTTTGGAAAGAAACTGGCAAGTATGGGGAGGAGGGCAGGGGGTAAGGAAACCAGCATATCCCTCATACATTTCCCCATCTGATCCTTTGACTTGGACATTTTTGTAGGTGGTGAAGAAGAAGAGTCTTGGAAGTGTTAAGCGTCCACGGAAGTTCTTCCTGTGCTCTCTCAGGGCTCTGTCCATGCCTGGCCGCCAGTACCAAGCCTTGCCTAGTGCCTTTCTTGGTGACTATGATGCCAGCACCCGCTACACCAGCACCAAGAATACCAAGATGCCTCATTCAGTGAGTGAGTGACATGACCCGTCCCCCAAGCCTCTCCTCTGTCCTTCATCAGGCTACCCTGTTTGTTGGTATTTACCATCAGGGTCAATTTCTACTCACCTTACTAGTCCTGTGCACCCTATTCCGGACCCTGCTGCCAACATTTGCTGGGCAAGTTGCCTAGAGTAACAATATGGCTCTGCTTTAATCTGGAGGCAGAAGTTAGGGCCACAGTTGCTCTTGCAAAGCTGTACAAATCCCTTGGCATCCCTGTGTCTCAAAAGATCCACTTGCCACCTGTTGAACTCAACAGCTGGCCAACTGCACCAGCTGGACCAGGTCAACCTTTGACACTCAGCTGCTGTTCCTCATACTGCAGATGTATTTAGGCTCAGTGGACTGGGCCGGCCTGTGTACCTGCTTTCTCCACCAGCCCTCATCTGTAAATAGTTCATGACTAACAACTTTCCCAGCCCTTTCCCCCATATACTTTTTTGCTATGAAAGCCCACCTTTTCCCTTAAGAACCTTACAGCTGCTGCAGACAATCCCCATCTACCATCAACCTTCCAACTTTAACTTCTACACAAGAAAGGGCTTCCCACAATTTAAACACTTATATGCTTCATGCAGCAAGCACATCCAGAACACAAGCTTCTTGGCCACAACTCATATATTTCAGCTTTTATTCCATGGGCCAGAAATAAGGGCTCACCAAATCCACTACCTGGTTCAATTTTATCCCCGTGTCCCACTATGAGAAAGGAAAGTATAAAGACAGGATCGAAAGATCCTGCTTACCTAAGAGAATATTGGCTGTTTCCTATTACCCTTTTACTTCCATAGGGGTGTGGCAGAACACTGTCAGAATAATTTCCTCATTTGTAATGTGGGGGGCTAAATATATGAGTGAGCTAAGAGCGCAAGAAAAGAAATTCCATGCTCAGATAACTGTTAATGAAGTAACAAATTAGAGATTAATTCACTTTATTGCTACCTACTTAGTACAGGCCAGTGACTTTCTTCCTGTCACTTTTGTGCCAAGCATTTATTAGTGTAGGCCTTTTATATCTCTAGGAAGGGTGTTCACACATATGTGTAGCAGTGCATTATTGACCGGGCCAAGTCTTACCTCCCACATCACCCCAGAGGGCTATGAGTCAGCTTGAGCCAGAATTCACAGTGGCTGGCCAAGGACTAAGGCCTGTAGCTGACTCAGCTACCAGGCCCCGAAATGAGTAGTGTCGTATCATGTCAGAGGTGTAGTACATCTGATTTGAAAGTGGACATCACGAGAAGTCGGATCATGGCTTGATTAGGGCAAGGGAAACAAGGACTGTGCAAGCAGCCTGGATGATGCCAGATCAAAACAAATGTAGTGGCGAGAAGGAAAGGCATGTGCTTTCCTCAGTTTCCTTGTGGTGCAACACATGTGCATGTACACACATGGGAACACATAAGCACACACACACACACTCACTAACAAAGTGTGTGTTGGCTCTTTTGAGACAATTATCCAGGATAATCTTTATGCAGATTACGGGGATCCGATGGAGGGAGCAGATTGGACGCCTGTGTTTATTAAAATATGGATTTTGATCTCCTGTGTGGAGAGAGTGAGGCTGTGCGGGGGAGAGGGTGGCACTGAGCCGGCGAGGGGGTGCTTACTGCTGTAGTTCTGTATAAATCACTAAGAGCAGCGGGCATCAGGACTGTCAGAGTGGCCAGAGGGCAGGGAAAGTGCACAGCGCCGACAGGTCCTATACCAACTCAAGGGGATAAACAGCTTTTTCGCTGGGGGAAGGAACTTATTTAGAGCAGTACTTACAGGAGGGGTGTTTCACAATGACAACAGTAGAAGCCAAAACTGAAGAGGAGGAGAAAAAGGAGCCAGATTCAGCACCAGCTCCAGCTCCAGAGGCATTGCCAGAGGCAGCACCAGCATCCAACCCATCAAGCGGGGTAAGGTTGGCCTGGACATGGTGTGACGGGCTGCAAATAGAGGTCTTCATCCAGTTTTTCCACTGCTGCGGGACTTAGAATGTCTGTGGCAGCCATTGAGGTTGGGCTCAGGGGTGGGGAAACGGGCTGGGGGAGTGGCATTTATCCAAAAATAGGGTTGGCTGATAGAAGTGAAAGGAGCAGGAGTCATTTATGGACAGGTTGGACCCACAATTAATTGGATACCTTTTGAAAAGAAAATGCGTCACACATTCTGTTCTGGTAGCATTCTGACATGTCCATTTCTGATGGCTCTCTCCCACTCCTTTCATTTGGTTACTCAATAACCCTTTCCTTCCGTGACTTCACTTTATGGATTGGTATATTTCCGATCGCATTTAAATGTGAGAACTAATGATATAACGTTGATATAATTGAAAGACACTAGAATATGAACAGGTATTTTTTTCAGCTAATTGGCGATTACATGCGAGTGCATGTGCAAACACAAAATCCTTTTATCAACTTTAAAAGTTAAAGGAAAATGCTGTCAAAGTGATACCCAGCTTGATGGGGTAGCAGTTCTGCCCAATGAGGTCTAGATTCTTTGGTTCTTGGGACCTTTCTAGTCATATGGTACTTCACAGGCTAAAGCAGTAGTGGGAAACCTGTGGCCCTCCAGCTCTTGCTGAACTACAGCTCTCATGCTGTCTGGGGATGATGGAAGTTGGAGTCCAACATCTGGAGGGCCGTAGGTTCCCCACCCCTGGTTCAAAGCAAGGCCATATTCTGAGATACAGGAACAGAAGAAGCACCAATTCAACAGGAAAACATCTTGTGGAAACTAGGGATTCTGAACAAGATTAAAGGGTTATAGTAGAAACACGAATTATACTTTTGAACATCTAGGGCAACATGGTAGCAAGACAGAGGACATATGCAATATCTGGTTGGGTAAGGAACATGGCACTTTGAGGTTCCTGAGAATAATATTCTGACCATTCTTTGACCCTTCATTTTGAAGGATGTTGAAAATTCAAGAGTGTTGAAAAAAGCAGCTGTGGTTTTTAGATTAAAACATAAATGGGCCTGATAGTAAGGAGCTGAATAAAGAGTTTTTGCTAAGAGTGGTTGGGGGGAAAAATATACGAGGCAGACTGTTTAGGGAAGAGATGTCAGTCCCTGTCAGTGGTTACTTGAGCCTTGAAGTCTGAGATGGGGGGGGGGGAGCCTAGCTGGGCCACATTTATTCATTTGAATCACACTGCCAGACATAGTGACTAACCTCACATATAAATAAGCATATCTTTGTAGCCAAATGCCCCCATTAAGTTTAATTTTTCAGTTAGTGCAGCAGGAGGACCAGACCACACAGTTAGAAAGGAGATTAATGCCTTAATTCTGAACACTTGCTGGCTTCGCTCCAGTGCTGACTGATATTCCTCCCTCCCCCTCCATGTCTATCACTTCCTCTACAGTTTGGCCTCAATCCCCTTTGTATCAGCTTAACCCTGCCAATTCTTAGTTGCTGATTTCCAATAGGGTGCTCTGTTCTCTTTGCCCTCTCATGTCTGGTTTCTAAGGTACCCTTGGTGTTTTTTCTAACCCAAGCATACCTCTGGTTTCCTAATGCGCTAGGGTTGGGTGTCTTTCTTTCAAAGCTAGTGTACAGATCAAGCACCAGCAACAGGGTGGGCTAGAGGAGTTGCCTTCCAACTCTATGATTCTACGTGTACTGCTTCCAGTTTCACCAATCTGACCCCTGCCACCTGACCCCTAGGGCTAAGATGTTATTGACTACTCCCCCCCCCCAATTTTCATCTTTGTGTATTGTGTATTGTGCATTCATCTTCCACAATCACCACTCCCTCCCTCCAATATACCGTGACCTTGTTATGATACCTGAGGCCTTCCTGCCCTAAGCAACTCCCCTGTTGCATCCAAACACTGTTCCATTTTTTGTTCTTCCTTAATGTTGTAGTTGGATCTTTATCCTTCCTCACTTTTCCCTAGTCAATGCTAGAAAATTATCGGAGGAAGTGAAGCCAGGAGCTAGAAAGGTGCCAGGACACCTCAGCTTGACATTGATCCATTTATTATCCCTTCACATTTCTGTGTTGAGTAAATGGCCACCTTTGTTATGGCTTCCCCCCTCAAATGATAGCTTATAGATTTGGAAGAAAACATCCTTTACTCTATATGGTGGAGAAGGGCAAGCTAATAATAATAATAATAATAATAATAATAATAATAATAATAATAATAATAATAATAATAATAATAATTTAATAATAATTTGTTTGTTTCCTGCCCATCTGACTGGGTTTCCCCAGCCACTCCAGCATATATAAAAACATAATAAAACCTTGCTTCTAGTAATACCATCCCTTCTCCAGTATATCTGATGCCTGCATAGTTGGTAAACAAATAGACAATCACATGGACAACTTTGCAAAGCTACTTCTTCGTTCTGTCTGCTCACCAAAATGAGTAACCCTCCTTGACACAGAAAAGGCCTACTGTACCTCTTGGATTGGAGCCCTATGACTCTGAATCTTATAAAAAGTATTGGCTTATCTTTGCCTTGAGAACCTCTTGACCCACTTAACCGTGAAATGGTAAATAATGCTTCCGCAGCTGTACAGTGCAGTCAGATATTGGTTGAATTGTTTTGTGAAATTGTGGGAGGATGTGGTGAATTCAGTTGCTCTGTCTCAAAATAGGAAAGAGCAAAGGTTGATTTTATTACCAGTATGGCAAGGGTAATAGGCTGAGGTGCTTCCTTGGATCAGTGCTCTCAGGTTTGGAAGAGCAAGTGGGGAATAGACCAATTTAAGATGCAGAGGTTACATGCCTACCAAGCGGTCTCGAGTGTTGTGGTAATGATTTATAAACAAGCAATGGATGTTGTCTTCCACACACTTATATGTAGAAGATTTCCCACCCACCTGTAGTTATTTCCCATCTACCTGCTTTCTGTGTGAGTGTACAATGCAGTGGATAAATTATTATTTGATACAATATGGGGAGAGAAATATAAATAGGGCACAATGGGAGAACCAAATAGCAACACTCTTTTTTTTTTTAACAGCTAAAAAGGGGTTATGAAGAAGTATTTGTAGACAGCTGTAATAGAGACAAAAGTGTGTTGCTGCCAACCCTAGAAATAAGGGGTTTGGGGATTGTTATATGTTGCCAGATGACTTGGAAAAATGACCACAATTGTCTGGCTCTTTCAGTAACAGTATATTCTGCATATGGGACTCATGGTAGCTTTATGCTGTTTTAACTTATTGTGTTAGAATTGTGTTGTTGTTGTTTGGTGGTCAATGCAATTTTGTTCATGCCTATTTGATGCACCTGATCCTGTCATCGTACTACAAGAAATCACAGTGCTGTAACAATCTGTACTGTATTACACTTGTACCGGTGTACAACCATTCGCTGAGCCAGTGTGCAACAATGAATGTTCATGAACATTCTGTCAAGATATTTGCAGGCCAGCTATTCTAATGGAAAACCTTTTATACATATAGGGTCCAGGGATGGGAATAGCTTCGGAGAAACAGATTGAGGGCTAGAAAGAGAACCCAGAAGGTAGGAAAGATTTGGGGTGCCCCGAGTCAGGGTAATTGAAGGAGAGGAACAAAGTAGGCAATGGGTTAAGAAAGGGGAGCCTGAAGAAAGGAGACAGCTTCGGGGGGGGGGGATAATCTGAGGCAATTTTACATATTGATTTGGACTCATGCTACAATTCTTTGGGTGCAGGTTTTCAGATACTTTGGAATATCATTTATTTGAGTTGATGCAATTAGTTTGTAGCCAATGCGAAGCATGCATGCAAACACACACATACTCATCTGTATTCAACAACTGCAAATGTGGAATGTTTGCTGATGTGACAAGATAGTCACAGTTACAGGTTGGTTGTGTGCTGTTGTGCATGGATAAGCAGCAGGATTACTGTGGTGCATCAGACTTTTAAACTTTAAAAGGTGTGGGGTGGTGGTGGATTGCAGGACCTTCCATTCCATTTGCACTTCCACTGACATTCCCTTGCCTTGCAAAGCTATGAAGCTCTGAGTTTTTATGGCTCTGGCTGTTTGAGGATTCCCTTTTCCCTGTTTACTATTTTTCCTTACATTCTGTTCTACTTTTGCAAATCTTGGAGCTTCTCCAAACCTGCTGACACCTTCGCCTTGTACACGACCAGTACCATTTTGGCTACATAAATAATGTCACTCCCAGCCTGAACACTGGAAATAAAGGGAATGATGTGCTTGTGCAAATAATGTTTTCAATAGTACATTATGTAATTTGTTTGGGTTCATTTTGGATAATTTATTTGGTGTTTGTGCCTGCTGTCTCAGATTAGGAGCAGGCTACCTGGGCTCCATTGGGACATGTTCAAGAATACCAACTAAGGACTACTATCGCCAGGAGAAAGAGGCTGCAGCTGCCTAATTGCTCCACTGTGGCCAGCTACACTATCACAACAAGTCACAGGCTTGTCGCACAACAGAGGGTGCTGATTTTAGGGAGTTTTTATTCCTAGGCTCTGTGATGTAACCCCAACACAGTTCCCCAAAATATTAAACACAGGCCGCTTCAGTATACAGCACTTCAATACATAGCTGCACTCCCCTTCTTAACTGAAACAGGAAAGAAGTCAAACTTTGTGTAATGTTGTTTGTTATTCTTCGTACTGTGTCTAGGAAAGAATTTTTCTTTTTTAATCTTTAAAAAAGCAAGCAGCTGTGTTGCATCCTGGTAGTGTATCCAGCAGCATTTTTTTAAGTAAAGAACAAAGCATGCATTTGCAGACACTTCATTGTGAAAAGAAAAGGAAAAGTCCTAAAAGGAAATTGTATAGATTTTAATCGGCTTATTTTTTTTAGTTTTTGTAAAAGGCTATAGTCGTCCTCATATTCAAGTCAGAAAGAAACTTTCTGACCTGCTGGGAGCCCTCAAGTTATATCTAGAAGATGAAAGAGAAGGCCTGTTAAAGCAAGCACACCTGAAAGACTGTTCCAAACCCCCCAACCTCTACACTGCACCTAACCTCAATAATTTCTCATAATGTAACAGAACAGAAAAAACATACCTGGGTGAGATCAATGGCTTTCTAACCATGTGGTTTTCCTGAAGTGAATGTTGACATTATTCTCACATAGATAGTGAAATAAATTTTCTTTGAACCTAAAACCCAATTTGCATTTTAATATGAAAATGTTCTAATGAAAAATTAATTTCTAAAGAAAAGGAAAAGGTAACTTGTGTTAGCCTATAAAAAATTCCAAAATCCATATTATGGCAATACGTTTATTAGGCCAACACAAAATAGTATACAAATTTATGGAGCCAATTATGATATAGTTTTTTTAAAAAAAAACCAATGGGGTGCATGGATTGGCAAAAAAACAACAACCCACAACTGGGCAAAGAATGAAAATGGAGTTTTTGGATTCCATTAAAAACCTGCTGCCTTTCCCGATAATTCAAACACTGTACAAAATGAAACTTAGCTCCATATAGTATAATAGTTTAATCACATTTAACAGTTAAAACTTCAGATCAGCCTTGAACTCACAAGATGGATATAAGGCAGATGGAAGATTTCACACATAAAAAAAAAATCTCAAACCTGCACATCCAATTCTATCATTTCTAAAGCCTGAAATCCACAGACCTATGATAATTATTATTTGAAGAAGGACAGGGGGTGGGGGTGGGGAAACCTAGCTTTCTAATGAAATAAGCCTCTTAAGGGATGTCATTTGACTATATCAATGAGAAAATAAAAAGTGACTTGTCTGAATAAAAGCATTCCAAGAGAGGCTGTAGGAACCACTTAGAAATCTGGTATGAGGAGGCAGATGATAATCAGAGGCTGAGAATGGCTAGGAATGTGCCGCAGGGCTTTTTTTCAGTCTGAACTCCACTCCAGCACCCCTCAGGTGGGTGCCATTGTAAGAGAAGAAGGGCATGCCTTCCAAGATTTCTCCGATGAAAATAGGGATGTCTCATTCCATAATGATAATTTTACTATTTATACCCCACACATCTTACTATGTTGCCCCAGCCACTCTGGGCAGCTTCCAACGTATATAAAAACATAATAAAACATTAAACATTTTTTAAAAAAACCTTCCCTATACAGGATTTCTTTCAGACGGCTCAGGGGTCGGATAACTCCATACCCTCCAATATTTCTCCAACAGGGACCTTCTAAGGAAAAGCGGGACATTCCGGGATCAAATCAGAAACTGGGACGGCTTCTCTAAATCAGGGACGTCCCTGGAAAATAGGGACACTTGGAGGGTCTGCAAGGGAGGCACCTCTTTTTGTAGAAAAATAGCACTAGTTAGCAGTATTGGGAATTAAGTAATTGAAGCAGCTGCATGGGGAGGTGGGTGGATTCTCATTGTTCAGAGTTGCTTTAATCAGACACAGCTGGCTTAGTTCAGCTCTTATGCACCAGAGCAAGTTGGGGCTTTATGCTTCTTTTTAGCCTGAAGATATTGGTGACTGAGGAGGCAGCTTCACACATTATGTTCCTTTGTAGGTCTTGTGTGTGTAGGAAATTAGAAGTGCCTCATCTGTGTCAGTTCCATTACCTGCACATGTGGTAGGCAGCCCCAGTTGACTGTGGGTTCTTGCAGCAAGTGCACACCTTGAAAGATACATGGCTGTATTAGCTGTACAAGACAAGCAGTGTTCTACAAAGAAGTTATAGCCATGCTGGAAATTTGTCACATGTGTGGAGTGTGCTTGAGAGGCCTTGTGTCATTGTGTGCTCCGAGGAGCCGTCCGTCAACAAGACAGTGTCAGTCTAGGTATATGATCCTAAGGAGAGTTGTTAACTGCAAGGATACTTGTCTCACAGTGCAGATGGTCCATAACATAATCTTAGGCTTTAGGCTACAAAAAATCCCTTGTTTTAAGACTTTAAACAAAGTGACTGTCAAACATAGGGCCAAGGTGCCTTTGGCTCCCCCAATAAATTATTTGAGGTTGCTTCCCCCCCTCCGAAGTTTATGGGCATTGCCATTCAAATGGTGTTCATGCACCACATCATGTGATTGATTATGTGGGGTGGGGCTTACCTCCCCCCTCCCAATAATTTATTCAAGTTGGCACAACTGCTGTCAAAAGATGGGTAAGATCACCAACCTTCAATCCACTGGAGAATCAGCCAGCATAATGGGGTAAATTAAGGGAGGAGGAAACTTTTGCCCTACTAAGCAGATCTGGAAACAGAAATCAGCATTATACTGAATGTGATGTGTGGGTAGTTGGGTCCAAAAACATACACTTCAAACATCAAAAGCCAGGGTAAAGAGGTGCTTGCAGAGCTGTTGTAAGGATTATTGAGACAATGTGTGTGAACTGCTTTGTACACTCAAAATACACTATATAAATGCTAAGTACTGTTACTGGTAATGCCTATCTTATGCCTACACATCCCTGTACTGTACGTAAAATGTATAGGAAGCTGTGTAACTTCCTGACTGGATAAGTTCAACAAGGCAGAGGAAGATGTATTCTCCACATTTCCCACAAAAATCCAGCTCTGACAGATGAAGATATCCACAGAGGAAGACACCACAGAACTGTTTGTAATCCAGTACCATATAAGAGGGTTGAAAAACCCGTCGGAGGCATGTGTGTGTGTGTCTCACCTACCTGCAGCAGTTCCTGCTGAGTGCTTTGGCAAAAGTTAGGAAACAACACAGCTTTGCTCCTCATGTTGCCGATGAAAGCCAGCCAGAGGGGAGGACCCACAAGGGCACAGGATAGATGATGTCAGGCCCTGTTTATTTGTTGTCCTTGTTTTGCAGTCGGGTTCCCCAGAACAAGAAGGATTCTTCAGTCTGCTGACCCATGTACAAGGAGGGCGCATGGATGAGCAACGATGCAACATTCAGATTGTTCACAACAAGAGCGGCTCAGACACTGAGAAGAGTGAGTTAACCAAGGCTGGGTGTGAGGGGCAAGTTCAGGTCAGTGGGCACATTTTTGCAAAAGCTAGCACAGCTCTTGGTCCTGACTACCCCAAGCCTAGGTGAGGTCCATCTCTCCTTGGAGGCCGTTTTCTCATAAAACTGCTGACCCCAGTCTCAGATTTTGGTAATATGTGAACAACTGCTTTTGAAATTCTATTAGGTCATAAAGTCTTCCAATGCATTTGTGGATCATAGGTACAAAGCTAGCTGAAAGCATCTTTGCACAATGAAGCAAGGATGAGAGAGAGATTTTATTCAGGGTAGGACTCTGATATCTAGTCCCACTATGCGAGCCCACACAAGGACTTCCTCTAGCACAACTGGGAAACTCTAGCACAACGGGGCTTCCACCACCACCCCAAAAAATGGTTCTGGATGGTGTGGGGAAACCCCCAGGACAGTGCATGGGAAGAGGAAAGGGGGGATCATTCCTCCTTGCAAGCTGAGAAGCTTGTGCTGATGCGACAATTGCCATAGTACTATACTATTGCATTTAGAGGTGAAGCTGTCTTTGCACTTTTCAAAAGAATACGCAGAGCAAAATGCAACCATCTTTTGGAATTCATACTTCTCCAAATATTGTAATGGAACTCTCCAGCCAAGTAGCATGTACCAAAAAATGCATATTTAGGGTAGTCATATTTCAAAAAGTAAAAACCAGGACACCCCAAAACTGTTGAACTTTTGTAAGGAAAGCCCCCAAATTGTTGAGCTTTTGCTTTTAAAAAACACATGCCTAAGATCTAGGACAAAGCGCCGCCTTTTGAAAATTCCCCCCAGATGTCGATTCCACCTTTGAAATCCCAGATATATGGCAGCCATAGCATAAAGTGCACATAAAATACATATATATCAGATAAAATATTTAAAAATTCATATTACGGGAAATTGTTTTGTGAAAATTTGTATAGTAGGCATAAGTGTAATATTGGGTAAATGAGCAACTGAGAGAAACAAAAACTGATACATTTAGCCACCCCCAGCTCTGTATCAGGAAAGCTGACTCCACAGAGAGGTAAAGGTAAAGGGACCCCTGACCATTAGGTCCAGTCGTGGCTGACTCTGGGGTTGTGGCGCTCATCTTGTTTTATTGGCCAAGGGAGCTGGTGTACAGCTTCCGGGTCATGTGGCCAGCATGACTAAGCCGCTTCTGGCGAACCAGAGCAGCGCATGGAAACGCCGTTTACCTTCCCACCAGAGCGGTTCCTATTTATCTATTTGCACTTTGATGTGCTTTCGAACTGCTAAGTTGGTAGGAGCAGGGACCGAGCAATGGGAGCTCATCCCGTTGCAGGGATTCGAACCGCCGACCTTCTGATCAGCAAGTCCTAGGCTCTGTGGTTTAACCCACAGCACCACCCGCATCTCTTATACTCCACAGAGAACTGTTGTGCTAATGGGAGGGTGCTCTTTCTGCTGATTCTGATACCAAATACTGACTGCTAGAAGTCCATGATACCTAAGGGAGGCAAGATCAGTCCTAGTGCTGTGCTCCCTCTGTATGCCTTTCCCTAATGCCCTTTTCTATTTCTTGTGCAGAGAACAGCCCCAGCCCACCCCCAGAGATGGACAACTTCATGGATATGCTGGCACATACGCAGAGCCGGCGGATGGACGATCAGCGGGTCAGCTTCAACTACCTCCCAGGCTTCCAAAACGCTGACCGTAATGCCAGCAACAAACCGGCCTCTGGGGCCACCAAGGTGAGAGGGAGATGGGAAAGCAGCGGGCAGGGCAGGGAGACTCTGGGTTCTATCTTGACTTAGACATGCTTAGAGCAGAACCATTAAGTCCCAGTTAATGAGACTAATGTAAGTCCCGCATGTCTAGGTCCAGCCCCAAAAGGTACCTGCACAGTATGACTGTAGCACAGCTGGAAATGCACGTAAGTCAGGCTATGTCACAGTCACAGCCTGTTTCTGCAAACACAGCTTGTTTCTGGAAACAAGCAATAGGAGTTGTAGAGGCACCGTGGCTCATCGGGCTTGATGTACTTTTTAAAAATGTTTGCCCTGTCTTTCCACTCTAAAAGGTGACATACATAAACAATTCACGCCAATAACTAAAAACCATATCAAATATTGAACAATAACAGAAATGGAGAACAAGTTGAAATGGCAAAATAATGCAAATAATAGCAGTAAAAATCCTGAAAAGGCATCACGGTGAAAACAAAATGCGAACATTTCACTGCCAACATACCACCATCAAAATTCATGTTTTGTTGTGCAAGCATTAAAAAAACCTGCAAAATATGTTTACTAGAGATGAAAGTAGGAGGATGAATACCAAGAAAATATAATGCATTCAATACCATGAAAAGCAGCATTGTCTATCTCCGAATAAACATCAGTTTCATCTGTGCCACTACCATGATTTTCGCTTAAAAGACATTCTGCCTACTAGAGGGCAGTATCACTTGTTCCCTCAGGACACTGCACACTAGCAGAAAACTTACCTTTTATTACTAAAATTGTTTGCTTCACATTTTCTTAAAGCTAAACTGATGCTTAAATCCCAACTGGTAACTATTGTCTGTTAACAAGAGTTTCTGCTAGTTCCCACATTCACTTGCAGCAACAAGTAGGATTCACTTATTACCATCTCTACACAGAGCAGATGGCAAGGAGTTGACACAAAGTTGGTATCATCATAATTTATTTTGCATGTCTGCATACTAAGAGGCTTCTGATTTTTGTTTGTTTCCTTGTTTTCACATTAATAACATTCACACTTGACACAAGTAACTCAAGATTTTAATGTGAAAAAGCAGACACGCATGCATACACCCACATACCGGTATGCTCTATTTTTCTCTCAAGGCCACCTTAATTCTATTTATATCTACAAAATTGTAACGTACAGCAAATGTACTGTATTTCTGCTTGCATATACTATCATCATCGTCGTCATCATTTACTTTTGTTACCCGCCCTTCACCATAATGTCCCAGGGAAGGTTCAATCTAAAAAAATTTAAAAGGAGTATAATAAAATAAAACAGCCCCACCCCAAAGTGCCATACAATGCAATATGTACATATCAACAAAGCAGATGGTATGTGGGGAAACACTAGCAACAGTGCTTTTTTTCTTTAAAAATGTTTAGGGGTACTCTCATTTTTACTCAAGAAAATCACCATTTTATTGTTCAAATCGGGGGAAATAAATACAGTAAATGGACAAAAGTACAAAGGTTCACAAAATCTTTAGGGGTATGTGTACCCTTGCGTACCCCCAGAAAAAAGCACTGACTAGCAATACTGATTCAGCTGTCAAAGGCCAATGAGAAGGTGTGCTTCTTCAATGACCGTGCCAAGAAACGATGTCTGATGCCCCCGTGTAAGGAGGAAATTCCACAATTTTGTAGCTATTATGGAAAAGGCTCTCTTGCGGGCCATTGCCTTTTGTACCTCCAAGGAGATGTGCTATATAAGTACATTGCGGACATTAGGGGACTGGGTTTAGCCATTACATAACCACTGTGGCCTCCGAGATGAGACTGTGGGCTACTTCATGTAGTAGCTTCTCCTTCTCTTCCTTTCACCCCTTCAAGCCTACTTGGTTCTATCTACCAGCCAGACCTGCATAAACAAACACAAGGTTCTACAACACTCATTATCTGTAAATCAGTCATATTGTCCTTCTGATCTTTGAGGGCTGGAGTCAGCTAACATGTCCCACTAGCAGAACCCTGTGCAATGGGAATTTCCCTCTCCTCCTATGCACTCCCAAATTATTGGAGGGTCCAGGAGAACCTCCAAAACATCATGCAGGGGGAAGAGAGGGAACATGGTTCCATCAGGCTAGCAGTAGACCTTGCATGGATGGAGCAATCTCCTTAGCACTCTGTTGAATTCCTCCATAAAAACTAAATTACCAAACCTGTTTTCAGTGTCCTTTTGCAAAGTAGCCAATCTATCACTTTCTGCCACTGAGGAAGAGCAGGAACACACACCCTGCAGAGAAGAGCAGTTCCGCCTCAGAAGATGTCCCTCCATACATATCCACACAATGTCTTTTCCTTGTGGCCCCATTAATACTCCTGAATGATGCACGTATTAACCTTCCTTATTGAGTCTCTTTGACAGTCTGTCACTAACCCTTGCCCTGCTCGGGGTGGCCTTGTGATATTCTCCTTGTTATTCAACTGATTAACTCTTTATTTCTGTTTCTTTCCTGTGTTTTCTGGCTGGAACAACATGAGGCCTTGTCTGTGCCGTACTGTGTCGTGTCCACAAGAGGCATCTACAGGATGACACTTTCTACAAAACTTGTTCATGTCCCGGGGCTGGGTTTGACTTGGTGTCATGGATGTAAAGTGAATGCCTAGACACATAGGGCCTCTGCAAATCTATGCACACTCCTTCTGGGCCACAGAAGGGGCATTACACATGAAGGAGCATTAGCTGAATCTAGCTAAAGAGAAAGACCAATCAGTTGTTGCATTCTAGGATCCTACTTGCCTATTGTTCTAGGATCCAAGCTTAGTACATAACACCGGACAGGGTGGGCAGTAAGGCATGCTCTGCCTTTTGACAACCCTGTGGTCCTGACATCCATGAAACAGTGAAGCAAGCTTGGGAGGCAGCTCTTTAGGTGTTGGAAATGGGTCCAGAAGTTTATGAAAGGCAAAGTTTGAAAATGCCATCATTTGCCTAGATTACGGTAATCACCCACGAATGCCCAGGGTTCAAGTAGCAGCCCCTTCCTTCCTTCCTTCCTTCCTTCCTTCCTTCCTTCCTTCCTTCCTTCCTTCCTTTCCTATCCTTGGGGTGCTTGGACCTAGGCACTCAATGGCCAAGCCATTCCTAGCTTGTGGTTACAATAGATGGTTTTGGCTCTCTACAGGCAGGTGGTGTCAGGTAACACTTCGAGATGCAGGTCATCAGTGAATATGAGAAACAGCGACAGCACACACTGCATCCACCCACAGCCTCTTGGAATCTTGATGGAAGTCTGTTCAATGTTTCTGTATTTATGTGTCTGTATGTGCCATGGGCAGCTCTATAGGGAGGGAAACGCTCCCGTCCTTGGCTGCACTACCACCACTGTATTTTCTTCTTTGCAGAAATGAGTACCTCCCCAGTCCTGATCAGGGAAGGTGGCAGACAGACACCGACCTAATGCCACCAAGCACAGCACTCCGCCACTCGCCCAATAGAAACCCCTCACTGCAGTACCAGCCCTGTTCATTCTTTGTACATGCCCTGCCAGTCCAATAAAGACTCAGATGGTTTCTTCCTTGTCGGTTTCCTTAGCAGATGACCCTTAGCAGCAGGGGAGCAGGGAAACGAGAACTGCACTCTTGTACATGAAACAACCATTGCAAATAGCATGCTCTCGTGGTGGTAAGAGGGGAGGTAAAATTGCACTAAGTAAGTCACTGCCAGCTGCTCCTGGAGTTGGAATCCTGCCTTTCCCTCTGATGAACTGAGCATAATTCACGGGTGTCCTTCATGTCACAACCACTTCAATAAATTTACACCTAAATACAGTGTCACTATTTTCAAGAAGGCTCTAGTCACATACTGGCAATTTCAGGTTGCACAGTTAAAACCTGGTTTGGACCTCTTCTGCGACAAACTAGCTTTCTGTTCCCTCCCCAACCCATCCCAAGTTAAACTTTTTGCAATAACTGCTCCAGAAAGTGTGGGATTACATTTGCTTGAAGCAACACTGAACCTCCCTGCAAACAAGTCAGAATGTTCAATAAAGAGCCAACATCTTATAACCCCTTCGCTAATTTTATATGAAAAAAATCAGGACAAATGCTTAACAAACCGGTCATCTGGATGCGACTCAAGTCCATGTTCCAAACCTCCTGTACCAGATGGGTAATCGGACGTTTTCACATTAGTAGTAAATGAGCAGAAAAATTGTAGGTATAGGAAAAAAGAAAAGCACATGGAGGGCAAATCTTAAAATGAGTTTAATAAAGGACTGTCAGAAGTGGCCCATAGAGTGAAAAGGTAAGTGTTGGGGGCTGAACAGTAACACATGGATGAGTGGGGTGGGATTGTATACACATGTTGACACACACCCACACACCCACACACCCACACACCCACCCACCCACACACCGATCATTGGACCTGTGACCCTCTGGCTGTTTTCATTGATTTCATTGAAATCCCTTCCTATGAAACATTCTGAAGCAATTTAAACAAGCAACAAAATATCCACAATGAAAACATATATAAAAACAATTTCAAATCCAAAACAAACGAGGACAAAAAAATCCACTTAAAAGGGCTTATTGGGAAAAAAACAAGGTCTTCAATAGGCACCCAAAAGACAGTAAAGACAGCACTTATCCGATGTATAACAGGAAGGAGTTCCAAAGGGTAGGTGCCACCACAGTAAAGGCCCAGTTCCTGTGTTACATGAAATGAACCTCCTGTAGAGACAATAACTGCAAGAGGCTCTTTCCTGCTGAGTAGTGGTGATCAGTTATATATAAGGGATGAGACAATCTTTTAGGCATCCTAGTCCCAAACTGCACAGGGCTTTGCACACTAGTACTTGTCAGGAGCTCAGCCTACACTCGAGTAGGACCCTGGCAGAGACACATGCCCAACTGGCATGTTCCCTTCCTCCTGGTCGATCGTTCAGGAGCTTCAAAAGCTTTCTTCAGCCCAAACAGCACAGCGACCGATGCCAACAGACACCGGCACACTTGGGACCCACAGAATCTTCGCAACTTGCATGACAAACCTCAGCAACTCATCATTTTTGCTAATCTATGGTACTTTATTTACATATAAACACATACAAAGCACTGCAACATGGCTCCCTCTCTCTCTAGCATCAGACAGCAAAGGGAAAGACAAAGGACAATAGTCCCACTTCACGGAACACAGTAACACAAACATCCTGTCTCCATCACTTCCCACTCTGTGGAGTCAAAACATATACCATCATGTGATAGACAACAATCCTATGACTGCAGTCACGGAGCAGGAATTCTAACAGTACTAACATCCTGAATTTAGCTTGCTAGCTAATCGGCAGCTAGTGCAATCCCTTCAGTACTAAAGTAATGTGGTGGTAATATTCTACCCCAGTAAGCAGTCAAGATGCTATGTTTTGCACCAGCTGCAGCTTCTGGGGCAGCCCCACAAAAAGTACATTATAGTAATCCAGTTTGGAGGTTAATAGTACACTGATGACACTGGTTAAGCTATCCTGGTCCAAGAACAGCTGTAGGTGCCTTACTAGCTGAAGCTGCTAAAAGGCAATCCTGAAGTCAACAGGGCCTCTAATGACACAGATGAATCCAGGATTATCCCCAGACTAGAAACCTGCTTCTTCAGGGGGAGTATGACCCTGTCCAAAACAGGCAATTGACCAATTATCCAAACTCAAGAGCTGCTCACTTACAGCACCTCAACCTTGCCAATTTCATGGCCTCTCCTGATTCAGATGTCCCAAAGACATAGAACTGGGGATCATAAACCTATTAATGTCACCTCACCTGAAATCTAATGCCCACTCAGAATGGTTCATGTAAATGTTAAATAGCATTGGGGACAAGACGGTCCCTGCAGCATCCAACAACACGACCACCTGGGAACCAAAAAATAATCAATCACCCATGCTCTTCTTTGAAGCACACCTCAGGGATGGGATCAGAACCACTGTAAAACAGTCTCCCAAATACCCATCTTACTGAGTTGGTTCATGGTGCCAAAAGTTGCTGAGTGATCAAGTAAGAATAAGAGGATCTACACTCCCACTGACTATGACCCTATAAAAGATCATCCATCAGGGCAATCAAGGGCAATACAGCCCCATAAGCAGGCCTGAACCTTGACTGAAATGTATCACAATAATCAGTTTAATTCAGTTCATGTTGTTTAGACTCTGATTCCCATCAGCCCCAGCCAGCACAACCAATGGTCAGGAATGATGGGAGTCCAACATCTCATGGTTCACAGGTTCCCTATCTATGCTCTAAACACTAAACTATTAATATTTGTGTTATTGCCCACCCACCCCTGAGAGTTAAGACACACCCACTCCACATATTAAAATGGCAGAAGGTTGCAAGAAGAGAGGTTGGGCCCCTCCAGACTGGAATTCTTCTCACATATTGACCAATAATAGTGCCTTAGTGGTAGATTTACACACATCATGCCACTTTACTACCGGTAGTTGTTCTGTGATGCTTCCCTAAAGTTAATGCAATACTATCATCTGGAAGGACACTCTTGCATTATTGTGCACAAAAGCGGGACCATCCCAGAACATTTGTGGTATAAAAAAGTTACAGGATGTCAGCAGAAAGTTATGGGATATGCACTTATTGGAAACATAGCAGTAAATCTGCCCCAAAATCTTTCCCGGTCCATACAGCAGTGGCGGACTTTGGGGTCTCAAATTTCAGCAGTGCCCTGTGAGATGCCAAAATTTGGTGTCCCTCCCACCCACCCTCCATGCCATTCTGAATCATAATTGCGGTGTCCCCTGCAGCTCCGTGCCCAGTGACACTGAACCAGCCACACACACACCAAATCCACCTCTGCATACAGAATTGAAAGCAGGATCGTGTGAAACGGCCCAATACCATCCTAAGTGCAAAGCACCATGAATGCACTATAAAACAGATGCCTGGAAGAACCTTTACAAGGAGCAAAGTAGTGCTGAGCAAGGAAACAGTTACACCCCAGGCTTCCCCACTCTAAATCCCCCTCTGTAGGATCAGTAGCCACTGAGCTTCTGTGATGATCATTTGCATGGAAAGTATATGGTTACATTCCCTCCAACGTTTCTCCGAGGAAAATAGGGACGGTCTGTTCTCCATCAGGAAGCATCTCCTGTGCTGGATCCTGCTTCACACATAAACGTCATCTACACATCAACATTGGTCACCTTGAGCCAATCGCAACCTCACCTATCTCACAGGGTTGTTGTAAAGAAAAAATGTGTGAGGGAAGGGATCAACGCCTTCCACAGACAAATGGAATGAAATAAAATTTTAGCTGTAAGCTGCCTTGAGTCCCCGTCAGGAAAAAAAGGTGGAACAACAACAATAACAGAAATTCTGAAAATGACTGCCACTCAGCCTGACCTACCACACAGGGTTGTTGTATGGATTGAATGAGGAGAGAAACCAGGTATACCACATTGAGCTCCTCAGAGAAAAAGGTGGACTATAAATGCAATAAATGAGCAAATAAAATCAAGAAACATAAACCAGATCCCTGAACATGCACAGGTAGTAACCACTCACTGAAACACAGCACAATAATTATTATTATTAATTTATACCCCGCCCATCTGACTGGGTTTCCCCAGCCACTCTGGGTGGCTTCCAACAGAACACTAAAACACAATAACCTATTAAACATTAAAAGCTTCCCTTAAACAGGGCTGCCTTCAAATGTCTTCTAAAAGTTTGGTAGTTATTTTTCTCTTTGACATCTGGTGGGAGGGCGTTCCACAGGGCAGGTCCCACTACCGAGAAGGCCCTCTGCCTGGTTCCCTGTAACTTGGCTTCTCGTAGCGAGGCCCTCGGCGCTAGACCTCAGTGTCCAGGCAGAACGATGGAGGTGGAGACGCTCCTTCAGGTATACTGGACCAAAGCCGTTTAGGGCTTTAAAGGTCAGCACCAACACTTTGAATTGTGCTTGGAAACATATTGGGAGCCAGTGTAGGTCTTTCAAGACCGGTGTTATACGGTCTCGGCGGCCGCTCCCAGTCACCAGTCTAGCTGCCACATTCTGGATTAATTGTACTTTCCGGGTCACCTTCAAAGGTAGCCCCACATAGAACACTGTGCTGGTCCCGGGGGGAAGGTTACTGTTACCGTAGTCAAAGTTCAGTCCTAAGTCACTAGCCTGGAGATAGTCCACAAAGTGCGAGGTGAGGTCCGAAACAGGGAGCCGGGCGGGGACAGGAACACTCGAAGATCAGAAGCAGGAAGCCGGGCGGGGAACAGGAACACTGGAGGAACAGGACTGGATGCTGGCCGAAACAGCTCTTCAATGACGACGTTGCTCCCGCAACCTGGGACCGGGCTGACTGCCCTTTATCTTCTCTAAGGCCAGGGGCGGTCCCGGCCCCCAGGAGCCCCGCCTCTCCTGGCCTTAAGGCGAGCACTCCTCCTGGGAGAAACCAGTTCCCTTCGCCTCTCTGCCCTAAGGGTTACTGGGCCCCGGGGAAGGCTCACCTGTAGACACTGAGTCCTCAAGCACCTCTGGGGCCAGAATGGTTTCACCTGGTGCCTGCTCCTGAGGATCTGGCACAGGTGCAGGCTCCTCAGAATCTAGGCCTTGCCCCAGTTCAGCCGGCCCTGGAGGTGGGGACTCCTGTGCCAGCTGGGATTCCTCCGGTTCACTCTCAGAATCGGAATCCCAGGCCATCACAAACACATTGCAGTAGTCCAAGCGGGAGATAACCAGAGCATGCACCACTCTGGCGAGACAGTCTGCAGGCAGATAGGGTCTCAGCCTGTGTACCAGATGGAGCTGATAAACAGCTGCCCTGGACACAGAATTGACCTGCACCTCCATGGATAGCTGTGAGTCCAAAATGACTCCCAGGCTGCGCACCTGATCCTTCAGGGGCACAGTTACCCCATTCAGGACCAGGGAGTCCTCCACACCAGTCTGCCCCCTGTCCCCTAGAATCTTGTCAGGATTCAACCTCAATCCGTTAGCTGCCATCCATCCTCCAACCGCCTCCAGACACTCACTCAGGACCTTCACCGCCTTCACTGGATAAAGCATGCATAAGCATGTGTGGTTGTGTATGCACACACCTCCATCTTGCTCATACCTCCTTTTTGTGCATGGGTAGTACTGTTTCGAGGTGCAGTAGTGCCATTTTGGCCACATAAGGATTAGCCCTGACCCCTGAACATAGCTAACAGATGGATTGATACTTGGGAATTATATGGCAAGAAGGTGAGCGCAAGGGGTGCATATGCATGCCAACATGTATGTATGGTGTGGTGCGTACACATCAAGTGTGTGAGCAACTACAATAACTAGTCGCAAGTGTAAGTAATGGGAATAAAAAGGCAGGAAAGAGCACACATTAAGCGACTATGTGGATATACTCCCTGGAATAAATATGGAGTGACGGCACACATATCCATCACAGCCCAACACAGAGTTAGCCACCCACCATCAGCCTTCATAAGTGCACATAATTTTATGTTGGATTGTATGCATTGGGAATCACGGGTTCCTTGGTGGCTTATGGTTCATATATAAGCAGAAAGCTCAGCCAGCAAGTCTGTGATGGCCACGTTCTGATCCGGACTTAAATTCCATGTACACCATGCCCAGGTCAAATCCCACACATCAATGAGATCTACCCATGGGTACACTGATACTGCAAGTAACATAATTCCGCCTTCTGTAACAGGATAAGCAGCTGTCAGCCAATGATTAACAGAGTGAGACTGAAGAAAGTGGCTTCAGCAGCTACCCTGAGCCAGCCATTCCTCCTCTTTTTAAAAGGCACTCTGGAAGCACACAAACATCAGCAAATTAAGTTGGCAGCAGAATCACTGATTGAAACACATGAACACACATTGGCTTCCTGGTGCATCCTCTATCTCCACTCCAAGAGTGGATGCATCTATTCAGAGATCAATGTGGATCTCGTTCTTGTGAAGAGATTCACCACGTACACTGCTGCTTTGCCATCTTATGTTCAGCAAGGATTCTTTAAAAAAAAATAAGGCATGTATATAGACGTCTGCCACAAGCTATCTGGCCCAAAGTTAGCTATGCACTGGGAAAAATGGGTTTTGCAAATCACCCAAAGCACATTTGAAAGTGCTGATCTCCACACTCCCATGGCACAGAAATGAAGAGGTAATTATTGCCGGAAAAGGGCAAATTCTACCACTATAGCCAGGCAATTTGAGGTTGGGATGAGAATGTGTAGCAACTCATCCAGATCTGCCTCTGAAGTGTACAACACCTTGATTCCCTGGACAGTAGACAAGATACTGGCTGACAACAGTAATAGGAACCACAGTGCTTCTAAGTTCTTTGGCTGCACCATAATTCATCTTCCTTCTTCACACTGTGCTAACGCCTAAGCCCTGCATCCTACTTCAGTATCAGACTCCGTATTTGCAAACTATGAATAACTCCTTTAAAACTGAAAGAGTGCACATAATTAAATCTTTAAAGTAACCTTGTTGCTGATCCCCTCAAGCCATTCTTCCCTGAAATACAAACTGTTCCAGACCCTTGAAACTTGAAGGATATACATATCTGGCCAGAAACCTTTCGTCAACACCCCCCATATGGCAGGGATTGCTTACATGGTGCCCAGGGCCACCACAGTGCCTGCAAGAGCCAGTTGGGTGGCCCTGTTGCATTTTCGGTTGTGAAAAATTGGATTTGGTAGGTTGGGGGAATGGCAAGCACTTTACCCATGGAGTCTTTTCTGAATAGGTTGTGTGTGCTCATGCATGCTGTATGTGTGGTTGAAAGAGCAGTACTTGGGCAGAGAGGAAGAAATTAGATTTGTAATCTGTGTTTATGTGTGGACTGAGAAAGGGAGGGATGCAGGAAATGAAGGCCTGTGGAAACTGAGCAACACTGGTAAGGAACCTAGCTATGGAAATAGTACTTAAAAGTACAAGCTAAGTTTTTATCTTCTGCTTTCCATGTAGTAACGAATGTTGTCATCCATCTCACCCAAACCTGAATCCCCAAAACGTCTTTCTATATATATACACACAGAGAGACACACAACCAGCTTATCAATCAATATATCCATTTACATTCCCCCCCCCCGTTGTTTATTCCCTCCCCTCCCCTCCCTCCCCCAGGACTTCCCTCAGCTCCTCTTTCCGGTTTCTTTACACATATTATCCTCTGCATATTGTAAAATTGTACATATCATTGCCTTATCTATCATATATTCAACAAATAAATTTGTGGATGTTTATTCAAAACCTGCCAAGGAGTCGAAATAATTTTGTTCTCTTTTTAAATAATTTGTGAAAAGTTCCCATTCTTCTTTGAAGTCACGATTGTCCTTGTCACGCAGTTTATATGTCAACTTGGCCACTTCAGCATAGCTCATCAATTTTCCTTGCCACTGTTCTTTTGTTGGGATTTCCTCATTCTTCCATCTTTGTGCTAACAAGACTCTTGCCGCTGTTGTAGCATACATAAATAAGTTTTTTTTTTTCTTGGCAGGTCTTGTCCTACAATCCCTAACAAAAATGCTTCTGGATTTTTTTACAAATGTCATTTTAAACATTTTTTTTCAATTCATTATATATCATTTCCCAAAAAATTTTAACTTCTCTACATTCCCACCACATATGATAGAAATTACCTTCTTTTTCTTTACATTTCCAACCTGGTTTTATACATTTTTGCTATTTGTACTGGTGTAAGATACCATCTATACATCATTTTCATATAGTTTGCTTTCAGCAGAGAACAGTCAGTAAATTTCAAATCTACCTTCCAGTTTTTCCCAGTCCTCAAACTATATATTGTGTCCTATATCTTGTGCCCATTTGATAAGTGATTTGATCTCTTCATCTTTTGTTTCCCATTCTAGCAGAATGCTTTCTTCAGCAGCTTCACTTCTTCTATAACTCGTATAGCTAAACCCTTTATTATCTTCCTTGTACATCTCATGTATTTGTCTGCAATGCAGCCAACTCTGGAAATGGTCTTTAACTTCCTCATAATCTTTTAATTTCTATTTTCCTTCTTGATCTCTCAGTAATCTCTATATGTAGGCCACGTCCCCTTTTTATACCGAGCGGTTTGAGTAACGAAGCTTCAATTGGTGATAACCACCAGGGTGCCCAAAACGTCTTTCAATAGATGCGTACCTTTCACAACTGATGCATCTTTTCCAGATGGTTTGGAAGTGATGTAGCTTAATAGACCAGAGTTGGCTGCCCTTAGGAGGACAGAAGACCTTGAGATTCTACCCAGTGCCCAGAGCTGTCGGTACAGTAATGTGGACCGTACGAGTGACAGAAAAGGGTGGATGGTGATAATGGTGGTTCTGATGGGGAACTAGAGGTTGTTTACTGCACAAAGCTGCTGTGGTCGGGATTTTGATGTACTGGAAGGTATAATCTATGTTCATGCAGGCTAGACTTAGGCTATCAGGGTCATGGATGAGATTAGATGCCGAATGAAGACATGAAAGAAGAATCTGGGATGAAACTAACTTTTCTCTTTGCTTCAACAGGAGAGCAAGGACTTGGCTTTACCAGAAGGTGCCGCTTCAGATATATCAGTCGTTCCCATTGCACCCATGGATGATTATTTCTCCTTCATCAACCGCATCCATGGCAAGCAGCTTGAAGCTGCCAAGGGCAAAGTAAAAAGTCCAACCCCCAAACCTGTCAGTGCCCAGGATCCTAGCACTTCCTCCTAAAGGCACAGATCTGCAAGACCTCCTCTCCCAAATCTACCATGCTTTGCTTTAACATCACATTTCCTCCACCCCAGCAGTAGGGATGTAATCTACAAATATTTTGATAACGAGGTTCTTTCAATGTCCTTGCATGAGATATTTGTCAAGTCCTACTACCCAAGACACAAGCACACACCTTGTTTCTCAAATCCACTAAGCCCTGGCACTGCTTCCCCATAGGACGCAAGCAGTTCTACCCACAAAGTCCCCCTCCCAACATACACATCAGATTCCTCTACTTCTATCCCTCTTAACATGCCTAGCAGTGTTCCCTTGGACATTGAGACAAGTGCTGCCTCAAATGTATAAATGCAATTAAAAAAGGTTTCTCGGAACAGAGTGTAAAATGGGTAGTCATTTATGGAACAGGGTCATGCCCAGCAAGAACAGAACACTGTGAAAGTACGTTGGATTTTTAATAATGAACTATCAAGCTTTCAATGCACTGGGTGATTACACAATGGGACTGCCAGAATTACAGAGTTCTCGGGGGTGGGGGTGGATTGTACTTTTAGTTTTCAGAAGTCACAAGAAGTTTGGCAAAATGTAAAAGAGCGATCACGGCAGGCTGTTCACCTGCAGCACCAAACTACTTTTCTCCCGTCTTCATAAAACTGCAGGATATATTCCAGGAAATCAACGGCCTGTTCATCCATCTGTTTTGCACCCATGCTTTTAGCAGCCCATTCACACTAAACAATAGTTTACTTTACTATGGTTTAATGTGATGTGCAAACCAGAACAATGAGAGAAGAAAGCAGTGCAGAAGGACCCACCTGGATAAAACAGATCTTCAGTCCAAGGAGGACAAGTGAAATATAACTTGCACCTCTGAAGACACCCAGATACCTTTACTGAAAGACATGCAGAGATTCAGTCTTTCTATAAATAACTTTTTATTCAAAGTGACTCTCCTAAGACAGCTGCCAAACTTGCAGACAGGGTTCAGCAGCTTCACCCAGCAAGAGCCAGAAGAACACGAAGGAAGGAGCCTATATCCTCTTCCCATTTTCCGTTGGCGACCATGGAGGCATGCACAGAACCATTATTCAGGAATACAAAGTGGAACTGCATTGCAATTCCCTTCATCTCTTAGTACAAAAAGTGTTTTAGAGGGCATTTGTTAAGTTAAAGCAGGAGATTTGTGATGACAACTTTCTTGAGAGTGCATCAAACCCTGGGGAGAAAGGGGATGATGCTACATCATTATTCCTTAGCTGACTGCAGCATCCGCTTCTCGTGTTCCTTCCTCATTCTCTCTTTGAAGTCTTCCAGTTCTTTTCTCTGGAGAAGACAGAAGTGCCAATTTCATCATAAATGATCTGTTCGCTTAGACCGGGGGTGGGCTACTTGTGGCCCTCCAGTTGGAATCCCAATGCCCACCAGTCCTAGCCAGCATGGCCAATGGTCAGGAAAGATGGGAGCTGCAGACCAACATCTGGAAGGTCACAGGTTCCCCCCTCCTGGATTAGACATGCAGTATTCATTCTTGAGGCATATTTACCTGGTAATTATCTTCAGGTGGGTATATCTCCCTCTGAAGGAAAAGGATTAAAAAGGGAATCATATTATTGGAAAGTCCTGCTTTTATATTGAAACAGATTAAAACCATGCCACCTAAATTTCTACTGCCGTACAAGCAGAAAGCAGGCAAATTTGTCAAAAACACCAAGAGGGCAGGGAAAATACAGCCAGCTTGAGTGAGGGAACAAACCAAAATTCTATGAGAACTGAAAAGTCTTCCTAATTTTCAGGAGACTGTCACTGGGGATAGAATCAGAATTGTAGAGTTGGAAGGGAACACTAAAGTCATCTAGTCCAACCCCCTGAAATGCAGAGATCTTTTGTCCAACCTGGGGCTCAAACCTAAGACCCTGAGATTAAGAGTCTCATGCCTAAGAAGAACATTTACCTGGGAAAGAAAGAGATAAGTCCTGGCCTCTTAACACAGTTGAGAAAATCTTGTTTATTCTCCTAATAGTTCAGGTATCAAGTACAGACGGTAGCATAACCCAAATGGGGCCACCAAGGAACAGCATCGGAATGCTTGGGGTAATTCTGATAGTGGCAGAAGTGTGGGGGGGGGGTCTTTAAAACTAAAACTGAGAAAGGCAATGCTCCCCCAAATAGCCCAGGGTTAAGAATGCTCATAGAATATAGACTGAGAGCTGAAAAATAAAAAAGGAAGAGGAGAGAAGTGGAAAGCCCTCCTTGGACGGAATGGCTGACTGGAACCCTGAACAGGAAGCCTCCTTTTAGGAGAGAATATATGCTGCAGCATTTTGCTGCAGGTTCCACTTATTATTATTATTAATTTTGTTTATTTACAGACCAATGACTCCTGCTAAACAGCACACCAGAAGCAACTAGATGCATTGTGTGCAATGCCAGCTTTTGCATACAGTACTTGCTTGTAGAAGCCAGGCTCCCAGCAATGGCTGTTGAGTAAAATGCAATAAAAGGAAGCCTGGGTTTTTCTTTTCCAATTCCAGAGGTGAAATCAGCATGAGAATTTTTTAAAAAAACAGATAAAACCTCACAGGAAAGGTTTGGAAATGATTTCATTAGTCCACCCTGTTCTTCCCTTTCTAATTACATGACAAAACTGACCTTCCGCTTGATAACATATTCTTCAAAATAATCTGCCTGATTTGAAATCCAGAACATAGCAACAGGAAAAGATAAATACAGCATCATCTGCAAGAGAAAGGAGATAGGAAGTCAGATGGTAATACAGGTGCATTGGGACACTTTGCAGGGTTTTATTAGATTTTGCCCAATCTGGCCCTTGACGGCAGAAGCTTCCTCTCATCCCTTGCTAAAAGGTCAGAAGGACGACCATCATATGGTAGAGGTAAAAAAGGTAAAGGTAGAAAGGAGAAATGGCAGAAAGGAAGAGAAACACATCTAGGTTGCAGGCGAAGTTATTGTGCACCAGGATGCGGAGGGAGAGAAGGAAAGGATCGCTGACAACACCAAGGGCTGTGCTTCTAGGGCGAAGGAAAACGCAGGGCGCAGCGGCACCTCGGGCACATTAACGAGCAGCGCATTTCACCAGTTTCCGCATTGGAATTGTAACCACCCCGACCTGCTCTTCGGGGAGGACAGACGGCATTTCCCTGCAGATACCCGCGAGTAAGGGCAACCTGCTCTTTCCTACGTGCTTCCCAACATTATGCATGTATGAAACCTAACAGATATTCAAAACTACATCTATTGCCTTGAAAATAAGATCGAGCGATCGAGCTGCCTGCCCTTCCAGTTATATATTTGAACCCATAAAACCGAAGCTCTCCGAGGCACGTGAAGGGGGGAGGATCCAAGGGGGGAGGATCTTATCTTAAACTCGTATGTTGGCCAGCGAGCCCCCAAGAGCGAAGAGAGAGCCTGCCGGGGGGAGTCACCAGAGGAGGTTTTTGCCCCGGAGGGGGAGCTGCACAAGACCCCGCCCCTTTTTGTCTGCGAAAGAGAAATCCCCATTCCCACCCCAGGAGGACCCCGCTTGCCACAGACCCGGAACACCTCCAGCTTCACCCCCATGGCGCCGCTTGGCCGATGCTGAACGGGGCCCGCCCTCCCTCTGGCACCGCCCACCCTCGCCATATGCCACGCCCCTAAAGTCTTCCGAAGATGGCGCCCGCAAGCAACATGGCGGCCGGAAGGCGGAAAGGAAACGTCCTCCCTGTCGGATGACCAATAGGACTGTTGCTGGCCAAGTGACGCAAGCGGAGGAGAGAGCCCGAGCTCTGAACCGCAGCTGTGCTTGTGCGTCATTGCCGTGCGCCTCGCTCGCTCGGAGTGGGAAGCGTCCAAGATGCCGGAGCTGGAGACGGTGTTGGGGAAGCGGGAGCTCTTTTTCGTGAGTAGGCCCTGGTGGGAGGGTGTCGGGGGGTGAAATGCTCGGACGGGTCCTCCCTAGGCCGAGCTCCCTTTCGCCCACAGAACTTAATTCTCTCCCCCCCGCCGGTGAAATAAAAGGCGAGGCTTGCTTCGAACATGTGCAGAGTTCTTTCCCCTCAAGATTGAACCAAGTCAAGGAAAAGCGATGTAATCCTTCTAATAGGGAGTCGCTGGGTGATAGCCTTGCACAATAATTCTACTTTGCACTCGTGCAGCGAATTTTAAGTGTTCAAAATGTCCCGTGTACCGTATGGTATTTCATGGCCAGGGCAAGTGTTGTTACAATAGAACCGCTGTCTCTTTGTGCCCTTTGACTCAATCTTTCTTGTAACATTTAATACCAAAAAATATTTTGATATGACATCATCATACTGCTTCTGCTAGCCTATGATGTTAAAGTGGGGCGCTTATTATGATGTCACTCTATGTTATTTTAAGTAGACATTTAAAAAGGAAAAGGCTTAGAGTGACAGCTGTTGTATGATTCTTTGTAACAGCCTTTCTCAACCTTGGGCTCCCAGATGTCGTTGGACTACAATTCCTGTCATTTCTCGCTAGCAGGACCAGTGGTCAGGGATGATGGGACTTGTGGTTCAGCAGTATTTGGGACCCAGGATTGAGAAATGCTGCTCTATAATATCTGCTTTGGTCGTTACTAACTTACAGTAGTCCTGTAAGGTAAGATTGTACACACACACCCCAATATTTGAGCTTAGAGCTGGGACCAGAGACTTGCTAAAGATTACTTAGTGAATTTGTGGCTGCAGTAAAAGATGAAGTGATGATTTTTTGGTTCATTTTTCATATGCTCACATGTAAAATTAGGTAGCATTTTTCAAAAGCCTGAAGATAGCATTGGGGTGCGTAAGTTATAACGGTGCTGCACAAAGAAATATAATAGTACATCCTCTCTCTAAATTTATATCACCTTGCTCCTCACCCCTACACAGGAAGAGGAAGACTTGCAATATGAAGAAGAAATATTGCGCAACCCCTTCTCTGTCAAGTGCTGGATCCGCTACATTGAGTTCAAGCAAAATGCTCCCAAGCATATCTTGAATCTGATCTATGAGAGAGCTCTTAAGGAATTGCCAGGCAGGTATGCACTTGTGTCTCTTTCTTTTATGTAAAGTTCTTTAGCAAACTGCATGAAGGTAGTAGGGGAACCTTTTTCAATCCAGATTTTCATAAGGCATTGATGTATAAAAAATGTAAATGAAAGGCTAACTTAACTTCTTCAGAATTGAGGGGAGTTTCTTATGATCTATTTTCTGGTCTCTTCTGAAAGCAGACAGGAATACCCTCAACAGATGGAACCCCTTGCTGTCCCTGTTGATGTTTCCCTGGTTTATTTCAGGAGCAAGGCACTATGATCACCCAACTCCCCTCACAATGAGAGCTGGGAGCAACATGGCAAAATCTTTTACTTTAATGTTAATAGTTGCCCCCTTTGTGTTTTGCAGCTACAAGCTATGGTACAATTATCTTAAGCAGCGACGGAAGCAGGTAAAGAGCAAGTGTGTAACGGATCCCAGCTATGAAGAAGTGAACAACTGTCATGAGCGTGCCCTTGTCTTCATGCACAAGGTACAGTGGTTGGTGATATGCTTAGAGGGCTGGTAACGCCTGGGAAAAGTGAGTCAATCATAATGGCTGCTATTATGGCTGGTTATGACGATGTCTATCTGAAGGCCTCACATATGTTTTCATTTCAGAGCTGTTTCTCAGATGTGTGCATATGTGGAATGCAATAATGGCTTTAGTATACCACTTTCAACTCTCTTAAAAACAACAATCTTTAGCCTAAATCTGTGAGTTTGTCTCAGAAACTGTTGTAGATGCCACATAGCAATGGGAAGGAAATGATAAAAATAACGGGGGAGCTCCTTCCTTAAGAAGAAAGCCTTAATGAAAATCACTGAAGGGTTTGTAAACTGATGAGCCATTCTGTAGAGATTTTTTTATTCAAAACACTAGCACTTGAGTCTCCTAGTGAAATTAGAGATGTGTATAAGGTGCCCCCAAATTTTGGACATTATTTTTTAGGGGGGAAACCTAGTCTTATACACAGAAAAATACGTTAATTGATTGCAATAGGTTTAGGATAAGCAAAAAGCAAACACACAATAGTTGTTGGACGCTGTTTTGGACTACTGAATGCTGGTTATGTCTGGGAAATTCCAGACGCATGGCAACCCTAGTATTACAAAGTGTGGAGTTTGCAAGTACCGGTAAGTTCATTGGCTTTTTGAATAAAGAAACAGATAAATTAGTGGAGTCCATTAAGCAGAATTTCTAAAAATGGAACAGCTGTATTCAGAGGCAGTGACTTGCTTGACTGCTGCATGCTAGATGCAAGCCAATGTTGTTGTCATAGCCCACTTGTGAACTTCCTAGTCACATATGTGTAGCCACTATTAGAAGCTGGCTGTGGGACAGTGTTAACCTTTGGTCGGATCCCCAAAAGGAGATGCTATTTTCTTATTATCTGTCTGTCTGATTGTAGATGCCTCGGATATGGCTAGATTACTGCCAGTTTCTTATGGACCAGTGTCGGATCACCCGCACCCGTAGGACCTTTGACCGAGCCCTCCGGGCCCTGCCCATCACACAGCACCATCGTATCTGGCCACTCTACCTGAAGTTTGTGCGCCTGTATCCATTACCCGAGACAGCTGTACGGGTCTACCGCAGGTACCTGAAGGTAAGCGGGCCCACATGTCCCCAACTAATTTGTCTTACCAAACTCTTCCACCTCTGAGCCATCTGCGTAATCTTTGTAGAGAAAGTGTTGTCTTCCTTGTGCAATGACTGCCTAAATGGGTTTCTTCTCTTTTAGGCTCCTTTTCATTATTAGCACTGAATGAATTCTTGTCCTACTTTTAGTCTTGTGCATAGCCCTTGCGAAACTTCTACTGGAATATTATACTGTATTTGAGTTGGGTACTCATAGTGTTTGGAAGTGGCTAGAGAGGGTACAGAGAGATCAGAAGGCTGTGGAACAAATTCTTCAATAGCACCAAAATATTTGATTGATTTCATTTATGACAGAGAACAATAAAATTGCTTTTTCAGCAAAGAGAAATCCCTTCTCAAAGGGAGAGTATTGGACAAAAGTGTTATTTAATTGGGTACCTCTCTAGATTAGATCAGGGAGATTTTCCAGAAATACTAATGCACCGAGGGCCTTCTCGGTAGTGGCGCCCACCCTGTGGAATACCCTCCCTTCAGATGTGAAGGAAATAAGCAGCTATTATATCTTTAAAAGACATCTGAAGGCAGCCCTGTTTAGGGAAGTTTTTAATATTTAATGCCGTATTGTTTTTTACACTTGATTGGGAGCCGCCCAGAATATTCTTATTAATTATGTTAACTCAAGAACATAATTCAGCTGGGAGTTGAGATGCAGAAACTTGTTGTAAATTACATCAGTGGCGCCCAATAATTTTCTTTTTCCTGTTATTTTTAAAGAAACCGAGACACCAGATGGAAAGGAAGCCACAATCCCTTAACCTTCCGTAGTTTCGCAGAACAGGAAATTTCAGCAGGGACATGTTTTTTGCAGCCCTACATGACAAATGCCAACTTTTACAACTCCCTCTTATATACATCTGGTAAAGATGCAAGGTGCTTGTACTTTTTTTGCATCTGAACACCCTACAGCGAGGATAAATGAACCTATGCCAACTCTTAAGTAGATCCTGCATTGCAGATGGACTTAAAGAGGGGTTCTGGGTCTGAAAACCCTTTGCTTAGGACTCCTGAACTAGGACACCTCTTTACAAAATGTTGGCTGCTCTAAATCTGTAGATTATGGTCTGTTTAATCTCCTGCTGTTTTTTATTTAATTTTGGAATAAGTGAAAATTTTGTCATGTTGCATAAAAGAAATCACACTTGTTCCCCCCAACAGATCTTAATTAGCTTTAACACAGTATGCACAAAGGGTTGTAAGCTACTCCTTGTATTCTTAGCTAACCTTGAGTTGGCACTTCTAGCAGTGCTGCAATTAATCTACATTAGCTCTTCTACTGCCACTATTTTGGTCTTGTCAGCATTCTGGTGGATTCTGAGCTGTACGCGTTTTTATGTTGCAGCTGAGCCCGGAGAATGCTGAGGAATATATTGAGTACCTGCGCTCCATTGACCGCCTGGATGAGGCTGCTGTCCGCCTTGCCGCTGTGGTGAATGATGAACGTTTCATCTCCAAGGAGGGGAAATCGAACTATCAAGTGAGGCTCATGATAGCTGGCAGTCAGCCCTCCAAAATTATATGGAGGATCTCTCTTCTCATTCATCCAAAGATCCCTGCTGCAGAACAACCTGTACACTTGATGCTTTTCCTGCCTCTCAGCATTGCCAAGATCTCTCTGACACCTTGTCCTCTCCATTGCAGCTGTGGCACGAGCTCTGTGACCTCATCTCGCAGAATCCGGACAAGGTGAAGTCGCTCAATGTGGGGGCCATAATCCGGGGCGGCCTGACTCGCTTCACCGACCAGCTGGGCAAGCTATGGTGTTCCTTGGCAGACTACTACATTCGCAGTGGGCATTTTGAGAAGGTAGTCACCTGGACCTGAGGGTTTGTGCTGTGATGCAGGGACTTGGCTGAAGTCACATCCCAATCCCAGGGGGAACTTCAAAATGGCACAGAGTGTAACGTTCAAGTCTTTCAGCTATTTCCTCTTAAATTCCTTATTCATCTGGTCTGAGCAAGACCTCACCTTTATTTGGTGAAAATCTTGGGTTGGAGACAGACATTAATTTTTATGAAGGGCTGAAGACAGTTTGAACAAAAATCTGCTAGTAATGGTAAATACGTGCCACCCACATGTACCCTTACTAAACAGACTTTATAGGTGTTTCTATTGTTCTGAAAACCTTTTTCACCAGAAGGGAAGCCTCTTTTAGATCACTTTGAACTCACTTAAAAAGAGCTATTGTCTGTCTCCACTCTTCTCCTAATTCACTCTTTTAAATAAGGCTTTTACTGAGCTTGTAGGGACCAGATAATGAACAGTAGGCAAAATAACCAACAGAAATCCTTACAAGCCACCAAACAAAAATGGAAATGGAAGAATCTGGAAGATTGGCAATAGAGGAAAGTTACTGAGCATAGCGGAGGGACAAAGGGTAGTGGGTGTATCTCCTATGATTTTCTTCTTTTATTATATTATTTCTCTTCTGCCTTTCTGCTCATCAGAAGAATTCATAGTGTCTCATAATACATGAAGTGTTCCAAGTTTGTGAAAAGTAACTAGGGAAAACAAATAAGAATCCTAGTGCTTTCTGGGGTGACTGTACATTACAAGCAGGATTCTCATGTCTTAATGTCATGCCGGGTAGATTTTTAGAAATCATTGTTTGTTTGCTTTTTTAATCGGTACCGAGGTCAGCAGACAGGTGAAAAAAAATGTGATGTATGGACAGCCAGAGGAGACTGAGAATTAGTACTCAATGTGTTTCGTCCTTTGGGACATATGAACAAGCCCTCAGTTGTTCAGGTTTAAACTTCTGGGTGATCCTGTAACTTGATTCCTCCTCAAATTAGAATCAAAGGGAAAGGCATTTAGCCCAGAGGTTTTCAACCTTTTTGAGTCCACGGCTTCCTTGACCAACTGCATTCTTTCTGCAGCTCCCCTGTGGGGCTCAGGAGCCCAGTTATGTCACCCCTTGCCTGCTGAGCTGGCAGCCTCTCACGGTTTTTGGAACACCCTCCCTTGTGGGAGTGTTCCCTCAGCCTCCTCTCCTCTCCTCTCCCCATGTCAGCTGCAGCTGCCGCCCCTGGTCTCTGATTCCCCCCGCCCCCAAGAGAGATGCCTCCTCAAACTGCCCCACAGGGACCTGGGAAGCAACCCCTGGCTGGCCACAGAGGCACCATTCACCTGAGGAGCTTGTGTCAAGGACTGCTGCAACAAACAGATATGCAAGCCTTTGGGAGGCAGAGACTCAAGAGGGCATCAGAGGAGGGAGGGAAGGAAAGAGGGACAGAGACCAGTGTTGCCTGCAGCACCCCAACCATCATTCAAGGCACCCCAGGTTGAGAACTACTGATTTAGCTAATAGACTTTGGATTTGATGGGCAACCTAGTGCGTGATTTCCCCCGGCCTGAACATCCCTGTTAAATATAGGGTTGCGCTCTGAAAACTGTTAGAATGCAGTTGTCACTTTGGACTGAGTTGCAGGTACCTGCTCTTTCTTGGCTTGGGAAGTTTATGTTGCCTGTTCCAAATAACCTTTTTGTAGATCATTTTCATCCCAGAGGCAGTTCCTCTTGGCCCACTGTTTCCTCCCACAATAAGAAAAAGCTTTGAGTTCCATATAAGTGGATACGTCTTGAGTGGTGATTTGTGCTTTCTTAAGAGCATTTCCCATGAAAACCATTAGAGAAGTCAAAGCTGCTTGGTAGCTGGCCGTGGGAACAGAGACCACAGGCATTGCTTTGCAGACTGGAACAGTAATCCCTTCACCTTCTCTGTCTTAGGCTCGCGATGTCTACGAAGAAGCCATACAGACTGTGATGACAGTGCGGGATTTCACTCAGGTGTTCGACAGCTACGCCCAGTTTGAGGAGAGCATGATCGCTGCCAAGATGGAGACCAGCTCTGAGATGGGACGTGAGGAGGAGGGTAAGAGCAGCGCAGGTGGTAGGAAGCAGGTGCTGCTGCTCCTTCCCTTTCGGAAGAGAAGAAATTCTTCTCCAGACTGCATCTAGGAGAATGCATGCCAGAGCTGTTGAGACTCCTGAGGATGTCTCAGTTCTCCCTAAACCTTTTCAAGTTGTGATGGACATTTCTCCCTGGGGTTGCATCACTGATAAAGCCTTATGTTAAAAGAGCTTCCCTCTTCTTTGGCCATCGGATGTGGACCCAGCAATTCTTAATTCGTATCCTTGCATTTTGTGGACATCCTTTGGAGCTTGGGAGATGGATAGATAGATAGATAGATCTCATATTCTCATGTTAAATCCTGCCCTTCCTCCCAAAGGAACCCAGGGCATAGCTATAGGTATGGAGTGTGTAGGTGAGAAAATAGAGGGGGAATTTCAGCTGCAAGTAGCTGCCTTCCTGCACCATCTCTCATTCCTGCTCTTTTGCCCCCCTGGGGAAACAGATGACGTGGACCTGGAGCTGCGCCTGGCTCGCTTTGAGCAGCTGATCACACGCCGGCCCTTGCTTCTTAACAGTGTCCTCTTGCGCCAGAATCCTCACAACGTCCACGAGTGGCACAAGCGGGTGAAGCTGTATGAAGGCAAACCTCGCGAGGTAAGGAAATCCCCACAGTAGGAGACAGGAAAATAGGTTTCCAGATGGAGAGGTCGAAATTGGAAACAGAATTGTTAGAACCCAATACTAAGAATTTGTCGAGAATGTACAACTTGCTGCTGAGGTGGAATACACAAGATGAAACAGTAAAATCAGCCATGATTAAATGGGCGCAAGATATAGGACATGACATAATGTTTGATGACTGGGAACAGTTGTGGAATACAGGTATTAAGTTTACAGCATGTAATGCATTAAGAGAGAATATAATGAAAATGATTTATAGGTGGTACATGACCCCAGTCAAACTTGCAAAAATTTATCATCTGCCCAGTAACAAATGTTGGAAATGTAATGAGACTGAAGGTACCTTCTATCACCTTTGGTGGACCTGCCCGAGGGTAAAAGCCTACTGGGAAATGATCTATAATGAAATTAAAAAAGTCCTTAAGTGGACATTTTTGAAAAAGCCAGAGGCATTTCTCCTGGGCATGGTGGGCCAATTGGTGCCAAGGAAGGATAAAACATTTTTTATGTATGCTACCACAGCGGCTAGAATTCTTCTGGCAAAGTATTGGAAGACGCAGCAGCTACCCACTCTGGAAGAATGGCAAGCGAAGGTGATCGAGTACATGGGAATGGCAGAGATGACCAGCAGAATCCGCGACCAGGGGAGAGAGACGGTGGAAGAAGACTGGAAGAAATTCAAAAAATATCTTAAAGACTGTTGTAAAATTGATGATGGTTGAAATGTCATGGTTATAAGAAAAAGAGTTGCAGCAGTAAACCATAACTTTAAAGAATGCATAACGAAAATGATCGAATTAATTGAACGAAGGGTTGCTGAGAAAGGGTTAACATAAGGATGCAGAAAAAGGGAGGTATGGGGAAGTCCGGGAAAGAAGGTTTAGGAAAATAAGTTTAAGTAATTATACATGTTTATTTGTTTGTATGTTTTGTATGCTTTTGTTTTGTTTGTGTTTTATAATATGTTTGGAAAATTAATAAAAATCATTATAAAAAAAAAAAAGGAAATCCCCACAGTAGGGATTGCATGAGCAGACCCAGCGCTGGGAATGAGGGAGCTGCTGAACTTTCAGGCTAGCGTGTTCCCCTTCTATTAAACACTGGGTTGCAGCATCAGTGATGAATGGCGAAGTTTTGGGTACGGAGCTGAATCTGAGCTGAATCTCCAAGGAGTTGCTGGCACCCAACGTTGGTCGTGTCACTGATGGAAGTTGACACAGCATTTCGTCCACTGGGGCTCCCTCCACCCCAAGCAAATTTCATGAAGTTTCAAAAAGCTTCTGTCTACTAATGGGTGCTCAGCACATTGGAGTTTCCACATTTGCTCAGAAGGGCATTCATAGACGGGTACTCATGCCGGTCTAATTAAGCTGCTGCCTGGAAGACTGACCTGCCACACAAGGCTGAGCTGGAAATAGACCCAGTTCTCCCAATTCTCACCATCCAGTGGCCTTCTAGATCTGCTGAGAAGCAGGCTGTTTTCCACAATTAAAACTTCATTGGGATTGTACTAGTTGGCACTTCTCACTTCCTCTGTGTTGTGCTTTGCAGCTACAGCCACCAAACCGTACAGGAAGGAAGGAACGTAGGAACCTGCCAGAGCTCAATCTTTTCTTTTCTTCTACCTCTCTCCCTGCTTCCTCCAGATCATCAACACATACACAGAAGCGGTGCAGACTGTCGACCCCTTTAAAGCCACCGGAAAGACACATACGCTCTGGGTTTCTTTTGCCAAATTCTACGAGGTCAATGGACAGATCGAAGACGTGAGTGATGCATGGGTTTGGGAGGCTGACGCTGCTCTGTCCTTGCCTTTCAAAATGTTTCCTGCCTTACTTTCTTAGCTGCTGCCCAGAAGCACAACAGAGACTCGGGTTCTGTGTTGCAAATGCCCTTCACCACAGCTGCCTCAGGCTTAACTCCATGCATTTTTGTCACTGTGTTTCATTCTTGTTGTAAATTGATTCAGGAATTTTGGTTGTGGTGAGCGAGTCTTATATTCAGTCAACCTTACCCAAACTCCGGGAAGCCACCATCCTTGGTGATGCAGCATTTCTTGGATGACCTGCCCCACCACTTAGCCTAGTCCAAGGAGAGGAGATGCTGAAACTGGGGGCTCTTTCTGGCCCTGCTTTCCCCCTCACCTTGCCTACCTTACTTGTTCCCAGGCCAGAACCATTTTTGAAAAGGCTACCAAGGTCAACTTCAAGCAAGTGGATGAGCTGGCCAGCGTGTGGTGCGAATATGGCGAGATGGAGCTGCGGCACGAGAACTATGACCAAGCGCTGCGCATCCTGCGGGTGAGCAGAAACAGGGCGGCAGGCATCTGATAATCCAGAAGTGTTGCTTTTTGGGTTCCCAGAGGATTACTTCGGAGTTAAGGGCGTATAGCCTTGCGATCAAAAATAAGACTCCTTTCTTCTGTCCACATCTCCCTGAATGGAGTTGGAGCTCTAGTGGTTGAATCACAGGGAAGCACTGTTATTAGCTGAATGGTGCGCTGTGGCTAAATGAGAAAGCAGGAAACCAAGATTTCTAAGCTTTTGTATTTCTAACAATGTGAGGCCACCCAATTTCCTGTCTGCAGAGATAATTTATATGTAAAGAGCGAGAGAGATACATGCTAAGGGTGGGATTCAACTAAGTTGTTGCAAGCGCAAAGCGAGGCCTGTTCCCACAACAGGATTCCTCTGCACGCGCGCGCGCGCACACACACACACACACACACACACACACACACACACACCCCTGCTCTGGAAGTTAGAGGTTCCTCAGAACAGGTTTAGAGGGCACACGGGGAGAAGAGGGACGTCTTCTTGCTTGAGCAGGCCTTGTTCCCCATGTGCATATCCCACTTAGTGTTATGTGAATTCTACCCTTAATCATCAGGGTGTGCTGCTAGACTTCCATAGGCTTCTTCCACTTTCACCAGCATCTGTTTTCTCTTGTTCCTCCAGAAAGCCACAGCCATCCCAGCTAAGAAAGCAGAGTATTTTGATTCCTCAGAACCTGTGCAGAATCGTGTCTACAAGTCCCTCAAGGTTTGGTCTATGTTGGCTGACCTGGAAGAAAGTCTTGGCACCTTCAAGGTAAGTGGCCTTTCCTGGCCTCCATTGTCTGCCAGAGCCTTCTGGAGTTGTGGGAAGGGCAAGCACCAACTTTTCCTGTCTGGAGCAGTCATAGAAGCCCGCCTCATCCAGACAGGAAAAGCATTAGCTTTGGGTTTCTGTTCTTCTTTCCTATCATGGCACTTCCCTCTGGCTGTTTTAAGTATTATTCAATCAGCTTTAATCGCCTTCTGTCCAGAAGTGTCTGAGAAGTATCCAAGGAAGCAAGTACTGTGGGCAGTAAATGTCTCCTTGAACTAGCAGGGAGAGACAGAATAAGGGTCAACATCTGGGAATTAGACTAAAGACAAATTAGAAACCCTGCTCCAGTTTAGCAGGCAAAAGGATTAACCACTGGGACAAGCTGTGCAGAAAGTGAATGACTTTTTGCCACTTCAGCAGCCCTCCCAAAACAGTCATCTTCTTTTTTTAAAAAAAGCTTTAGCTAGGCACAAATGAGCTGGTTTTTGAATTGACATTCCTTGGCTTTTGAGTGGCACAAAATCAGTGGTTAGGTATTCCGTAGACCACTTGGTTTGGTAGCTAATGCTATGCTTGGAGATCTTCTGAACCACCCAAAATGACAGACCCTCACTGTTTCCTAGTCATCTTTAAGCTATTCTAGAGACTGTACCCTCCTCTCCTCCCCTTTCACCATGTCTTTGGCTTTGAAATAGTATGATGCTGAGGCATGGAGAGGGGGGCTGTCATGCTCCATCAGCTGCTTCCTGTGCCTGGCTAGAGAGTAGCACTGGGCCCAGAGAACTGGCTCTGTTACATGGAGTCAGTAGCAGAGCAGCCTTGCACAACTCAAGCCGAAGTCTCTACTTCAAGAAACCGTGGGTTTTGGTACCCATAGCTTCTTTCAGCATATTTATCTGGGCTCTCCTGACCTCTTTCCTGCCTTCAGTGGTTCCCCCTTTTATACATGATTATTTCTAGCTAGCCTTTTAGAAGCGGCTGGCATATTTTTTAATGCATTTCCCTTTTCTCTTGGTTTTAATGTATCTATGTGAGGTTTGTTGTCGGTTTGGTTGCAAGTTGCTGTGGATTGCCTTGGACAAGATAGCTGACAAATTTAATCGATAAATAAAACACTATGTGAAGCACACAGCAGTCTGTAGCTACAGTTCTTGCTCCCATATTTTCTGACAATCCAACTGGGGCCTACTGATTCCCTTTGAAGGTAATAGGGAGCCTTGTTTACCACTTGCCTTGAGCAGCTGTGGGCAGCAGCCCTGCCAGCTCTGCATTAAAAGACCTGTATTGACCACAGGGACTTGTTTCCTCCCTCCTGATCTCCTCCCTCTGTATCTCTGGGCATAGCTGGGGAAGGGACAGTGACTGAGAACCCCAAGCTGTCTCTGTAACTCGGCTGTCTCTTTGTGGTTCAGCCTAATATTGAAGTTTCTTTATGTCACCACCCCTAGTCTACTAAAGCCGTGTATGACCGCATTCTGGACCTGCGCATTGCCACCCCACAAATCATCATTAACTATGGCCTCTTCCTGGAAGAGCACAGCTACTTTGAAGAGAGCTTCAAGGTGAGTTGGCCATATCAATACCTCTGTCTGCTCTCATAGCAGCTGGGGGAGTGGGAAGTTGCCCATCTGGTTGGTTTGGGAGCCACTGAATCGTAAAAGCTGCCTGCTGCAAGCTGTGGAGCTTGAGAGGGAGGACCTTGGGCTCAAAATATCTACAGTGTGTGGTGTACTTCTTAGGTAGCAGAGCGGAACTCTGCAGATCCTACATCTCTGTAGGAGATGCTAATCTTACCTTTGAAAAGATTAGCATGGAGGGTAGGATTCAGCTAATGGGTCCCGTGATTCATTCCTTGGCATCTCCAGTTTAAAAGACCCTCAGGTAGCAAAGCTGGGAAAAGATTTATCTATTTTGGAGATATTGGGTTGCTGCTGTCAGCCAGAGCAGATAGTACTGGACTGCATAGACCACAATCACCTGACTCAATATGGTGGTTTTCATATAGGCAAGAGTATACCAACTAGAAGAAAGCTTTTGCTGTCTTTTTCATACCATTCCTTCTCTCCGGCAGGCGTATGAGAGGGGCATCTCATTGTTCAAGTGGCCAAATGTGTATGACATTTGGAACACCTATCTTACCAAATTCACCGACCGCTATGGTGGCAAGAAGTTGGAGCGTGCCCGGGACCTCTTTGAACAGGCTCTAGATGGCTGCCCCCAGAAATACGCTAAAAGTAAGCGGAACTGTGCTGTGTTGCAAGGGAGCAGAGGCAGTAAAAGCCTGGGGGTGGGAGCTGATAAATAATGGGAAAAGACCAGTCCTGTTTTCCTGGGCAACGGAAGCTGAGATACAGGAAACAGCAAGGCCAAAGCTAGAGGACTTGCTCCCAAAGCGAGCCAGAGGGCACCTGCATCCATAACCTAGTGGTTGCCATCGTGGTGTTCTCCAGAGGTTGTGGATTGCAGTTCCCATCTGTCTCAACTGGGCTGGCTTAGCCAGTAGTCTGGGATCATGGGAGTTGTAGTTCAAAACATCTGAATGGCACCCCCCTAGGGTAGCCAATCTGTTTGAGGCCTGATAAGTTCCTGTCCAGCAGGAGCCATTGAGATGGAGAGAACATCTCTGTCACATCCTCTTCAGTGCAAGAGGGCAATCTGAATAATTCTCCCTTGGGGCAGTGCTTATTTAAAACTTTTCCTATGGTATCTGGAGTGTCACTAACATAGTCCATACAGGGCCAAAATATCTTGGTGAGAAGAGTTGACCCAAAGATTGGGGGTGGGGGAGGAATGCAGTTTTGCTTTAATTTCTTCTCTGTTCACAGCTATCTACTTGCTGTATGCCAAACTGGAGGAAGAATATGGGCTGGCACGCCATGCCATGGCTGTGTATGAGAGGGCCACTCAGGCTGTGCAGCCTTCGGAGCAGTATGACATGTACAATATCTACATCAAGAGAGCAGCTGAAATCTATGGGGTCACACACACACGTAGCATCTATGAGAAGGCTATTGAGGTTAGCTCCTTTTTTCCAAATAAATAATGCTGTGTTTAAAACTCCAGGATAAGTCTCTTGCCCTCGCCTAGAGAGGAAGTAGTCTGCTAGGTAATGGCTGAATGGGATTGTGTTCCCTTATATGATATGGGGTAAATACAAATACAGCTTCTGTAATCACTATTACAACTATGAGGATATTGTGCAATATGCTGTTTTTGCTCTTATTCAGCACAGGTCAAAGTGTTGAGTACTACCTTTTTATAAAGCCCTATACAGCTTGGGACCACTTCCCAGAGATACCTGCTTGTGCCCTGAGGTCCACTTCAGAAACAGGGCTGATGGATAGCAGAGAGTGAGCCAGTCCCTTTGATTACGACCCCCAACCTTTGGAAGGATCCTCACTTGGGGATCCTCACTTGGTGTCCACACAAATCTTTGTCATCATGCAACAGGACTGCTAACATCAATTCAGCTTGTGTCTTTTTCTGCTGCTGTGCTCTTATTGCGTCCCTTTCGGTTTGCAATATGTGTTTGGATGCTTTTGTTTTTAACTCGTTAGCCGTTTTAGAAACATTGATGGTCAGGGTGCAATTTTAACACGTATCCCCATTGCAGGTGCTGACAGATGAACACGCTCGGGAGATGTGCCTGCGCTTTGCCGACATGGAGTGCAAGCTGGGCGAAATAGACCGAGCTCGGGCCATCTATTCCTACTGTTCGCAGATGTGTGATCCCCGAGTAAGTCACCTGGTGGACTCTCCTTTGTGAGAAGTTTCTAATTAAGTTGGATGGCCATCTGTCAGGGGTTCTTTAGCTGCGATTCCTGCGTTGCAGGGGGTTGGACTAGTTGACCCTTGGGGACCCTTCCAACTCTACAATTCTATGATTCTATGATCTCTTCCACACACTAGAGAACTAGTCATACGTCTGCCTGAGCAAGGCCTTTCAGGACCCAGTGTGGGAAGGTGAGAAAAGCTAGCTCTCCATTATGTTCAAGGATAACTCTATTGGCATTATTATTAGTAGTAGTAGTAGTATAACTTATTTATCGCAAAGATGCAAGGATTTCCATTTCTGGTGCAGAAGATACACTGCACAGGAACAACTCCATCTCTGTACACAGACACACCTCCGTGTTGCTTTTCCCATAGCAGAGCTCAGGGGAAAGGCTAGTGAAGCAGGAAGGAGAAGTTCCGCTTGATCTGTTGAACTTCGCAGTGACTGCCTTCTTTCCCACCCCACCAGTCAAAACACTTTTTCTTCTCCTGCCAGACTACTGCCAATTTCTGGCAGACATGGAAGGAATTTGAGATCCGGCATGGGAACGAAGACACTATCCGGGAGATGCTTCGCATTAAACGAAGCGTGCAAGCGACCTACAACACACAAGTCAACTTCATGGCCTCTCAGATGCTGAAGGTGTACAGCAATGCCACAGGCACAGGTAGGTCTCACCCCCCGCACTCTGCACAGCTCCCGGCAGAGAGGGGTGTCTGCTGCTACATCTCCTGTTCCATTCTAACCCTTCCTCTGCTCTTCCCTCCTGCTTGTCTTTCGGTTTCAGTGTCTGACCTGGCACCTGGGCAGAGTGGCATGGATGACATGAAACTGTTAGAGCAGCGGGCGGAGCAGTTGGCAGCTGAAGCGGAGCGAGATCAGCCCCAAGCGAAGGAGAAGATCCTGTTTGTCAGGTGAGTGTACTGCAGGCCAAGGAGACTTGCTTAACCTCTTCGCTGTAGGTCACCACCCAGCATGCAATACACCAGGGGTCATATTTCAGGTTGGGCAAGAACCAAGCTGTTTGTTGTAAGCTTGGAGAGTTGTAGAAGTAGGGATGGTCGCACGAGGTGGCTGCTGCTGGAAATGGGAAAACATGCAGTGTTCTTGCCATGAGAAACTAGGCAGCAGACAGAATCTATTTGATGTGCAGTGTACATTACTTTTTATCTTAATGCATGTATGTTCTGGTTAGAGGTTATAAAAATATTTCCCCCGGAATTTGGGTAGTAGAAGAGACACAGAAGTATAGCCAGGGCCACAGAAACCACCTTGTGCCTACTGTCTCCACTACTTCAAAGGGTTTTTGTGGTGGTTGGGCGGGGGAAGAGATATTTTTAAACAACTGCTCAGTTTGTCCATCTGCTGTGTTAAAATTCTGTATGTGTCCACATGCACTGAAGTTGGATAGGTAGTGGAATTCTAGTTCTTATCATGATTAAACTTGTGTCTCTGTTGGGTAGTGGCAGGCACACACTATCAGACCCAAGCTGGGCTTTGTCACTACATGACTTGATCCTAGAGTCTAAGATCTTGACATTAGACTAAAGCCTGAAACTAACACAAAAAAGGATTAAGAGGAACGCCCTCCCACCAGATGTCAAAGAGAACAACAACTACCAGACTTTTAGAAGACATCTGAAGGCAGCCCTGTTTAGGGAAGCTTTTAATGTTTGATGTATCATAGTATTTTAATATTCTTTTGGAAGCCGCCCAGAGTGGCTGGGGAAACCCAGCCAGATGGGCGGGGTATAAATAATAAATTATTATTATTATTATTATTATTATTATTATTATTATTATTATTATTATTATTATTATTATTATTATTATTATTTTATTAAGAGAGTTTGCATTTCAGGGTAGAGGGAGGAGTGTAGCAATGGTGTGACTTATGTTTTAACTTCCATTGGCCCCTTCGCTATGCATTTTTGTTCTGTTTTGCCTTGATGGTTGCTACAGTGAAGCCAAATGCATTTAATGCATTTACGGTCATGCGGATAGTGAAGCTGTAGAGTTGAGTCAATGCTGCAGGTTCTAATAGTTGGTGTAGCTTAACTAGTGGCTTTCAGTTGCAGCCTGCAGTGGAGAAGAGACATGTGAACCTGTAAAACCAGCTTGATCTTCTCAGGATGGACCTGTTTCCTGCAGTATAGGCATGGGGCAGTCACTGTGTGAATAATACTGTGCTGGCTCCTGTACAATTCACCAGTTTCTTGTTCCTTATTTCTAGGAGTGATGCTTCCCGCAGTGAGCTGGCTGAACTCTCCAAACAGGCTAATCCTGATGAGATAGACATTGATTTGGATGATGGAGATGAGAGTGAGGATAATGAGCCTGACGGTAAGTAAGAGAGGGTGCTGTATGGTCTAGTTTCTGAAGCGAATAGGCACAAAGTAGACTAGGGTTTACCAGTAGATCTCCAGGTGATTTGCAACAGCGGCAAGGATTTCTGATCTGCCAGGTCTCTAAAAAGTCTCCACACGTGAAAAAGGGGGATTGCTGAAGATACTTTTGGCAAATCCAAGAGTATATTTTTATGTGAAAAAGAGAGTTCAGCTTAGTTCTGGCACAAATCAGAAATGGTTGCTAGAATACTGAGGTTCAACCCAGCAAAGTCATTTCTCTAAGCCTGACATCCGACTGTTCTTGCTTTATATTGATTATCCCAAATCTTCTCTCCTACAGAGGTGCAGCTGGAGCAGAAGAGTGTTCCTTCCGCTGTGTTTGGAGGCCTTAAGGATGATTGAGCGGCTGCAGATGGATGAACTGCTTTTGAACTAGGGCTACAAGTGTCATATAAGCTGGGTTGGTGTAATTTGTTTGTTTTCCTTGATAGTATCCTTTTCTATTCTGTCACGTTGCTATTTATAAAATCTTTTTATCAAATGTCTGGTGTAGGTCTGTATGGGAAACTAGCTCAATTGGTTAGAGCATGGTGTTGGCAACACCAGGGTTGCAGTTTCAATCCCCGTAAGGGACTGGACTGGATGATTGAGCCTCTATGAGAAAGGGGGGCCACAATGCCAGCTGCTGTATACATGAATAAGTAACCTGCACTGTCAGCTGCTAGTTCGGCATACTTTTCATTACTGAAACTCTAACTCTCCTAAGCTTAAAAAGTGTAATAAAAGGGGGCTTCTTCAATTTATGTCAAACACTGCTTTCAGTTCAGTGGCATGTTCAATACAATGGAGTGCTTAACCCCTAGCTTCCTAATGGAATTTCCTTAACTGTGCTGCTGATAAGAATTCATCCTCTCTCACTAGCTTAACTGTTGTGACAACAGTTACTTCATAAGATTCTGGCAACTTAAAACAGACATGTGAATAAGCTCTTGATGTTTAGGAACAACGAACATTAAGGAAAGGGGGTTAAGCAGTAGTGATGAGGTTGTTACCACATACTTTCCGTGAATGCCAATTTGTCTTTCCTGCTACAGCAGTTTCTCCCAAGTCCTGTTCTTAAGTATATTCCTGCTACAGCAGTTTCTCCCAAGTCCTGTTCTTAAGTATATTCCTGCTTGGTCCTGCTTATGGGGGAAAGTCCAACAAATAGCTGGGTGGAACAAGGAGAATGACCTTACTTCCTTCTACCAACCAGCTGAACACCTACCAAACCTCCACTGCTTTCAAGGAAGCAACGCTTAATTAAACCCAAACAAGGAAACAGCAGCTGGTCACACCCCAGTAGTTCTAACCCTGCATTAAACATGGAACAAGTCCACAAACATCCGACAAAAAAGGCTTTAAAATGGCTAGACTCCTAGCTTCCCCGTGCCTCTGCCCTGCTATCCAAAACAGCTGAGTAATGGGCACAGGCTAAAGCTGAAGGCAGACACTTGCAACATAAAGCCAATTATAGAGAGAAAGGAAAGGCAGGCTTTCAAAACCAGAGACACAATCTGCCTCCAGTGTCTTTTATTCACCCCACTCTGTGTGGAATGGAAGTACAAGTAATGACCAGCAAAGAGTTCATTTAAGTTACTTTATTAAGCAGCCAGGGACGAAGTTCCCACCTGCCCTTTTAATTTTTTTTAACACCAACCCTGCACTATACTGTATCCCCAAACACCTACATGACATTCGGCCATCAACAAGCAACCAGGAGAGACCTGGAATAAAGTTGAACAAGACAGAACCCCAAGCTGAACAGGACTGGCTTCCCCCAGCTCCCTCCTGCACTCTGCTTTGAGAGCACCTGCTACCCCAAAAGAGCAGGAGGCGGAGGAAAAGACCCAGACAGCAAGTGGGCCGGGTAGGGGGTGGGGGAGAAGAGAAAGAATAGAGGGTAGAAGCCCCTCAGTGCCCAGGCCTCCTCTGGCTCTTGGGGAGGACAACTGAAGGAGCAGCCTACATTCACTGCCTGCTACAGCCCAGAGGTGCAGCTCTAAACTGGTAAGGAAGGAAGGAAAGAAGGGGCTGGAGCCTGCTCTCTTCCTAGAGCAGGTAGGAGTTTGCATTTTCCATTTGGCAGCTCAGTTCAGGATCCACAGAGGCCTGCTCTGTGACTACAGCAACTCCCAGCTTCCAAATATTTTGAATGAGAATGGCCAGCTGAAGCTTGCCAAATTCGCAGGCTCCCTGCCATCCCCCAAAATGCCTGCTAAAAAGTTATGACATGTAAACAGCCCTTGCCCATCCCTACACCAAATAGCCCTTGTGAACAAGGGAGCAGGGGAAAAAAGCCCAAAGGGGAAGTGGGGAAGGAAGAAAGACAAAACGCCAAAGGAGGAAACATCCATCCATCCATCCATCCACACACACACACACCTTGTTCTGTGCTACCCTCCCCCCACCATGCCTATCTCCATATACAAATTCACCCTGCCCCACTGTTCCAAATGCAATTTGTTCCTTTTTATATACAAATAATTGAAAAATCATTAAATAGCTCCAAGATATATATATATATCTATATATATATGTATAAGTATGTATAAATATAAACAGGGGCACCCAGGGAAACAAGAAACCCCGAACAGAACCAAAGAAGGCCTGGGCCCCGTTCCCCAGGCAAGCAGAAGTCAGAAAGAGAGACCCTTCATTGCTGTGGTGGTGGACCAACATTCAGGTGGTAGCTGGAGGCAGACAGAGCATGCAGGAGCCCAGACGAGCACACACAGGCCGCATGTAGGGCAGTGTCACTATGGCAACTCTGAGCCTCTAGATTATCATGGGATTTGGCAGTTTCCAGAGCATCTGTCAACAACCCCCCCCCCCAAAAAAAAGTAGTCTCCTTAGAACTGGCATCAGAACTATGCACAAGACTCCTGTGTGGCTCTGATCCAGCCAGAGATAACGCTGGTCCAGTACAAGATGTAGCCCCCTGCTTAACAGACCCATCTACGCAAGCCACCCATTTTGGAAGGCTATGTGTAGGGTTCCATGTATCCAACTTGGGCCAGCAACCTAAGAAGTAGCAGCTGTAAAGTCCAGGCAGAGAAAAGCAGTAGACGGGCTGCGGTTGGAAAGGCCTGGCTATTTTGGTGTGCCTGGCTTCTTGGGGGTGCCTGGCTTCTTGGTCTGCCAGAGGTGTCCTTGGATGGTGAAGGCATCCACACTCATGGACATGGTCTTGCTGGGAATCTGCGTGAAGCGCTTACGGTCAGAGCTGTACTTGTAGATGCCCTCGATCATGGCCAGAGTGATGGTGCGTGGCCCGTAGCCTGCCAGGCGCGTCAGTTCCTCCGTCTCTGGCGACAGGGTGTACAGCGCCCGGAACTGGCAGCTCGAATCACGGAACAGGATGAGGAAGTGATTGGCTTTGCTCTTCTCCACTTCCTAAAATGGAGGGGGGCAGGGAGGAAGATGCATGTAAAACAGGAGTAAGAATCAAGTCGAGGCACATAAAACATTCCAACATTAGAAATGTCTGCAGAACCAACAAAAAACACATACAGTTCTAAGTTCATGTGAGCCAGCAGCTGTCACACATGATTTTCTTCATCTCCACTGAGAAAAGGGAGACTTCTTCAGAGGCTAGAGGGCTCTCCTACCTTCTGCCAGTACGGTTCAACCGCCACTAGGCTCACAGCCAATGAAGGTGACCAAACATCTTTGCACATGGGGTTCTATGATTAACATCTCTCAGTGGTGCAGCCAGTGTGATGCTTTTATGCCGCTATATTCTAACAGTGGAAGGTGAGGCCTTGCTGTATTAAGCAAAGCCCATGCAGAGTCAGGAGCTGGAACCAACATGATCTTCCAAATTCACAGAGATCAGAGGAAGATATCTACATGATGTGCACAGTTCAGCAAGTCGAGGGCGAAGGATGCATCTTGCCCAGCCCACAGCCATTTAACAACCTGCCATCCCACCCCATGTTATTGCCCCCTCAGCTTACCTCCAGGATGCGATTTTTCTGGGGTTCATTGACTTTGCCAGCAAGGCAGCAGTGAGACAGTGCATTGTGAATAATGTACTTATTGGACTTGGCACTGGGCTCCTTGTACAGCTTGGGTCCTGCAGAGAGAAGAAGAGTTCAGTAGAGAAGACAGGCTCACGAGGCTCCTTAAGGAAGGCAGCCCTGGCAAGACAAACAGAGATGCTTCACAAGGCAAAAGATCTGGAGGTCTCTTGATGCCCTTGCAGAGCAGGCACCAGATCAAGACACTTTGCCAGTGCATTTGGAGAAGGAGATCTAGCAGAGCCCCCTCTGTAGTGTCACAGGAGGAAAGCTGGAATTTTCTGGAAGGGAGGACTGAGACAGCAAGAAGTTTACCTGTGTACTCTGGAATGGAGGCTGGCGAGGAGGCGGTTGATGCGTTCTCCCAGTCACGCTCCCGGTTCTGGTTGGACAGCAACCGGCTGGGGGACATTGGCCCAGAAGGAGACGCAGCTCTGCAAAACAGAAGTGCTCACCCTTAACTTCTGCAAGCGCAGCACAAACCCATTTTCCTTGGGCCTGCTACTAGCTAGAAGGCCAACCCAAATCCCACCCACCCTAGAGCACACTGCCAGGGTTTCTGCATCTCCCCTGTGCCCTCTTAATGCGTTAGAGTAACAAGGCTAAGTAGAAGTACTACAAACTCACCGAGAAGACCTCTTGATGGAGAGCGAGTTGCCAGGATCATTGGCCACTGTAGAAAGCGAGAGAGTCGACTGGGAATACACCTTGCTGAGCTTGGAGCCTAGGAATAGGCAGACACATGATCAGGAGATGGGGGCAAAGTTTACATGGCCACAGCTGTCCCTTTCCTGAACCACGGTCCCTTTGCATTCTAGCGCCACCGTGACACATGGCAGCTGCGTTTACAAGTTTTCCGCCGCCCTGCAGAGCGTGCCCAGCTCCTCTCCCAACTAGCCACAGCTCTTACCAAGGAGGCCTTTCACGGGGCTGCGCGCTAGGGCAGAGTCATCACAGAAGACGGTCTTGGGCCGCCCCTTCTTGAGGGCGCGCACAGTGGTGGGCTTCTGCCGCAGCACCTTGTCCAGGTCCTCCATCAGCTTGAGCTGATGGCGCCGCTGGTATTCCAGGCGGGTGAAGTCACCGCGCCTCGGCCCCACCACTTCCTCCTCTTGCCGGGGCTGCTCCTCTGCCTGCCGCTGTCTGGAGAAGCACAGTCAAGAACACAGCCAGAGGTTAAAAGTGACCACAAGCCCACCAGGCACAGAATCTGCTATTAACCCAAAATCCACCGGGCATTTTTTTGTTATAGGAGGAAGGATTCAACATCATACTAAAGTGCACTGCAGCTCACCAAGTGGGCTGATCTCTCCTCTCCAGTTTTAGGATGCGCAGCAGGGGAAACCCTACTGTGCAAATGAAAGTCCTTACACAGGGCTTCTGCTGATGGGACTCATCAAATGAATTCTGCCCTTAGTTACTCTTTAGGTAAAATGAATTAGTTTTTCATCTGCATTCTGAAACCGCCCCTTAATGGGGGCAGGGGTATGGTAACCACAGACGCCTCCCAGAACTACCCCTCTTCTCTTGCAGTATGACGCAACAATGGGAGGTGATTGCATTCTCAGCTCATGGATCGTAACAGCCAGGTTCAGTAGGCACAACAGATGCCCTGTGTGCAAACCAAGAACATTCCCTAAAACGGGTCAGCAAACTTTTTCAGCAGGGGGCCGGTCCACTGTCCCTCAGACCTGGGGGGCGGACGGGCGGACTATATTTTGAAGAAAAAAATGAACGAATTCCTATGCCGCGCAAATAACCCAGAGGTGCATTTTAAATAAAAGGACACATTCTACTCATGTAAAAACTCGCTGATTCCCGGACTGGCAGTTTGGCCAGATCTGGCCCCCAGGCCTTAGTTTGCCTACCCATGCCCTAGAACAAGGTGGGGGCTTGTAGTTCAGCAGTATCTAGAGGGAACCACATTGACTATTCCTGCTCTAGAATATGTCCCCTAGAATCCCCTGCAAATTATTCCCATAATGTTCCAAGACAATGGTTCATCAGGTCAATGCGGGAATGTCAAAATGGTGGTTGGCTCACAAGCATCTGCCAGAGGTTACAGCGATTCCTCTGCCCTCCATAGCACAAGCAGTGAGTCCTGCTGGGGGAAGGTGCAAGCAACAGATGACACTTTGCCAGGTTATTTCCTTTACTCACACACACTTCTGCTGCCAGCTTAGAAGAAAACCTACGAGTTGAGGGCCAGCAGGAACTTATTTTGCACTAGACAATCTTGCTCACACACGAATCTCATTCTAGGCAGCAGGGTTTGTACAGGAGAAAGTCCTTGAAGATGGCACTCCAAGCAGTCAGAGTTCGTTGGCTCTACATAAGGTGGGCACATTTTGCTCCAAGAAAGATCCAGACACTGTCCTTGGAATAAGTGCGACCAATCTGTTTATTATACCCTCATTCTGAATGGCCAGGCCCTGAATCTTGCCCCTTTTGCCATGGAAGATTGAGTGAAAAGGGCCCCATTCACACAAGGCCCCACCGTGACATGAGAGCCATTTCCACACAATGGGAAATCCCAGTGCATCAGAACCAATACAAAACAAATGAAGCAGTAGTTATGGATGTATAAGGCTTTACTTGAGTAACTCGATTTCTGTAAGTGTTGGTGTAGCATGGGAACTGGAGAAACCAAATAGAGCAATTGGGGGGGGGGGTGGAACACTGGAAGCACAAGGCCTCCCACCACAGCAGAAGCACCTACCATGGCCATGCTTACAAGGAGGGCCAAGAATGAGAAGGACCCTGTGGCTTCCCCCATCCCAATCTCACCTTGCCTCCTCCTCTTTCTTCTCCTTCTCCGCCTCCTGCCATTGCTTCCTGCGCTTCGCCTCCTCAGTGCGTCGCTGCTGCCTCTCTAGGAAGCTTGCGCGCTTCTGTGCCATTTCCTCCTCAGCCTTCGCCTCATCCTGAACAAACACAGTGAGTCAGTAGAGAGAAAGGGTGGTTGAGTCCTCTAAGATGCAGGGTCACTTTTCACTTTCAGGACAGGAGTCACGCAGCAGCCAGGCCTGTCCTTATGGTTGGCTACAATGACAACTGGATGCTGAACTAGATTGGTCGGATCCAGCAGAGCTCTTAGGTTCTTTTTCTACCTTCCTCTGGACTGGTGCCAACTGCTCTCAACCCCTCTGGAAATGCCACTCCATGTATCCTGTGTGATCCTGCCACCCATAGATATGGCTTGCCCAAAATGGGATTCCTAGCACCTACAGATAGGATCCGAATCCCAAGGGTAGGTGATAGAGAGAAGGAAGAAACTTCCAGGCATGATTTATCAATGCCTGGAGGTCCCACGATTATCGAGCCTCAGAATGAGGTCCAAAACTGGCAGAAAGCTCAGGAACTGAGACCTCAAACTCCCACTGCAAATCCCAAGTCAACCTGGCCGAGGTCATTCTGTACATGACCCACACTCCATCCTCTCTTCGAGGCTGAGCTCTGCTTCTGGAGCTCATGCTTATGGTCCTATCTTTGGGCCAGTCCAAGATGCTGCAGAGATCTGCATTGCCACTAGAGAGCAGCAGCAGCTGGTGTGATTTAAGCCCAGTAGAAAAAACACGTCTGGAAAAAGATCTTCCCTGACACACAAGGATCTCAGAAAGGAGATGCCCATTTTAAGTTGCACACACACACATACACAGTGTCTTTGTTCGAGCACTTGGCTTCAGCAACCCCACCTGTACATTCTGCATACGCTTCTGCCAGTCAAACGGGGCCCCTTGGAATCCCTGTCCCACTGCAGGCCGCCTACTCCTATTACCTTGAGCCAGCCAAGAAAGAGCGAAGCAGCCCAGCCACCTGAAGTCCAGCCTAGCCCTGGCTGGCTCCAAGCGCCTAGCCATACCCAGCTGCCTCTTGCCCATGCTCCAAAAGCTCTTCTATAGAAAGTGCAGAATGCCCACCATGAGTGTTAGCAGTCTCCGCTTCAAGCGCTTACCTTGAAGTAGAAGCCCATGCCAGCCCGGGCCGGCTCGGAGTCCAGGGCCTCGGTGATGGATCCCTCCAGCGAGTCGTCGCCATCTGCATCGTCGTCTTCCTCCTCCCCCTTCAGGCTGGACAAGGGGATTTCAATCAGGCTGCTGCGCCGGTCGCTGGGCGAGGAGACGTCACTGGTGCCATCCCCCGAGACACGGCCATTGCCCCCCTGAGGGGGCACCGAGGCCACGGGCCGCAAGTTCCCCTGGGCCTCCGGCACGGGCAGCTCCTCGTCCTCGGCAAAATGGAGGGAGGAGCGGGTCTGCATGGTCACCTGGCTGGGGGAAAACTTGCGGAGGTGCGGGAGGGTGTCCACGTTGTGGGGAGGCGTCAGGACCCGCGTGAGGGGGGGCAGCTTCAGCTCCACTGGCCGGGTGTGCCGGGGGCTCTTGGGCGGAGCCGGGGCGGGAGACTTCTTAGGGGTGGGCTGAGGGGAGCGGGACTTGCGGGAAGGGGAGGGCGATGGAGATGGGGAGGACAGCTCCAGGGAGGAGCGGGGAGGAGCCCCCTCACGGCCGGTCCTTGGGGCTGGGATCACCCAAGCCTGCACGCTCGGCTTCTTATCCAGCAGGAGGCGCTGCTGCTGATCGCTCAGACGCTGCATGTCCAGCTGCAGGGAGCTCAGGGCAGTATTCAGCTTGGCCACCGCCCGGTTGTAGTCGCCCAGGTTCTCGTCCAACGCTCCGCCCTTGGTGATTTCCGGGGAAAAGGTCACCTGCTTGTTGTCTAGGCGGGCCCGAGGGCTTCCGGCCTCTTCTTCGGCCTCCAGCTGGGCAAGCCGCTCCTCGAGAGCAAGCCGGCCATCCTCCGACTGGCCCTGGGCATCGGGGGCCTTCTGTAGCTGCAGGAAGGCACTCTTGCCCAGGCGCTGGCGGTGCCGGGTGAAGATGGCCTCAATGCGCTTCTTCTGAGCCTCGATGGCCCGGCGCTTCTCCTCCAGCCGCGCCCCCAGCTGGTTCATCTCTGAGCTGAGGGCGGGGCTCTGGGCGGGGCTCTCGTCTGGCGGGACAGGCCCAACTTCAGAGCCCTCGGAGCTGATCCCACTGGACTTGCTGTCTGTCGCCGCCAGCTTCTTCTTGCGCTCCGCGAAGCTGGTCATGCGCACGCCAGAGGCGGACGAAGCCGTGCTGTCGGGCTGCGAGCTCAGCGAACTGACGCACGAGGTGGAGTCGTCGGGGCCGCCAGGGGCCCGCGTGGGCTCCTCGGCGTCTGAGTCTAAGCTGCCATCCTGGGCTGGCTCGGCCCCATTGGGGGGGCCATTGTGGCAGCGGTAAACAGTTGCCATGGGTACCTTTTCTGGCACAGAAGTTTTCGGCGGCTCCGGAGAGTGCAGGTAAAAGCCATCGGGCGCTCCCTCGGGGAGCAGGCGCTCGCTGCTGTGGATGATCTGCAGGGCCTCCTCGATGGTAGGCAGGTCGGGGTAGCCGTCGCTCAGCCCGTTTTCCAGGGCCAGCCCCTCCTGGGCCTTGGGTCCAGCCCCGTGGAGCGGTGTTGTCACTAAGCCATTGGGGGCCTCAACCACGTCAGTGGACCGGGGGCGCGGGGAGCGAGGCAAGGAGGAATAGAGGGCAGGGGCCAGGCTGTCTGAGCTGACAGAGCGCAGCATGCCCACCGGGTTCCCCATCACAATGTCCACATCGCTGTCCAAGCCAAAGGGGATGCTGAAGGAGACCGCCTGCGACAACGGGTGGCTAGGGAAGCGGAGCAAAGCGGTAAGATTAGGAGCAGAAGAAGGACGGACAAGCTGGGACATTCCAAGCCCACCTTCCACTCACAACCTGCTGGTATTGCTTCTCACAACTCTGTATCCCAAGTCAGTGGATAAGTAGAGGTCTGGGAAGTTGTCCCCTCCTCTGGCCATATGAAATCCACCCCCCGTGCTCCTCACCTGAGCTGCTTCTTGCTCCATGGTTTACCAAAGCCCTCAACATGGGACATGGATGTAGAGTGATGCAAGGAGCCTAAGGACACAAAAAGGACCCAAATCAGAGGAACAAGAGAGCAGAGGAACAAGAAGATACAGCGGGGTTGTCCTAGAGACATCCTGGTGGCAGGAGTCAAGGCCCTCAACTCAAGGAGTGAGAGGAATCCAAGCAGCTTGCCAGATGCTTCAGACTCCAGCTCCCATCCCTTGCTGACCATTGTCCATGCTTGCTCTGGCTGATGGGAGTGAGAACCCAAAAAATCTGGAGGGCTCCACGTTGGCCCAGGCTGTCCTTGGGGGACAAAACAAGGAGGAGCAAGTACACAAAAGGAGAGCCGCTCTACTTTGACAAGGATCCTTCACAAAGCATGTGTTTGAAAGGAAACCAAAGGCCCACGAGGGCACGACGTCAGCAGCACAAACTCCGATGACGTCAGATATATCTCAGGCTGTCTAGGGCCATCTCTTGAGGTGAGATGTAGATTAAAACCTGCCTTCACAGAATGATCTTTTCCCATGATAGGCCAGTTTACCCAGCACAATTTTGTGCATGCCTATTCACAAACAAAGCTCCAGGTGTAAACCGGGAAGGAGGAACCTGCAGCCCTCCAGACATAATTGGACTACAACTCCCATTGTCCTTGGCCTTGGGCCATGCCAGCTGGGCCGGATGGGAGTTAGAGGAGATTCAAAGCATCCAGAAGGGCAGAGCTTTCCCCTCTCTGGTTGCACAAACTGCAGCCCTTATTGCCTTACAAGAGGTTCAATAGAGCTCACCCTTACTCATGCAATGAAATCTAGCATACTGCGCCTTTACCAAAGCATCTTAAAATTGTGCCATCTAAGGCAGGCATACTATGGCTCTGGTGCTCTTGAGAAATGTGCAGCAGCTGCTGGGTAAAGCTGAACAGCTATCCAGGACCAAGAGCTTGGGAAACCACAGAAACAAGCCCCTGGGGATGCCTACAGTCATGATCATGACACCTTAAGAAGGATCTCCAAGAGACTTGCATGTGTTTTGCTTAACCTTTTACCCCCAACAGAACTGAAGGACTCCTTTTCTTCCCCCACAGCTTGTATGTGGTTTGTAGTGGCCGGGGGAGGGGGGAGAGACTAGACAAAGCAGCAGCATCTTACCTAAAGAACCACAGAGTGGAGACTGTGCCTGCCCTCCAGGCAGCAGTGGGTGGCGGAAGCTGAAAACTGGGGAGCTACGGGGGGGGGGGGGAGAGATGAGATCAAATTAAGAACATTGCTACAAAGCTTGTTGTTACACAGAGAGAAGCAGATGCTGCTTGCACACTGGTTAGGTCTCCAGCCACAATCCAAGCGAAGTCAGCAGAGGGAAACTGGGTGCTGAAAGCTAGTCCTTTGAGGAAATAGGACTAGTTTGGTGTGGGTTGTTGCGTTTGTTTTTTTAAAGGGGAGGGGTGATAGAAACCCAAGAAGGAATTTGCACAACACTAGAATCACTGCATTACATTATACGTGGAACATGTAGGCACTCTGCTAAGTGTTGATTCCGCTCATTCGTTTGGCAAATGAAGTGAACAGACTTGCAGGAACAAGTTCCTTTAATTTGCTGCCTAAAGGCATTCCCATAACTTGCACATGGGAGGAAAGCTGTGCCTACTTTAAAGATCAGAAGCTTGCCCAGTCACACCCCCACCCACCCACCTGCCCTGCAAGAAGAACTACAATTTCTGCTGGCCTGGAGCAAAGGGAGAGCAGCTGCTCTGGCCCAGAGTGCTCTCCCCTTTACTCCACCAGTGCAACTCAATCCAGGTAAACCACAGAGACTCCCCTGATCAGCAGCTACAGCTGATCAGAGGAAGGGAGCACCCGACTCACACACTAGAAGTGCCAGGGACACAGTTTTCTCCCCAGAGCAAAGGAAGGTCCAACCCTCCTGAAACATAAGGAGGCAATGAGCCACCACAAAAAACATAAGGAGCTCTCCCCACCCTGATTGCAGGAATAACTCCTCCCAGATCACGTTTCCCCAAAGACTGTCTAATATTAATATGTGGAGAGGCCCCCTAGGCAAGCAGAGAGGGGGGAAGTCAAGCTGTGGCAGAGTACTAACACATCTGAAGAGCAAGTTGCTGAGTGGGGTTGTTTTGTTTTTTTTAAGGAAAGCAAGGACTCTTATGTCAACAGCACAGAAATCATGAAGGACCTCAAGGACTCTCCCAGACCTCTGTCAGCTGCAATAGCAACATTGCCCCTTTGAAGAGACAATATTTAGCTATTCCTAAAGGGATTCATGGTTTTTGAGCACTAGGGCACAGTTAAGCCACCAGCAGCGTACAACTCCCATCATTCCTGACCAGCAGCCACATTGGTTGTTGCTGGTTGGAGTCCAGCAACATGTTCAGAGCCAAAGGCTCCTTGCCTGGAGTCCTCTGTCAGCAACATCATGGCTTGTGGACTTGCAGGTAGCAGTCTGGACATGACTCCCGTCTAAGGCTTCCCAACAGCTTTGATTCATCCACAGGAGACTGGCTAGCCACGCTGCCAGACAGGGAAGCTAGTGATAGCAACACACTCGTGCTAAAGCAGCTTCATTTTATAAGCTGGAACTGGAGCTGACATGGCAGAAAGCAGGGTGGGTGAAAAGGTAGGGAACTGGTGCCCTGGAGAAGACAATCCCTGGCATCTCTAGGTAGGGTTGGGAGAGGCTCCCTGTCTGAAACGACAGCTCCCATCATTCCTGACCAGATTCTGATAGCTAGGGATGATGGGAGTTGTAGTCCCAAAACGGCTGGGGACCCAAGTTTGGGAAACCCTGGTGTAGACAATATTGAGAGAGATGGGTTAATGGGGTCTGGTTCAGCATAAGGCAATTTCTCATGCTCCTACATCTTCATCCATTTACAAAATCCTAGCTCTGGAATGAGGCACCAGAGAGAGAGAGCAGCCCACAGACACCTTCCTTGCAAAGCACAGCATCCAAATCTGACTCCCAGCATGGGCAAGAGAGGGCAAGCCTGGTTTCAGGCTCAAAGTGGCGGTGGTGAGAGTAGCAGAGGCTCCCTTACCTGCTGTTGTTCCCACTGTTGGGCGTCAGGGAGTCATTCAGCCCAGGGGAATCTGGAAGAGAACAGCCACTTTACTGAACAAGCCGAGAGGGGAAGGGAGCAGAGTGCTCATGCTGAGGATTAAGTCACTAGAAGGTCAGGAAAGGGTGGGAATGCCAACCACGTGTACCAAAGGGCAGGAGAGGAACCTGCTCCCATCTCGGCTCACACAGGAGGCCATTGTTCCAGGGCTAGAGCATGCCAGCTCCCAGCATCCCATGCCTCTGCTCCACTTACTCAGTGGGATAACTGATTTAGGGCGGCGGGGGAAGTGTGACGGTGATAGGCTGCTATCAAATACCTGTGTGCACAGACAGGCTTTATAGCGCAGCCTTTACTTTCCCTTATTTTTCAGGCATGCAATTTACCACCTGATGTACAGAATGCACAATGGGAGTTAAAGGTATCTTTTCTTGCAGGAAGACCAGAAAAGTGTTCGCAACATCAAAATGCAAACTTTCCAGGAAGGGCCAAGGTTTTAACAAGTATTTGGAAAAGCCGTGAATGCTGGTCAAGATAAAGCCAAGGCAAGCACAATCTAAATCCCGTAACAGGATCCATTGATGCTCCACAGGCAGAATATGTTTGTTCAATTAATCAGATCAAAGTGGCTATAAGGTGTGAAACAAACAGACCAGTCACCTTTGGTTTATACCACGTAATATGGGAGGCATATGCTATACCCTCTTTCCATCTCCCCCTTAAAAGGGAGGACCTGATTGCCAATTATCTAGTCCAAAATATTGTACGAACTGTAACAGATAACTTGTGCAAGACAAATTTCCTAAAGCTTTAAGAGAAGCTTTTCATTCTCAAAATTAAGAAAAAGCAGGCACGTGGGCCCCAGATTTGCAAAATGTCTGGAAAGCATGCAACTAGTAATAATGTCTTCAGAAACAATTAGATACAGCTGCAATTAAGATGTTCTGCACTTCTTCCTTTATCTTCCCATGTCGACTGTGCGCCCTCCTCTACTCTAATTATCCCACCAGCATTCCATATACCTCAAAAATCAGAATTCTCACGTTCACAAGTATACCAAAAAATTTTTTTGCCATATATGCTACAATTATTAATTGGGGGTGGGTGTTAAGTTATTCGGGAGTTGGGGAAGATCGTTTGGGTTTTTCTGCCTGTTCAGCACAATAGAAATTATCAGCACATAATATACCAAATACAAGAGTCTGCCCATAATGAATGCACCCACAAGTATCTTGCAATACTACACACCAAAAACAGCACAGCTCTGCAGGCTGGGAATGGACTGCCCCACTCCTATCCTGGGTTAGATGCTCCTCAAGCTAACTGCTACCAATAAGGTGTGGAGGGTGGGGGCAGCCATATCTTAGACTCCAGCATCCTTAGCATCTTCAGGTAGGTCGGGGGAAAGGCTCTGGGCCTGAAACCCCAGAGAGGCAGTAGCAGGCAGTTTACACACAACAAGGAGCAAGCCGAAGCAGTGCGAGCCCGTGAACCTGGGCAGCTTCCTGGGTGCCACAGACATACAAGCACACCTGCCACCTTCTTACCTTGAAGTCCAGGCAGCTCCTTTGGGTGCACAAAGTCAGGCTTAAGCACCTCAAAGCACAGGAACAACTCTGCCAGGAACACCCCGACGTTTATCTGGGGTTGAAGGGAAATGAGTTAGCCAAATAGTCTGTGGAGGAAGCAGCCTTCATTCCCCTCACTTAGCCAGAGTTGGGTCCAGAGAACAAGGGGGAGGAGAGGACCTAGTCTCTGCTCCACCATCTCCATCTGCAGGTAGCACTCCTGAGAAGAACTCTTCCTGGTGCCTAAAACGTCTGTCTCCTGACCCACCGCAATCCCCGCCCCCAGCACTGCCCTGCCACCCACTGCAGAAGGGCCTCATTGTTCTTGCACGACCAGCCTCCAATTAGTGCAGCCGGAGGCCCCAGCCAAGGCTCATTAGGGCCAAGGCAGGCTGGACACTCAGACCAAACACTAATCCCCACTTGCTCCACATGAGCAGCCACACGGGGCACGGAGCAAGGCTTCCTTCTGCCATGCCAGGGCTCCTTCCAAGCAGCTCCTCGGCCCCTGAAGCTCTGCAGGGCTTCCCATACTGCAGCCAGGACAGCCATGTTTTCATCTCTAGAGGTACAGAGGGGCTGGAGGACTGCCCCACCTCCTGCCCAGTGCCAGCACTCACCCTCAGCATAGGTGGCATGTATAGCAGGTCCTCCAAGGAGAGGAAGCAGGAGCCACCCAAATAATCCGCAGAGAAGCCCTGGATCAGCTGCAGGTTGTACAGGCTGTCTGCCACCGACATGGTCTCCTTCAGGCACACATCTACCGGGCAAGGGAAGCACACAATAGCCATCAGCGTGTGGGGTGCATGCATGTGCATACGCACACCTGTGAGTGGAGGCGATGCACACACAACGGCTGCAAGCTCCGAGCAGCTGCCCCATCCCTCCACCCAGGACCCAGAGCACCGACTTACCCTCGAGGCGCACAATCTGGGGGCAGTAGTAGTGGATGGTGGCAGCAATGGCGCCCCCGCTGGCCAGGTCCTTCATGCCAGTGATGGCAGGGAAGCAGGGAGTCTGCTTGGGCAGCGCCTTGTCCTTCCGATAGCGTATCTGTGCAGGGCAGAAACGCAGGAGGAAGTCAACACGGCGACGGAAGGAGCTGGTCCCCACACAAGGGACACTTGAAAAAGCCTGAAGAAATGCACCCCCTGCCTCCTCTCGGTCCAGGGCCTCACACCCTAAGCTCCTCCATCCCACCCTCAACTTCACCACCATGCAGAAGCCCTCATGGAATTCTTCCTGGGAATACCCAGGGGGTGAAGAACCAGCCAAGATTAACACCCTCTTTCCCACCCCAAGAATATGTGTGCACAAAATATGACACCTCCCCCACCCTGCCCCAATACCAAGAGCAAAGTGCATGCTGGGAGGGAGGCAAAGGATATAAAGCGGGGGTGGGAGGGGGCGCAAGCGAGTCCCTCGAAGGCACAAGTCCCTCTGTGTCAGCCAAGGAGGAGAAAAGCAGGAGGGAAGTGAGGAGGAAGCAGCCAGCATAGGAGGAGAAAAGGAGACACTCTCCCTTCTGTAGCAGCTCTGAGTGACCCCCCCCCCCCCAAGACCAGCTGCCAGCTCCCCTCACTCTCCCCACCACACAAATGTTCCAAGGGGAGGTTCTGGCCTAGTGCTAGGCCCAGTGGGCTGCAGCGCCACAATGGCTGTGAGGGGATGCTAAATGGGGGGGGGGGGTCGGGGGTCTGCCCTGGGTAGGAGAGAAGACAGAGGAGCCAGCAAGTCAGTCCTGCTAAATAACTGCATTTCCCACTCCAAGGAAACATGCTTGTCCTCACCCCAGGACACAGCAGACAAGACAACAAAAGGCAGCCCCCACACCAGAGACACACACAGAGCAGGGCAGGCCGTGCGCAGACATTGCACAGGGCAAAGGGAGGGGGGGAGGGGTGCACAGACAGACAAACAGGCACAGACACCCAGCAGGCCAGCAAAAAATAAAAAAGGGTGGGGAGGGGGGGAAAAAGAGAGAGAGGCAAATGGGGCACCTCCATTCCTGCTGCAATGAGCTGGAGGGAGGTTTCAGAGGGAAAGGGCCGTATCCCTGGGGGTGGGAAAGCGTTGGCCGTAGACAGCAAGCTCTGGAGACCAGCTTGACAGATGCTCTACCCCTTCCTCCACCACTGCTGAAGCCAAGAATTAATGGAGCAAGCCTTCCCCCCCCCCCCGCCCACCACCTGCCAGTCCAGGAGAGACCCAAAAGGAGCCAAGGGAGGAGGTGGTCACAACAGGTCAACTCTCGACACAGGAGTTTTGGTGGGCAGTGGTGGTAATGAGAGGGTTTGTGCTGATGGCTGCACCCACATCTTTCCCTTCCTGACACCTTACAGATCTAGAGAGAAAAGTCGGTGGGCGCCCCCACACTAAACGTCCTAAAATAGAAGAAAAACCAGAGTGTCTAACAAAAACAAGAAATGCAACCCCGGATTTCTGCAGGCTCTGGAAAGGCGAGGGGCTGATTGTGTTTGGAGGGTGAGCAACGAGATGAGGCGAACTCCCAAGAACTGAGGGCAAATGGCAGGTCTCTTGTGGGCATTTGGGGGGAGCCCTTGGAGGTGGCTGTTGGTTGCTCTGAACGTGGAGGGAGGAGGACCCTGGAAAACGTCCAGAGCGGAGGGGGAAGCTCGCCTCTCCAAGACCCAGGCAAGTTGGCAGCTTGCGGGGCAGGGGAGAAAGGCGGCCCAGGCCCATTGCAGCAGGAACGGCCCAAAGTCCTAGAAAACAGCAACCCGGGTGGATGGCAAGGTGGTGGAGGCGGGCGGTGGGAGGCACGCGCCGACGGATACATTACCACAGGAGGCTTATTCCCCGACTCCTTCAAACAAAAAGCGATGGCATGCTGGATGCAATAGCAAAGAAAAGAGAGAGCCTGATCAATGCACCCGCAAGGAGGGAGGAGAGAGGAGGGAAGGGCTGCTGCTGCTGCCTTACAAGGCTGGGGAATGGGGTAGGGGGTTGCAGGGAAGGCCTAGCCAAGGCCTAGCTTTCTGCCTCCCCAGCATGCGCCTGGGGCTCCCGAGAGAGCCCTCTCTCCCTTCCGGAGCACCCCACACTCCTGAACACTAAATGAAATGTAGCATCCAGGCCTAAGTTCGGACTAGTCCGCACTCTCGGCTGCACTGAGTACAGCTGGGCAGCAAGCAAATGGCGGGGAGGGGGGGGGGACAGAAGGCAACACAGAAGGGGGGAATAAAGGAATGTCATGTAACTAGCATGCTGTTCCTACTTGGCAGCTCCAGGCATGAGCTGCCCTGCTCTGGCTGTCTCTTAACCCCTCTGCACAAATGAAAACCGGGGCTTCTCGGTTGATCTCTGAGGCAGTCCCTCTTGCCTGTCCGTTAGACCCCAGGGCACCTGTAACCCCAAGGAGGCTGCGTTATTCAGGGCAGGAAGAAGAGATCCGTTAAGCACCCACCGCCACCGCCAGAACCCAACCCTCATGTGCCCCAACACGCGGAGCTAAGAGAGAGCAAAGCAGGAGCGGGTTGCGGAGGGAAGGGAGATGAGAACAAAGGATGCTGGGATATACCAGCATCCCAGCAGCTGGTGTCTCATGTGGGAACACGCCTCCTCCTCCTCCCGGGACAGGGTCCCCTCTGCCCTCAAAATCTCCCTAAAGTTCAGGCAGGTGCCCATCTCACAGGGAGCAGGGCAATGTCGTCCCCTCAGCCTTTCCCTTACTGAAACACACACACACACACACACACACACACTCAGGTATCTCTGCTCCAAGGTCCTAAATCCCCAGCATCCTTTGCTCTGGGTCCCCCTGGCATGCAGCGCAGGAGCCAAAAGCAGAAGGGAGATAATAAGTAAAGCCACCCACTTACAGGAACCAGTTTCCAGTACCACCTTGTGGGACACTGAAGCAGAGGAAAAGATGCAGAAAAAGACAGCTCTGTCACATAACACACTGTGACGGTATCGCACTCGCAGCACAGGAAGCCGGAGGGGCAGCTTGGGCTGGGATGAGGCCTCGTCATTGGGCCCATCGGGAACATGAACGGGGCAGCTTCTCAGGCAGGCAACCCGCCTCCGCCCCCCTCAATATGGTCTGACCATTCTGGCCAACAGAGCCAGTAAGCCAGCCCCACAGAATGGATTTGGGGGAGAGGTCAAGGGTCTCTGGTTGCCCACAAAGCAAGGACAAAGCAGACAAAGGCCACCTCACAGGAGGAGGGCGAAGCAGCAGATTTACAAGGGGGAGAGGTAGGGAATCCTTGGGGTGCAGGGAGTTCCCAAACATGAGCTAAAGTTGGGGGGCAGGGAGTCAGTCAGAAGGGAGGAAGCAAATTCTACCTTCGAAGGAAAGAGCGGGAGGGAAAGGGTGTGGCTTGTACACAGAACAAAGCCGGCATGGATAAAGCCACCCTTCCATCACCACGCTTTAGCTACTGGGGCAGGGCCCACAAATGGCCTCCCTCCCTCCCACTCCAGCTACGCCACAAGTCCAGGCTCCCTCCCTGCTCCATTCAGAAGGAAGCTGCACGAGGCAAGCAAACGCACCTTGGGACCGCTGTTGGAGGCCTGGGTCTGGCCGTCAGTTCCTGGAGCAGCCCGCTGAGTGCATTCCTGCTCGCTGCTTTGCTGTATCTTGTGGATGATCTGGAGGGAGGAAGCAAGGAGCATGCCGTTGTTGTTTTTTGTTTTGCTTTTTATAAATACAGTCATACCTTTGGAGTAGAGCAGAATCCGTTCCAGAAGTCCGTTCAACCTCCAAAACATTCAAAAACCAAAGCGTGGCTTCTGATTGTCTTCCTGCAGCCAATCGGAAGCCCCGTTGGATGTTCAGCTTCCAAAAATAGTTTGCAAACCAGAACAGGCATTTCTGGGTTTGCGGCATTTGGGAACTACCGTACTTTTCCGTCTATTAGACGCCCCCATGTATAAGACCCCCCCTATTTAGGGGGACTCAGTTTTAAGAAAATGAGGGGAGATGGCCCAAAGTTGTTAAGCCTCTCCCCCTACGCAGCTGTGGGCAGGAAACACTCCCTAGATCATTTCCTGCACACAGGTAGGGAGTGTTTCCCTCACGCATCAGCATCGAGGGAAGTTGTGCTCTAACCAGCCAGCAGGTTGGCCAGAGGGCACCTTCCCCTGATGCTGCTGTGCGCGCGGGAAACGATCCAAGGAGTGCTTCCCATGCACAGCGGCATTGGGGGAAGCTGCATGCCGCCAGCCAGTGCCCCCAGATCGCTCCCCGTGCTAAGCGGCATCTCCTCCCATGCCACTATCCATTTATTGGACGACCCCAGTTTTTTGACATGATTTTTGTGTCCAAAAACCTCATCCAATACATGGGAAAATACGGTAAGCTGTTCCAAAACCAAGGTACGACTGTATTTTTATTGATTTTTTTTCAGCACAGGATACAATAAAAGTCAAACTAATTTAAAGAAAAGATATTTTTAAAAAATGTATTGGGAAGAGGCACACACACCTTACCAATCCCTGCATATCCCACCCACAGACCACTTTAAGGTGCTGAAGGTCCCTCCTCTGATATTCTCCTCTCCTTCCCAAACAGGTCATGTTATACGTGTCTCCAAAAACATGACTGCCTTCCTGCGCCCAGGCCAAAAAGAGAGATAAATGACTTGTGGCACCTTATTAAAGATGACAAATGTGTTACAGGGATAAACTTTCATGGATTAGAGATCCCTTTATCAGATGCATGAAGTTAATCCCCCACTGGCATGTGGGTGTAAAAAAAACTTTTGTTGGAGAGGAAATGCCAATGAAATGCAACTCTACTTGAGCTTAAATGTATGCAAAGTAAGCCCAGCGCCCCTTCACAACAGCAGCAAATTAGTGATAGAATGAAACAGGCTGGAACAGAATCAAGGAACTGCCCCTTTTATTTCTATGAGGTCATATTCAAAACCAATGAAAAAACTATGTTTATTATCCTGCCCCTATCCTTTGGGCTCCAGGTGAGATTTTATAGCAATTTTTAGTAGGATAAAATCCCAAAGGGCTCACAAATCGTTAGTAATCCATCCAAACCATTTTACTCCAACCTCACATTTTCCATGTCAGAGGTTGGATAGTGCAGCTGGGCATGGACTAGTGCAGATGTGGAGAACCTCTGGCCCTCCAGATATTGCTAAACTACAACCATCACTGGCCACTGGCTATCCTTGCAGGGGCTGATGGGAGTTGTATTTCATTGACCTCTAGAGGAGTAAAGGTTCCTGGAGTAGAGAATCAAACAAACTTGCTGTGTGAATAAAGTGGGACATTAACTCCCTCTATGCCCACCTAAGTAATCTGGAGGAAGCACAAATATCACGAATAGCTGATTGATTGATTGATTGATTGATAAATAAATAAGGTACCATGTCTATCCAGTGCAGAAGTTTCTGGTCCCAGGAGATGGATGCCAGATCAGTGCCTGGCGTAACACTCAGTGAGCTGGTGGCTTCCAATGCAAACGCTGTCATCAGTGAGTCAATCAATGCCAGGTGCGCACCCTGTACGTGTGGCAAGGAAGAGAGAGACAAGTTAGGCAACCTGTGTTCAGCCATGAGGGTATCCTTACCCCACAAATGGAGCCAGGCACATACTTGGTGCCACCCCTAGGTGTGAGATTACACAGGTAAAGGGAGAACTATCTTCCCATTGATGCTGGGACAGGTGCAAGCAACCTCCATCGTTCCTCAGAATGAATTACCAAGTTCAGCTTACTTTTCTCCCTGCTTCCTAAATTTCAGAGACACAGATCAACTATGTTCTGCTCTCCTGTCACAGGGCAACAGGCTAGCCCTCCATGGCATAAGCTGCTTTCTCCAGTGTAATAAAGCACACAGTGTCAGGGGCATGCTAGAAGGACAGCGTCTTGGCTGGGGTGAATAAGCAGGAATGATTGAATGGAGTTGCCACCAGATGAAGGCTGGGAGCAGGAAGATGTATTTACTCTGGAAGTGCATACTCGATTCTGACCAAACTAAGCTTCCTGATGTATATTTTGCTCTAGGGGGCTTAGTTTGGTCAGAATCTAGTATACGCTTTCAGAGTTAATGCTAAATACATCACTTCTGGTAAATGAGCCACCATAGTTGCTAGAGGGCTATGCAAATTGGTGTCCTGGGGCTTTTTAGCCTCCTCTACCCATGTACTATCTGAAGCCAAAAGGGTGCATTGGTTGCCAGATGTGAAATATATTGGCATCATTTTCAGCTCTCCCACCCCACTACAAGGACTGGAGTCTTGGGCCAGATCATGGTAACACGAGAATCCCCCTTGTTGTGCCCGACTGAGCAAGCTCAGTCCCAGTCTTACACCACAGGAGAGCAGATTAGTTGCCTTAAGCTTTTAATGCTGTTAAGGAGAACCTGGATGAGAGCAGCCTGGGGGCAAAGGGAACATGTGCTAGGTGCAGATATTGGGCTTTATTACCAGCATCGCCATCATGCACGCAGTCTGCCTGCCCCCATGTTTCCCTCCAAATTCTTCATGCAAGATCTCTCAGCGCCCCAAACCCAGGAACTATGGGTCCAGGAGCAACAGCCTCTTCTGCTTCTGGGCAGGTCTAATAGGATAGCCTACAAGCCAATTATCTCTGCGAAGACCCTAGCAACAATGCCAGCTGCCTTCTGATAGTCTAAAGTGGCAGGGGGAGGTGGAAGACAGCATCTTTCTTGATAGGACCTATTTGCAGTCCACAGTGGACTTGCAGTGGTTGACAAAGGTCACATTTCTCAGTTGTGATGTACAGACATGGGGAGAGAAGCAGCAGGTAGAACATTAGACTGGAAGACCCAAAATTGCCTGTGGTCTCTCCAAGCAAAGCTGAAATCCTTCTAGCCAAGAGGTTTAAGCAGGTGGGATAAACGTGAGCCACTTCCTATGGAAATATGAAGGAAGGTCCCAGGCCCTGAATAATGGTACTTTTATCTGTTAAGCTCCTGAACAGAAAATGTGACAGGGAACTCTCCCTCCTACAACCTCACCCCCATGGCAGAAGCAGCACTAGAGGATTTTCTGCCAGCAGTGATCTGCTAACAAGAAATGGAAAAAAGTGAAGTCTCTGCTTAGTCAAGGGGGGAGGGGAATATCCAACTCAGCATAAAGTGAATGTTCTATCAGCACGGGGATTTTTGCTTGTGCAACGGAATGTTCTTCCCCTCTCCTCCCCCTGCAAAGCTGTTCCAGGGGTTTCTCCAACCCTCTGGAGTAGATTTAGGGAGGCTGCATGGCACATGCAAGACAAAGGTGGTAGTGGTAGAAGCCCAGTTGCCCAAGTGGAAATCCTTGTGCCAAGAGGACAACTGAATACTGCTCAAGGCTTGCCTCACAACGATATGAGGATGGACAGTTTATACAATCAGCTAAATTCAAGTGATGATGGTTTCTCTGGACTGTACCTCTTCAGGCTGAATGGAAGGAATTGCAAGTCTGAAGCCTTTTCACCAAGAAAATAAAATGTTGAACTAATGAAACTAGACCAAAGGTAGCCAATGTGTGGCCTTCCAGAGATGTTGCTGGACTACAACTCCCATTATCCCTGACCACTGGTCATCCTAGTTGGGTCTGATGGGAGTTGGAGACCAACATCACTTGGAGGGCTAACGGTTCTCTGCTCCTGGACTAAACTGAACTCTTCTCCCTGACATGCTCATTCTCTACATGCAGGTATGGGATCAGCTTTCAAAAAGGGACAAACTTTGCTACTCAGTTCTGGCCAAACTGGTGCACCCTGCACAAAGTTTTTACTGAAACCCCTGCCTGAACAATTTATGGAAAGTCAGCCCACAACTGTAAAATGCAATGAAAGCTCCCACCCATCTTTAATACATCTCCTAGGACCCAAGTTTTGTCATGGCTATCGTCAAATAAAACTTACTGCTACCATGGCAAACGTTTTAAGAATGGGCTATGTAGTCACACAAACACTGCGTTGGTTATTCAAATGACTACAGCTCTAGCCTGATCCAGGAATGGGGTTTTTTTGTGAGGAGATGGGTTCAAAGGAAGAAGAGCAGGAGTATCAAAATGTGAGTTCACTGAGTGCCCAATAGCAACTGGGTCCTTGCAAGCCAAAGGCAGCAAGCAGGCCAGATGCAGGCCTCTAGGTACACCACACCCAGCCCTTCCTGGCAGCCCGATTTTCTGCACCAGGAGAGCGGGAACTGCAGCAGAGGAAAAAGCTGTTGACTCGACAGTGAATCAAGCTTAGGTGTTAATGGGGCGCTCGACTTGGGAGACAGAGAGAGAATAATGCAGAATAAGGGATGTGCCAAGCCTGAAGGGAGAAGCCTGAGAACAAGCCTCTCATTCCCCTTCAGAGCTGGGGCCACACCTAGCACACCTCAGGACGGGGGACCTCTGGCAAAAAAACCCTGTTCCCCTGGTTTCTTCTTCCCCTCCTTCAAAGACAAGGCCCAAAACAGACACAGCCACGCTCCCTCTAGCTGCTTGGGCCTCAATAAGGCCTTTGTGGGATAAATACACTGAGGCCGTGTCAGACGAGGCCAGGGGAGTCGGATAATAGCCACACTGCTCGGCTCTGGCTCTGATGTCTGCTTTCCAATATCATTGCTGGCAGAAAGCCAACATGGCTGCCACGACCAGCTCCCTCCACAGAGCAACTAATCCGCTGCTTTGCTCTCCCATACTCTTGGAGTTCAGGGTGTGGCGGCAGCCTAGCTGTGTGCTCTCTAAACATCTTGTCCCATGTGGAGTGCAATCTACACCTTCCTTGGGAGGGGCTCCAAATGCCCGGATCAAAATCAAGAGTCTCCATCATTCTCATCACCCTCAACCCCGGGCAAGATTAAACCTTCCCTTTCCAATTGCTTCCATGGGCACCATTTCCCCAGCTCACAGCTGGGAGCAAGGGAGATAGAGGACACCCCTCCCTCCAGCTAGCTGGCGCTCTCGCCTCTCCTCCCGGCCTTGACAGAATCACCAGAGAAAAATTAATAGCAATCAGAGATACCCGCTCAGCGCGGAGCAATCCTGCCGGGCACCTGCCAGCAGAGCCACACCAGCAGCGGGGATTCCCCCTCCCCGCCTCCCCCTCCCATTACACAAGCACCAGGCGGAAGAATGATAATTGCTGGGCCCAGGGAGCAGAAAGCAGAAATCCCCAAGCCCCCTTTCTGGGCTTTAACAATTTGTACATCCTTCCTAGCGCTGGCTTTCTGTTGCTTCCCCCATATTCCAGGTCTTCCTTTGCTCCACCGCAAAAGCAAACTCCCCCCCCAAACCACATTCCAATGTGTATCCATTTGGAATTCTCGTATCAACACCTCAACAATTCTCATTTTTAAAAACCCTCATAGAAATTGGGGTGGGCTTTGGTGTGAGGGACAGACAGACTCCAACCTCAGCCTCCTTCTGAACCCCACCCCCCCTTCTCACACACTTCTTGCCTTTCACACCTAAATAAGTGTACGGTTCCCACCCTTCACTGCTCTCTTCCCCCCCATCTGTTTTCTTGTAGAGGGGAGAGGTAGACACCCGCAGTGTTTCCCAACCACATCCCTTCCCCACAACAGCCCTTCCTGAAAATAGATAAACTGGAAAGGGAGATAGGATGTGGAGTTGTCAGCTATTGCAGATAAGTTCCCCCAAGTTCACTTACTATTGCTCAACCCCACACTCACTCTGAGCCAGCTAGCTATAGGTGCTTCTAAAAGGGGACATACAAAGCCAGGCCCCTGTTTTGCCCCTGCAACAGTAAACCAGAACAACAACAAAAAGCACCCTTCCTTCTAGGATATTATCCTGTTCTCCCGCCTTCTTAGGATTTGCTATGATACAAACCACTAAGGTCCCACCGAAGTTAAAGAAAACCTGAATTCCCATGTGCTAGTGTACAAGTGAAAAAGGACTAGCCGCTTGTACAGAGGACCTTCCTTCTCACACGTGTACAGATGTTTGTGCATGCCGGGCCTTAGACCAACAGTAAATAACTTCCTTTGCCAGCAGAGGGTCCCTGGTTCAATCCTTGGGAGTCTCCAGGGAGGGAAGAACCTTTGGAGTGCTGCTACCAGTCAGTGTAAACAACACTCAGCTGGAGGGACCAGTGGCCTCATCTGGCATGAGAGGCAGATGTTCCTAATTCTGGCCATCTAACCTTTAGTGCGCTGTTGCCCATCTTTTCTCCTTGACAATATCAGCACTTTAAAAACCAACGGGGCTTCGAAGGGAGCAACAGGAGGCTTCAGCTTCCCAAGCGGGAGAGTCAAAAGACCTTGGGGTGGGGGTGGGGGGGGTAGAAAGAAACTTCTCCTGTCTTTAGCCACACCTCAGCCCTCCCCACCCACAGAGAGATGAGGGAAGGGGTTCCCACGGGGTGGCTGGGATCTAAGCTTGTAAAGGCTCCACCCTGAAGCTGTGGCGCCACAGAAGACGCTCCTTGTATTAACAGAGGCAGGCAAGGAGGGAGGGAGGAGGGAAGGAGTTTTGGGGATTTGTCTGTCACCCTCAGGGCCTCCACCATGCCTCTGCACAGGAGAGGACAGCGCTGGGGAGAGCAGCATTTACACGAGGCCGTCAACAGGAGCAGCGAGCGTCCTCCCCACAATTCAGAGCCTGCCTTTGGGCTGGTGGCAGGGGGATCCTTTCACAGAAAATATTTTTCTCCGCCCTCTCCCCCAAACCATCAGTTACATCAAACATATGCCCAGAACAGCCAGTGCTCTTCCTCTGTACAGCAGCACCCAGCCACTAATGCTGCCTTCCAGATGCTGTGGACCACAACTCCCACCAGGCCCAGCCAGCACAGTCGCTGATGGGGAATGGTGGTCCCAAACATCCGGAAAGCACCAGATGATCACCAGATCACAGAGCTCCAGGCATATATATATATATATATATATATGTAGGTTTTGGTGTCTTCGGGTGTCTTCCCGTGTAAGAGTTGGGGTGTCTAGGCGACGTTTCGACGAGGTCTCACTCGTCATCTTCAGGCTGGTGCTTTCGGCTTCTTGTTACTGGAACAGAGCAGGATCTCAGTGTTTGAGTTCCTATAAATACTGTTGAGGGGGTGTGGTGCAGAGAAGAAGTTCCCAGGTTATTGTGCCTTTTCTTCTTTTGTTCCTTAATTACTTGGGGGATATCTTGAGTGATATCTTGAGTGATATTCTGAGTACCACTTAGGTGGGTCATTAAGTGTGGATTAGTTGCTATAGCTTTCGTGTCTTGACCTTTTGAGCTTGTGAAGAGATTTTTCTGAGAAGATGGCTGTACTGCACTGAGTTGTGCTCTGGCTTGGCTTCGTGTATAGGGGCGAGCTGTGGTTTTGTGCCCTGTGCCAGCCAGATCTGTGTAGGGATTGCAGGGGGGTGCAGCATCCGGAGGTGCCACTATGGTTTGGCTACCGGATGGAGTCTGTAATTTATCTGTGGAGAGGGTCTGGGTTTGGGTCTGGTGTGGTTGATAGGTGATGGCGTTCTGTGTGCCTCTGGTCCTGGTGTCGGTTTTTGTGGGGAGGGCTACAAAATCTCTACAAAATCTCGCTAAATTTCTCGCTAAGCAACTTCAGCCCTATGCAGAATCCATCGCTTCACACGTTACTAACTCCTTCCAGTTCATAGAAACAATAAAGAAGCAAAACCTACATCCCGATGACCTACTTGTGAGCTTCGATGTTGTATCTCTCTTCACTCAAGTGCCCATTAATGAAGCCTTGACAGCCATTCAAAACAAATACAATCCCCCCAAATACATCCTGGACCTGACCAACCACTGCCTAACCAACACGTACTTCATCCACAATGGACAAAGATACAAACAGATAGAAGGAGCGCCTATGGGATCACCCCTCTCACCGGTCATCGCAAATTTGTACATGGAACACTTTGAAACCAATGCTTTAGACAAGTCAGAACACAAACCCAAACTTTGGCTCAGATATGTTGACGACACCTTTGTAATTTGGCCACACGGGAAAGAAAAACTAGACAGCTTCCTCACACATCTCAACAGCCTACACCCCAAAATACAATTTACTATGGAAATAGAAGCCAACAACCAACTTCCCTTCCTTGACGTCCTAATCTACAAAAAACCTGATGGCTCCCTAGGACACACTATCTACCAGAAAAAAACACACACCAACCGCTACTTACATGCACAATCACACCACCACCCTGCACAAATAAACTCCGTAGCCAAGACTCTCATCTCCAGAACCAAACGCCTGGCTGACAAAGACCACTTGACAACTGAGTTACAGAATCTCTCAAATGTGTTAATCGCCAATGGATACCAGCAAAACAGGGTTACGAAGCTAATCCAAAAAGAAACACCCCCCAAAAACCAAGACACAGAAGAAAACAATGGCATGGCCCTCCTTCCTTATATCAAGGGCACTACAGACAAAATCAGCAAAATCCTCCATAAACACAATATCAAAACAGCCTTTTGCACCAACCAAAAAATAGCCAATATCCTCAGAAACCCCAAAGATAAAATCCAGTTGGAAAACCAAGGGGTCTATGAAATACCCTGCAAAGTCTGCCCAGCCACGTACATTGGACAAACAAACAGACGAATAAATGCACGTATCGCAGAACACAAGAATGCCGTCAAAAAAGAAGAAAAAACCTCCTCTCTTTTCCAACACATGAAAGAAACAGGACACGAAATTAATTTTGCAGATTCCAAATTGCTCTTTAACATGGAACATCACCACAAGAGAATAATCATGGAAGCCATCGAGATAGAGAAACACCCTCACAACATGAACAAGCGTGACGACACGTCCCGCCTGCCAGACATCTGGAAATTAGCCCTCCCCACAAAAACCGACACCAGGACCAGAGGCACACAGAACGCCATCACCTATCAACCACACCAGACCCAAACCCAGACCCTCTCCACAGATAAATTACAGACTCCATCCGGTAGCCAAACCATAGTGGCACCTCCGGATGCTGCACCCCCCTGCAATCCCTACACAGATCTGGCTGGCACAGGGCACAAAACCACAGCTCGCCCCTATACACGAAGCCAAGCCAGAGCACAACTCAGTGCAGTACAGCCATCTTCTCAGAAAAATCTCTTCACAAGCTCAAAAGGTCAAGACACGAAAGCTATAGCAACTAATCCACACTTAATGACCCACCTAAGTGGTACTCAGAATATCACTCAAGATATCACTCAAGATATCCCCCAAGTAATTAAGGAACAAAAGAAGAAAAGGCACAATAACCTGGGAACTTCTTCTCTGCACCACACCCCCTCAACAGTATTTATAGGAACTCAAACACTGAGATCCTGCTCTGTTCCAGTAACAAGAAGCCGAAAGCACCAGCCTGAAGATGACGAGTGAGACCTCGTCGAAACGTCGCCTAGACACCCCAACTCTTACACGGGAAGACACCCGAAGACACCAAAACCTACATTCATGTACCCGTGAAAATCTACGAAAGCAAATATATATATATATATATATATATATATATATAGGCAATGACTGCACCCATTTGAGCCAACCACATTTCAAAACTACTAAATTCATGCTTCACATTGTGGTTAACTAATATAGACTAATTTTTAATGCTTACGTGGGAGTTACATTCCGGGGATCATGCCTAAAGCCAAAATCGTGCATCGTCAAAACACCTTGGGTACAATGGTGGGTGGGATTGCCAAAGCCTTTTTTCCTGGACGTCTGCTCCCTTTTCATCTCTTTTTTTATTTTTTGCCAAGTGCATAAAGCTGAATGCACACAAGTTAAATGTGTGCAAGTTGTGGATATCCTGGATAGCCTACCACAAGCGCGGCCTCTGCCACCACACTGTTGCAGTACAGTGGGGAAACCGAACATGATGAACTTAGCTCTGCTCCTGAATCCTCAAAGAGCAGGTCCTCCAACTCATGTCAGCACAGCCTGCAGTTGTCCACATCTTGCCAGACTTCCAGCTCCCATCACCCCTGACTGCTGGACATGCTAGCAGAGGCCGATGTGAGATGGAGGCCAACAACAACTGAAGAACTGCAAGTTAGCCACCTGTACATCATAGCACCCCACTAAAATTTAGAAGGAACCATCCTACCACGTTCATTCTGGAAAGGCACTAACTGAGCTCCTGGTTTCAGCTGAGAGTTGGAGGGCAATTAATTTCTTTCCGTTCTCCAGCAACCAACACCAACACCCACTCCAGTTTGAACAAACAGTACACACCCCCCTCCTTCTGCAAGAGCACCAAGTCAAAATGTTTACCCCTGGAAAGATGCCAAGCTTGTGGACTTACCAGTCTGATTGGTTTGTGGTGCAGATCTGTCTCCTTGATGGGCTTGTCTTGGAAGGTGGGCACCAAGCCACGATGGGCCAGAAGCTGGAGCAAGGCAGCATTGTCCTTGGGGGAAGGGGCGCCATCAGCGCCCGATGGCAGGGCCCGGCGCCAGGCACGGCAGTAGATGTCAGACGAATGCAACAAGCGGATGAGAGGAGGCTTCATGTGCTCCTGTTCATACTGGTCTGTATAGAAGGGTTCACGTAGCTCAGCAGGGATGTGCTCTGTACACACAGAGAGAGAAACAGTCACATTATTCCTTGCGCTCAGCAAGCCTCTCTAAAATATCCCATCTGCCTCACAGTATCTTTTGCACACCAACCCCCAGAGCCTCCTGATCCTCAGTACCCCTATTAGTTTTCTGTCACCACTATCTGCCCCAAGTCAGTGGCTAAGAGAGTGGATTTTGGTGCAATAAATTCAAGTATAAATCCTCAATCCACCCTGAAGCTCAGACACCAGATCTGCATCTCCCCATTGATCTGGTGCCCTCCAAAAGTTGTTGGACTACAACTCCCATCAGTCACAGCCAGTATGGTCAATGGACAGTAATTATGGGAGTTGCAGTTCTGGGGGGCATCTAAAGGGCACCAGGTTAGGGAAACCTTGACTATTTTATCCCACAGGAACTGTTGTGAGAAAAAGACATCCTATGTACGTTGTCCCCTGGGTTCCCCTAATAAAGAATGGGGTAGAAATGCAATGAAAAATTATACCAAGAGAGGAGTTGTTGCAGATATAATGACATTGTCCCCCTCCAGGGCCTTTTGCTGTCTCTCCCCTGTCCCCACAGGCCTGTCTCCAGTGTTACAGGGGGGAAATAGTTCCACAGATGGAGGTGGGCTCAAGCCCAGGCACACAACAGGCAGGGGATCCTGAAAAGCCTTCCAAATCAAGGCCAGCAGGTGATTCTTAATGATATAGGTTGTCTCTTTTACTCCTCTCAGTCTGGGTGTGGGGGGAATCAGACAAGTTAGAGCAGCCTTTCTCAACCTGTGGGTCCCCAGATGTTGTTGAACTACAACTCCCATCACCCCTAGCTAGCAAGGCCAGAGCTCAGGGATGGTGGGAGTTGTAGTCCAACAACATCTGGAGACCCACAGGCTGAGAACCACTGAGTTAGAGGCGCATGCAGTGGCTCAAGGCTGCATCAGGGTGAATCCCACCGTTCAGGACCAGCGCCAGAAGCAGCACCCAGCATCCTCAAGCAGCACAGGAGTCAGCAAACTTTTTCAGCAGGAGGCCGATCCACTGTCCCTCAGACCTTGTGGGGGACCGGACTATATTTTGAAAAAAATAAAAATGAACAAATTCCTATGCCCCACAAATAACCCAGAGATGCATTTTAAATAAAAAGACGCATTCTACTCATGTAGAAACACACTGATTCCCGGACTGTCCATGGGCCGGATTTAGAAGGCGATTGGGCCGGATCCAGGCCCCTGGGCCTTAGTTTGCTTACCCATGCTCAAGCAGCTACCAGTCCCAAAGCATCATACCAGGGCCCACCAACATTGCTGTTTGGCCCACCCACTTAACCAGTACCTTGGTCACAGATTTATGACGATATCACCAGCAGCTAGGAATCTAGGGCAGAAAACCTCTGGGTGATCATGGCAAATGAGGGGTAAGTGAGGGCTGGCTGCATGTTCCTAGTCCTTTTGGTAAAGGACTTACCGTGGAAAGGAAGCTGTCCCTCATTTTGATTTACTCACAGCACATGAGAGTGCCCCAAGTAGTTGAGCTCTGAAGCGGGAAGGGGGGACCTGTGGCCTACAAACACTGCTGGGCTCCCAATGTCCATCAGCCCCAGTCAGCATATCCATAGGTCAAGGATGCAGTCCAGCAACATCTGGGGGTGGGCACAGCTTCCCCACACTTGCCTTGGCATACCTGGAGGGTGGGCTGGTTGAAGGTTCTTGCACCCTTGTTCCCTTCCTATGGCCAGGTGGACATGCCAACTTCAGAAAGTGGAAGGTTTCCCTGCATGGCCTCTTCCAGCCCTACTCATTGGTTCGGGGGAAACTTACGGCAATGACGTCACCTCCCCAAATGTGGAAAGCCAAAACATACTGCACAGATTTGTTGCCTGTTAATATACTTTCCCTAATTTATTCCTGGCCTGTCTATAAAGAACAATAGCTTCTGAAAAATAAAATAAAGTCCCAGGAACTTGGACAAGTCCGCTCTTCCCAAAGCCTTTTCCTTAGTGCTGTCAAGAGCTTAGAACAGAAACAAACATTCCTGATGGCCAAGGCTGGCCATGATGGCATCACAAGTCACCATCTTAGATCACACACAAGCAAACTGCAAGCCACATGCAGCCCACTGTGTGTTCCCAAGCTACCCACTCCCAATGCCAATTGAATTTTGCTGAATTTTACTACTGGTAGAAGTACGTAAACTGTGCTACTCACAGCACACCACACAGCTGCTCATTCTGAGGTGGTAGTTGATTATTATCCTCTGAGCAAGGAAAGAAAGCAAGTAAGTATCATACTTGCTAGCCACCACAATTGCTGCTTTCAGAGGATGTGCGCACATATCTCTGTGGTGATATGTACATGTATGTAAGCACTCACCATCGCTGCATGTAGCCTCTGGGAGTAAAAAGACTGTCCATCCCTGGAATACATATGAGGCAACTAGGGAAAGACTAATCCATCCTTGCCCTCACCTTACAAGTCTCCTGGCATCATAAAACATGCACACACTGGAACAGCATCCCCAGATGGATGCGATTTGGCAACACTTGTGATTTTGAGACAAGGGGTTTCCCCCTTCATGCACTTTCATCTCCACACCAGAAGCACTGCCTCTTTTGAGCACCTTTCCCCTAGCATGCCAAGAGGAAAAAGGCAGAAGCAAGGAACAGCATGGCTAGGAGCCAGATTCCCTTGAATGCTAGGCGAGTGCTCCCAATCTCAGATAAAACCTTACAGGACAGAAGGCAGAGGTGGAGCCTCACGGGGCAGCCTTGGCTGTGCATCCGCTGGGGACTTGCACGCAAACCACACACACCCCAACAAGCAAGTGCAGAGCAGACAAATAGCTTGGGGGCACCCACTGCAAGAGCTCTGGCATCCAGCCGTAAGAGGAGGGTATTAATTTCTACCCTGACAACACAATTAACATCAGCAGGCTCAGACACATACACCCTCTGCAGGCTTACGACAGAAAGGGGATCCGCAATGTTATCACAGCACTATTTCAGGGGGCAGTGGAGTGTCCAGAGGCTGGGAATCCTGTGTTTAGCCTCTGTATTGCAAGAGGCCAGTTATATTTAAAGAGTTAAGCGAGAAGTCGGGCCAATTTTTGCTTTGGGAAAGGGGCAGGCCTTTGGAGGAACTGGGAAGCAGGCCTCCCACAGGGTCAGTAATAAACGGCAGCGGTACAAGCTTCTCCTTCCTCCTTCAGAAACTGTAAGCTCTCTTCCTCCCACTGGGTTTGCGGTACTCTGGCCTGCGGATGGCAGGTATAGGGAAAGCAAGACATATTAGCGTCTTCCTGACAGGAAGATCATGCCAAGGCTTACACGCACGCACTATACCAGCTGTTTCCTCAAGAGGTGAGGCCACGAGACTGGAGATCTACGTGTCAGCTCCTGCCAGTGAGCAGGGCTGGGAGGGACGGGACATTCCTGAGCGCGCGAGTGTGCAAAGGGGAACAGGTGGAACAGCTTCGCCAGCTGATTCAGCAGCACCTGATCACAGCCACAACTGCACGGGACCAGACTTGTGGCTGCACTCCCAGCTCCTTTCCCGCCCCATGGCTCAGAGCCCAAACTAACAAAGCCCAGCCACCCCTCCTGGCAGAAAGCCCATCCCACCCACCTCCAAGTCTTCAGGGCATCCAACATTGGGAACAGCCTACTTTGGCTGGGAGGGATAAGGAGAGTGGTGGGACACGGACACACACACACACACACACACACACACACACACAAAAGTCCCTAGTCAAATCTTTTAGGCTGTGAATAGCACAGCTTCCCTCCCAAGCACAGTTGAACTTGTGGAGGGGGGCACATCTTGTTACTGAGAAATATAGACAGAGCAGGTAACAGTTTTGCCCAACATGGGGCTCGAAACCATGCTCTGAGATTAAGTCCTGTGCTCTACCAACTGAGCAATCTGTGAAATGTCTGCCAAAAGGTCCAGCTTTTCACATGCTCACCAATATTGGCATAGACACGAAGATCATTACCAAACTTCTTGTTGGAGGGGGACAAGCACAAAGCAGAGCCTGCATATAGTAGCCCAGAACCTAAGAGAGTGCAAAGAGGTCAGCCTAGACATGAATGGCTATGTATAATACTCTGGGTCCCTGCCACACAACACACCCACCCCACATCAATTATTGCCCAGGGCTAGCATGGTTGCTAGTACTGACCCATGTCCTCTCCTCCCCCATCTGCAACCACAATGGGCGGCTTCTCTGCACAACAGGCAAACCCAATATTTGGGGTGAGGAGTAATGCAGCTCTAAGGATTATGAAGCCAACAGGTTTTACTGTCTCTTCACATTCTGTCCTGGATGCCTTTTCAGCAGTATCCAGAGTTGAGAATTGAAAAGGGATCAGCCCCTTTTCACATGACAGGCAGCAACGACCACTTTCCCATTGCAAAGAAACTTAAAATGATGGCAGCTTGCTCACTGCACAGAACCACTGTCAGAAACTCCATGAGTGGAGTACAGAAATGGACCTGCTCAGCTACAAAGGGAGGAGAGTTTGCTCCAAACCAAGGTTGATCTTTCGAATCTGAATTCTTTACCACACCAGATGGAAGGGAAAGACAAAGGGGAAAGACTAGATATGGTGAAAGTTAGATAGAGCCTGATTACCAACCTCAAGGGGGATATTATTGTTTTGTACTTCACAACAGATGAAGGGGCTACTTGATAAGGGGGCCTTGCCAGCCTGGGGACAAATCAGATGTGACATTTGGCACTTGGCTTTGATTTGTGTGGCTGTTAATTTGAAATAAATAGCATGTGCAGAGGGAACAAAGTTGGATAGAAACCATGGTGGGGGTGGGGAGGGCAGGGGGTGTTAACCCTTTGTCCCCACTAGGGTACTTACTAGAATCAGGTCCTCACACCTGCTATTGACAATGGAAAGAAGGTAGCAAGCAAGGAAGGACTGTGAGGAAAATAGGCACCAAGAGTTTTCTGATTTTTACAAAAACCAGATATAGAGAGGGGTTATTTGCTAATTCCAAGCAGGACTGTAGTGGGAGGCAAAGGTTTAAAGCCCCTCTGTCTCCCATGCCATGGTCCCAATCTGGGTAGAGTCCCCCCCCCCAAAAAAAAAACCACCATTGGCTACTTCTTGTTTTAAAATCAGACATTCAAGTGAACAAATGTCACGTCTAGTTTGCTCTTCACATTAAGATATTAATCTGATACTCAATGAGGTGCTAGAAAGGTATAAGCCCAGCTCTCATGACAGGGAGTTACTGTGCCACACAGGCCACTGACTTAATAAAAAAAAAAATCTGAACCACAAAGAGTAGGCCAAACAACACAAGCTCTCCAACAATTATATCCAGGGACACTACTCTTCCCTTGCCCCCAGCCATCCTGGCATGAGCTTTTGCACATTTAATGAGCAGCAAAAATGATGCCAGGCAACATCCCAATGTGGTAAGCTTGTAGCCACAAAGGACACAGAGAGAAAAGCATCATGGAGACATAATTGCAATGGGAGATGAGTGGCAGCATATGATTAGGATCAGCTTTGGGCCCGCAGGTCTTAGGGGGAAATGCCGGCAAAAACTTAATAAAATATCACTGTGCCGATTCCTTCAAACAAACTTCAGAAAAGCAGGGACATGCCATGGTGCAACGAGAACACCTTCCAAATGAGAGCCTCATCATGTTTCAGAGAAGTGGGAACTCCCAAGCCTGGGAAAGGAAGCTAACAGTCCTTGCTCTCAGCCTCAGCGCTCCCAGCAATGTTGTGCTCACTCAACTCCAAACCAGACACAAAGCATTTAACATGCAGGTTTATTTTTTATTTTTAAATTCAAATAGCATCACAGGTGAGGGGGCTGCCAATTATTGTGTACCAGACATGGAAGGGGAGCTTAGCTAGTCCTTTCCTTGCTGTGGTCCTAATGCAAATATTCTGAAGCAAATATTTGCATTGTGGAAAGATAGGAAGCCGACTTATACTTAGTTAGACAACTGGTCTACCTAACCCATATTGTCCACCTTGACTTGCAGGGGCTGTCCAGGATTCCAGGCAAGCGTCTCCCAGCTTTTCCTGGAAATGTCAGGGATTGAACCTGTGACCTTCTGCATCTAAGGAAGATGCTCTGCCGCTGACCCTATGGCCTACCACTGAGCCACAGAAATCCCCCACTGGCATATTTAACACCACATGCCACGATGCACTGAAAGCCACATCTAGTTTGGCCTTCAGACACCTGCATCTGAAACCCTGCAGAGGGAAAAGCCTTGGTGGGGTGGAGAGAAAGATTTGGACAGCCACAAGAAAAATGGATTGGCTCTCCCAAGTGCTTTCAGTAGCCTCCATCGGAAACTGGGTTTTCCCCCCTATTCCAAAAGGGTCCCTGAGCTACCATTATACATGTTTGAAATTAGCACGCAGTTTGGGCCTTAGGTAGCAAAGACTCATGTGGTTAAAACACCTTGAGCACTTACTAATCCATGTTAAGTCATGACTTAATGATGGGAATGTGCCCTGAAGTGCCTCAAATGACAATTCTAGCACAGGTTTAGCAGTTTGCTGGGACACAGGAAGTGGGCATTATTTGCAGGAACCACATTCCATCCAGAAATCACTGGCACGTGCCTCACAGATCAGTCCTCAGTCCCAGCAGGTAAGGCCAGAAAGGGAATGAATCGAGGAGCCTTGCACCAACCTCTTGCGCAGCAGCTTCAGACTGCCCCACCACAGAGCATCCATAGGCCTCAGCAAACCTATTCGGCTGCAGTCTGAAGCTGCAGGGGCTTGTACAATTACACGTGACAAGAGTGCCCCGGGAACTATGCAATAGCCAGAGGGGCGAAGGCAAAACCTGTCTCCGTCAAAGCACCACCCACCTGACAACAGGCCCCAACATGCAACACAGGCTCCAGGGTGTAAGTACTATGCCCTGAAATGACATCAGTGCTACATTACACACATACAAAACACATCCTTGCCGTTATCCATCAAGCCTTGTGGTCCCTTCCAACTCTATGATTCTAGGCTTGCTACCCAGACTCTACTTCCCAGCACAGGGTGCTTCCTCTAAAGCACTCGTCCATACAGCAACTCTGGTGAGAAATGATCGCACTGATGCAACAGCACAGCCTGCATCTCAGGAAGGTTAGGTCTGAACAAACTAAGAAGAGGGCAAAACAGTGTAGTGAAAATTCATGAGGAAAGATGGAACTTCCTGTCACCAGGAAGCAGGCAAACATGAGGCAAGATTCAGGTAACTGGTCCCACTAGCAGAAATCCAGGCAAGGGTTTCCCTGCTATCATAATGGAGCTTTTCCTCACCCCCAGAAACGGCTCGGGAGGGATTGGGAGGACCCCCCAGAACAGTGCACAGTGGAGCAGAGGAGAGATTAAAAATGCTTCCTCTGACTGAACAATCTCTTTAGTGTGACACTGAAGTTCTTAACCCGAGGTACCACTGTATTTGTAATGTTAATCAGAAGGACACTTGTCTCAGAGGAACTGAAAGTCAGATATGCAGACTAGATCAATACATAGCAAGGGGCTGAGGTGGTCAAGTCTCAAGGTGGTAAAATAGGGCAGTGCTCTTTAATAGATATGGAGGTTTTACATCTTTGAATGCTTTGCCATTAAAAAAAGAAACCCTTCAGGTAGAAAATTAGCACGGCAGAGAGCTGAAGATAAGCTAGAACGTCTCCCCATAATGCCCTTTGTTTTTAACCTGCAGGAGATTTCAAAAATTGTGCCCTGCTCATTTTATTCCTCAACAAGTATAGTCAGTTCTCAATCTCTTCCCGCCCCCCAATGGACCACCTGAAAATTGTTGGGGATCTTGACAAACCACTTCATAAACTTCTCATCCTTCAGGGCTGGCATTCTCAAAACCAGAACCTGATCATAAAAATAATGAGCCATAGGTCAAGGCACTGAGAAGAGTTCCTTCAATTGTTGTTTTAAGGTAAAAATGAGTGAACTGCACCAGCACCATATAATGAAAATCACAGGCCTTAAGCCAGAACATCACTGGACCTTATCCACTCCCGATCAACATGGCCTTACCTTCCACTGCCAACAAAGTATAAATCATGTGCAGGCCAAAGTACAGACATTCACAATCGTTTCATGGTCTACCTCAATGGCGCTCATAGACCACCATCTGAAAACCTGTAGCCAACTCTGCCCCCACATTCTACTGTCCCTGTAGACAGGGGCCTAAATTTCTCGGTCCCAACATACAATCAAGTTTTCAGGGAATTACAATTATTAATGTCTTTTCTTGATAGAAAGGCAGAATAAAAACATTCCAAATAAAATAACAAATACAAGCAAGATGGGTGAGGGAGGTAATTTCTCCCTGCAGTAAACTTCATGGATAAGTTTATATTCTAGAGTAGGAAGGGGAACCCCATGCCCAGGGGCAAAATGTGGCCCTTTGCGCCTACCTGGCCCTCGAGACTTTTATCAGGGTGCCATGCAAACCTGCTCTGTACCTTCCTTGAAGGTTTTTGTATGGCTAGATTGCATCCTTGAGCTCTGAGATAATGCCTCTTGTCTGTTTGAATGGAGGACAGAAAAAGGTGTAAGAGTGCACAGAAACCAGCCTAGTGTACATATGGGCAGGGTATGAATAATAAAATTTATTTTTATTATTATTACATTTGTTGCTTCACCCACATTTCCTCTGCCCACCATTGGCATGAGGCTCTCTGACTGAAGAAGTCTAGAGGGTGTTGGGCACAGATCAGAAGCAGAAACTGACAGGTACACTGAAGGAGGCAACAAGCAGAGTGTGATACAGGACTCAAGGGGCAAAGGCGTTTGACTCAAGCCCAGAAACCATTCTTGAGGCAGGGGAAACCTGCATATGGGAGCCTTAGCCAAGCAGCCGGATTAAAGAGAAAAACAAGCAGGGCAGCCGCCACCGCCTCCCCCACCCTCTCAGACGGCCAAGGTCGCAGCTCAAGCTCTGTGGCAGGGTTACAGCCAGGCAAGAGGGAGGGGCACAGAGGCAGCCAGCAGCTTAAGGGGCAATCTTATGAAATCCAGAGGCATGCCAGCTGCAAGACAATGTCAATAGGCCTGCACAGGATCAAGGCACAGGACGGCTGTATGCTTTCAATTTCATGTAGGAGCCCTGCTGGATCTTCCTGTTGCCCCATGGCGGTAAACCTGGGAAACCCACAAGCAGGACCTGTGTCCAACGCCACCCTCCCGCTTATGCTCCCTAGCAACATATTCGGAGGCATGCTGCTTCCAATATGGGAGTTAATAAAGCCCTCGTGAGGAGCAGCCATTTAAGGCCTTATCCACCATTAATTTGTCTAATCCCCTCTTAAAGCCACCCAAATTGGTAGCCCCTCTTGTGGGACCAAATTTCATAGTACTAGCTATGCACTGTGTGAAGTACTTCCGTGTCTGTCCTGAATCTCCCATCATTCAGCTTCATTGGACAGCTCCAGATTCTAATATTACGAGAGATGGAGAAGAACACTCTCTCTCTCTCTCTCTCTCTCTCTCTCTCTCTCTCATGCAAAAGTGTTAAAACACCTCTATCATGTTCCTCGTTACTTGCTTCTTTCCTCAGCTAAAAAACACTCTCAAATGTTAGAAACTTTCCTCATTGGGGACTTGGCCCAGCCCACTGGTCATTTTGGCAGCCCTTTCTTTGAACAAACATCCTACTATACAGAAAATGGTTGGAAAATGGTTGGGAAAATATCCTCTGACCTGTGGCCATCCAGATGTTGCTGAACTACAACTCCCATCTTCCCTGATCACTGGTCACTCTGACTGGGCTGGTGGGAGCTGGAGTCCAGCAACATCTATAGGATTGCCAGGAGTGGAGGTGGAGCGGAAAATGAAAAACTGCTATGCCAAATGCCACTCCCTAAGTGAGGTCCTTGACAGAAGTGGGTGTGCGCTGCATTTTGGGAGAAGCTCTCGCACCATCTCGTACCCAATCAGCACAGCAGCGAAACAAACCCACCCATTTTCCAGCAAGCACCAAGAGGCAAAGGCTGTCAAGCTCATGGTCATGTTAGGTGCCTCCAGCAGGTTAAACTAGATTGGAGGCACAGCCAAGAAAGGGGAGTTGCTGGGAAATGTCAGGCAACTTCCACCCCACTCTAGCTGGCATGACGGAGCAGAATTCAAACCTCTTCCCACCTGCAAGGACATTCTCCATAGCTACAAATATGGGAGAACCTCGTTCCCACCAGTGGTTTCTGACTCCTTGCAAGAGAGAAAGGACTGCTTAAGTCAAGGGACACGGGAAGGCAACTAAGCAAACAGGCAAGGCAATCAACAGCAAGGGCACCGACAGCACATGCACACAGGCAATTATAGGCAAAATTCAGGGTTACGCTGAGTTGCAGGTAGTAAGGTGGGCCTGCCAGCACCTGCTGAAAGTGAAGAGAGGTCAAGCAGCAGGTCAGCTTCTACAAAGCATAATGTTAAGAGTGAGAGCCCCTTATGACATGTGCGTGCCATGTTCCAGTGGCGGTTCTTGGGTTTATGCATCCCAGCAAAGGTGGGTTGCATAATATGGTACCACAGGAAGGAAAAGTGAAGGTCCAAGCTGCAGAATGGAACTGAAGGCAGGCTCTAAAAGTAAAATAGCAATAGCAACCAACAGTTTTGCTAATATCCCAAAGGTTAACCAAGGCAACCCCTTTGTTGTGGAGTGTTAATTTGGGATCTTGTTTATCTTTCCCACCCCCCTTGCACAGGTGGTGAACATCAGGCCTGGGGCGGTCAAATGTGGCCCCCAGGCTTCTGTATCTGGCCCTCAGAACTCGTTCCAGGCCAGATTTCCCACTGGCACTGCTTCACACACAAAGAGCTTCTGCCTGGTTGGAATGTGTCTCCTTAATAACTCCTCTTCCTTGTCCAGACAAAAGAGGATTGTATGTGGAAGCTTGCCTGCTGTACAAAGGTAACATTTACATGTCCTCCTGCACCCACCGTTGCCTCCAGGCTCACCCACCACTGACAACCCCCTCACAACAGATGGAAATGAGGGCCTTGGGCTGGAAAAGGTGCCCCATCCCTGATATAGGGCAATATGGATGTGCCTGCAGTCATAATTCCTGAACCAGATTAAGCACCTGTAAGATAGAGAGTACCTCTGGGTTCTCTACTGTTCAAAGCCTAGCAGAGGTTCAAAATTCCTCAGCACAGGATTTACAGGGCATATACAGCTGTGCATGTTGTCAGGTCAGTGCTAGGCAGGGCCAATGGGAAAAAATAGGCCATCAGCAACAAGCATCTATGGCACAGTTAGAAAGGACCAGATGATCTCAGGGAAGTTCCAACAAGGGATCCTACCAATAACTGACCTGGCATCAGTTCAGGCTACTATAGAAAGCACTTAGCAGAGGATTCGGTTTGTGCCAATCTAGCCTGACATGGTAAGGCATTCCCCACCAAAATGAGGTAAAATGGTCCACAGAACAGGATTCCATAGTAGATGAATACACAACTTCATGGTCAACAAGTGAAATCCAACGGCACCAGAGTAGACCGAAGCATACCTGTTTCAGTCCTTTTTCACAAGAAGAGTCAAACTCCTTAGTGCTTGCTTCACTTCAGTTTCCTACACACACACACACACACACACACACACACACACACACACGGTTGCCAGATTGGATCAAAGAGATGTGAAAGGAATGGCAGAACTAGTTAATATCTGCATCGATCTCCCAACAAAATATACCCTTAAATGCTAAACGAACTAGTAGTATAAACCTCAAAGCTGCTAACAGTCATCTTTGAGAAATCTCTCAAGACAAGTGAGGTTCCAGCAGACTAGCAAAAAATAGCTACCACATCTATATTTAACAGGGAGAATAGGAGAAACCAGGAGATTACAGGCCCAATGTCTACCTATAAGACGTTATGAGAACAAATTCATCAAAAATGAATATATGTAATGTAGAAGAAAATGAGGTGATCATTAACAACCAACATGGACTTGCCAAGACCAAACCAATGTGGAACATAAGAAGCTTCCTTATACTGAGTCAGACTGTTGGCTGATCAGGCTCAGTATTGTCTACACAGACTGCCAGAGGCTCTCCAGGGTTTCAGGCAGGGAGTCCCTCCCAGCCCTGCCTGGATTTGCTGGGAATTGAACCTGGGGCCTTCTGTGCTCAAGGCAAATGCTTTAGCACTGAGGCATGGCCTTGCCCCATCAATGTCACTCTGTAGTAGGTTAGTCTCTAGGAGAAGGTTCCACACATTCTTTGGCAGGTGGAATATTCTTTGGCAGGTGGATCAGAGGGCACTACCATGAGGAAAGCAACCCTTATTCTTTCAAGCTGCAAAAGAACAACCAGTAAGGCATTAAAAAGTATATGGGGAGGGGGGGAGCCTGGAGGTGTTGTTGTGTGATGTCCAAAAGGAGTTATCTCCTAGGGGGTAGTGCTATTTAGCATTTTCATTACTCGCAGAAACAGGTAATATGTTCAACTTTGTAGATAATGCAAAAGTTCAAAGGAATTTGGGACGCCACAGAGGGCAGGATTAAAACAAGTGTCCTTGACTAATTGAAGTGCAAGCAGTAAAACAACATCAGTAGACCATTTTCTGGATCGGTTCCTATTTCATTCTTGGTGTGTTTTTTTAATGCTTGGTTTTAATGTTGTTTTTTTAGGTTGCTTTGAGTCACTTTTGTGAAAAAAGTGACAAATTAAATAAATAAGGTTGATATTTTATGCTGATGACAAGGCACCGCCCCCATCCAGGGCCTCTAGTAATTGCACACAGCTCCAAAGTAGCTTTACAAAATCAAGGAACAAGCAAGGCACTCAAAGAATCAAAAGGAGGACTTAGACTTTTGAATCAACATAAACTAAACAGGAATTGGCAATGAGGTGTTGTTGTTTTAAAAAACAGCTTCACTCACTGAAGAAAACCACAAAGAAGTAGTAAAAGGTTCTACTTAGAGATTACCTTCTAGGAACACAAGGGCAAGATTCAGAGGAATGTTTTGAAGGGCTAGCAAAATAATATATATAGAAAGGCTAAAGACAACAATCATTTTACAGGTGGAAAAGGAAGGTTTTTATCCTGTCCTTTTTTCATAAAAGACAGGCATCCCCAAACTCGGCCCTCCAGCTGTTTTGGGACTACAATTCCCATCATCCCTGACCACTGGTCCTATTAGCTAGGGATGATGGGAGCTGTAGTCCCAAAACAGCTGGAGGGCAGAGTTTGGGGGTGCCTGATATAAGACATCTATATGCCACTTACTTATCTGCATTTCTAAGCCGTGTCTCCTCCCAAAAGAAGCACAAAACAGTGTTCATGGATTCACCTATTTTATTCTCACCATAGCTGCATCAGGTTTGTTAGGCTGATAGATGATGATGATGATTTCTCCAAAGCCAAGCGGGGCCTTGAACTCAAGAGCTCTGCAGTCCCAAATGCCATATACTAGGAATAAGACATTGAGAACCACCCAAAGAATAGGTACAGCCACCATTCACCAGAAATGATAAATAGCCATGGGTCCCAGTTGTCGCAAAATGGATTTACAGAACAATGGACAGCAGAGCAAACTGCCCAGGCTGGGCAGCACCATCTTGTCTGACTAGCACCAGGCAGGAGGAGCCCCATCCTTGGACTGAGTTCAACTAGATGATCCAAGCCTCAGGTGCCTTTCTAGGAGGGCAGAAAGCATTCATGAACCTGGGACATTGAAGTACAGAGCACTGCATCTTCCATCCCGCTGCCTGCACTACAGACCAGGGTACAGTTTGGCTGAGGGAGCAATGTTGTTTCTTCTCCCATAAAGTCATACCTCGGGTTAAATATGCTTCAGGTTGAGCGCTTTCAGGTTGCTCTCCACAGCGACCCAGAAGTAATGGAACACATTACTTCCGGGTTTCGCCGTTCGCGCATGCGCAGTCAAAATGACGTCACACGCATGCGCGGAAGCAGCAAATCGTGACCCGCGCACACGCAGGTTGTGTTCACTTCAGGATACAAACGGGGATATGGAACGGATCCCGTTCGTATCCAGAGGTACCACTGTACTGGGCTTTGTGTATCAATTTTAGGCCTTCCATTCTGTGGTTTCAAGATGCCAGGTAGTTTTGCTAAAGTGCAAAAAGCATCCGCTATGGCTCAGGACTGGGTGAAACTAGCAGGGTTTGATTTGTATATAAATCACCATTTGGGGGAAAGAGGCAACATTTCATTTCACATGCCTGCACTACAGACCAGGGTACAGTTTGGCTGAGGGAGCAATGCAAGGATAAGCTGCCCATGAGTTGAGATTTTGGTTTATTCTTGGTGTCTTTGGTGGAGGAAAAACTTGCCACTGGGTGAAGGTGAGACAAGAGTCAATATCCAGACAGCCACACCTGTTTAACCTACAGAACAGCAAGTGAAACTGAATCAGTGGTTAATGGGACAGCAGGGCTCAGTCCTCCTAACTGGATTACCAGGAACATAGAAATGTGCCTTATACTGAGTCAGACCATTGGTCCATCTAGCTCAGTATTCTCTACACTGACTGGCAACAGCTCCAGAGCTTTGGGCAGCAATCTCTCCCAGTCCTACATCAATATACCAGGGATTGAACACAGGATCTTTTACATGCAAAGCAGATGCTTCTGTCACTGAGCTATGACCCTTCCCACTAGCCAAGAAATAGGTGTGTAAAGGTAAGGTAAAGGACCCCTGGATGGTCAAGTCCAGTCAAAGGCGACCGTGGGGTGTGGCGCTCATCTCTCTTTTCAGGCCGAGGGAGCTGGTGTTTGTCCACAGACAGCTTTCTGGGTCATATCGCCAGCATGACTAAACCGCTTCTGGCGCACGGAGGACCATGACAAGTGCCAGAGCACATGGAAATGCTGCTTACCTTCCCGCCACAGTGGTACCCATTTATCTACTTGCACTGGTATGCTTTTGAACTGTTAGGTGGGCAGAAGCTGGGACAGAGCAACGGGAGCTCACCCTGACACGGGGATTAGAACCGCTGATCAGCAAGCCCAAGAAGCTCAGTGGTCTAGACCACAGCGCCATTTGCGTGTGTACACCTATCTCAGCTGGTGAGCATCACTCTGGTCACTCCCACTCCTCCTCCATTTCCTGCCCCACCCTTTGCCACAAACCCTTGAGGGTGGGGATTACCCCAGTTTGTGGACGAACACAAAAGGGATCACGGTAATATAGAGAATTAACCTCAGGGTGCTACAACATTGCACATAATTACTAGCAACTGCTTTGGGTGTGCAACAAACACAGCAATGCCAGTCAGGACACCTGGCAGAGGTTAGCCAGTTCCTGACCCAGTTATGGGAAAGGGACCAGTTGCCGGATGTATCAGCTGAGTAATACGTAGCATTGGATCACACAGGCCCTGTAGCTACAGGTTGGGCTGAGGGAATTCCAAGTCCCTTCCTCATTTGGCTTTCAGTAAATTAAAAGCATCTGGCTCTTTTACTTATTGGTGAAGAAATAAGTGCAGGCAGCAGTGTGTCTAGTAAAGCAAGCTGGCACTCAGTTTCACTTGCAGATCTTTATTTTCAAATGCATACTGAAATTACTTAAAATTTAGTCGTGTAAAACTTGAAAAAGCCACTGCCATGTATATTTTTGCCATTTCACATTAACTTTCTACAGCCCCCACACTGTGCCTTTAGATCATATAGCAGTCGCACAAAATCCCTGGCTTGAGGCCGACTGATGACTCCCACCATGACCAGTAGCTTATTTCAGGAGCAAATGCCAGCAGTGTCATGTGCATTTTCTGACGTGAGGCAGGCAGGTGCCCTTTCCATAAAGGCTTGCCTTGCAGGCCGTAGGGGTTTTCAGGCTCTGTCCGGAAAACTATGGCAAACCCTAGCAAGCACATTCTCGACACACTTCACTAGACTTTGAACCCAGCACTGGCTGAGCAAGGCTGATAGCCCTGGCCTCCATCCAAGGCAAATGACAAGGCTCTCTCCTTTCCACCACCAAAGTGTACTGTTTGGTGTGTCATCGGGGTGACAAGGAAGGGCAGGGACAAGGGGAACCTGTTCTCGCTTGGGCTTGACCAGATCCTATATTTACACTAACTCCAAATGAGAGAACTGGTCATCCAAATACACGCCTGTGAATACACACACACACAAGGCACTTCAACATCCACCAAGCACAGCAATTCACTGTCCTCCTGTTGCTTCACGGAATGGTGGTTCCCACCTCAGCCCAGAAGCAGGGTACATTTAGTCTCTAAGAAGAAAACAGCTTCTGGGCAGAAAAGCCCTCAGTTGCGGGAGGGAGGGGGGGAAAGAGACTCTAGTTATTCATTGTCACACAACCTTGCAAGCCATTCCTGTTGCTCCCAGCTCCGGAGCTGGCTGTGGACCAGCAGGCTTCAAACCCTATTATGTTACTTTCAGGTCAACAGCCCCAGAGGATTGTCGTCATCCTCTCCTCTCCTCTCCCCATAGCAGCCCATACACAATGAGGAAGGCCTGTCACACACTAGCTGGTAGCCTCCTGGCCACAGGTATGCCAGCAACATGGAGCTCCTTATACTTTTAGAAGCCACTGTCAAGGGCAGTCTCACTTACCCACACCTCCACCTTGCCATATAAGTCGTGCTTAGGCTACTTCATCCACAGAACGCTTCCCCCCCCCCCCACTCTGCAAATCCTTACAAGTCTGACAGTTGTGGAGCAACGCGAAGGAAGCATGGCTTCTCAATGAACACAAAGCGCACAGGCTGGCCCACCACCCTCTTGGCAGCAGGGAGGGCGAAGCCAGGAGAGGGATCTGGGTTAGCAGGGGCACCAGAGCAGCGACAAAGAGCACACACTTCTATGAAGCAACAGCAAGAAGGTCAATCCCCCACTAGGGATTGTCTGCTCCCCCCTCCCCTCCTCCTCCTCCATCATGCATGAAAGCAAGGCCAATCTGCAAATCCTCACAGAACATTAATTCCAGGCCTGGCAGAGACAAAGGGAACAGCGGGGAGAGCCCAGGGTTGCCAAGGAAGGAACCACAGTCCTGGGCCCAGCATTGCCAAGGAGCTGAAGAGGACCAAGCTAAGGATGCAAAGTGGTCCTTGAGTAGTCCTTACCGAGATGGCGAAACCAGAGGATCAAGTACAAGCCCAGAAGCCTCACTAGTTACCTCCCATCTCTCCCCCCCCCCGCCTTCCAGCTGCCACAGCTTAGCCTCAGAATACAGCTCCACAGCTGGGGCCATGCTGGTGGCACCCATTGGCAGGGCTTCCCCTGGAGGAATTTAACGCCACAAAATAATGCCACTTAGCAAAGGTAAACACCAACAGCAGCGCCCTGCTCTCGGCTTCTGCCAGTGAATGCTGTCACTAAGCAGGGTGGGGCGGCACTGACACCCTCAGGCTCTGCAGACCAGCTGGACCCCAGGGAAGAGCATGTTTCGGCTCTGATCTCACCTAACAGTATGCTAGTCATGCAGGTGCTGCCAACACTGTTAACAAAAGGCAACACAAAAAGCCAGGGAGGAATTGAGCTCAGTGAAGGGGAGGGGAGCTGAGGTTTACCCAGGGCTGCTCTTAGCAAAGGAGCTGCAGCAGACATGGCAGAACACCTACCCACCCCCTCCGCTATCATGGCAGCCTCCCCCTCCCCTCACACGCCCCACTTCGACCTACAAAAAAGGCCCCTTCCCAGCCCAGACGCCAATTCCCCTTTCCTAATCACAGCTCCGTCCACACCTGGGGAAGCCCGGCACCTGCGTGGGGAGAGACTTTAGGCGACCCTCGCCAGGAAGAAAGGAGCAGACTCGAGCCGCCGCCCCCCCTCCACCTCAGCCCCACCCGGGCTATCTAGTCGAGAAGGCGGCGACCGAGCGGAGCCCATTGTTAGCGCTGAAAGGGTGGGATGGAAGCAGCAGGGCTGGTTGCCAAGGCAGCCCACCCCATCCCATCCCTCCCCGGGTGCTATAGCAGGTAGGGCATCCCACGGAGCCGAGCGCGATGGGGAGGCGGACATATTATCCTAGCCGGGGAGGAGCAGGCAGAAGAAACACAAACCCAGGAGCCCGCAAGCCGCCAGGGAGGGCGAGATCGGGTCGAAGGCGGGAGGGGGGGACGGGAATCACGGCTTCCTCTCTCCTTAACTCACACGCAGCCACTGGAGATCCCGCCCCTCCTCCTCGGAAGGGAGATCAGGAAGGGAAAGAAACCCCGACCCCCCCGACGGGCTTCCCGCTCCCTTCCCCGCGCGGGGCTCCCGCCGTACCTGCACCCCCGTAGCCCTTGGCGAGCACCCAGGCCAGGCTGGCGGCGCTGCGCGCCCGAGGGAAGTCATACTGATCCAAGGGCTTGATCTCGGGCACCAGGAAGCTTTTCCTCATGGCCGCGGCTGCAGCAGGGGCAGCAGCCACCATGGCCCCTCCACCGGGCGCAGGAACTGAGTTCGGCCTGCTGCTGCGGCGGCGGCGGCGCAGAACGAGCTGGTGGCGGTAGCGGCGGCCCCAGCCGAGCGCATCCCCGTCCGGTTTTCCCTCCCCTCCAGCTCCAGGTGCGAGCGCCCGCCCCGGCGTCCTCCTCCTCCTGCTCCTCTTCCCTCCCCCACGTGATCCGGGCCGTCAATCAGCGCGGGGGCGGGGCTTGCAGACAGGTAATTGCCCCGGGTGCGCGGTGGGGGGGGGGAGGAGGCGGCGGCGGTGTAAGAGGGTTGGGTGGAATGGAGCTGCAGCCCCGGGTGGGTGGGGCGCGTGCGCGCCTTGCAGTAAGCAGGCCGCCTGGCGCTGGTGGGGGGAGCCTGCAGCTCCATTGATCTTACTTACAAACACACGCGGCAAAGAGGAGGCTGGGATTCTTCCTGCTCCCTCCCTCTCTCCCCCCACCCCACCAACCCGTTCCTCCTGGCATAACGCTTCCTCTTTGCCTAGGCTGCAAGCGAGCGCCCCAGCCCTTTTCTCCGGGAGAGGGAGAGACACAAAGGAGCCGCAGCCTGGGCTGGAGCAAGCGAGAGCGCGCGCGCGCCCGCCTTCCCATGCACACCTCCACCATGTTGGGAGGCAGGCATGACCCTCCCACGGGGCGCGGGGAAAGTGAGGTGGCCTCCCGCGCTGGCCCCTTCCCGCAAATTCTCATTTATTCAAGTAGTACGTGGTGCGTGTCTGGCTCTGCGTTCTTCTTGCTGTCCGCTGCCCGGAATTAACTTTAAGCCCAGTTCTGATTCTCTCCCGCCCTTCCCAACAAGGATGTTGTTAAAATAATAATTTTAAAGAAGGTTCACCCAAGTGGGTTGGGGCACATTCACTCCAAGGAAAGGCTAAACGTTTTGGAGTGTTGTGGTTTAGAAGAAGGGGGAAATGATAAAAGTGTATAAAATTATAAATGGAGGAAATAAATTTTTCTTTCTCCTCTAAGACTAGAACTTGGGGTACCCAATGAAACTGGGAGTAGATTCAGATAAATAATTTTTTTAGAATTGACTCCGCAAAGGTGGCTTTAAAGGCACACTAGAAATTCATTGAGGGTAACGCTACTAATGGCAACTCACCAGAATGTCCTCCCTCCTCTGTCAGGCAGGATGCCTCGGAATACCATTTGTTGGTGTTCACAAATGGGGAAGAGTGTCTACAACGTTAGTGTCTCACATCAAATATAATTGATCTGTAGAAAAGATTCTATGAATGGAAAACAGAGACTCTGTAAATACTTTTGTAACCCAAGAAAACCTTTAATAAAAACTTTTTTTTAAAAGTGGAGAGAGTGCTGATACGCTTCATGTTCTTGCAATGGTTTGCCACAGGAACCTGGCTGGCCACAATGACAATGGGACGCTATACTAAATGAGCCCTCGGCCTGATTCAGCATGAATGCTCTCCTGGTGGCAGGCCACTGCTTTTGGTTGCAGCCAGACATGATGCTGACTGCAGGACTCTGTCTGTATCTTACAGATTCCTCTGAAGAGGGAGGAGATGTAAAGCACAGCATACCAAAAAAACATAGCTGTCAACCTTCCCTTTTTTTGCGGGAAATTCCCTTATTCCGGCGCCGTTTCCCGCTGCTGTCCCAGATTGTTAGATATCCCGTAGACTGTCCCCGGGACAGGTGAGGCTGCTGATCCCTTATTTTCGAGGCTGCTGATCCCTTATTTTCAAATCTGAAAGTTGACAGCTATGCAAAAAAAGGAGCAGACCCCTCATCCTCTCTGTGCCCCATTTAGTTTTCTCCTGGCTGAGGTTGCTTGAACAGAAGAAACATTTTTTTAAGGGTGAGTGGGACATGGCTGGGTTTAGTTCCTATTTTCCCACCAATGAAATCACCCAGTCTACCCCAGGATTTATAGGGAGTTGGTGGCAATCCTGATTCTACACATGGAATCTGCTACCATCAGAACTTGTCTGGCACTTAGATGACTTTGGAAAAGGAGTAGACCAACTCGTGGAGAAGGATTAGCCTAAAACCAGCTGTTAGCTCTGCCACCTAAATTGAACCTCAACCTTCAGGCACAATATGCCTCTTAGTGTTAGGTGCAAGGAAAGCAAACAGTGAAGAAGAACCACTAACTTGATTGCCCTGCTTCCTAGAAGCATCTGGCTGACTGGCCACTGTTGGAAACAGGATACTGGGCTAGACAGACCCTTGCTCTGGTCTAGTTCAGCTCTTTAGCTCTTAATAGTGGATTCATCTCAAAAGGGGACATGGTCTTGTTTGGAGGTTCTATGCAGGGGAGCACAGCTATTGTATACTGTACGCTTGACCGAAGAACACTCGTTCTATCTGGGATGGTCATCCTCTTCCACCGAGTGTGCAGCTTTGGGAGGGAAGCACATGGAGCGGTGAGGGAGGGAGGGGACACCCGCCTAGCCGGCCAGATCAGCCGAATTAACCCTGGCAATCAATGGGGTGACAGATGTCGCAGCCAGATCGCCCTCACATTTCAGCCTTCGTGTCTTTGAAGAGGGAGCTCTAAGCAGAATGCATGGGCAGTGGTAGGGAACCTGTGACCCTCTAGATGTTGTTGGGCCACAACTCCCATCAACACCAGCCAGCATAGCCAACCATCAGGGATGCTGGGAGTTGTGGCCTAGTTACACCTGGAAGGCCAAAATGCCTCATCCCTGGCTTAGAAGTGCTCTCTCAAGCAGCTGGCTTCAGTCTAAGAGGGTTGTTCTACTGCATGCAATCCAAGTTCTGGTGCAATTTGAGCTTATTTCTAAGTAAATATAGGGCCAGATGTGCTGCCAAGATCCAATTGACCTTCATTTAAAATAAGGCTTTCCCCCTACAATCCAATATTTTCATAATACTAATTTTAACAAAGTAACTAGTTCTATGGGGCAAAATCTGAGTTAATACTCAGAGATTCAAGGATCAAATAATGAAAGAAACAAGGCTCCATGGGTTGACCCTATGTGCCTGTTCTCTGTGTCCCAGTAGAGCTGAACTGGTGGTATTGGGTATCATTTCCATGGTAATACACAGAACGTTGAATGGATTGCACTTTGGAGCATTAGAATTCTAACATCTGGAATGTCCTATAAAATAAAGACATCTGGAAAACATACCCTCAGTCCCAAACAAAAATGAAACACTACCCCAAAGGATTGTGGTAGTTCTCAAAGTACATTTCTCATTCAGAAAACATTTTAAACATTGAGTAGTTGATCACTGTTATCCTGCGATAATCAGGGTGGGTTGCTAAGCCCCACTGAGCTTCAGGCAAGATGGTGGAGAGGAAGAAGGAGTGGAGGAGGTGTGCCTTTATTTAGATGTGTGATGTGGAGCAAGATAATGAATACACAAGCTAAGATCTATCTACAGCAGAGCTTTCCAAACTTTACATGTTGGTGACACACTTTTTAGACATGCATCATTTTGGGACACAGTAATTCAGTTTTAATAGCAAACCAGAGGTTGAACTAACCCCTTTCCAGGCCAGGGAGGTGTGAGGGGAGCATTTGCGTGACACACCTACACACTGCAGCCAACACAGAGACGTGTCGTGACACACAGTTTGGAAAGCTTTGATCTACACATACACTCAAGCAGGTAAATCAGACCTGAAAATATTACATGCACATGTTCAAAACTCTTTCACTATACCCTCTGATAGCAATTTCTTCCACTATGCTACAACAAAAGAATATCACAAATTTTCTAATAAGCTGAGCAGTTGCTTATAAGGACATTTCAGCAGCACTGGATGCATCAGTGCATCCCTAAACCATCTAGTTAGTTGTGGTCTATCAGGGTCCCCAGCAGAGTTAGACAGATATGCTTAGATGTGCTTCTTCCTAGTTCCAGGTGTGTAGGGTTAAGTAGTGGCCATTTGACTACTCTACCCAGGCTCAGAGGCACTGATCAATATTGCCTCTCTCTCACTTGTTCCAGGGCTGAGCCCTGGCACTGATGATGATGGATGTGGTGGATGGAGGTAAGCCCCAAATTTTAAATGACTTACAATTTTACACTTTTTTTACATAGGAAATAAAATGCCATCTGCATGTACCATCATGGGCATTTTGCTGCATGCACATTAAATTAATGCCTTTGGTGCCAATTTCTCCACCAGTACCTAGAAATACATGCAATCAGTATAAGCAATAATGTGTCATACTTTCCTATTCAGAAACATTTAATGTAGCATATGTAGCAGTCTTCTGATATACTTTTTTCTAATTTTTTTTATTGGTTTTCCAAAAATTTTGAACAGACAAACAAACATACATCTTAACTGTACTTGATCCAATTTTAGTAACATTGTTAAGTGACTTCCTCAAATCCCCCTGGCTGAATTTCAAAGTATATCATTGTAACAGTTTTCCAAAACCAATTTTCTCATAAAATTAACTTAATCACTTAACATCTTACTTTGTTTTCATTTTGACTTTAAACATATTATTCTCTAACATCACATAATTAAATCCTAAGCCTGTCTGATATTTGCAAGTTTTTCCAATTAAGTTATCTTAGCATATTTAACTAAATAATCTTTGAATTTCATCCATTCCTCCTGGTACTCTTCCTCCTTCTGGTCACGGACTCTTCCAGTCAGGTCGGCTAGGTCCAAAAAGTCCATCATCTTCATCTGTCATTCCTCCACTGTTCTTGTGATTTCCAATTCTTTGCTAACAAAATTCTAGCTGCAGTTGTGGCATACAAAAACAATCTAACATCTTTTTTGGGCAATTCCAAACCTACTATTCCAAGAAGAAAGGCCTCTGGTTTCTTAATAAATTATATTTCAACATTTTTTTCAATTCATTATTAATCTTCTCCCAGAAGTCTTTCATCTTGGGACAGGTCCACCACATATGATAAAAGGTACCCTCTTTTTCTTTACATTTCGTCTTCTGATATACTTTTAATTGGCATCAGCCAGCCATGACACCAGGTGAGATTTAAGCCATAATCCCATAACTCCCATTTGGGGTAAATCCATTGAACATGTGACACCACCTCCTCAAATGTTGCTGGACTCAAAACTCCCATCATTCCCTTGGCTGCGCTGTCTGGGCTGATGGGAGCTGGCAATCCACCAACTTCTGAAAGGCCTCATGTTTCCCACCTTTGTCTTAGGCCAAGGATTTTACATTTTACTCATTACAATATCTCACCTTTCACTTCCTCTGTAGAACCTTCAGTTCTGAGGTCCCAAATCATTTGAGATTTAGCGCTTTGAATTCAGCCCAGATGCCAACTGAGAGACAATTCCTGTTGGTACAATCCTGATACAATCACAAAAACAGACTTCTACACCGCTGGAAATTTCTGTACGGTTTTCATAGGCAGCTTCACATTGACCATATTACAGTAGCCTAACCTGGATGTAACAAAAGCATGCAGAACTATAGCAGTTTGGTGCACTAGAATAAAGTGTGCACAAGCATTCTACTTATTTATGTAGAAGCAAAGCCAAATCTTAAAAGCACTTCCAAACTGCAAATCTGCTATTCTTGGGTTAACCATTTTTTCAAGCAGCAGAACCTCCATCTTGCCTGGATGAAGCATCAGTTTGATCCCAGGAAATAATGAGATAATGTGTGGTTTCTAACAGAGACTTCCAACACTTTAAATAAAATCGTTAACAAAGAGGCCAGGTTAGTTTCACTGAATTTTCAAATGGGTGGATTATGAGCTCTTGCGTGAATAATAAATTACCTGCTCAGATAGACTGCTGGAGTGGAGAAGAATTCAGAGATAGAGATAGAGATGCCAGGAGTGCAGAATGATTGGCCTTTTAGACATTGCTGAACTACAATTCCCATCAGCCTTAGCAAGCATGGTCACTGGCCAGAGATGGTGGGAGTTGCAGTTCAGCAATATCTGGCAGTCCAAAGGTTCCCCACACCTGATACATGCAAAAAAATTTCCCTACCGGAGAACAAGATTCCATCTAATACAACATCCTTTGTGGAAAGCTCATTAGCAGGGCGTGACGACAGAAGACCTTCCTCATTGCCTCTCGTCGTATTCCTCGACACCCATCCCACCCACCCCCATTCTTAACAAACTAGAATTTGGAGCTTGGATCTACTGCCAGTCCGTTTCACGGGATAACACCATTGATAAGAGAGCGGGGAAACTGTATAGTTGCATCAGTCTGAAAAATCTAATTCAGATAAGATACAGAAACTGAGCCAGGGATCAAACAAATCAAGGACTTGTCCACCTTGCGTCAACCAATTACATTATGCTCCATTTGCCAAGGGCTGAGAATATATGCCAGGATGTTTAGTTCCTGTTTTAAATTTATTTCTATAGCCCTTACATAGGTTTGATCTCATAATTCTTTGAAGGCCCAGCCACTAACACGAAGAACGATGCTGCCCCTATTTCATGGGTTTGACATTGTAGATACGTGAACCCAGATGTTCTGCTTCCTTTGGCAAAAGCCTCATGTACTCCACCGGTTGAATCCGAAAAGCAGAGGCCCTCATATGCAGGGCAAAGTCTGTCATTACTTCAGTAAGGGAATGCAGTTGCAAAGCTCCCCACTGTTAATCATTATGTGAAGGCAGTCAAAGCAAACTCCAGAGCTCTCCAGAGTGATTGAGTCTGGTTTCTAGGGTCTCTCTCACAGGTGCATTTACAAACTTTAGGATAAGTCACCATTCCTCCAGTAAATGGAGAAAGCCATCTTCCATGCTTTGCTAAGGCCTTGGTAGGAAAAAGGTTAGTGATTACGTTATTTGAATGCAGAAACTTTATTGTTAGTATTATTAGAATTAGTATTTTTGCTTCTGTATCATCATAGTTCCAGCACTCCCTTTGAAAGCTATTGTTTTTCACAAATTTCCCCTCACTAAGCGAATGAGAACCGAAGGAGATTTGGATGCAGTTTCAAAGAACAAGGAATGCCAGGTCCCTGACTTCCCCACCCCAAATCTAACCGACATCCCCAGCAAGTCTCTGTGCTACCATCCCATCTCAGGGTCACCTCAGCATTATCTCCACCCATGCTATTGTTGGTAAAGTCCTCTGGATTCTTCCCACACTGGCTACAATTCTGCCCATGCTTACCTGGGGGAAAGCTGGACTGAACTCAGTGGAACCTGAGAGAAGAGTGCCCCCTGGGGACTGAAATACCTTGCTGTCTTACTCACTTCATACCAGCTCAGACATGAAGCTGTTTATCCCAATATCTGCTGTGAAACAAGCTCATGAAAGACGACTAGCTCTGTGCAAATACAACATGCCAAGGTCTGCCCGTCTGAAATCATTACATTGTGCCATTAGTTATAGCTGAGCAGCTGCACAGCAGTTACACCTTAAAGAATGGAAAGAATGCTCTTTTAGCTCAAGGGTGACAGAACAGAGGAAGAGAGGGAAATGTTTTCCCCCCTGTAATTTCTAGTACAACTCCAGCTCTTTCCTTCCCCACCCCAGTTTTTGAATAACAGTGTGTGCCTGTACTGTTGATTTATCACAACTGAAGCGGTTTAGTAGCCACTGAAATGCCTCCCATGAGTCCCACCATTGCCTGACCTAAATTTCCCCTATGATCAATATTTCGCTGATGAGTTTGGCTAATTCTGCTTTATCCAGCACTGATTATTTATTTCCTGCTTCAGACTCAACTTGCAACTGAGGTCAACAGCAGGAGGTAATTGAGTTACTTGAACTCCTTGCCTCTTGGATGCAAGAGCAGAGGTAGACCTTTAACATTCTGAGGTCCAAGATCTGGTCTGAAAAGCGCATGAGGTAGGTCTACTGTTGAAGATAAAGAAGTCTGACTTCATAAATCACCTCAACAAGATATTGCCTAGGAACCACAAAAGAGCTGGTATAGTGTAGCAGGTAATAAATTGAGCTGTGGATCAGGAAGTGCCTGGTTCAGATCTTACCTCTGTAATAATAATAATAATAATAATAATAATAATAATAATAATAATAATAATTTATTATTTATACCCCGCCCATCTAGGCACCGTCTCATGGTCCTCATTTCTGCAATATTAAGGGATAATAATTCAGACTTATCTTACTAGGTTGTTCTGTAAGGTGGACAACTAGATATTTCATATGAAGGGCTTTGGGCACTTTGAAAGAATGATTCTATTATTGTTGTTGTTGTTGTTGTTGTTGTTATGAACAACAACAACAACATGATTAGCCTGCTATGAACTTTTCAATGTAAGAGTGAAGAGTGAATACCATAATTAAGCACCCATATGCAACAAGACACAAACTGATGACATTATTTATTATTTTTATCATTATCCAAGGTTGCCACCCTACACACACCTATCTGGGAGTAAGTTGCCTTGAACTCAACATGACTTCTGAGTAAACATCCATTGGCTCATGCTGTACATCTCTCCTGCAGTCTATTTCCTCTCCTCCTTGTCTTTCTTCTCTCACCAGTCTTTTCTCTTCTCTCTTCTCTTTCTCCTAAGATGGCTTTGGTACCAGTAGCATGACCAGCTCTGGGTAACTTTGCATCCTCATTGCTGTGGGTCATGAAACCCACCTGCTCAAGACCGGCCTCAAGGCTGAGATACCCTCCCATTCAAGCTGCATGAGGAACCAGCCACCCAGCAGGAAAGAAGCAAGCTGTCAAAGCCTGCTTTCTCTTTAATTTCTTTCTCCCTCAAGCAAGGAATGGTAGGAGAGCCATCAACATCAGGAAGTATAGGAACAAATGCAACATTGAGGGCAGATCCACACCCTACATTTAAATCACATTCAATGCACATTTAAAGAGCATGAACTCTCCCAAATAATCCTGGCATTCCTGGCACCCTTAACAAACTGCAGTTCCCAATATTATTTGGAGAGAGCTGTGAGCTTTAAAGGTGCAATAAATGTGCTTTAAATGTATGGTGTGCATCTACGCTAATCAGTTACTACTGAGAGATCTATAAAGAGCCAGTGTAGTCGTGCAGACAGAAAGTAAATAAGGCTTGTCATATCCTAACCCAAGTGAGATTCTGATGCACTTAGAAGTCTGTGGCTCAGAGAAGAGCCAACGTGTTAAATGGCAGTTCCAGACTCCATCTTCCGTTCCATCAGTTCCACTGCAATTTGTGTAGCTGTGCATGTGTTTGCATACATACACACACACACACACACACACACACACACACTCATCTGCAGCATTGAACCAAAACATTTCATGCAAAAGGGAATAAGAGGGTGAACAATGGATAGTTTGTTCGGGGAGAGGTGAGCAAATGTGGTTTGGCATGGGAATTTGTCCAACCCAGAATGTGGGGAGTATTAGATACCTGTATGACAGAGGAAACTTGTGCCAGTGGGAGGAAGACAGGTTCCACTGATATGCCGGCAGAATGGCTACTGAGCTCTGTACATGTTCAGCTTAGGAGGGGAAGGGAAAGCAAACACACATGAAATGCCACAGTAGGGTTAAAAAATAACACACACACACACTCCAGCAGCCCTGGAAACACAACCCACTGATTTGGGGGCAAAGCCAAATGGCGATGTTCACATGCCACCCAAACATGGAAGGAGCCAATGAGCTCACAATGATGTGCTCCCTGCATCACAACACAGACAGCAATGCCAGGGTACCCCAATCCATATAGCACTGGGGCTGACCCAGCAGTGCCCCTGTTGTGACCAGTCCCAGATATCCTGCAGCCAGGAGTGTAAATCTCCTTATAGTCCTCACAGTCAACATTTTGGAGCACAACGCACGCACGCACGCACACGCACACACACACGGAGGATAGGAGGATGACTCCCACAGCACAGCTGCAAAGAGCACACACGGCCCTTCTGGGACAATAGTAATCTGAGGATCACCCAGGGAGGGAAGCAGCCTCTTGCAAAGCAGATGTTGGGAGTGGCCAAGACATGCAACAAAGGTAGCCACAGAGACACATTGGTAGTGGCCACCTCCAAGGGCTCACTCCATAGGGAAGGAGGTTAGGAAGCAGGAGAGAGGAGCTCAAGCCTCAACGAGGGGAAGGCAGTAACATGGCCCCACTTACCTTTTGCATGCATGACCTTTACATACACATACCCTAAAAAGATATGTTGGGGTGAAAGGCAGGGAGCTCCCAGGACCTTGAAACTGCAATGCCAACACCACAGAGCAGCTCCCTAACCACTCAGCATCATGACAGTATAGGATTCAATTGTTTTCAATCTGCTTAGGCTGATCCAGACAGAGTCAGTCCAAAATACGCCCCATCTGCACTCTGGGTTTTGCAACGTAGTCCTGCAAGTCACATTTCAAAAGCAGTAACACGATATGCATTCCACACAAAATGGATGGGATGGGTGGAAGCCTTGCTTAAGGAGGGGTGTTCCTATTCTTAAAGTCTGGATGATGAAAATCACGACAGTGATATGAGATAGGGAGCGTCTCTCTACTTGCGATGACAGGATTCACATGGAAGTTGAAACTGACTAGTCTCAGGGCGATGTGTGGAGAAGCACTTTGTCAGTTTCACCTTGCGTGCAAGTTTAGGTCAAGTCCCTGCTTATAGACAGACTGCCGATATTTGACCACGATGTGGCCCAGAATAGGAGGAAGAATAATATTTTTCCAGAGATAGTGTGTTGTGCTTTGCAAGCTAAGAAAACATGATACTCTCTCCACTCCAAGCAAAAGTCCCCCTATTAGGGAAAGGCTAGATCCCACACAAGAAATGAGCAACAACTTTTGCACATTTGCTGGATTTTAAACCTGGAAGGCCCCAACAATCTCTAGGGACAAAGTTTTGCCTTTAGATCATGCAGGGAAACACCTCCTATGGGATTTGTCCAGGGCTTCCGAGGTGCCTGAGTTTAAAGAGAAGTTCTCCATGGTAGCATATTCCTTGCCGAGACTGAAACTCTGTGTTGGCCTACCTGTTTGTGCAACTCACCAGAGCAGTTTTCATAATGTTCACAGTTGCTTTGTGATTTACCTGCTTATAAAGTTCTGATTAAGGTCTTGTTCTGCAAGTCAAAGGAGCGTTAAATGGCTACAAGCTCATTTTGCAAATGAATTAATACCTAGGCAAGGCAAGATAACAGTTAGAAGCAGAACGCAGGCCTCCAGTGTGGGTGGCATGACGATGGGTGCCTAGGCAAATCAGCCCTCCACCTGGTGCATTCTGCTCTGGGCAGAGGCAAGTTGTGAACTGTAACTAGACAGAACAGTTGCAAAACAAACAAAAGCTGTGTACACATTCAAGAGTTAAAGCACATTACACACACACACACACACACACACACACACACACATATATGTGGGAACTGTAGTTTACTGCTCACAGAGCTACAATTCCCAGCATCCTTAAACTACAGTTCCTAGGATTCTCTGGGGGGCAGAATGTGCTTTAAATGTAAGATGCGTAAGCAGCCTAAAGAGTCTTGTCAGCAGAAGCTCTGGTGCAATGTTTTCCCGCCCCCTCCTCCTCCTGTGCCCTACACGCCCTCTGAAATTGGCTCTGGGTGGGTTGGGAAAACCCCCAGAAACATGCATTGGTGGGGGTTCAAGGGGATTGCTCTATCTTAGGGTTGCCGTATATCCAGAGGTTGTTGAGCTTTTGGGGGGGCTACCGCTGAGCCTGAAACAGAGCCAGAGCTGCCTGCACCAGAGCCCAATCCTGAACCCCCCTCAAACCTGGACATTTGCTTACAATTGTAAAAATCCCCCCGTAGGACATGTCAGGGATTTCCCGGATGTATGGCAACCCTATTCTGTCTGGGAAATTTTAAAGCTGGCCCTGATGAAATGTTCAATATAGTGCAAGGCTGATTTCTTCCAAGTGAACTGTAGCCTACTGTTGCGTCCAATGGTTGCAGAAACCACCCCACCCTATAGTCCCTGTGCCTCCCCTGAATCTGCTCAGAAAGGTCCCCAACCCCCCGGAGCAGATGAAACGAAGGAAGGGGAGCTGCCTGAAATGTATTCCCTTTGTGTTCTGCTAACGGAACCTTGGGAGAGGCCTAAATTGGTGTTTGAAATATTTCGAAAAGCCTTTTATGAGCAACACATTTAGCATAACCCTAACAAATTTATTATGTCATAAAACTTTCATGGGCGAGAGTGCACGTCATCCAAGGCAAGTTATCCCAACAGGCACTTTGTTGTTGAGGTGCAAAGAGGTTTCTTCCTTTGTTCCAGTGGTGGGGTGGGAGAGTCACGTTGCAAGCCTGGACATTCCTGGTGGATGACCCTCTAAGCTGGGGTGCCTCCCATCCTGTAGGTAGGCTCGGGTAGGAAAGGAACTGTGTTTTACATTGGGGGACTGGGATAGAAGAGAAAAACAGTATGGCATAATGGCAGGATTATTGTACAGTGGTACCTCGGTTTATGAACTTAATACATTCCGTTCTTAAACCAAAACCGTTCTTAAACCGAGGTGCGCTTTCCCTAATGAGGCCTTTTGCCGCCAGTGCCCTTCCACTGTTTGGATTCTGTTCTTAGACCAAAATAAAGTTCTCAAACCAAGACACCATTTCCGGTTTTGCGGAGTTTGTAAACCAAATTGTTTTTAAATTGGACTGTTCTTCAACCGAGCTACCACTGTAATAACCTGCAGTTTCATTTTATTTAAAGTAGATGAATAAAATAGTAAGTTAATATAGAATATGCAGGAAATGTAAAAAAACAAAACAAAACAAAACAAATTTAAGGAGCCACAGAAAGAGGAGAAAGGACGTTGAGTTTTGAAATGTTAGAATGATTGTAAAACTATTGAAATGTATAACCAAAAATCATAGTTGCTTTTTTTTAAAAAATGGCCCAGGAAAGAAGAAGCATAAACCAGTAGGGTAAAAAGATGTTCCCCAAACAATTGTTGCTTTGAAACTTTTTTTTAAAAAAATCCTTCTTTGAAGCTAGTTGGTGCAATGGTTTGGTGGTCTCAAATTAGTTGTATTCATGGCTCCAAGGAACACGTCATATTTTGGACAGATCCCTAATGGAAGGGGCTTGCCTCTTGGAGCTTTCTCTCTGCTGTTACAAAGGAGACGAGACAGTGCTGGCTGCAGATCAAGAGCAATTGCTTGTTGCTTAGAAGGCTTGATGTCGCTTTTCTGATGCCTAAAGAGAAGGCGCAAGCAGAGCTCACTCAGGCCAGCTTAGAAGGAAGGACTAAGAGACATGAAACTGGCTTGCATGATGTACAGTGCTTGAGTGTGAGCGAGAGAGAGGCTTATTTAGCTTACGCTGCAGGTTGGGAAGAAGCTGATGCCACATAGTAACAAACACGTAAACAATGTTTAAAAATAAATTGAAGGGGTGTGTATTAATGAATATATGCTATGAAAAGGAAGGTTAACGGGGTTGGGATTCATTGACAAAATGACCACACGCATCTGTGTCCAGACTGTTCCACAAGCCGCAGCCCCTTAAACCAAGCTTCCCGCAGAAGCTGAAATGCAGCGGCTGTTTCCATAGCTCAGCTAAGAAATGAGGTTTCCATTTCTTGCACACACCCCCAGTGCTTTCCCTCCAGTTCAGCACATCTGCCAACCATCATGCATCTCTGCTGTGACGACTTCCCAGGACACTCTTACAACCGTATGTATCATTAATGCAACACACCCAAGTTACATTTCTGTGGGAGCAGCCGAGGGCCTGCATGACTAGGGAATAGCAAACAGATGTGCCTCTCGCAGCTGATTGAAAAGGGGTGGCAGGAAGAGAGAGGATGGGTGGGCGAGATCTTTGGCTGGGCTATTTGCAGGCAGTGTGGAAATCCTAGCTGCGCTGCTGTTTTCCTGGTGTTCTGGACTCGAGGACGACAGAGAAGTGTCTTAATTCATGTTTAATGCAGAGCCCTGCTTAGCACATGAATAAAGACAGAGAAGGTCAACGCTGTCTGAGCAGTTCAAGCAGAAAAGTGACAGCGCGACAGTTCTTGCTTGAAACGTAGGGTCTTAAAAGGATCCATCTGTGCAACAGGGGCTGTTTTGATGACTGTATGGGCCTGCTAAGGGTGACCCCTCATCACAAGCCACGTTGGTCCTGAACTTGGTCTGCACTCATTTCAGGAGAAGAGAAGCACACTAGACCCTTCCAATTTCAGCTGCAGTTAACACAACCATTTCCTGTACCATCTTATGGTATGTCTTTTAAAAGAAGAAGGGAAAGAATCCCAGGGCTAAAGTGTCCTGAAATAAGCACAGGTAAAACTCCAGTGTAGGAAATAAAAGATGCAGGGGCAGGATGGAACCAGCCTCCCCATAAACAATGACATTAACTGATCCTTTTGTGTTTCTTAAAAAAATAAAAGTCAACTTGGTTCCATCTTTTAAACTTGTCCTGTCTTCTGGGATACCACCCACCCAGTGCTGATTAAAAAAAAAACAAGCTGATTTTAAGCTGATTAAAATTATTTTAGTGAATATGCCACTCTTGTCTGGCTTGAGTTCCACTGACCCACTGAGCCCAGGACTAGTCTGAGATGAACATGACCTACATTTGTTTGACGTGATTAAGTTCCATTTTAAGAAAAGTACAAATCTCCATTTGGGGGGAATGATCAATGGGAGTATGTTCCCTCTCTCAATAGGTGGATTTATTTGCCATCATGGAGACAGCAAAAACCTCTCCCTCTCCCCTTCTCTCTCTCCTTCCACTTTTCCATCTTTCTAATCATTTTTCAGTGTCCTCATTTGTTCTGGGAAATTTCCCAGTTTCCTGGTCAGCCTTCCCAAGAGAAATTTCAAACAAAAGAAAATGTTTTGTTTTTTGAAAGCTTTAATACTAAAGGTGTTCTAAATCAGTTTGTTATAAGGGAAGAAATGGATTTCTCTAACTCAACCCTAAGCGGTATGAAGAATGGAAAGCTGTTAACATACACTACCCTAACTTTTTCTTCTCCTTTTTACAAACCTGCACCTGTGATATTGATTGATTGACATCACTAGCTCTGGATAATCATCTTCTTTCCATTTCTGAATATTCAAAAATTTCTGCATATTCAGAAATGGGACAGGGTGGGATCCCCTCCTCTTTGGGTTTTTCTCTTCCTTGCTTTCTGATGTCTGTGGGAGACATGTTGGCCAGAAGCTGCTCCAGGGACAACAACCCCCCCTCCATGTTCCATTCATGAATTGACTGTGTGTAGGCGAGTGGGAAGAAGAATTGAGCATATACCAGTTCCTTCTTCCTCTCCCCACTCTGATTCGTAGCTGATTCCCTTTTGTACATTCAGTAAAACACAAAATATTTTTTCTAATTATCATGGTCACACACAAATCCCCTCCTCTGGTATTAACCTCCCACATAAATAGACCGCTCACATGCACAGTTGTTGTTTTTCCAGCTTCCTTTAGACTCAGGATAGAGTCTAGCAGTGTAGCTTGGAAGATGTTTTTGGAGTGCAGCTCCCACTATCCCTGACTACTGGCTGTGTTGGTTGGGGCTGATGAGAGTTGAATGGGTATTGGGGGGACCACATTGTCTACCTGCGTTCTAGAGCACACCTGAGCTCTCTTAGACAGGCCACTTAAAGCAGAATTTTGAAAACTGACTTGAAATCTAGACAAAGTTCAGCCAGCTAGGTGCCAGCAAAGAGAAACCACAGCCTAAATGTGTTTTCAGTTGACCGACGTGTCCATTAGGAAGCCCACAGTTGCTTTGCCTTGTTCCAATTCTGTCTTACACAGCAAGCTATGGAGAAGGGCCCTGATCCGCATGCAAAGCTATTTCCTGAGTCGGGAAATGGGGCTCAGTGCGCAGCTCTGCCGCCCTGGGTCTCTGCTGCATGAGCTCAGCGGAGATTCTGAAGAAATGCCCCCCTTAAAACGAAGGCCCCTGGCAACACTGCTGTGATCAGGAATGCTTTTTACCACATGGCACACTTGCCAACACGTGCGGTCTGACTCCACCCTGGCACTTTCAGGCACATCCCCAGGTGCAGGCGCCAGAGCCATGCAGGCCCCAGCAAGCCCTGGCTGCTGGCATTTATCCCATCCCAGAAATGCACGTTGGCACACCCTTGGCTTGATTCCTAAAACCTGTCTCCTGGGGGCCTCCTGCCTGCTCCTTCTCCTTCTGCACCTCCCAACAGCCAGATTCTGGAGGTATGTCACTGCTGTCCAATAGGGCGGTACTGCAGAGGCATGGCCCCATCCAGCATCCTTAGATGACCTGCAATGCAAACACTCAAAACATAATTTAAAAAGCATCCTTCATTGTGCCTGCTCAACCCTTAGCTACTACAGAAGCAGCAGCATTAGCATATGGGGGGGTATGTTGGCATTATATGGTTGCAAAGATGTGATTGGCATCTGTCCCAGGGCCCTACCTTAGGTCTGCCCATCCACCCCACTGAGCTCAGCCAATTCTAGGAGGGAGAGAGGGCTTTGCATTACCTTGCCCTTCTGAATTTGCACATGGAGTCCCTGTAGGCATGCAATCTGCTGGGGCCAGAAAAGGTTAATCCCCTGGCATGGGGTTCACATTCCCCAGAGACTTTGTACCAAGCATGTGATGTGCACACCCTGGTCTAGAAAGAGGATTAAGTGGCCCAGACATGTCCAATTAAAGCTCTGTGAGCAGGGAAAGCATAGGGATGGGAAAGTCTAGTAGAGGGCTGCAGGTACTCTCTCTAGCTAGTAGAACAGAGCCCAGTGCATAGATTTTGACACACAAAGACACACACCTCTGTTTTCAAGGCAATGCAGAGCTAGAGTAGGAAACTGCTGACCCATGGGATCTCCCCATCCTGCCAATAGCTTCCCCTTTCCCCCTCTCCAGGGCATTTAGGATTGAGAACAGTCTTCTGAGGGCATCAACAGAAGGCTGAAGTTCAAATCTTATTCCAGCACAGGTGTGTGTGTGTGTGTGTGTGTGTGTGTGTGTGTGTGTGTTCAGACAGGTTGAACCTTTGGGGGGGTGCTTCTGCAGCACTGCTCTTCAGCCTTGATGGCATTGTACTCCATCATCCTCACCCAGCTTAGCCAATGGTCAGGGATGATGGGAGTTATAGCTCAACAGCATGTGGGAATCCAAGGTTTGAGGAATACTGTGCTAGAGGGTGTCCTGCTAGAATTTTGCCCCGTTGCTATCTGCAGGTGGAGGTGTGGGGGAAGGTCTCCCTGCTGGTCTTTGACTGCCATCAGTAACAGAAACGTATTCCACAGTGGTAGCTGTGCTGTCTATTGCAGCAAAAATAACAGGGTCTTGTGGCACTTTAAATAATAACAAGTTTATTATGACGTCATCTTTCATGGCTTAATTCGCTGCAGGAAGTCTTACCTCATTTGTTCCTTAGACCTGGACTCAGACTTCACCTAATATAGGCACTTATCTTTGGATGTTAGAATCACCCTGCTAAGATGTATGTATGCCGCTTAGAGACATATACTGTACACCATTTCGAGAATGTTGTGATCTGTAAATCCTTCTACATAAAATAAAAATAAGATCCGATGTGACAGGAAATTAAGAGATCAACACACCCAACTGAGATTTACTTTGTCTATCTATGGTGACGATCAACAGTGTAGAACATGAATACATAAATGGGAAGGAAGTCAGGGACCTCCTTAAAGCCTCCTTAAAGCATTCCCCGGGACAGCTGTCACCATGCAGTCAGGCATTGCCTTATATTCTTCCAATGTACGGTGGAATAGTAGAACTGTAGAGTTGGAAGGGACCCAAGGGCCATCTACTTCACTCTGTGCAATGCAGGAATCACAGCTAAAGAAATCTGGACAGAAGGCTGGCCAATGTCTTTTTCTCCAATGAAGTAGAGTCTACATTATCCTTAGTTAACTTAGTATCCTAGAACCATAGAATCCTTTGTTATCCTTAGTAACTAATCCTTAGTTCAGGAAATATCCACAACACAGCACATCCTTTCATAGAGGAGCCCTGCAGTGATGTGAAGAAAACAACCCAATCCAGGTGGTTAAGGAAATTCTCAACATCCTGGAAAGTAGCATTTCACTACAGGGAGACTCGTCAGGCTGGGAGATTTACAACAACCTCCACCTAGTGGTTTTTGTGGGTTTTGCAACCTGTTGACTCAATAGTTTCATTGAGATAAATAAGGCTTACTCCTAAGCAAATGGGCATAGGATTAGATTGACCCAAGACTTTAAATTTTGATGCACTCGTGTACCCTAGACTTGCATGTTTCCCCTTGTTTTCTTGTACTGTGCTTTTTTTAAAAAAAGAATGGAAGGAAGATCCTAGTTATTAGCTAAAGATAGAATAGTTCAGTGCCCCCCCCGTCTCTCCACTTATCTCCCTCACCCCCAAAAGCTATTGGTCTAGAAAACTATCACAGTTCCCAGTGTCTAGGTTTGTTCCTTGCCTGAAAACCTCCATCACACCTGCCGAAATCAGCAAGAACATGGCCAGCCTAAAGCAATACTAATGGCTGCATCTAAAAGACCATCTTGCCTGTAGCAAAAGACGGAAACTAAGGATTGTATTAAAGGCAACACTTTCCTCTGGGGAGCTGCTCATTCATAGCAGTCAGTTTTTGAGAGGGCCTTGAGAAAGATGGTCTTAGTGGATCCGCCACCCCCTTACGACTGTCACTGCCACCCGTTTTGCTTTCCCTATTTATCTGGGTGCAGCCTGCACATATATCAGGAGGTGCACCAGTAAGCAGACTAGTCCCTTTTTGCTCACTCCAAGCGGGCAGGTGAACAGGCAGTAGCAGAACAAGGAAGAGGAAGATCGGGGCCAGGGGGTTTAAGGGGTGGCAGTGGGCCTCTAGCTGAAGCATGGCCCTCAGAAAGCATATGATGTCTACGCCTGATAGTAGCTTCTAACGTGGACGGAGTGACTCTCACTGTGTCACCACAAACTATATAGCTTACGTTATGGTGGCCCAGTGAAAATTATTCTGTGTGCAGGCCCACCCTGTGAAGTGATTTAAACCAGGCTCATCACACTTAACACCTTCATTTTTCAGGGGTAGCATCCCAGCTGCAATTTGTAATACCAGTACAGTGGTACTTCGGGTTACATACGCTTCAGGTTACATATGCTTCAGGTTACAGACTCCGCTAACCCAGAAATAGTACCTCGGGTTAAGAACTTTGCTTCAGGATGAGAACAGAAATTGTGCTCCGGCGGCACGGCAGCAGCGGGAGGCCCCATTAGCTAAAGTGGTCTTCAGGTTAAGAACAGTTTCAGGTTAAGAACAGACCTCCGGAACGAATTAAGTACTTAACCTGAGGTACCACTGTACTAGGTTCCTATAGGCACTTTCCCATATGCAGGATCTCTGACATTTTCACTGATTCGGGGCTGCAAAACTTTGGTTTTCAGAGGCCGTATTAGGCTGCCGCAGCAAAACAAGACCAGAACCTTGGGATACTTTAAAGACCTAACAAATTTATTGTGGCATAAATGTCTGTGGGCAAGAGCCATTTGAGCAGGTAAGTGAAGTGGTCACATAAGTGGCTTTCTTTCTTAATAACCAAACAGGACAGCATTTTATGGAAGTTGTAGCCCAAAATGTCTCAAGGGCACCAGGTTGGTGGAGGGGGGTGGGGAGGCTGAACCTTCTTCTTCACAGGTCTGATAAAATGGGTTCACACTCACAAAAATCTGAAGCCCAATAAATCTTTTTGTTCTTAAGGTGCCAGGAAACTCTAAATTATTAAAGGATACTACTATTTGTATTTTATTTATGTGTGCAATAAACTCATAATAGAAAACGCAGTCCCTTAGAACGGCCCAGCACGAGTTGGCAGCTTTACCATCTCTGCTGCCACACAGTGGTGAGCAACTGCTATAGCAATAAGACTGAAAATGTTAAAAAAGAGGAGGGACAGACTACACAGGGAATAACTGAACAGAACTATTAGGGGGCCTAATGGGGAGGTAGAATATTGCAGGCCTTGTGGAGCTTGATGATACTTGCCAACGTAAAGTAAAAATGAACCATGCCTTCTCAAGGCAGTTCCTGGACATTCCTGGGAGATATAATAGTAATTTTAACAATAATAATTTATTATTTCTACCCCACCCATCTGGCTGGGTTTCCCCAGCCACTCTGGGCAGCGGAGTGCTATCGTTAGTCAGTCACATCCTTTATTGGATGAAGTACTGTATTAAAATATGATCTCAGGAAGGTGAGTTCTTAAATCTTCTTACTGTATTAGCTATTCAAGGGGCAGCTTTTTCAGTGTCTATGAAACAGCTCATGATTTACCCCCAAGAAAAGACAAGGTTTCATATATGGTTGTTGATTCCTGTGTCCACTATCTGTTGCTTGCTGCTTCTGTTGGGTATTTCACTCTGTGCTCCTTCTTCAGAAGTCTTCAATATGCTTGCATGGGAAAAACTGGGACGTCCCATCAACCACCATACCCAAACACACCACAAGGTTAGATTCTCTGGTTAAGGCAATGTTTCTGTCCATAGACTGCTTCGTATGTGGGAAACCAAAGTAATGTATCCCAACTTCTTTTCAACACAGATATTTTTAGCAGTGAAACTTCCAAGGTTGTATCAGTTCCTGTCTCTGCATTGAGCTGCCACAGATGAGAAAGCATTACATGCACATAGATTAAGATTAATCCTGGCAACTTGCAAGAGCAAGCCAGCTTCAGTTTAGGAAGCAATAGATTTCCCGCTCCCGCTCTGGGGAAACCAAACAGAACACCATTGATTGTTCATTTGCAAATCATGTTTGGAATGCTGTGACGTCATATTGCTTTGATGACTCAGCAAACAAAAACCTCAGGTGAAATCCGAGGCAAGAAAAAGCATTAAGACCCTGCTAAAGAAATGGAAGTTTGTGAGGAAAGTATGTATTTATTTTTCTCTGTTGTGATGGCAACGTAACCTTTTTAAAGGCATTTCTGCTTGTAAAAAGTGTTTTTGTTTTCTAAAACTGTGGGGTTTATCAGAGGTTTTTCCATTAGATGATTTGCTGAAAGACAGCTTAGCCACTGCTCCTACAATGTGCAGCTGCCAGGAAGCATTGTGCATGTCCTCAGTTCATGTGCAGCAACAGTGAAGCCCAAAAGACATGGCCAGTGCCCCATATCGAATCAAGGGTGAGCCCTAAAACAGTTCCATATTTCCGTGGCAGAATAATGAACGTCAAAAGGATCCCCTTATGGTAGGAAGTTCAAAATCCAATAATGGAAAGCCTATGGACCTGTGCTTCTAAGCACATCGGTCACAGCAACGCTCTTGAAAGCCAGCAACCTTCTTTCAAATGCTACAACGCTGGAGAAGTCACAGAGAGTAGGCATTTGAAAGGGTGGTAGTGGAAGAACCTTTGATAGTAGAGTCGTACCTTGGTTCTCAAACAGAATCCATTCCAGAAGTCCGTTTGACTTCTGAAAATGTTCCAAAAGCAAGGCGCGGCTTCCAATTGGCTGCAGGAGCTTCCTGCACAAAATCGGAAGCTGCAGAAGCAGCGGGACGTTCGGGTTCCAAAGAACGTTCGCAAACTGGAACACTCACTGTGTGTGGCGTTCGGGAGCCAAAACGTTTGAGTCACAAGGCGTTCGAGAACCCAGGTACGGCTGTATTCCATAGTGACCCAGAATGGAAGGAAAACAAGACAAAACCTATTGAATCTATTTGTAGTAGACTACAGCGGTACCTCGGGTTACAAACGCTTCAGGTTACATATGCTTCAGGTTACAGACTCCACTAACCCAGAAATATTACCTCAGGTTAAGAACTTTGCTTCAGGATGAGAACAGAAATCGTGCTCCGGCGGCGTGGTGGCCCCATTAGCTAAAGTGGTGCTTCAGGTTAAGAACGGACCTCCGGAACGAATTAAGTTCTTAACCCGAGGTACCACTGTATAGATATATGTAAATATGTAGTGGCTTGCTACACAGCCGGAACTTGCAACTACGAAACAAAAGACACACAGAGGAAGCAGAGGCGATTTCCTTATTAGCTATGTTTATTATGCCGCGGCTCAAGCCGCTCTGTACACAAAGCACCCAGCTGCTTTAAAGCTACTTGGTTTACACTGGATTTTTTTTAATTTGTTTTTTTAAAAAAGTTTTTTTGTTTATTTATTTAAATGAGCTAGAAATGGTCCTTCTATGACAAGAGAGGTCTGACTTGCGCAGGGCCATTCCCCCACTATTGCTACAGAGCATGGGAAGGGAAGGGGGTGGGGTGGGAAGGAAGCAGCGGTCCCCACCGGACCAAGGTCCTGCCTGGGCCCCTGCTCCCACCAGCAGTATTTACAGCCAGGGATAGCTGGAATGTACAGAGTGCGAAGGGGAGGGGGGTCAGGGAGTGAGGAAAGTGTAGGTAGTTGGCTGCTGGGGCCAGATGTTTCTGAGGAGAAACAGAAGAAGCATTTTGTGTTCTATCTCAGTACCTTTCACGACAGAGCGAAACTCTTTTTAGTGTCTGGGGCTGCCCCCAAGATTCCCACGCAGTACCGCAGGGGCAAGGAACTCGTCGTACAGGGAAAATGTAACTTGCCGATGTAGGCCGAAGGCGGCCTTGGACCAGATGGGAGGAATGTTAGTAAAGGCCGGGAATAATAATAATAAAATATAATAATAAAAAGGGGAAAACAAGAGTGGCTCAGAATACTCTGGAGACTGAAAAAATCCCCATGACCATGGCTAGCGTTAGCTGAAGCAATTTGGAAAGTCAAGGGGGATTTTGTGGGGGACAGGGTGGGAATGCTGTAGAATTTAAGATGAATAAATTAACCTGGAATGTGAAGAAGTGCCAAGTTTGGGGGGGGGGGCTATGGGGCTTAGTTTCCTGCAGGACAGCGGGCAGGTTTGGGGCTCGACCCTCTGCATAGCAATGCCAGTCTGGGCTAATGCTGCGTACCCAGTACACAAATACAGTGAGCAGAATCCCGCCCCAACATGGTGGGAGGGGAGGTGGGTGCTCGACCCGAGAGACAGTGCCATGCAGAGGGGGGGGGAGCAAGGGGCACAGTTTCCTCTCCATTCCTCACAGCTCAAGACCCATAGGAAGAAGAGTGGCAAGACAGGGGTTCTGACATTGCATACATTGTAAAAAATAAAGCGTTTGGAGTAAATGCAGTGTTTATACAAAAAAAAAGAAGAGTTTATTTCTTTTTTTAAAAAAAAATCCTCCCCTGAAACCTCGTTGCCATGGTTACAGGGGAGGGGAAGGGAGAGGGCCAGCCTGGGCTCTGTGGCAGTGAGGGAACGGGGGGGGGGGGGAGGCCATGCCTTCCCCCTCCAAGACCAGGCATATTTTATTTTATTTTATTTTTTAAAAAAACCTTTTTACACTTGAGTTTTTCTCTTATAAAAACACAGTCAGGGGAAACGACGACAGGAGCCCCTGAGGCAAGTGCAGGCCCCAATGGGGGCCACAGAGGGACACAGGCCTCTGGGATCTGCTCCACCACCCGCCTCCTCACGCAAACACCTGCATCTTAGCGGATGGCTCCACCGAAGGCAGCTGGGTGTGGCTGGGCCCCAGGACAGTCGGGCTGGGAGTAGACTCAGACCAGTCGGACAAGGAGTGGGGCGAGGGGCTGCTCCACTGCTCTGGGGACTCTGGCGAAGGAGTCAGGTAGGGGTGCTCACTGGGCGGATGGAGGAAGTGCTTGGGGGTCGCGTCCTGCCCCTGTGTGTAGCTGTGTTGAGAAGGGGGTGTCGGGTAATCCTCCACCCCTGCGGGCTTTAGGTACTGTGGGGGCCCTGCACGGGGCGCCCCCTGGGCCTCCTGGGGCGAGACAGGCTGGTTGGTTCTCATGGTGGTAGCTGGCGGGGGCATGGGCTGGGCTGCCTCCTTGGCCTGTGGAGGAGCCGAGTTGGGCAGACCCTGGGAGCTGTGCCCCATGGCCATGTGGCTGGGCAGAAGCAGCCCTGGTGGGAAAGCCTGGCCTGGTTGGTGCAGGTTGGGATGGGAGGCGGCAGGGTGGACAACCCCTATGATTGGCTGGCACTGGGAAGTGGGGACACGGGCATGCCAATCAAAGGGCATGGCCACGGGGCTCACCATGCCCAGGCTGAGCCCCATGCGGCCTGGTGGCACTGAGAGGCGGTTCATGGAGAGGAGGGTGCCATCCCCTAGGTCGCTCAGGCGTGCCAGACTGACAGCAAAGGGCGCCTCCATCATGCCATGGACCATGGGAGTGGAGGGCACTGACAGGGAGGAGTTGGCTGGGTGGAAGACCCCTGGCGAGGCAGGGTTGGGCACATAGGGGGAGTCCAGTGAGTCAACGGGAGACAGGGTGACAGAGCTCTCCAGGAGAGAGCCTTGGCACTCCAGGTTGAGCTTCTTGGCACGTGCCTTGGCCTCTTTGCTCTCCCTTGCCAGGCTGGCGCTGCTGCCTGCCGTCGCGTTCTTGGTGCTAGGGCGCCGGCTCTTCTTGCCCTGTGGCGTGGGCTTCAAGCTGGGCAAGAAGCTATTGGGAGGGCACATGAGAGGGGAGAGGGAGTGGCCGGCGGGCAGCGCCCCCTGTGGGCTGCGCACGGTGTTGTAGTCGTCCAGAAGCCGGACAATGTCGTGGTGCAAGCGCTCCTGAGCCACGTCGCGTGGCAGGCGATCCATGTGGTCTGTGATTTCGCGGTTGGCAAAGTGATCCAGCAGGATTTTGGCTGCCTCATAACTGCCTTCCCGGGCTGCCAGGAACAGCGGTGTCTCCTCCTGCCGCAGAGAGGAGAGGGTGATGAAGAGCACATACTACAAAGCGTTCTAGAAAAGGAGCCATGAGCTTCTTCCCTCCCTGTAAACCTCCCCACCATATACAGGCAGGGGAGTCACCAGGACTAGCTTAAAGACATTTACAGGGATGGAAAGAGCTGCTCCTGTCAGAAGGAGCCTACAGCAACGGATGTGATTCTGCCAAGTTATGGGGACACATGAAACTTAAAGCATCACATGAAAAACAAATGCAATAAATAACTTACTTTGCTGTCCTGCATGTCTTTGTTGGCTCCATTCTTCAGCAGCGCAATCGTGGCCTCCACATTGTTGACAGCTGCTGCCCAGTGCAGGGCTGATTTACCTGAGAGGAATGACACCATGAGGATTACTGTAAGTTCTCTCTTTGATACCGAGTCTCAGATCCCACTAGAAGTATTCTGCTGCATCAGCTCCCCTAACTCTCCTCAATCTAAAGCTACCACCTTGCTTCTCACTACCATCCTCGCCTGTTGCTGCTTATTCTGTGCTTTAATGCTGGACCTTCTGTAGACTCTGGATTTGTCCTCTCAGCAAATCAGCTGTTTTGTTATGGAGATGCATGTCCATGCAAGAGTCAAGCAGCTACGGGGTCCCCAGAATCACCAGCAGGTTCCCCAGAAGGTCTTCTGTCATTTCGACCCTGCACACCAAGACCATGCCCTACTCTCTTAATACCCCTCCACACAGTAAGGCGTTGTCTTAATACATCAGGAACGAGGGCCACACATGGATCTTGGCTTATTTTCATGCGGGTGGGAGAAGGAGAAAGGAGGGCAGGGTGGTGGATTGGAATGGGAAAAGGCAAAATGGGTGGAATGATGGAAGGGCAGGGGATGCCCTCTGCAAGCAAATAGTTTAGAACTCTGGCTGGGGGCGAGATATGGGAAGAGGGACATCAGCAATGGATGCTTGGAGAGGGAAATCCTCTGCACCCAATCAGTTCTGGCAAGATTTTTCTGTCCCCTTTCCAGCAGTTCAGTAGGCAGACTGAAAGAAGAAGAGCCAGTAAAAAATAGGTAGCAGAGAGAGAGGGGGGCGGTCCTATTGACTCTCAAGAATGTGACGAGAGAGAGAGAAATAATAATCCCACACTCCCTTATCATGTGTGTAGTCCATCCTTTTGCTCCCTCCACCTCTGGCACTCAGGGCTCTATGATGACAGTGGCTCTTGCCTTGCAGAGCCTCATCAGAATGCATCTAAGGAGCTTCGAGAGGGAAGCAGGAGTCAGGAGAATGGCCAAGTGAATTGTTGATGCTTGAGAAATGCCCAGGGCAACCAGACTGGAGGTTCAGCCAGTGCATTTGTGGCATTAATTTGGAATACATTTGCAATGCATATTGTAGTTCTGAGGAAGCCTCCCACTGAAGTTCAGCATAACGCAGACTAGCCAAGTAAAAGACCTCAGCCCCGCAGCCTCTCTGGGGGTTACGTACCCATCTCATCCACAGCGTTGACATCAGCGTGGCAGACAATCAGCTCCTCCACCATGCCCTCAACAGCCAGCCTGGCAGCTAGGATCAGTGCTGTTGAACCATCCCCCATTCGGGCATCCAAGTCTGTAGATCGATTCCGGATCAGGATCTGGCAACAGAACATGTTGGTGTGTTAGGTTGGTGCCAAAAACACACACCATCCAAGGCAGCGTGTGCACAGTAACACTATCGCCTCAAGTACAGTTCTTAGGTTCCCATTCACTCTTATCAATGCAAAGTACAGCCAGGCTAACTAACTTTTCATCGTGTCCCCAGAGAGGTAATGAGTGGATAACACACGAATAACTTCCAGGTGGTAACCATCACAGTGGCTCTCCACTTAAAAAGGGAACTGGAGCATGCTGTTAACATGGGCAAGGCAGAGGAAGGGGATTTATGTCCAGGATTTAAAAGGCCGCACTAGTCCATTGGGTGAGACCCACCTGGAAGACTCCCTGGGCATCAGCAGTCACGGCAGCATGAAGTGGTGTGCGCCCTGTGTTGTCTTGTGCATTGGTATCAGCACCAGCATCCAGCAAGCGCTTGGTAGCATCTGCCCGTGCATATCTGGCAGCCAAATGCAGGGCAGTTTCACCTGTGCGGTCTGTCTGGGCACTCAGGTTAGCCCCCTGGCAGATTAGGTCCGAGATTATGTTGGCAGAGGAGTCATCTGCTTCCTCTTCCTCAGCCAGTTCAGTCTCCATTTCACCACCACCACGGAAGGAGGCCAACATAAGTGGAGTGAAACCATCTGTAAGGAGATCCCAAGAAGGGTTGTTGCTGTTGTGTTTGGCTTTTGTTAAAAGATTTGCTCTGTTTCTCCTCTCCCATGTGCCACATACTGGATTAGAACAAAACATGTTGGGACTTGTTACAGAAGACAGGAAGTAACAGATCTATTCTGTTCATCAGACACTGTCTGCAAAAGCTCCGTATGAGCGCTCACAGACCCAACTCGCTGCCCTTATTCCCAATTACCTGGTCCACGGACATTGACGTCCATGCAGTCAGTATCAAATTCACCCTGGGGTGGCGTCAGGGCCATAGATGGTGGCATGCGGATGTCTGCTGCCACCAAGTGATGCTGTGTCCATTGACGGCAGTCCACAGGGTCTTCACGATCTATGGCTGGCTCCTCCACCTGGCAAGGATGAACACGGGCCTGTAGCTATTATGGAAAGACATAATATGCGCCTATTCACCTAGTGCATCAAACTACTTCATTGCTGCTTGCAAACACTAATGAGTCAGGCCCACAGTAGTCTGATGCAGGGAGTAATACCTGCGGACACCAAGAGAAAGGGCAGGGGAGGCAGTGGGGTAGCTCTTGTGAGGAGCTGGAATCCCCTTTCTTAAGCCAGGCAAAGTCTCAAAAGGAATACCTTTAGTCGCTTGGCCTCTGGGCATTCTTCCAGCCAGTCTTCTGAGCTGTCTGGTATTAGGCTCTCTCCTTTGCCAATATTCCTGCAGCAGGGGGAAAGATACACAGTGAAGTCAAACAGTAGTGCAGGGCAAACACCAAGGCTATGGGCTTACACCCTCTTGCTCTTTCCCACACCACACCACAAAATAAAGGAAAAGTTCTCCATCAGCTAACTAAAGCCCAATTGGGAGCAAGTACAAGCCACAGATAGCTGACCACCTAAACATTAGGAAGAACTTCCTGACAGTAAGAGCTGTTCGACAGTGGAATTTGCTGCCAAGGAGTGTGGTGGAGTCTCCTTCTTTGGAGGTCTTTAAGCAGAGGCTTGACAACCATATGTCAGGAGTGCTCTGATGGTGTTTCCTGCTTGGCAGGGGGTTGGACTCGATGGCCCTTGTGGTCTCTTCCAACTCTATGATTCTATGATTCTATGACCATCTCCTGCAGAAGCTGAAACCTGCTGCAGGAACTGGGGTTTCATTCTGGGTGAATGAAAGGCTCTTACTTCATGCCTAGGGCATCCTGACCCACAGGCTCACGCCGGTTCTTATTGCTGCTCTCTTTCTTCAGACTGAAGCCTTCAGGGAACCAGAGGGTGCTGTGCTCTCTTTTGCGCCGTGCCACTAGCACACCCAGCACCAGGATCACCAGCAGAATCAGGCATGCCACCACCAGCAATGGCACCAGCTTAAGTTCGCCTTCCTCTTTGATCTTTTCACCTGTAGAAACAATACTGCCCTATTAGGAGACCCTGTCATGACCTTCCTGTAAAGTCCAAACCCAGTCAAATTCTGCTTCCGGCAAATGACTCCTCTGCTGCCCTCACCTCGCACAGCCTTGAGGGGGTATGGGAACTCTAGGCGCTCCACCGCTGACAGGGCAGCCAGGTAGTCTGCAGCACTATCTGCATCAGGAAAGCACTTGTCTGAAGCCTGGTAGCAGAGTCGGTTATCAATCTCAAGAGTGACCTCAGACCTGGAGGAAGAAGCAAGTGTTACGAGGGCCTAGAACTCCTTATCTAGTAGCACACACAATCCTAGGACAAGGCAAGTCAGCCAGCTCCACAAAAGGTCCTGCTCCCCATTCATCCTTTGGGGCAGGAAACAAGGTCTGTTGCTTTTTACACACTGAATTTTAGAATGGGCACTTCCAAATACACACATCAAGGAAAAGACCACCCAAGATCCTATCAGCAGCTTTAATAATCCTAATGTATTTGTGAAGCACAATCTCTTCTTACAAAATGCAGGCTGACTCTTCCTAAGCAGATCACATTTACCCCGTTTGTTCTTAACGATGCATGCAACCCACTTGCTTGGCATTAACCTAAAGCTTCCAGAGATCCACCACTATCTCAGACACTCACTTGCTTCTTTTATTTCATTAGCCACCTTCTGGTACTTTGGCTAAGAAAGCAGTTAGACATCAGAAACGGTTCTTGAATAATATAATAAAGTTATCTAAAAACGCTTGAATGAATTCCCGTCTAGTTATGGAAATCTATCACTAAATAATCCTGTTATCAGCTCCAAAACAGTTTTTGTGGATTTGTTAGTATTTCCTCAGAACCCTCAGATTTGTATGCCAGTTCTACAGTTGTTGTTTTTCACAGCTGCCCTATTCTGTGAAGGCTGTTGGAAGTAGTTTAGCTCAGCCTCTGGGCCCAACTACCTCTCCTTCCAATTCAGAACCTTCTTATATCCCTCCCTCCATGTTCCTTGAGGCCTGGGTCCTATAACCCCCACCACCACCACCACCACCAAGCAGCTCTCTGAACCCCCAAAGTTCCTTGCGTTTCTTCAGCAACTCTGTGTGACTCACCCAATAATCTCTTGTTCCAGTTCCCTGCGTTGCCGACCGCCAGATCCATAATACGGCGACCGACTGCCAGACCCGTAATATGGCTTGATCATGAAGTTACCGTCCTTGTCACGGCGGAAGCGCAAGGAGGTTCTCAAAATGGAACTCAGCTTCTGCAGGAAGATGGTGCTTGTGCGGAGCAATTCGTCAGGGTGTAGCAGCACAGTGATGACCAGAACGCCGTCTGCCAAGCGCTCAGGCACCTCCAGGGCACAGTCCAGCCCATCCCAGCCACACTCTTCGTTGTTGCAGCCCTGGTCACAGTGCCCATCAGCAAAGTGATCTGAGCAGTATTTCTCATAGACAGGGCTGTGGAAGAAGGAGGAGGAGAAGGAACTGAGTCATGCCTGTCATAACCAACCCTGTGCCAATACAGCTCACTGGTGCCTTGTTAAGCCCTAAGGAGGAAAGGGCACAAGGCATTATGGGTCTGCAGCGGATTCCTACACCCCACAGCTAACATGGCCAAGTCTCAGAGCTAGTCAAGTGGAACACATAGAAGGAATCCATGCAGATAATACCAAGACTCTGCCATGTTTGGTGTCGGACAAAGGGACAGATATAAATCCATAGGTCTCAGTGGAAGCACCCGTGTTTGTGCAAAGCACCCCTACACTGCCTAAAATAAGTCTTGGTTCCTCATTTAGTTGGGGTGGCCCTTGATTCCAGGGGTCTCTGGTACAGTATACACAACTAGATGCCTCCCCTACTCAAGAGGCAGTGGCAGGACTCACTTGCAGCTGGACTCATGGCTCTTGCAGTCAAAGTTGTCGTAAAGGCACTCGGCAGTGTTGCACATCTCATCACACTGGCTGTTGTTGAAGAGCTGCAAGCACAGGGGGCTCTCGCACTGCTTCCAGGGATCATCGACTCGCAGGGAACAGTCACCGCCATCCCAGTGGCAGGCTGGACTGTTGCACATCTTGTCACAGTAGAAATCCCCGGCCTTTGCCGCACACTCCTTCAGCGGGCAGTGGACCTCAGGGAGCTTCAGAGTGCGGGTCTGGCAGCGAAACCCCGTGTAGTCACCAAGACAAAGGCACTGAAAATAAGGGGGGTCAGCAGTCTCATGGCAAGCACCCCCATTGTGGCAGGGCATGCTGGCACAGCTGCTGTTGGCATGCAGGCGGCATTCCGGTCCAGCCCACCCAGGCAGGCAGGAGCAGCGAGGACCCAGCGCTGTGGTCCGGCAGCTGCCACCATTGAAGCAGGAGAGTTCCCGGCAGGAGAGCATGCGCTCACAGCGGATGCCTGAATAACCCTGGAAAAGAATAACAAGCAGAGTTAGGATTGGAAAGCCGGCCAAGCCCTCAAATCGCTCCAACTGCTGGCCTAACAACAGAAAGCCTCTGGCACCATAGCTGCTCTCTGACAAGTGCTCAGCCTGGTGAGTAAATTCTTCCCTCCACAAATCTCAAGGCCCAGCACCCATAACCTGCCCTCAAGAAGTACCTTCCCACACCCCACCATCCTCCAGTACTGGGCACCATTCACCAACACCATCTCCCCTTATTATCCAATATTAGACTTCTGCATTGTGTTATGGCACTGCATCAAACTTCTCTTGCAGGTTTCACAACCAGAATTCCCACAAGATCACGCAGCAGAATTGTTTCCTGCCACTCCCAAGTAGAAACTCCTTCCATGACAAGCGTTGCATTGGAGGACACTAAACTCTCTACCTCCAAAAAGCCTCCCAGACAGAAACCTTGTCCTAACAGGTACTGAAACTCATTCATAGGACAACACCAACATGTCAACCTAACAGTTCCCCCACCTAATCCTCCCAACCACAGTCTTCCTTTCTCTCCCTCGCCTAGCCCCTTGCAATGTTTGTGTATAGGAGTTGCATTAGCCACTTGCTGTAAGCAGCTGTGTTGTAGGGGACTCACCCGGGGACAGTGGCAGGTGTAGCCTAGAGGCAGGTTGACTGCCGGATTACACTTCCCACCATTCTGGCAAGGTTGAGAGTCACATGCATTCACAATGTTCTTGCAATGGCGGCCTGAGGATATGAAAAACAAGAGTATTACTGATGGATTCCAACAGAACCTAGCCCCAAAGACCACCACCCTGCTATATTTGGCCTTGCATCTTAGCACTAGTTCTCAAAGCTCATATTTGCTCACTGAAATGGCCAAAGAGGCCCATCTCACCCAGTCACCATTCCAATCTTTGTTTTAGATCACAAATATGCATTTAGCTGCACAGCTGGATTCCCCTCCACCTACTTGGTTGAAGATGAACTCCTAACTTCTTTACAGGGGAGAGTCTTCCTACTTGCAGCCCTTGAGTCTGGCTCCTCTACGCATCACTGGGGTCCGCTTTGGGCACACTCTCCCTTGCCCCTTGCACACATCAGCCACATGAAAAGAGAACACACTGTCACTCACCAGTGTAGCCTGGCTTGCAAATGCAGTGGTAGTCACTGGCTTCCTGGACGCAATCAAGCGTGTTGCGTGGGTGGCAATGGTTGGACTGGCACTCATTGATGTCTCCCTCACAGCGCTCGCCTGTGAAACCCGGTGGGCAGCTGCATCGGTAGCCACCAACTCTGTCCACACATGTCCCATTGTTGAGGCATTTGGGGACCCGGGAGCCAGGATTCATAGCACAATCATCTTCATTTATTTCACACAAGACACCTAGAGAGATGACAAACACGCAATCACATTAAACATCCAGACTCAGGGAAGACAAACCTCTTCCTCCTTCTCACAATCCTTGCATTGTCTCTGTGGAAAAAACAAGATTCCTCGCCCTTTACGGTGCCCAACAGTGAGTCAACATCCATCCATCCATTGCCCTGGGAACTGTTGCTGAAGCTGTCCTCCCTCAAAAAGAGGCCTGGGAGAACTCTGAGCCCACGTTCTCCATCCTGTGCCCAAAGGGGAAATCCAGAGCTCCCTTGCACTATTCTTCAACAAAACTGCAAATCCAACAATAAAAACCTGTGCCATAAGAACTTAAATCCTTTCCCCAGTCTGCTACTTTCCTCCGACAGGTAATATTGGTAAAGGTCTCCCTTTACCCAGGAGCACTTACCCAGAGTTCCAGGTGGACAGGAGCAAATGTAGCGGCCAACAAGATCAATGCAAGTCCCTCCATTCTGGCAGGGGTGTGACTGACACTCATCAATGTCATACTCACAGTTTTTCCCCTCGAACCCTAGCGGGCACTGCAGTAGAAGAGAAGCAAACAAGACAAAACAGCAATGAGCACAAAGGGGCCAGAAAGGCTGAAGCCTTGCGTCCTTGAAAAGGTTTCCTGCTCTTGGTTCCATTTAAATTTATGTTTTGTTTGTTAAACTGTACTATTATTGATGTGTAAAATCAAGTAAAACTAGTACAATTTCATAAGGAAGGGAAAGATCCTTCAAGTTGCACCATCCTCTTTCTTGTCCAAATTAAGATTATTAAACTTCAATGGGACTTTGAGCAAATAGACTATGGCAAATTATTCCAAGATTTATACAAATAGATCAGTCTGGCTTCATAAAAAGGAAGGAAAATACATAGCAAGAACAAACATTAAACATAATTATGAAACTGTATCACAAGATCATGGCTAACATATGTTGTTAGAAAACACTGCAGCTCTTGTGGATGAACAAAAAATGTGTATCATTTCTGTTTGGTTCCTGTGTAATGCTGTACTTCTTCAACGTCTCTAGACCATAGATAGTGAACCTTCTCCAGTCTGATGGCTACATTCCCTTCTGAGCAACCTTCCAGTAGTCATGTGGTGGGTGGAGCCACAGAGGCAAAAATGGGTGGAGCAATGACCGTAAATTTTACTTTGTAGGGCAGGCTGTTTTCTACACATAACACCACTCTCTGCATCCCCCACAAGGGCATATAAATATTGGTTTGGCTGTGCCTGGCGCGATGAGAAAAAACTCTTACAGAGAATTTGAGAAACAACAGAATGGACTTCATTGCTGATATGCAACAATGATGTGGCAAAGAATAAAACTAAAGATGTATGGATTTTGTAAGGCATGGTGGAAGTTCAACCAATCTGACCAGCTGTCAGGGAACTGCCATCGGAGGAACAGGTGGTGGAAGGGCTCACAGAGGCTGGGAGGGAGTCAGCAGCGAAAGCAGGGACCAGCAGGGGGAGAGATGGGTCTCTGGAGGAAGGTCTCAGGAATGCGGAGAGAGATGCAGCAGCTAAAGCAGGAACTAGCAGGGAAGAGGGAGGGCTCAGGGACACGTCCAGCGAGAACAGCGGGGAGGTGTCAGAAGCTCCCATAGGGAGACCCATTCTTCGCCGGAAGCTGCCACGTCGTGAGTCCAGAAGACGCGTTTCCATTAAGGAGCTTCTATGCTGGAAGCGCTTCCGAAAACAACCACTGTCGGAATCTACAAGTGACTAGGGCAGACATGTTTGAGGAGCTCTGTCATACACAGAGGCTTGTGGAGTTGCACAAACTCTGAGGGACCACGATTTTACGCACAAGCAGCTAATCATCCCATCACAGCAGCCATCAAACAGGAATTGACACCGAAAGTAAGGAAGGTTGCAGTAGTGGGAAAACAATTATAATCCATATCGATATTTCAACGAAATAAAACTTTGGAAGAAAATAGAGGGGTTTTCGTGGTTTTTGGGTTTTTTTTAATTACTGGGAAAATAAGTTGCAGATTTGTGCCATTTTCTTATCTTATTTTGCAATTGTTCACTGGACATTCAACAACTCATCATTAAATGTTACCAGGTTTCCCAGAGTTCTGAAGAGACACCAGGAACCCTGGCCTGTTCCTGGCTGCAAGGACTCCCTCACCTCACAGACGTAGTCTCCCACAAAACTGCGACAGGTACCCCCATTTCGACACAGGTTGTACTGGCAGTGGTCCACTTCACTCTCACAGTAGCTGCCGGTGTAGCTTTTTTTGCAAATGCAGTAGTGGGTATTGCCAGCATCCACGCAACGGCCGCCGTAATGACACACTTGCTCTTTGGTCACACCTATTGTACGGAAAAGCAAATTACACATTGTGTACTGCCACATATTCTGCCCTCCTGCTTCCAAAGGATGATTAGACAAAGTGACTAAAAGCAGGGTAAGTGAAGACTGAAGCAACATTGTACAAGCAAGTTGGTCATAAGAACAGAACCCAAGGGCTTCCTCCAAGCACTAAACTTTATTGCCCACCTCAATTTAAAGGACACTTTATTGGGGAAGCACAACATATCCCAATGTTTCGTAAGTCAGATTTTAATTTACATTTCTGTAAAATGTAAAAAAAAAAAGCCTCTTTAGAGTCTTGATAATAGAGGTTAAATTGTGACAGAACGTGCAACGTGCTCCAGTACCATAGCAGGACCAGGGAATCCAGACCAACTCTCCATTGCCCTCAGCCATTATCACACCATTTTGAAATTATTACAGAGTTTCATATACAGAACTACCACTTCTGCAATAACATTTGCAGCTTTTATTCTGCCCCCTAGAAGCATGGAAAAATTGACTTCAAACGTTGAGCATTTTTAGTTTCCAATGCCACTGGGAATAGCCGTCTGAAATATTGATTGGAGCACCAGTGAACCCAAGGGCATTATCCCCGCATCACGGAAGGCAAGCAACATTCTCTGTGTCAACTCTGGAAGTCCTGTATCAGCTTTGCCAGTGAGCATAAGCTGATAATGCTGGGGAGCCTGGATGACAAACATGCGTCATCAAGGTCACTGAGGAAGCAGATAGCAGAATAAATGAGGAAGAAGGGCTTCCGTTTCACTGCCCCTGGAGCATGTTTCCTTACCTCGGTTCCTGGCCACCACTTCACAAGAAACATTGGGGATGTCGCAGTAACGCCCAGTCCAACCTCCAGGGCAAGAACAGGATAAGGTAGTGCCTGTTTGCATACAGCGGCCACCATTCTGACAGGGGGAGCGACTACACAAATCCAGCAGGGTCTAGAGGGGGCATGACAAGGCAAGAGATTTTGTGGCAAAATAAAAGCACCCAGCTCCCACCAACGATGATGAAACCCAGGCGCCTTCCCAATCCATCTCCATTAGGTGTCTCCATACTGCAACCTCTCTAGGGGCCTGCTTGCAAGGCATATGTACTGGGTTTTTATAGAAAAGATGTAAACTCCATCCAAACTTAGCGGCTCAGGCTTAAACAAGAGAAACCCTGAACCACCTTATTCCCTTTCAACAGAGGCCTGGGGTGGATTACCTGGCACTGAGAACCTGTGTAGCCCTTAGGACAGGTACAGCGGTAGGACTGCACACCATCCTGGCATACGCCACCATTGAGGCAGGGCTGTGACTGGCACTCATCAATCTCATGCTGGCAGTGGGATCCTTTGAAGCCAGCCCGGCAGTGGCATGTGTACGAATTCACTCCATCCAAGCATGTGCCACCATTGAAGCAGGAGCTGCCGGAACAAAAGTACAGGAGTCAGGAATAAAGGAAGGAGGAAAGAGGTTATCTACCCAAGAGACACCCAGCATAGGCTAGGCCTGTCCCACCAGCTAACACTTGGCTAGTTGTGCTGGCTTGCATCTGCCTTACACAGAAGTTTCTGTTCTAGGTGAAAAATGCAACTGTGTGATAAGCCTCCCTCCTTACTCAGTATTTGACCATTCTTTACAACTGGATTGGATTTGCCTGTAACTGACAACCAGGGGAACTTCAGATCTTGCTCTTGTCACCCAATAGCATCCAGCACTTAACCCCAGGCTTAGTCTTGTGTTCATATGAATAACTAATTATCAGTTTTTACTGACAGAGGAGTTAGGAGCAAAGAGGGGACAGGAGTACACTGTCTCCTTTTAAACAGGATCCTACCTACTTCTGAACCATTCGTCCATCTAGAGTTTTCTAGAACAGAGCCCTTTCCGCACATTGCTACTAGAATAAGACAGTCACTTTGTTCTAAAAATCAGAGAAGAAAACTCTGGGTCCTTATTAAACATGAAACAGTGGGGAACTAGCTCGAATATATAAAACATGTGAACTGTACAGCAGTAAGCCAACCCTCTTGACTAACTCCTATCATATAGTGCTGTTTGGCTTTGTTCATATGAATGGGGCCGGGGTGGTGCTGTGGGTTAAACCACAGAGCCTAGGACTTGCCAATCAGAAGGTCAGTGGTTCGAATCCCTGTGATGGGGTGAGCTCCCGTTGCTCGGTCCCTGCTCCTGCCAACCTAGCAGTTCGAAAGCACATCAAAGTGCAAGTAGATAAATAGGTACAGCTCTGGCGGGAAGGTAAATGGCGTTTCCATGCGCTGCTCTGGTTCACCAGAAGCAGCTTAGTCATGCTGGCCACATGACCCAGAAGCTGTACGCTGGCTCCCTCAGCTAATAAAGCGAGATGAGCACCGCAACCCCAGAGTCGGCCACGACTGGACCTAATGGTCAGGGGTCCCTTTACCTTTATCCATTCTGCAAAATGTGCCCTCTGAGTAATACGAGTTAAAAGATAGGCAGACATAAGTCACTGTTCCTCATGACAAACTATCAGCTCACCTGTCGGTGCATTCCTGAACATTCTGCTCACAGTGTAGGCCAGCCCAGCCTGGCGCACAAGTACAAGTGTAGCTGTTGACATAGTCTGTGCAGGTGGCGCCATTGCGGCAGGGGTTGCTCAGGCATTCATTGGTCTCAGTTGCACAGTGTATGCCTGTGAAGCCTGGCAGGCAGGTGCACATGAAAGTACTGATGCCATCTTGGCAGGAGCCACCATTCAGGCAAGGATCTGTTGGCAGGGATAGGAATACTCAGAGGGATCAAGACAAGCTCTCAACTCTTTCACTACGACATCCTCCAATACAAAAAGACTAAGATCTTTTGTCATGTTTAACTTCACACATGCAGAGTCACGGACATAATCCAGGAGAGACTGAGGATGGAGCACAGGCATGTTGAATTTTCACTGGCATTAACAGGAGTTAATGTTACATTCAAACATCTCAATCCAAATAAGATCTAGTTCTGTCTGAATATCAGTTGCAGTCACAGTCCACAACCTACTCTTAGTACTGCTCTAGCCTATATTGGAATAGCTCAGTCGGTAGAGCATGAGACTCTTAATCTCAGGGTTCTGGGTTCAAGCCCCACGTTGGGCAAAAGATTCGTGTATTGCATAGGGTTGGACTAGATGACCCTCATGGTCCCTTCCAACTCTACAATTCTATACCTAGCCAAAGAAATCCAAGTTCTGCAAAGTTTAAAAGTCTGAAGTACAAATGGAACCTGCAAGCAATTGTTGCTATGTTAAGCATTCCTGTTCCCCTGCCAGTTTTTTTTTCCCCACCCCACCCACAACAATCCGTCAGCATTCCATGGTCAGTAAGCTTACTCTGTCTTGTTGGACTGTTTAAGAGGAGTGTTTCCCCTTCAAAACTTATTGTAGTCCTGTGAAAAACTTGGGGTTCACCCAAACCTGCCGACACCTCTCTCATATGCATGGAGGGTTCTGTCTTGGCTACATAAGCACTGGCACTCAAAGTTCTGAGTTTGCAATTAGCAATCGTGATGCAACACAGATTATGCTTAGGTAAAAGAAAGCAAATTTGCTTAAATCATCTAGTCTGTACCATTTAATTGTCTTAGCATTTTAATTCTCTAGACATAAGCCAAATGACAAGGCACAGCCACTTCCCAAAATGTGAACTTGGAAGCCAGCCTGGAAAGGCAGATGTCACCTAATGACCTTTTTGCCCAGTTTCCAGTTCTTTATTAGGTTTCCTGTCCTACCAGTGCTCCTTCTTCCTAGAACTTTCACCCAATTCTGTTTGCTATACTGCCTCACCAACATAGTTAGCAAGATCTCAGATTCTTGGTTGTTCTTTCCTGTTGTCCCATGTGCTCAGTGAACTCACTTGGTTTGCAGTCATCAATATCCAGCTCACAGTTGGTACCAGTGTAGCCGGGACGGCAGGCACACCTGTAACTGCCATGTGTGTTGGTGCAGGTGCCCCTATTTCGACATGGGTCCTGGTCACATTCATTAATGTCAATCTGGCATTGCTGCCCTATGGGGATAAGAAAATATGGTTACTGTTTGTTTTTCCCCCTCCCCCCCCCATCCACTTCTATTGACTTTTTCATATTGCTGCATCCACTATGTGGAGAAGCAAAAATCCAGCAACAATGAAGGAAACAACAAAACAATATCCCAAGCATGTGTCTACTATCAAATAATCACACAGAATGCATAGATATAAGAAAATTATTAGATTATCCAGTCACAATTACCATCAGGAATATTGCTAAATATGCCACATTAGAATGGCAGATCTTCTGGTAAAGGTATTTGTGAAGTAAAATCAGTACAAGAATGTCAAACCAAGTAAAAATATTTAATTTTACTTCTGAAATTTCTTTTTCACATTTCCATCCAAAGACACTCAGGACAGTGAGCCATACAAACTCAAATTAGTAAAAATGCCTTTATATACCCCAAAATTAAAACAAATTAAAATATAAAACTGGCACATAGGCTCTTAGGATTAGATGCCACAATATTCAGAATTGTACAGGAAGAACGTGGCTCATGAGTCTGAGTACCTTGCCAGCCTGGTGCACAACCACAAGTAAAGCTCTCATAGTCCGGTGTGTGGTCACAGACACCATTGTTCTTACATGGATTGGGGAAACAGGGAGCCAGCACATTCTCACAATTCCGGCCTGTGGGAAGAGAAATAGATAAGGGTACTTGTTTGGATTTCCACTGGCCTAATAGCCATCTTATTCTGAACTATATAACATGTATGTCTTGAACTCAACAGGAATACAAATCAAGTTCAGAGACCAAATGTCTAGCCACAAAGTAATGTCAGTGGGAATTATACTTTATACATAAGGTATATATAATAAAGTTAATTCAAGAGCTTTCCCAGTTAGTCAGTTTATAGAGTAACAAATGTTTAGCTGCCAGTCATTTGTTGCATGGATCCAGATGTCTTTCTTTGAGGAAGCACTTTTGTTTATACCCATCTCCAGGCTCCCTAACCATGACATATTGCTGCTTTAAAAATGTGGTTTGCAGAAAGCAGATGCTGTTGCAATTTAAAGTGACTTGTAGAATGGAAGTTGCACAAATACCAAAGGCATCTATTGGATAATGCCTGTGACATCACCAAGTGATGAGTGACTCAGATCCTTCTCCCTACCCATGTTGTGACATTGTCGCCTGAACTCAGCATGCACAGTGGCAATTCTCAAGAACTAAACATAGTAAAGGCAACATGTCATCCCTTATCATTTTGTTTCGCAGTCTCTCTTTTTCTTTCTCTCTCTCACACCACACACATCTATTTCAGCTCTCCAAGCACTCTCCCTTTAGAGCACCCAAGTACATACAGTTGTACCTTGGATCCCAAACGCCTTGCGAGTCGAACGTTTTGGCTCCCGAATGCTACAAACCCAGAAGTGAGTGTTCTGGTTTGCAAACGTTCTTCAGAACCTGAACATCCAACACGGCTTCCGTGGCTTCCAATCGGCTGCAGGAGCTTCCTGCAGCCAATAGGAAGCTGTGCCTTGGTTTCCGAATGTTTTGGAAGTCGAACGACTTCCGGAATGAATACCGTTGTACTTCCGAGGTACGACTGTATTATCTTTTAAGGAGGAAGAAACAGACACATGCAATATTCTCCATCCATTATTTGTGGCCTAACTGTCACACCATTGTCCTTTAGTCATTATCGGCATTACTTATCCATGAATGGCTAAAATGCAGAATATGAATTTCTAACATGGCACTCAGTACAAACAATTACTGCTTATTAATCCCTCCCTTCCCAACTGAAATCCTGGCATGGGGTTTGCCATACAAGTCCCTTCACTAGATCAAGTCCCTTAACAAGAATTAAGTTTTGCAGAAGATGTTCAGGTGTTCCCCACCGCCCACAAAGCTCACCAGTGTAAGGCAAGTCACAGATGCAGGTATAGCTGGCAATGCCATCAGTGCAGGTGCCCTGGTTGAGGCAAGGGTTGGAGGCACAGTCATTTATGTTGGTCTGGCAGTAGGTCCCTGCAGAAGAACCAGATAAGTATTAAGGTCCCCATGAACACAGATATCCCTGAAGATGAATCTTTCTCCCACTTGTAATGCCACCAACCAACATCAGCTCCCATGAAGGACCAGAAAATGGAACTGGGGGGAAGCTGGGTTCAGATACCTACAAATCCCTCATAAATCTAGATGGCTCAAACACTGAAGGTTACATAGAAGGCATAACCTTGGACAACAGGCAGAGTATTATCCAGAGATGGCAAGAGATGAAAAACAGTATGTGGGTGAGATATGTATCTTGGGCTACAGAAGAGCTAGACCAGTGTTTCCCAAACGTTTTTGGGCAACGGCACACCTGTTTACCGGAAAAAAATCTCGCGGCACACCACCATTAAAGCCCCGCCCCGTGACGTCAGCGCACAGCGTCACGCCGGGAGGGACGCACAAAAGTTAAAGTTTTTTCCCTCCCCGCGAAGCAACGAAAGAGGGCGCCTCAACACCGGGAGGTGGGCAGGGAGCGGGGGGAGCGGCCAGACGGGCTCCGCTGGGGGACTTTCGGCTGCCGGAGGCGGGGAAGGGGCGGCTGCAGCGGACCCGGAAGTGGTTGCGCCCATCGGGGGCGGTGGGAGCGCGCCGTGCGGGTTGGTGGGTGGGGGAAGGAGAGGAAGAGGAGGGGGCGGCGGTGGCGGCCGGAGGCTGGACGGATCCGCGCAGGGACGGCGCGCGAGCCGGGAGGAGGCGCGAAGAAGGAGGCAAGGCGAGAGCAGCGCGGCTCGGGATGCATTCGGACTGCCGGCTGCTGCGCCCGAGACGCGGGGTATGGTGAGCAGCCCGGAGCGCCCGCTCCCCCGGGGGACCCGGCCGGCGCTGGCCTCCCTCCTCCTCCTCCTGTTGCTGCTCAGGCGGGACGCGGCGGCGCAGAAAGGTGCGTGCGGGAGCCCCGCCGGGAGGGGAGGGACCAGAGCCTTCCCGCCTTTCTTGCTTGGCGCCCACCCAAAAGCCCACCGGGTTTTCGCGCCTTCCTCCAGTAGGCCGGCCGAAGCGAGCGGCGATGGGATGTGGGAGCTCGCTCGCTCGCCGCCCCGCGTGTGCTCGCCGCCGCCGCCCCGCCTCTCGCCGCCCGACTCACCCGTCTCCCTCCCACGGAACACAAGGCAATGTTCGGCGGCACACTAGTGTGCCGCGGAACACCGGTTGGGAAACACTGAGCTAGACAGAGGTTGAGCATGGTGTAAAGTTCGGGCAACAAAAGCAAGGCAAGGAAGCTATAGAGACGCATACCCTGAAAGCCTTCTTTGCACTTGCAACGATAGCCATTGACATAGTCAGTGCACGTCCCTCCATGCTGGCATGGGTTGGATTCACACTCGTTGTGGTTCACATCACAGTTGGTGCCAGCCCAGCCTGGCTCACACTTACACTGGTACCTGTAGAGGAAAGAAGGGGGGAAAGAAAGGATGAAGAGGGAAAGCTTTCTTACACCCTCCAAGAAGCACCACCCATTGTTAGCCCATTTGACTGGCCTGTAGGAAGTGACTTAATCCACTCCTGTCTTCAGAGCCACCTCATGGGAACAATAGGAGCAAAGCCTGCCTACTCCTGCTGCAGCAGCTCATGCACTGGGGTAATCAGTTCTCACCCATTGATGTTGTCGTGACATGTGCCATGCACACATGGGCTGCTGCTGCACTCGTCCACTTCTGAATAGCAATGTGGATCATGGAATCCCTCGGGGCAAAGGCAAGAGAAGCCGTCTTCACCATCCACACAGGTGCCACCATTCTTACAGGGGTTGGAGGCGCATTCATTAATCTCCACGTTGCACAGGGGACCTAAGTGGGAGAAAGGACTGCTCAGCAACAGAGTGGCCAAGAAGAAACTTCTTGCTGCTTTCATCCAGCTTTGTCCCCTTCACCAGGCATGGATTAAATCCTATAGCATCTATTGAGCAATGCTACCTCAAGCTCTGCCTGCAAAGCCAAACACTTGTAGATTCTGCCATGGTATTCGCTCTTGATTAAAGCTGTAGCTGTTGACTCTGACCCTCTTCAATTCCCCCTACTTCTGCCCCATTCCCGACCAGCAATTCA